>NC_135712.1:139957295-141157295 GCF_964656455.1 Halichoerus grypus
TGTGCCCACAGAAGAATGGATGAATGAAAGAACAAAATTAAAAATATCAACCATGAACCCAAGCAAAATACACACTACACAAGTCTGAAGAGGTCAGGAACCCAAAAAGAAAAGAAAAAGGAAAAAAAAAGGAGGGGGGAGGAGAATATAATCTCCCAGGTGGACAAAACAGGGTGATCCACTTGGTCCTAGGAATTTTTTGGTCTGTTTGTTAGAAGACACTAAATCTCAAAATTGTAAAGAAAGAAAAACTTATATATATACAAAAATAAAATTGAATAGAGTGAAAGGAAGCCAAAAATGAAGAATACAAATGTAAATGTAAAAATGAAAGTTAAAAAAGACTTAAAAACAAAGAATTGACAAAATAAGAAACTAGCTGAAAAGGAAAAAAAGAAAAACAAAAAAGGAAAATTTTAAATTGAAAGATTAAAGAATCATGAGAAAAAAACCTTGACTTCTATATACTATTTTCCCTTAGCACTGGAGTTTTGCAGTTCTGTGTGCTTTGTAAACTTGGTATTCCTCTGATGTTCCAGCTGGTCTTCTGGGGGAGGGCCCTGCTGCACTGATTTTCAGGTGTCTTTGCCTAGGCAGAGTTGCATCGCCCCTTGCCAGGGGGCTAAGCTCAGTGTAAGTTGCTTCCAGTTGCTCAATGTGGCTTTTGTTCCCTGAAAGCTTTCTGTGCTGCTTTAGAGGGTGAAAATAAAAATGGTGGAGCCCCATCTCCAGCCCTGGGGCTGAAAGATGGCGGCCCCCTCTCTTCAGTAAACCCTCAGGGAAAAGCAGTCTTCACTTTTGTGTGCACCAAACTGCAGACTTCTGTGGTGCATACCCTCACCGATCCTCCCAGGGAAGGGAGGAGGTCGCCATGGGCCTGCCAGCCACTTGTAGTGCCCCTGCTCGGAGAGCAGTCGCCCAATTGTGCCACAGTTTGTGGTTTATGGCAAACCAAGCTGAAAGCCCACTCCCGGGCTTGCTGACTGTAGCCAGTTTCCCTGCTCCAGTGCTTGGAAACTCTGCTGGCTCAGGCAGCTCTGTTCTTTCTGTGAACCTGGGGATCCTGAAACCACATTGTCCCACCTAGGATTCTGCCCTGCTTCACCACCTGAGCACCTTTCAGGAAGGACATCTCTCACTAGAGCAGACTTCTAAAAGTTCCGACTTTGTACTCCGCTGCTATATCACTTTCTGGTAGCCAGCTTGTGAGACCCTCCCCACCCCCACTGTTTATCTTCCAATATATCCCCTCCAATTCACTTCTCTGCAAAAGTGGTTGCTTTTCTATTTGTAGAATTCCAGCAATTCTTTTCTTACATCTCTGGTTGAATTCATAGGTGTTCAGAATGATTTCATAGATATCTAGCTAAATTCGAGGGACCAGATGAAAGGAGGTCTTCCACCATCTTGCCTCCCTCAATAGCTACTATTATTACCTCCATTCTAATGATAAGGAAACTGAAGCTCAGAGAGTGCTCAAGGATACTAGGTGATACGTGACAGAGCCAGAAGTCAACTCAGGTCCATCTGACCCCAAAGCACATACTTTTACATATTTCTCTGTATTTCGTCTACTTGTTAGACAATATACTGAAAAAGAGAACTATTTATTTTCAATAACATTTCTGTACATTAAAATGATGAGTATATTCAAGCTATATCAAGTAGAAGCAGATCATTAGAAAGAAATAATGACAGAATCAACTCTATGTATAATGAGTGAATCCATATATATTTAAGATGTAAAGCCACCCAGAAAGTTAAACACAATATTCCTTGGTTTCATATCTGATCAATGGTCTTCTTTTAGTAGTTCCCATAATAACGTGTTTTTTTTGTTTGTTTGTTTTTTAAGCAGGCTCCACACCCAGCATGGAGCCCAATACAGGGCTTGAACTCACCACCCCAGATCAAGACCTGAGCTGAGATCAAGAGTCAGAGGCTCAACTGCCTGAGCCACCCAGGCGCCCCTCCCATAATAAATCTTAAGGCTGGTTATATCACTAAGAAATCTCTCCAAACTTAGTTGGCAGTATTTAGATCAGAAATAAATCAAGAGAAACCAGCAACTTCATAGATTTTGAAATACTCCATATTATGTCCTACCAGCATCAAGGCCCTGAACCAGCCTAGGTCACAGAAAGGCTATTAGTTAGGGTGGATTTTTTTTTATAGACAATTCTATTCACCAGAAGATCTGTTAAACCATGATGAAAATAACACTTTTTAAAATGTAAGCAGACACATCATCGGTCTTTCTTTTAAGGCCTGGCAGAGGAGCCAGGAAGATTGCCACCAACATACTATCCATTCTAACTGTTCCATCAATATTTGCAGCTATTGGTAGAAGACATCACCAGGGCAAGCCTCAAAATCAAGGAGATACAGAGCAACAGAGATGGCTAACAATAACCAAAAGCCTGTTTGGATATGTCCTCAAAAATGAATAAAGTGTGCTTTTCATCATCTATGAAGTAATCTAATAAAACACCAGAATATGGAGCTATGTACTGAAGAATAGAAGGAGGGAAAATATCAGGAGCAGTGGTTGAAGTTGCAGTGGTGTACCTCATGGCACGGTATCTATAAGCCTCTTCATCAACTGGGACAAACTTGATTTCTTATGATCAACAGCAACATTGCTTTTTATTAGTTCCATATTAAACATGTCTGGTTAATAATAGTGTCAACAAAAATTTATGTTCTAAGAGTTTGTCCTTAATAACCAATTTGAGTTGACCACAGCCAGTTAGCTCCAAGCTATTCACAACCTCAGCGGGTGGTCGGCACAGACGTTGGGAAATGTCCCCAGTTGCTTTTGGATCAAGTCTCCTATGGGTTTTAGAACCAAATGGACCCTGTCCATCAGTGGTGTCATCAAGGAGATGTATAAGTGAATAACAGAATTCCATCAATCGGAACTTCTAGGATAGTGTTTGTCTCCTTCACAATGTTTATTTTCCACACTATAACCACAGACTTCTCAGGTTCTGAGTTAATAGAAAAGACATTAAAAACAAAACAAAACAAAATTCCACTGCTTTGCTTATGGAGTCCTCAATCTATATACATTAGTAACACCATCACCAATCAATAAAACAGACCTAATCTCTCCCAAATCAACAGAGGTCAACTCCAAGAATGCAATCTTCAAAACTGAGTCATAAATGTTTCTTGTTGCAGTAGAGGCTGACAGCCAAGTCATTTATTTGGAAACTGCTGGTTGGGGCTAGGGTGGGAAATGACAGTAGTTATGTGCACATGAAGAATTTTTGCAGCTTATCCTCAGGTGACTTCTTGGAAGCTGATGCCTGTGGACTTTTATGAGCTCTATTTTTTTCATCAGGTCCTTAGGAAAGCCAAATTTCAATTGCCACTTAGAGTTCCCAGAGCTTGAATGTGCCAGCCCCTATATTTCCATAACTCACTCAGACTCTCATCCAATATAAAATGTAGGAGATTAATGTCTAATGACAGTTTTTTCCACCTGGGAAATACTAGCTTTCACTTGCTTGAAAAGTTCAAAATGAAGAGGAAACAAAGCCTTCCTCCTGATAGCAGAAACCCATAGAAATGTGAGTCCCTCAGTCTAGCCAGCGGTGAAAAGCATCGGCATAGCTCTATCCTTAGACCCAAATTAAAACCATCAGCTCAGCCTGACTGTGATGTGGCCATAACATTTCACCACATTAAATGTGTGATAACTGTGCATGAACAGGTAATGTGATCTGACAGTGTTCATTGTCACCACGGAGCTGTCATGTCTGAATTGTTTTCTCAATCTCAGAGAGTCAGTGTCCATCATGAGTCTTTATTCTAGCCTAAATTTACTATGACGGTAATAATACATTCAGTGATGGAAGAAGAATCCAAAGCAGAGGAAGCAAATTAATATTTATTGAGTACTCACTATCTATCTGTGGCAGACAGATCCTACCACAACCCCCACTGATTTCCCACTTCCAGAGTTCACCCCTTTGTGTATTCTCCTTTCCTTGAGTGTGTGCAGGAACTGGGACTTGCTTCTAACCAATACAGTATGTCAAATTTAATGGGATGTCACACCCTTGATTAGGTTACATTATATGGCAAAGGTGATAGGCGGTCATTCCTGTGGTTATATTATGTTACGTGAGATTCTTTCTCAGCAGAGATTCTCCTTGCTGACTTGATGAAGTAAAGAAGAAATCCATGTGGCAAAAAAAAAAAAAAAAATTGTGGATGGCCTCTAGGACCTGAGTACATTCTCCAATTGACAGCCTGCATAAAGCCTGGGCCCTCCATCACATGGCTGCAAGGAAGTGAATTCTGCCAATAACCTGAATAAGCTTGGAAGCAGGTTCTTTCCTCAGGTGAAAATGGAGCCTAGTTGACACCTTGATCATAGCCCTGTGAGATCCTGAGCAGAGGATGATGCTAAGCTGGACTTGGACTTCTGACCCATGGAAACTGGGATGACAAATGCATGTGTTACTCCCAGCTGCTATATTTGTGGTAATTTGTTACAGCAGCAGTGGAAAACTAATACATTGCCATGAACCCTGTTTCGGTTCTACATCCTCCATCTTGCTTCATCACCTCCATAACGTTAGGAACTCTGATAACTAGGTAGGACGTAAAGTTGAAAAGTTCTTGCCCTTGTCTTAAGGAAATGGTCACACAAATTTTCAGAATTTTGCCTATGAGTTGAGGGAAATCTACCTCAATATCTTACTTCTAATACATAAACAGTCCTATAAGAATTATGACAGCCAACCATCTTTGAAATGGTTTGATACAAATTCTGTCCAGTACGATATTAGCAGATGCCACCAGTGCCCTGGATATATCCCTCCCCACTCATCATGCCTATTCATGACTTCCTGTGGCCAGTGCCTGTGACCCTAATAGCTAACGCTCTGTGGTATGCTCAGCTCATGGATGGGGCAGACCAAATGTTCTGGGGAACTGACATCTTTGAGAGCATCCCTTAGGCAATGGTGAATGGAATGGGAAGATAAAAGCCCACCCAGCTCTCCTGGTTCTCAAGTACAGCCATTCTAAGGAGTGTTTTACATCATTTTCCACAAGTGCCCAGTGGGACCAAGACCCAGGTGCCCAAAATGATAGCCTACTCCTTAATATGCTCTGTAATGGTTTCTTTCCTTTCCTGTCGCACTTCCCAGCTCTTACCAGTGGATCCTGGAATCTCCTCCCAAAATAAATGATTTGAACTAATTCCTCTTCTCAGGGTCTGCTTCTGGGTGAACTCAACCAAAGAAGTAAGGGTACTTCATGTTAGATGGACATTTGGTGAAACCAAATTAAGGACAAAAATAAGCACAGAGGTTGTCTTGAAGAGTACCCCTAAAATGTTCTAGGCAAAGTATGTGTAAAAGGAGAAATAAACTGACCAAAACTTTACTGATTCTATTTGTCAAACTCAGTATTTACTAGCCAAGCTTTGATGAATAATTTGATCCCCAAATACAAATACTAGGAAGGCAGTGTGTTGGATGATAGACACTGATATTCTCCACTGGACAGTTATCTCCCCTGTTGTGAAATCACATGCTAGCATTCTGATTTATACATCAGTCTCTTAAGTTTGGTTATTGTGAGTCAATTTCAAAAGTCCTGTTAACCTGCACAGCAATCACTGATTACTGAACTTATCATGGTGATCATTTTACAATATACACAAATATATCATTATGTTGTGCACTTGAAACTAATATGTTTTATGTCAATTATACCTCAGTTAAAAACAAAGTATCAGATTATAGAACTGCCAGCCCAGAACTCTCTATCTGGGCAGGCAGTCAGATTCCTTTTATAGATTTATCACTTGCTTCAACAACCCTCATTATGCAATCAAAACCATACACAAATCCCAGACAATCATATCTTGAGAAACAGAGCATTTTTATTCCTGTTTCAGCATGAAAGAATACTGGAAAGGGCATCACTAAATAAATAATGGGTATTCCAACAGGAGCCAATAAGAATGAGAAAATGCCGGGTTTTGTGTCCCCTTTCTGCATATGCAACTTGGTAAAGACAGATCTTTTCTCACGAAGCTTTGGGTTCTCTCCACCCTCAACACCCAGTCCCATTTTCTTTTTAAACTTTCAAAAGAATGCCCTTAACCACACTGAGATAACAACTAGAACAACATTGACCAAAAAACCTCAAAAGAACAACAACAAAACCCATACACTAGTTCTTCAGGAAGTAGAAGCATTTATTAGCATTAAATTCTAAAAGAAATTAGTTGTCTGTTTAAGTGGCATTAGAGAACATAAGAGTTAATCTTCACCCTAAGGGTAACATATTCAACTACAGCAGAGTGAAAGTGTTTCTAGTGGGGCAAAGCTAAGGAGACCTTGGAACCTTCACGTTCTTAAACTAGGAGCAGGGATTCTCAGCCAGGGTCCACAGCCCCCATGGAGACCCCATTAGCTCTCATGAGAGTTTCTTTACATGTCTTGCCTGTCAGCTGAATAAATAGATCTCACAATTATCTGTATGGCTGTTTTGTTTTTGTTTTCTTTTTTACAGGTATAGATAGATGCTTTTGATGATAGTACTTTTGAAGTCATGGTGGTGGTTAGCATTTTTGATGATCACTATGTATTCTCTCAGTCAATAGTCACTAAATAAAATTGTTGGTATTTAGAAAAAGCCTTGATAAATTTTTTTGGCTAAGAAGGAATCCTCACATAGTAAAAGATTAAGAGTCATGATTTAGACAGCCCAAAAGGGTAGCATGTTCCTTTAGATATCTTCCTTAAGAATCCATTTTCTTTTTTTAAAATAAATTAATTAATTTTTTAAAGTAAACTCTACCTCCAACATGGGGCTCAAACTCATGACCCTGAGATCAAGAGTTGCATGCTCTACTGACTGAGCCAGCCAAGTGCACCAAGAATCCATTTTCTGAACTGGTTTTTGAATGGTGAGACAAAGGGAGTAGTGAGTTCAATGTTACCTTCTCTGGTGGCCCTTGAATTTAGAAGTTCCGAACTTTTGTCTAAAGTGGATCCTGTGATATGAGGTAAGGATGACATTACGTTATGAAAATTCCCAAGTCTAACTGACGTGGGGCCTGTATTATAACCTGTGGTCGTGGTGTTAGGGCAGAGGGAAGGAGGAACAATGGCTCCATTTGAGGCTTAGCCCAGCATACTGACCAAAACAGAGTAATTCTCCCATAAAATATGGAAGAAGAAAGCTCAACCCTGTCTAGCAACCTTGGTTCCACCCCAGTGTTTCCAGGAGCTCTCTCTGAGGTTCTAGAGCTTGTGTATTCAATGAAACCTGGTTCCCTAAGTTCACAGGTGTAGACATAATTCAGGAGTTCATGGGACTCTTCAGAATTATGATCTTTCTCAGTACTATAGTGCTTCACACCTTTGTATGTATCTTCTTTTGATCATTTCTGCAACCCTATGACGTGGGAAGGGAAGAATTATCCCATTTTACAGGTATGACAAACACCCTGTCTCACGTGGGTTGCCTTTCTCAGGGCCACTTAGCTACCACGTGGCAAAAGACTTGAACCCTTCTGAAACTAACCAAGAAGACAATTTCAAGTCAAACATAAAATAACATAGTTGCCTTTTGAGAATCACAGACTCTTTCTCTAAATCAGAATTTATAATCATACTGTGTTCTTATATGCCTTTAAAACCACACACATGCCACATAAAATGTGATATTTAACAAAACATATTTGGGAATCCAGGAGTTAAAAATGGAAAAATAACATTTAATATAAATAACATCTAGTATTTAAATCTCACTACTCAGTATCACTTTGAATATGTTTTTATGCACATTATACTTTATGTAGATTATTCCATTTCATGATCACCATTGTCCTCTAAGGCATTTTATGTAATTTTTAAGATGGGAAAACAGGCCCAGATTTTAAGTGACTTGTCCACAGTCACACAGCTCAAGCACTGGCAGGGGGGAACTAGAAATTTTCCTGGCTGCCATTTTCTCTTATCCCTCACTTCTTCCCTGATGCCTAAATATTCCCTCAAGAGAACCTACATTTTTCTTGGAGCATTAATTATCTTTTGTCCCTATCACCTAGAATATAAATATTTAGGATCTCAGACTCTCCACTTCCGGTTCATTTCCCCATGCACTCCTTGAAATGTGTGAATTATCCCAGAAGATCTCAGACAAAGGGAAGTCGAATTGGACTTACTTATCAGGCCCTTTTCTCTCACCCACTAAATATCTCATTACCATTGACCAGCCGGATGTCAGCATGTCACACATTATTCCAAGAGCAGAGCAAGAGCCCCTCAGGTCGGCAGATAATCAAGAAACAATGTTATGGGAGTTGACATCTTATGAATAATTATTTTAAAAATCTGTTCATTTCTCTTCCTTCAACTCCAGATAGGCAAGTTGGTCCTACCAAGTTGCTCAGTCCAACTGTGATGAGAACATCACTTAAACAAGAGACCAGTTGCCCATATATATTTCTTTTTTAAAATAAGTTTATTCAAAGGTTGTATTTTGTGAGAGTGGATGGTCAGGAGAGTATAAGGCAAACAATTCTGAATGTCAAACAGGCAGCTGCTGGACTCCTCTGGGAATGCCTCTTAGATTTACTGGGCCCCAATTCTTCTCCCGTTTCACATAAGTGCTGGTATCAAGTTTTTGTTGCTGGGATGGCAAAGGGTGGAAAGTTGATAATTACTACAGATGTGAACACAGTACATTTTAAGTTTATTATAACTTCGAGGGACACCTAGATAAATTTTGAGATAGAAAAGTTCGACAGTTGAGCTAACTAATGACTTCCAAAATACTGTTTGACTTGCAGCTCCATTTTCTCTGAGAGTATGAGATCCATGCACGTTAAGTTGCCAGGTTAAAGAAGGGATATATGCACTCTCTGTTGCCTTTAGGAAGCTGACGTGGGCTCCCGCCCTGGGAGGGCCACATGATGGCTTAAGGCAGCTCTTCATCCTCCAAAAGCTACTTCACAGGGATGCTGGTTGAATGAAAAGGAATATTTTGATTTCCTGGATATTAATAACTCTATCCAGTGTATGATACACCATTAATTTAGGGGCAGTTTGGGGAAAAGGAATATAGCACCATACAAGATGTACACATTGCTCAAAATGCCCATCTTTGTTTCAGAAACATAAAACATGAAAAATATCAACAATGAAGCTCTCCTACAGCTTTTCTCAATGAGTGGCCTGCATGCATATTCCCCCACACTACAGAATTGGGGGCAGGGAGTGGGGAGGGAGCTGGAGCCTCCCCTTTAAGAGTTTACACAGGCATAATCTAAAGCCACTACCAGGATCTAGAACTTGGAACAAATTAAGATATCTCCACCAAACACATTTTACAAAGATGACCTTAGTTCCAGACAAACATCAAAAAGAAATATCCATAAAAGGCACACACTGGGAGAGAATGTGTGGAAGATGGGTGGCTCACTGCTTTGCTGTTAGCCTGGGGTGCTGATTCCTTCCTAGCAGGAGAATACCTCCTTGAGTTCCTCCAGGACAGCTGCAGTGGAAGACAATCAGGCACATTTCAATTCAATGACTCCAGCATTGTCATTTATCCTCCTTGAACCTCAGTTTCCCCTTCTGTCATGTGCACTCTTGGATTCCCACAGTAGGGCAGCAAGGAGGAAACTTTTATCTCTAAAGAGTTAAATGATTCCCACCAAGTTCACAGCTAAGGAATGGCAGAAGAAGGGCTACATGCAACCTTGGCTTTTGGTCTGTAAACCCAGTGTTGTGTCCACTGCATAAACATAGAGCCTGTGCATTTATGTGACTCAGGCTTTCTTGGGAGGTTGAGAGGAGAGATTTCCAGGTCTAAAGTGACCAGCTATCCTGGTTTACCTTGGGACTGAAAGGTTCCTGGGACATGAGACTTATTGTATTAAAACCAGGAAAATCTCGGGCAAATGAAGACAAAGTGCTCACTGGAGCTGGACCATCATTCTTTTGCTGTGGTTCTCAACCCTGGCTACAAAATAGAATCACCTGGAGGGATTAAAAATGCTGATGCCTTGGTGCCATCCCAGACCTTTGAATATGAATCTCTGGGTATACTTATATTGTTTTTTAAAATAAATCTCTGAAGGCTATTTTGATGTATAGTGAAGATTGAGAAAAACACTGATTTAGAATATACTATCAATGACTTTTTTTCTTCAGCTGACCACACAAAAGGGTTAAGTTTACATAATTGTCCACAATAAAGGTGGTGAGAGTGGCTCAACAAAGTCTTACTAAACGGGATATTGGAGAAGTTTGGTTTCCGTAAGGAAGTAACAGCTGGAATGAGCCCTCAATTGACAAAATCATCCAATTGTAGTGCTGGGGGACTCCAAGACCACAGTACAAGCTACAGCCCCAGGACTTGTGTGGAGAGAGAGAGGCTGCTTTGGAAAACCATTTTCCATAGGTTGGCATCCAGTCCCCCTGGCTCACCTCAAGGAGGAGGCAGACCATGGCCAATATGGTGTGATGAAAACAAATCTCTGTGGAGCGGGAGTTTTCTTCTAACTACCAAACAAGGTAAGCATTTTTGAGAGGTTTAGTGGAATCTGACTTTTTTTTTAACTTTATTATTTTTTAAAGATTTTATTTATTTATTTGACAGAGAGAGACACAGCGAGAGAAGGAACACAAGCAGGAGGAGTGGGAGAGGGAGAAGCAGGCTTCCCGCTGAGCAGGGAGCCCGATGCGGGGCTCCAGCCTAGGACTCCAAGATCATGACCCGAGCCGAAGGCAGACGCTTAACAACTGAGCCCCCCAGGCGCCCCTGACTTTTTTTTTTAAGAATTAAAAATTTTGGAAAGCCTCAAAATAAAATCTCGTGAGAAAAGAAGAGTCATTTCTGACTAAGCTTCAAATGAAATCAACATTTCATTTGACTAAGCTTCAAATGAAATCAAGAATATCACTTAATGATTAGGATACCTGACATGCCTTGTTTTCCCTGATGCTGTGGCATTCTGCATCATTAGCTATCTTTTGAGAACAGACCAAAGCTGGACTTGTGTAAACAGCACAAAGTTGAAAATAACTTCTCACCTATGTATTTAAAAATTGCACATGAGATTTAATTGATGCCTATTCTATGACATGATTTGCCCATAGTTGGTTGCAATGGCCAAAAGTGCCACTCAAAGTAAAATGTCAACCAGTCTGTATATTGTTACTTTCTGATCACTGTTTTTTTTTTTTTAATTGTAAAAACAATACAGTTGAATGCAATTTTGAGCAAAAATTCTTTCTATTCCCCAGCAATTATTTTCATTTTTGTGTTTCCACATTCCTCTTATTTTCAAATGATGGTATAAATAAGAAGAACCCAGAATTTAATACTTACTAAACGTCTCTGGAGTGGGATGGTTTTATAAGTTTTTGAAGCAATAGAATATATTACAAAGAAAAAGACTGACCAATTTATTTATATAAAACTTAAATCTCTCAGAAAGTATTGTGTGTTTATATGTATGCAGCAGACATAGTCAAGTGGCATTTAGGATCTTGTCCATCTCCTTTCCAGGAACTGTACTTCAGAGATTGGAAGGTAAAAATGACATTTCCCAGGGCTGCCTGGGTGGCTCAGTTGGTTAAGCCTCCAACCCTTGATTTCGACTCAGGTCATGATCTCAGGGTCGTGAGATCGAGCCCCATATCCGCTTAGTGGGGCGTCTGCTTCTCTCCTTCTCCCTCTGCCCCTGCCCCAGATCACATGCACATGCTTTCTTTCTCTTTCTCTCTCAAATAAATAAATCTTTATTTTTTTAAAAGTGACATTTCCCAGGCTTCTTTGCAGCTGGGAAGGTAGGTTCAAATTAGATTCCCTCATTAATGCATTCCTATGAGGATGTGGAGGCAGAGCCTTCATTTGGCTATTTGTTTTGTTTTTAGGTCTGGCTGTAGAGATGTGAGGCCTTCTTGAACAGTATTCCCATGTCTAATCCTCACCTTTGTGGTTGTCAGGAGACATTTGTGTTGCAATGGTGGTGGCTTCCTGACCCTTAGATGTCAGCTGCAGTGGGCTGTTCTTCCTAGTGGTGGCAAATGTGGCTGAATCCTTTAAGGGCCAGTTCTGTGACCCTGCAGGTGTCATTCACAGAGGCTCAGACTAGAGGCTGTCCCTATAGAACTTGCAGGGATTTTACAAGCATCTAATTCTCTGTGTTAAATCCCTTTCTATTTAAAATATCTAGAGGGATTTCTGTTTTCTGAACTGAATTATGACTGATACCAACTGGTAAAACATCTTCAGAAAACAAAACAGAAAGACCAATATGTTTGTCATATGAAATACCGGTAGGAAAAGGAAAAGACCCCCAAATGGAAAAATGGAAAAAAAAATGAATAAAATGAACCAGTTCACACAAGAGGAAATGCAAATCAGTAGAAAGTACCTGAAGTGGATCTCTTTTCAGGAACTGTCTTGTGGCAGACTCACCCCACACTGTGGCAAAGCAGCGACACCCACAATGGATCCCACTCTCTTGCCACAAGTGGTTAGTTGCCCTATAAATCCCCTCTTCAGAAATTTGACATTGGAAATGAAATCTCTGTGTTTTCCTGGTAACTGGAATGAAGACACGTATAACTTGCCCGTGGACTCAGACATAGAGAAAGGTGGTTTGTAGTGGGAAAGAAAAGTAAGTAAGGAACAAGAAGGACCTGGAAGAAACCAAAGTAGGAAAGAGGTGGAGAGAAAAGGCTCCTCTGGTTTCAGTTTGTTCCTGAGGCCTGGGAAGATATTTCTGGTTTTGTTTAAGTTAATGTGTTTGGGCTACTTGTAAATAACAATAACAATAATTCCAACCAATATCTTCACAATATCAGAAAATACACTAAAGATCATTCACTCAACTATTTATTGGGTATCTTGTGCCAGAACTTGAGGAATGGGACTTTGGGTAAGACTAAGCTTTCATCTTCATAGAGTGTACAATTTAGTAAGGAGAGAGATACTGATCAAGTATTTATGAGACAGTGCAGGTTTTCCTAAGAGTCTACACCAGGATTGATGTATGCTTCGATAAATCATTTAGAATAGATTAGCCCAAAATAATCATTTATTCATTTGTGGTTGGAGAAGTCTCTTCTGAGTGTTTGTGATGCTTTTGTCTTCTCTTCAGGCAGAGCACCCTTTTATTGCTATCATAAAATATCCAAAGTCAAAAGCTTTCATGACGGAAGGGTAGAAAATCTAACTGTAGAATCTGAGACTCTAAGCATGACTGTCCAAGTCACAGAAGGTTTCCTACTTACTCCACCAAAAGTAGATCTTTGTCCCTGGTCATAGATGAGTATCTTTCCTCCCAGTGACAAACACTAAATGACTCAAAAGGCTAAACCCAGAAACACGTGGACACTGAAGAACTATTACAGTTCTTATGCAGACACCCATGATTTCTCCTGAATGGTCCTGCTTTGATTCAAAATCTGTATGTGAAGATATTTATCATCATTTTCTTCCATGAGATCTCACACTAAGGAGATTTTGGAAAGGGATAAAAATATCTTTTGGAGTATATTTAAAAATCCATGTTTTTTAAAAAGATGCTAGAGAATTTTCTGTGATTCCTGAAACTAGTTACCAGCTGGCTAACACTTTGACCTGTTATACGCTGAGGACTCTAAAAGTAGGACAATGTTTGTCCAGGAGAAATGCATCTGGAACCAGAAAGGCTGGGTTCTGATGACATCCTGACTCTATTTCCAAGTTGCATGATCTTCTAAGTCTTATTTTACTTATCTGTGAAATGTTGTGTTCCAGCTCTGTGATTCTCTGTTGACCAAGAGCTGACAAAAGGACAATAAAAATGCAATGGCACAAACAGAAGATGGAAGGAGAGCATTCTGTGTAGTTGCTGCATTGCCTGCAGACTACAAGTTGGTGTGAAACCCTGAATTAGAGGAAGCGGAAGATGAGCCAGGCTCAGCTCACACCAACAAACATGTTATAGCCAGAGGATGCTTCACCCTGGTTAAATACCAGATGAATTAAAGGCTGTTGCCAGAAGCTGTGAAGAATGTCACTGGGATGCCATCTGATTGCCCAATGAATGCTATGAGTGAAAGGTGTCGGCTCCTAAGAGAAGGTCAGCCACATTTCCAATGGTTCAACTGCGGGGTTTGGCTGGAGGCACCTACAGACACACAGGTGCCGGGAAATGTCTCTTTCTTGCATTGTGCACTGGGACAGGCCAACTCCACACTGTCAGATGAAGTGTAGCATAGATAGCCTGGGTCACAGTGGGAAAAGACAGCAAATTTGGGGCAGGCAAATGGGCTCTGGGGAGCAGAAGAGTATGCCTATGTCGGGACTCTTCTCTCTCTTTCTTTCTTTCTTTCTTTCTTTCTTTCTTTCTTTCTTTCTTTCTTCTTTCTTTCTTTCTTCCTCTTTCTCTCTTTCTCTTTCTTTCCCTTCTCCTCCTCCTCCTCCTTCTTCTTCTTCGTCTTCATCTTCATCTTTGTTGTTTTCTTCTATTACGAGAGGACTAATTGTCTTATCATTGTGCCTACAAGTTTTTATCATAAACTTTACTTGAGAGAGAGAGAGAGAAGGAGAGAGAAATCTGACCCAGTTGTATTGGAATCCTGAAGGAGAGGGATCTATGAGCTGCTCTCAGGTGGGGACAAGCAGGTGGGCTGAGGGTTCCTTGACTCTCTGCCACCAAAGATACTCGATTTTCATTTGTTCATATGTCAAGCTTCAGTATGGGATGTTAATGAAGAAATTATCTCACTGATCAAAATAAAATGATAAGTAAAATTTAAGACAACTAAATCAGAGCTTCTTATTTCAGTGGGTATATGAATTACCTGGAAACTTTGTTAAAATGCAGATTCTGAGTCAGCAGGTGGGGCCTGAGCTTCTGCCTTTCTAATAAGTTCCCAGGTGATGCCCAAGCTGCTGGTCCATGGAACACCCTTTGAGAAGAAAGGTACTAGATAAACTTTCTAGATAAACATCTCATAACTCCCATATCACTCTTAGGATACTGTCCATTCTTGTATTTATTTTTAAGTTTTGAGTATGCATTATGTTTGTTTATTTTTAAATCACTTTCATGAGATTTAATTTACATATTATTCAATTTACTCTTTTAAAGTGCACAATTCTGTGGGCTTTAGAATATTAGTATATATATTTAGTATAGTATATAGTGTATTTAGTATATATTTAGTGGGTAGTAGAGTTGTGTAACCATCACCACTGTCTAATTTTAGAACATTTTCATTATGCCAAAAGAAATTTGTGATGGTTAATTTTATGTGTTAACTTGACTGGGACAATATTTTTTTTTAAATAATCTCTACATCCAACATGGGACTAAAACTCATGACCCCAAGATTAAGAGTCATATGCTCTACCAACTGAGACAGACAGGTACCCCAACTGTGCCAATTTTTGGTCAAAATTGTTGGTCAAAATTTATTCTAGGTGTTTCTGTGAGGGTGGTTTTGGATGTGATAAATTGGTAGACTGAGTAAAGCAGATTGTTCTCTCTCATGTGAGTGAGCCCATTCTAATCAGTTGAAGAAGCCAAACTGAACATCAGCTCTTCCTGGATCTTGATCCTGATAGCCTTCAGACTGGAACTATACCATCAGCCCTCCTAGGGCTCCAGCTAACAACTCAACTTGAAAATCTTGGGACTTTCCAGCCTTCATAATTATGTGAGCTAATTCCTCATGCTAAATCTCTTATAATAAATACATATATTCATCCTAATTGGTTCTGTTTCTTTGGAGAACTGTGACTAATACAAAACCCCATAACTATTACCCCAGCCTCTAATTAGCAACCACTAATCTACTTTCTGCTTCTGTGGATTTGCCCATTCTGGGCATTTCATATAAATGGAATCATAAACTATGTGACCTTTCTGAATGCCTTCTTTCACTCACCACAATGTTTTTAAGGCATCTATGTTGTACCATATATCATATACTACCTACATTTTTCCAGCTAAGCTTCAGATCTCACCAGTGGCCCAGGCACAGGAACAGTCATTATTAATTGCTATATCTTCAGCACCAAGAACAGGGCCTGGAATGTGATAAGTGTTAAATGAATAGTTGTTCCATTAACCCATGAAAGACTATGCATGCTGAGCTAGGGATACTGGAAAGCAATTTCAAGGGATATAGACAGGAAGCATGGCCAAGAGCTTTTCATATATGTACAGGGAGTGTTGGGGATAAGGTGACTGTGGTTGTTTTAACAACTGTAGAGTTGCTCTCAAGTGGAGGTAGGAAGTGTGACTAAGGGCCTTTCCAATGAACACATAAATCCAGTTTTCTTCTAACCCTTTACCTGAGGTAGGTTTTCAGAACAGCTGACTTACTTTAAGGCTGTTCCAAGAAGGCCAAGTTAATTTATGCATTGATTATGGGAGTCCATTTCAACTTTAAGGACTTGCCATGAGAGTCTTAAGAAATGTGGAATGAATGACATAAAAATAATTCTGAAAAACAAGGTCACTTTCTTCTAAATTAAATTCAATTATATGCTGGAAACATAAATTGCACATCTACCATGCATAAAGTACTGTGGATATTAAGGATGAACAAGACAGATTCTTTATGAAGTTTGCAATCTAATCTGTGGTCATTACTTCTTGAAAATAATCTTTGAAACATTTAAAACATCTTTGAAAAAGGAACAATATACTCATACCTGGTAGACAAAAATCTCTTGAATCCCACTTCCACCATTTTTCTTCTAGAAGCTGTAGATATCTAAATAATATCATTTCATTTTTAGATAAGCATTAAAATAGGATTAGAACACTAAAACCTTAAGCAGGAAACTTGAGTCCAAATTCTACCTGTCATCAATTATGTCCCTTTCTACTTTCTTCTCTACCTCCAGAAAGGGTACCATCTTTATATGCAAATCCAATAATGCTGTTCATCTGGTTAAATTCCCTCTATGGCCAATTGACTGTAGCACAGTCACTTCCTCATTTATGGAGTGATAACAAAATCAACCAGCTATATGTTTTTCACATAAGATGCTCCAGAAATGAAATGATATAGAAAGGCTCAAAATAAAGGGAACAGAAACATACTCTGAAATACTAACAAAAGACACTAGGTGTGCAGTATTAGAAACAGACTAAATAGAATTCAAGTAACATAATTTAATTTAAAAGGGGGTTTATATTAGTAAAGGGGTAAATACATTGAAAAATGATCACTTATAAACCTTTGAACTCCTACTAACACATCAAGTAAAAAAAAAAAAGAATTTTAGGGACAAATTAATAAAACTACATGCATAATAGGAGGTTAACAAATTACCTCTCTCAAAATTTGACAGAAGAAGGTGAGATGTAAGGGTATAATAAGTATGAATAGCACAATTAACATAATACACAATTAATTTTAGATATAATATGCATATGTATCCAACAAAAGCAAATTCATAGCAATTTCAAATATCCATGGAACAATAGAAAATTTAGCAATGCATGAACAACAGAGAAAAATTGCAGTAAGTTCCTAAAGCAGAAATCATATAAATCATATTCTCTGACTGTATTTTAATAAAACTAAAAATTAGCAAGAAAATAAAAGCCAAAACAAATCAATTCATTTTAAAATTTCATTTTAAAAATTGAAAAAGTTATTAGACTATTCTAGTAACTGTTCAGATAATGAGATGTCAAAACCAATTTATAGGGGCTTCTGGGTGGCTCAGTCGTTAAGCGTCTGCCTTCAGCTCGGGTCATGTTCCCAGGGTCCTGGGATCGAGCCCCACATCAGGCTCCCTGCTCAGTGGGGAGCCTGCTTCTCCCTCTGCCTCTGCTTCTCCCCTGGCTTGTGCTCTCTCTCACTCACTCTCTCTCTCAAATAAATAAATAAATAAATAAAATCTTAAAAAAAAAACCCGGGATGCCTAGGTGGCTCAGTCGTCTACCTTCGGCTCAGGTCATGATCCCAGGGTCCTGGGATTGAGCCCCGCAACAGGCTCCCTGCTCAGCGGGAAGCCTGCTTCTCCCTCTCCCTCTCCCACTCCCCCTGCTTGTGCTCCCTCTCTTGCTGTCTATCAAATAAATAAATAAAATCTTTTAAAAAAAACCCAGTTTATAAAGTTTTTAGAAATAAGAATGAAAAAGCTTCACAAAAAGCTGTGTTTTGTGCCCTATGTTACTCTTAGCACAGTTTTGGTTTTCAATTGCATTTATTAGGAAACAAGAAAAAGTGACTACATGGCATTAACCACAGGTATTTATATTTTCTATCTCCCCAAACCAGATTAGAATGCCAGTAAAGATATTAACACACTACTGATTGACAAGGAGGGAGAAGAGAAAACTTTAGCTGAGGAGTTTCAATTATTTTGGAAAGTTGAAAAGCACTTGATTTAACTGAATAGCTTAAATTATTATCCAAATGTTTACAGACAATGATATCAACAAGTGGTGTGCAATTTAGCCCAGTACCTCTGGCAAGCTTGGCTCCAAATGGTACCAGGGAGTGTGGAAGATACAAATTGATTATGGGGCTGACATGAGAGATAGCTCAAAGGTCTCTTCACAGGGTGGCCAGACACTTGGGTTTTTCTCTACTATGCAGCCAAGCAACCAGCCAAGTCACCACAACTGCCCATGTGGTACTAAAGGCACATATTCTAGAGGACTTGAAACCTCGAGGACTAAATATTGATCACCTCAGGAACAGTATGAAACAAAGGAGTAGGAGAGCAGAGCAGGGTTGAGAACAGGAGATAAATTTCCTCACACTGCTCATCAAAATGCCGGTGGTCAGAAGGATGGCTGATTCTACTCTGGAGTAAGTGAATTGGAGAACTTACATTCAAGGATCCTTCAGCAAACATGGCATTGTGTAGTCCTTTCACTATTCAACTAACTTACCCATGTACAAGTTCCAATCAGCATTTCAGTGCCTAAATATGATGGGACAGTCAACAATCTTTAGACATTTTGGGAAATCTATCTAAATGAAAAGGAAATCCACCAAAAAACAGAGGGAAAGTATCCCCAAATAATTTGGGGGGTAGTAGAAGAAGGTTTCAAATAACTATTATAACCTGAGAGATAAAAGAAAACAATGTATTGATAAACAATGAAAAGGCATAATCAGCAGATAGGAAAGATCTCTTGGTAATTGAGAATGTGCTATTAGAAATTTTAAATTCCATGTAAGGATTCAAAGATAAAGTTAAGGAAACTTCACAGAAGCTAAAATAAATCAAAGAATTAATAAATAAGCAAATAAGTATAATATGGGAAAGAACATACGAGAACATTAGAGGATCAATCCAAGAATGTGGCATTCCACTATTAGCAGCTATAGAGAGAAAACTGGGGTTATAGTGGGGAGAAAGTTATCAAGAAAAATTACAAGAAAACTTTCAAAACCAAAGGGCACATCTCAGATTGAGGGGTCCATCAAACTGCATGAAAAAGACTCATATCAACATCCATCATTCTAAAAATCTCAAAATTCTGTAGGGGAAAGGAAGATGCAAAAATAGGTCATAAAAAAGGATATGGGAATGAGAACCACTAGATTTCTTAACCTGAATACTAGATGCTAGAAGATGAAACAATGCCTTCAGAACTAAGGAAAAATGATTTTTAAACTAGAGTTTCATACCTAGTCAAACCATCAATTATACATTAGCTTAAAATTGAGGTAAATCAGACTTATAAGCATCTCCCACTCATCGTTCTTATGGAAAATCTTAGAGGATGTGCCTCAGTAAAATGAGAATAAAATGAAAAGTGAAAACATGAGATCCAGGAAATATAGGATTTTAGATAAGAAAAGAATGAAAGGAAGCCTCTTGGCAGCAGCTCTACAACTGGCCTAGAGACCAACCAGTCCAGATGGAGTCGGCGGCTGGGGAGCTGGGGTGAGGAAGTAGCCAGGACAGAAATGTAGTGAAGAGATTATTTGCTGTGTTTTAGTGTTTAGAAAAAAAGGGACAGGTTTCTCTTGGAGCCTTTGGAAAGTCATTGCCATACATACATATACTACTAAACAAAAAAAAAAAGGTGTGATAAATATTAACTCCAGAAAAAAGAAGTGCACAAGAAAGAAAAGACTATTTGGTTTGATAGCAAACTATATTTTTACACAGTCATAATATTGTAAATACTGACTATAATTTAAGCCAAATTATGATATAAGAAGATGTTGGGCAAGAATTAGTGAAGATGGCAGAGGAGTAGGAGACCTGGATTTCGTCTGGTCCCAGGAATTCAGCTGGATAGGGATCAAACCATTCTGAACACCTACGAACTCAACAGGAGATCGAAAAAAAGAAGAGCAGCAACTCTCTGAACAGAAAAGCAACCACTTTCTGGAAGGTAGGATGTGTGTGCTGAGAAGTGAATCCCAGGTGATATTCGGGAGGATAGACAGTGGGGGAGGGGGTCTCTGTCGGCTGCTTCTGGCAAGTGATAGAGCAGCGGAGCACAAAATCGGAACTTTTAGAAGTCTGCTCCACTGAGGGACTTAGCTCCAGTGGCTAAGCGGGGGTGGAACCCTCACTGGGACAGTGTGGTCTCAGGACCCTCGGGGTCACAGAAAGACCGGGGGTACCTGAGTGTGGCAGAGCTCCCAGGTATTAGAGTGGGGAAGCCGGCTGCAGAGACGGAGCCAAGGAGTGGGCTCTCAGCTCGGGGTTGCCATAAACTGTGATCCGTGGCACAGTCGGGCCACTGCTCCTCCAGCAGGGACCCAACAAGCGGCAGATCCGGGGAGACTTCCTTTTCTCCCCCGGGAGGAGCAGTGCGGGAGCACACCGCAGGGATCTGCTGGGTTTGGAGACTCCACACGGGGTCAGGTGCCAGAGAGAGAAATGCTTGGTCACAGGCCAGGTGACCATGGAGTGCGGCCGGAGACCAGGGAGACGGGAGTGAGTGACTGCTTTTCTCTGGGGGCACACTGAGGAGAGGGGCCCTGAGTTCTCGGCTCCTCCAGGGTGGAGATTGGGAGGCCACCATTCTCACTCTCATCCTCCAAAGCCGTATGGAAAGCTTGCAGGGAACAAAGCTCCTGAGAGCAAACCCGAGCAGATTACTTAGCCTGGACCGGCAAGGGCGGGACAATTCCGCCTCCGGCAAAGATATTTGGGAACCACAGCAACAGGCCCTTCCCCCAGAAGATCAGCAAGAACAGCCAGCCAAGACCAAGTTTACCGATCAATGAGAACAGCAGAACTCCAGCGCTGGAGGAATGCAGCACATAGAATTCAAGGCTTTTTTACCATGATTCTTTAGTCTTTCAAAGTTAATTTTTTTAATTTTCTTTTTCTATTTTTTTTTATTTTTCTTTTTCCCTTTTTCAACCAACATCTTGTCAATCCCTTTTTTAAAAAATCTTTTTTATTTTTCATTTGTAGAGTCATATTCTATCCCTTCATAGTAGTTAACCTTATTTTTGGTATATATATAAGTTGTTCTCTCTTTAAAATTTTGGGATACAGTTTCTTCTAACAGGCCAAAATATACCCTAAATCTCTAGTGTATGGCTTTGTTCTAGTCTCCTGCCTGATCACATTCTCTCCCTTTTTTTTTTTTTAATTTCTCTTCTTTCTTTTTTCAACCAACTTCTTATCTTACCAATTCCTTTTATAAAATCTTTTATAATTTTCAACTTTACAGTCATATTCCCTCCCTTCATTGTACTTACCCTTATTTTTGTACATATATAACCTTTACTTTCTTTAAAATTTTGGGAGGCAGTTTCTTCTAACAGACCAAAATACGTCCAAAATCTAGTGTGTGGCACTAATCTATTCACCAGCCTTATCATATTTGATCATATTCTTTTTTTTTTTTTATCTTTTTCTTTTCCTTTTTTTTTTCTTTCTTTCTTTCCCTTTCTTTTCCCCTGGTTTCAGGTCTCTTCTGATTTGTTTAGTGTATATTTTTCTGGGGTTGTTGTTACCCTGTTAGCATTTTGTTCTCTCATTCATCTATTCTCCTCTGGACAAAATGACAAGATGGAAAAAATCACCTCAAAAAAAAAAACAAGAGGCAGTACCGACTGCCAGGGACCTAATCAATATGGACATTAGTAAGATGTTGGAACTAGAGTTCAGAATGACAATTATAAAGATACAAGCTGGGTTTGAAAAAAGCATGGAAGATATTAGAGAAACCCTTTCTGGAGAAATAAAAGAACTAAAATCTAACCAAGTCGAAATCAAATAGGCTATTAATGAGTTGCAATAAAAAATGGAGGTTCTAACTGCTAGGATAAATGAGGCAGAAGAGAGAAGTAGTGATAGAGAAGACCAAATGATGGAAAATAAAGAAGCTGAGAAAAAGAGAGATAAACAAATACTGGGTCAAGAGGGAAGAATTTGAGAGATAAGTGATACCATAAGACGAAACAATATTAGAATAATTGGGATCCCAGAAGAAGAAAGAGAGGGGCAGAAGGTATATTGCAGCAAATTATAGCAGAGAACTTCCCTAATTTGGGGAAGGAAACAGGCATCAAAATCCAGGAGGCACAGAGAACCCCCCTCAAAATCAATAAAAATAGGTCAACACCCCGATATCTAATAGTAAAACTTATGAGTCTCAGAGACAAAGAGAAAATCCTGAAAGCAGCTCGGGACAAGAGATCTATAACCTAAAATGGTGGAAACATTAGGTTGACAACACACGTATCCACAGAGACCTGGCAGGCCAGAAAGGACTGGCATGATATATTCAGAGCACTAAATGAGAAAAATATGCAGCCAAGAATACTATATCCAGCTAGGCTGTCACTGAAAATAGAAGGAGAGATAAAAAGCTTCCAGGACAAAATAAAACTAAAAGAATTTGCAAACACGAAACTAGCCCTACAAGAAATCTTGAAAGGGGTCCTCTAGGCAAAGAGAGAGCCTAAAAGTAACATAGGCCAGAAAGGAACACAGACAATATACAGTAACAGTCACCTTACAGGCAATATAATGGCACTAAATTCATATCTTTCAATAGTTACCCTGAATGTAAATGGGCTAAATGCCCCAATCAAAAGACACAGGGTATCAGATTGGATAAAAAACAAGACCCATCAATATGCTCTCTGCAAGAGACTCATTTTAGACCCAAAGACACCTCCAGATTGAAAGTGAGGGGGTGGAAACCCATTTACCATGCTAATGGACACCAAAAAGAAGCTGGGGTGGCAATCCTTATATCAGACAAATTAGATTTTAAACCAAAGACTATACTAAGAGATGAAGAAGGACACTATATCATACTTAAAGGGTCTATCCAACAAGAAGATCTAACAATTGTAAATATCTATGCCCCTAACATGCGAGCAGCCAACTATATAAGCCAATTAATAACAAAAGCAAAGAAACACATCGACAACAATACAATAATAGTAGGGACTTTAACACCCCCCTCACTGAAATGGACAGATCATCTAAGCAAAAGATTAACAAGGAAATAAAGACTTTAAATGACACACTGGACCAAATGGACTTCACAGATATATTCAGAACATTCCATCCCAAAGCAACAGAATACACATTTTTCTCTAGTGCCCATTGAACATTCTCCAGAATAGATCACATCCTAGGTCACATCAGGTCTCAACCAGTACCAAAAGATTGGGATCATTCCCTGCATATTTTCAGACCACAATGCTTTGAAACTAGAACTCAATCACAAGAGGAAAGTTGGAAAGAACTCAAATACATAGAGGCTAAAGAGCATCCTACTAAAGAATGAATGGGTCAACCAGGAAATTAAAGAAGAATTAAAAAAATTCATGGAAACCAATGAAAATGAAAACATAGCTGTTCAAAATCTTTGGGATGCAGCAAAGGCAGTCCTAAGAGGAAAGTATATAGCAATACAAGCCTTTCTCAAGAAACAAGAAAGGTCTCAAATACACAACCTAACCCTACACCTAAAGGAGCTAGAGAAAAAACAGCAAATAAAGCCTAAACCCAGCAGGAGAAGAGAAATAATAAAGATCAGAGCAGAAATCAATGAAATAGAAACCAAAACAGCAGTAGAACAGATCAATGAAACTAAGAGCTGGTTCTTTGAAAGAATTAATAAGATTGATAAACCCCTGGCCAGACTTATCAAAAAGAAAAGAGAAATGACCCAAATAAATAAAATCATGAATGAAAGAGGAGAGATCACAACCAACACCAAAGAAATACAAACAATTATAAGAACATATTATGAGCAACTATATGCCAGCAAATTAGATAATCTGGAAGAAATGGATGCATTCCTAGAGATGTATCAACTACCAAAACTGAACCAGGAAGAAATAGAAACCCTGAACAGACCTATAACCACTAAGGAAATAGAAGCAGTCATCAAAAATCTCCCAACAAACAAGAGCCCAGGGCCAGATGGCTTCCCAGGGGAATTCTACCAAACATTTAAAGAAGAATTAATACCTATTCTTCTGAAACTGTTCCAAAAAATAGAAATGGAAGGAAAACTTCCAAACTCGTTTTATGAGGCCACCATTACCTCGATCCCAAAACCAGACAAAGACCCCATCAAAAAGGAGAATTACAGACCAATATCCCTGATGAACATGGATGCAAAAATTCTCACCAAAATACTAGCCAATAGGATCCAACAGTGCATTAAAAGGATTATTCACCACAACCAAGTGGGATTTATCCCTGGGCTGCAAGTTTGGTTCAACATCCACATATCAATCAATGTGATACAATACATTAATAAAAGAAAGAACAAGAACCATATGATCCCTCAATAGATGCAGAAAGAGCATTTGACAAAGTACAGCATCCTTTCCTGATCAAAACTCTTCAGAGTATAGAGATAGAGGGTACATACCTCAATATCATAAAAGCCATCTATGAAAAAGCCACAGCGAATATCATTCTCAATGGGGAAAAAACTGAGAGCTTTCCCCCTAAGGTCCGGAACACAGCAGGGATGTCCACTATCACCACTGCTATTCAACATAGTACTAGAAGTCCTAGCCACAGCAATCAGACGACAAAAAAAAAAATAAAAGTCATCCGAATCAGCAAAGAAGTCAAACTCTCACTCTTTGCAGATGATATGATACTTTATGTGGAAAACCCAAAAGACTCCACCCCAAAACTGCTAGAACTCATCATATAGGAATTCAGTAAGGTGGCAGGACATAAAATCAATGCACAGAAATCAGTGGCATTCCTCTACACCAATAACAAGACAGAAGAAAGAGAAAGTAAGGAGTCGATCCCATTTACAATTGCACCCAAAACCACAAGATACCTAGGAATAAATGTAACCAAAGAGGCAAAGAATCTGTACTCAGAAAACTCCAAAATACTCATGAAAGAAATTGAGGAAGACACAAAGAAATGGAAAAACGTTCCATGCTCATGGATTGGAAGAACAAATATTGTGAAGATGTCAATGCTACCTAGAGCAATCTACACATTTAATGCAATCCCTATCAAAATACCATCCACTTCTTTCAAAGAAATGGAACAAATAATCCTAAAATGTGTATGGAACCAGAAAAGACGCCAAATAGCCAGAGGAATGTTGAAAAAGAAAAGCAAAGCTGGTGGCATCACAATTCCGGACTTCCAACTCTATTACAAAGCTGTCATCATCAAGACAGTATGGTACTGGCACAAAAACAGACACATAGATCAATGGAACAGAATAGAGAGCCCAGAAATGGACCCTCAACTCTATGGTCAACTCATCTTCTACAAAGCAGGAAAGAATGTCCAATGGAAAACAGACAGTCTCTTCAACAAATGGTGTTGGGAAAATTGGACAGCCACATGCAGAAGAATGAAACTGGACCATTTCCTTACACCACACACAAAAATAGACTCCAAATGGTTGAAAGTCCTCAATGTGAGACAGGAGTCCATCAACATCCTAAAGGAGAACACAGGCAGCAACCTCTTCGACCTCAGCTGCCGCAACTTCTTCCTAGAAACATCACCAAAGGCAAGGGAAGCAAGGGCAAAAATGAACTACTGGGACTTCATCAAGATAAAAAGCTTTTGCACAGCAAAAGAAACAGTCAATAAAACCAAAAGACAACCGACAAAATGGGAGAAGATATTTGCAAATGACATATCAGATAAAGGACTAGTATCCAAAATCTATAAAGAACTTATCAAACTCAACACCCAAAGAACAAAGAATCCAATCAAGAAATGGGCAGAAGACATGAACAGACATTTTTCCAAAGAAGACATCCAAATGGCCAATAGACACATGAAAAAGTGCTCAATATCGCTTGGCACCAGGGAAATCCAAATCAAAACCTCAATGAGATACCACCTCACACCAGTCCGAATGGCTAAAATTAACAAGTCAGGAAATGACAGATGTTGGCGGGGATGCGGAGAAAGGGGAACCTTCCTACACTGTTGGTGGGAATGCAAGCTGGTGCAGCCACTCTGGAAAACAGTATGGAGGTTCCTCAAAAAGTTGAAAATAGAGCTACCCTATGACCCAGCAATTGCACTACTGGGTATATACCTCAAAGATACAAATGTAGTGATCTGAAGGGGTACATGCACCCCGATGTTTATAGCAGCAATGTCCACAATAGCCAAACTACAGAAAGAACCACGATGTCCATCGACAGATGAATGTATAAAGAAAATGTGGTATATATATACAATGGATTATGCAGCCATCAAAAGGAATGAAATCTTGCCATTTGCAACGATGTGGATGGAACTGGAGGGTTAGCTGAATGAAATAAGTCAATCAGAGAAAGACATGTATAATATGATTTCACTGATATGAGGAATTCTTAATCTCAGGAAATAAACTGAGGGTTGCTGGAGTGGTGGGGGGTGGGAGGGATGGGGTGGCTGGGTGATAGACATTGGGGAGGGTATGTGCTATGGTGAGCACTGTCAATTGTGTAAGACTGTTGAATCACAGACCTGTACCTCTGAAACAAATAATACATTATATGTTAAAAAAAAAAGAAGATAGTAGGAAGGGAAAAATGAAGGGGGAAAATTGAAGGGGGAGAAGAACCATGAGAGACTATGGACTCTGAGAAACAAAGTGAGGGTTCTAGAGGGGAAGGGGGTGGGGGGATGGGTTAGCCTGGTGATGGGTATTAAAGAGGGCACGTACTGAATGGAGCACTGGGTGTTATACGCAAACAGTGAATCGTGGAACACTGCCTCAAAAACTAATGATGTAATGTATGGTGATTAATATAACATAATAAAATAAAAAAAAATGTTGGGTTATATGGTGTTTCTGTAACAAAGTAAAGCATTAACAGAAGTTTATAGATAATAAGTTATAGATAATATCTAAACGCGATAAATCAATAAATAACAATAGAAATATTTTTTAGTGATAAGATAGTAAGTAAGGACCAAATGCAATAGTAAAAGTTTTGTCTGTGGTTTCCTCTAAGAAACAGAACTGGAATATATGAAGAAGTGGAGCAGGGGACAGTTGCTTTTTCTGGGGAGGGTGTGGTGGTGGCAGGTATCAACTCTTTAGTAGTAATTGATTTTATGACCTTTGTGCTTACATTTATTTATTTATTTATTTATTCATTTTTAGATTTTATTTATTTATTTGAGAGAGAGAGAGAGTGAACAAGTATGGAGGGTTGCAGAGGGACAAGCAGATTCCCTGCTGAGCACAGAGCCCAACACGGGGCTTGATCCCAGGACCCTGAGATCATGACCTGAGTGGAAGTCAGATGCTTAAACAACTGAGCCATCCAGGTGCCCCACTTACATTTATTTTGTTAAAATTGTGCACTAATTTTAAAAAGGAAAATACGTGTATAAGCACTTAACTTAGAAAACTAAAAAGAAGACCAGTAAAACTAAAGAAAGTGGAAGGAATTAGTAATGATAAAATAAAATAAAATAATGAAATCAAACTCAATAAAACTGAAAGCTTGTTCTCCTGAAAGCCCAATGCAATAGTAAAACTTGGGGCAAGCCTGTCCAAGAAAAGGAGAAAACAAGTCACTAAGCAATATTAGTGATAAAAAAAGGTCATAATCACTAAAATGGGAAATGAAAACAAGAAGATTGTAAGAAGATGACTCTTACATCTTGGTGCCAATATATGTCAAAATCTAGAAGAAATAGATGATCTTTTAGCAAAATCAAGGGTAGACACATGAATAGATCTGCAACCACTGAAGAAACTGAACAGGTAACAGTAAGTTATATATAAAGTCCAGACAATTTTCAGGGTCAGTTCATTTAAGGCCCAAGAGAAAGAATTCCTATTATTATCCAAAAAAGAAAATTATAGACCAATCTCAGGAATATAATGTGAACATGTGAATAAAGCATTAATCAATCAAATTCAGGATCACACTAAAAATAAATTATCCGTATGATCAAGTAGAATATTTTAAAACCAAGAATCTAATAATAGTTCAAGATTAGAAAATTAATTAATGTAATTTATAATATTTCTTTTTTTTTTTTTTAAAGATTTTATTTATTTATTTGAGAGACAGAGAATGAGAGACAGAGAGCATGAGAGGGAGGAGGGTCAGAGGGAGAAGCAGACTCCCTGCCGAGCAGGGAGCCCGATGCGGGACTCGATCCCGGGACTCCAGGATCATGACCTGAGCCGAAGGCAGTCGCTTAACCAACTGAGCCACCCAGGCGCCCTGTAATTTATAATATTTCATTTAAAATAGCAAAATGGCAGGGTGCCTGGGTGGCTCAGTTGGTTAAGCATCTGATTCTTGATTTTGGCTCAAGTCATGATTTCAGGATGGTGAGATAGAACCCTGTATTGGGGTCTGCACTGGGAGTGGAGCCTGTTTAAGATTCTCTCTCTCTCCCCCTCTCCCTCTGCCCCCACCCCCCACCTCTCTCTCTCTTTCTCAAAAAAACCAAAAACCTATAAAAATAGCAAAATGGCATAATTATTGCAATAGATGATTGTTAAAAGCTTCTGGTTCTGACTCAAATTTCATTAAATTGATAAAAGTGTTCTACTGAAAACCTTGAACAAACATCTTACTTAATGATGAAATAGTTTGAGGGGCACCTGGGTGGCTCAGTGGTTAAGTGTCTGCCTTTAGCTCAGGTCATGATCCCAGGGTCCTGGGATCGAGCCCCACATCGGGCTCCCTGCTCTGCAGGGAGCCTGCTTCTCCCTCTCCCACTCCCCCTGCTTGTGTTCCCTCTCTTGCTGTGTCTCTCTCTGTCAAATAAATAAATAAAATCTTTCAAAAAACATGATGAAATAGTTTGAAACATCCCCATTTATGTCAGGAAGAAAGTACAGATGCCAGTTAATACACGCAGTATTCAATATTATTTTTAAGTTCTAATCAATACTTGAGATAAGTAAATAAAAGGGATAAAGATGAAAAAATAATAGAACCATTTACATTTTCACTTAATATGATTGTCTACAGACAATCATACAATTTGTTATAATTTGTTTACAAATTGAAAAACCACAACTAATAAAAGAGTTGAGCCAGATAGATGGAGGATATAAGATGTATAAGAAAAATCAATACTTCTTCAGTGCTCCAGAAATAAATAATGATAAAATATGAGAAAAATTCCATTTCTACAAATAGCAAGAGTGAAAAATCATGTACTATTTAGAAATACACTTATCTGAAAATGTGAAAGACCCTGTAAATATCCAAGATCTATAGAGATGTAAATATTTTCTGAAGTAACTAAAGAAAGACCTTAATAAATGGAAAGACCTACTTGGTTCTTGGATAAGAAGATCCATAATGTATCAACTCTCCCCAAATGATTTTATAAATTAAACCCCAATCCCAATCAATAATTCTCATTATCCACATGGCTAACTCCTTCACTTTCTTCAAATTTTGCCCAAATGTTCTTCTCTCAGTGAAGCTTTTCCTGATGACTCTATTCAAAACTTCAACCTGTTCCCCTAACCTAGCAAGCACTCTGACTCAATTCCTCTACTTTTTATCTTTTCTCCCATAGCATTATATGCCTTCTAATTAGCAGATAATTATTTATTGTGTTCATTGTTTATTGTTGGCCTTAACCTGCTAGAACATCAATTCTATTATCGCCTGTGTTATTCATCGAAGAATGTCCAGTGCAGTGTACCTGACATATAAAGTTGCTCAACTAATTTGCAAATATTTTTCTGACAGACTGTCAACTATCTTCTAACTTGGTTTATGATATGTTTGCCATATAAAAGTTAATTTTTGGGATTTTTTAAAATTAATAAGATCTACTTTCTTAGTCAATCCAGATTTATATAAGAACCATTTATATTTTGGTCTAATGATTTCATCATTTTTAAAATAAAAACTGAACTGAATTAAAATAGAAAAACTGAAAAATTCTCCTGGAAGTCAATGTGCTAGAAAATCCAATTTCAGAAATTTACAGAACTTGCCTCATTAGATATCAAAATATAATAGGAATTTGCAGAAATTACGTAGTGTGATAATGATCTAAGAATAGAAAAAAAAATTGATGGAGAAGAATAGGGAAATCTGAACCTGGTTTATATACAATGGGAATTGAGTATATGATTAAAGTACAGAAAAGATAGATGGATGATTTAATAAAATTATTGATGGAATTGATTATATAGTCAGAAAAGAAAATCAAGTTATATACCTTCCTTTCATCACAAACACGAAAATTCCTGGTGAATTTGAAAATGAAATGTGTTTTTAAAAACCATTTTAAAAAGGCCAAAATTTACGTAATTATTATATAATCTTGGCAAGAAAGTCATGGAATTCATAAACAGTAAAGGCAAAATTAGATTTTACGATGAAAAACAAAATAAAAATTTCATTTAAGTATGGCAAATCCACCATAAAAAAGATAGTTGACAGTCTGTCAAAAAAATATTTGCAATCAATATAAGACAAGGGGTAAACATCAATATTAACTGATGAGCTTGAGAAAATTAATAAGTAAAAAGTCCAGCAATCCAGTAAAAATGCAATTGCCAATGGATGTTATGAGAAAATAAATGTTTCTGCATTGAAACAAGTCCAGGAGAAAGCCATAATGATAATCAGCTCATGATTATCAGCTGAGGAAACTTATCTAAACTACAGAACATGACTCATTTGTGGGAGACAGTTACCATCATTTTATAAACATTGTGCCTGGAAAGGTACTCCAGATACATAATGCTGATGATGCCAAAACGCCAACCCTCACTGAAGTCATGTTAAGATGCACTACTCTAGTCAATCCTATGGAAAAGGAAGCCAGCTCCAGAGGAAAGTACTAAGATTCTTTTACTTCTAGCTCTTTAGTCTCAGAATACTGTTCTCTTATTCTATTTCTCATCAAAATCAGCTATTTAAAGTTGTGATATATTAAGAATGTAGTTGAAATGGGCCAGGAAAATTTGGTTCCATTTTTATTTTTATTTTTTTTATTATTTTTTGGGGGGGGTTCTTTTTTGGGTTTTTTTTGTTGTTGTTCCATTTTTAAAGGCGCAACTTATTATATATGACTTTAGAAAGGTTATTAGCTTCCTTAACCTCCTTGTGTACTGATTTCCTCACTTACAAAATGGCAACAGAGCCTTTGTTCTACCACCGACATCCTGGAGCAGTTGTGAATATTGAGTCATGGGACAGCAGCCTGGAAATGGCTACACTGTAATGAAAACCACAGGGAAGAGAAGCCACACAAGATTTTGAAGATGACAAAATCATTTTTAAAGACTGAAGTTTTTGATCTATTGGAAAAGTTCAGAGAGGCTGGGGAATACATTTGTTTCCTGATTTACACACAGAAGAACTGGAATATGGAGCATTAAGGTAATTTACCTAAATTCATGCAACAGGTCACTTTTCCTTTGTACATACTCCAATAGTAATTTATACTTATTGAAACCACAAAAGGAAGGAGTCATCACATCCTTGAAATCAGAGCATTTTATTTGCTAAGTGTTATGGGCTGAAATGTATTCCTCCAAAATTCATGTTTTAGTCTGAACCCTCAGTATCTCAGAATGTGACTATATTTGGACATAGGGTCTTTAAAGACATGATTAGGTTAAAATGAGTCATCAGAGTGGGCTTTAATCCAATAGGACTAGTGTACTTATAAAAAGAGGAAATTGGGAAACCAAAAGTTTCAGAGGGAAGACCATGTGAACACAGGGAGAAGGCCATCTAATCAACATGCAAAATAATGAAATTGGACCCTTATCTTATAGCGCACACACAAAAATTAACTCCAAATGGATTAAAGACTTAAATACAAGACCTGAAACTATAAAACTTCTAGAAGAAAACATAGGGAAAAATCTTCATGATATTGATTTTGGCAGTGATTTCTTGCATATGACACCAAAAGCACAAGCAACAAAAGCAAAAACAGACAAGTGGAACTATATCAAATTAAAAGGCTTTTACATAGCAAAGGAAACAATCAAAAGAGTGAAAATGGGAGAAAATATTTGCAAACCATCTAACTGATAAGGGGTTAATATCCAAAATATATAAGAAACTCCTACAACTCAATAGCAAAAACCCCCAAATAACCTGTTTTAAAAATGGACAAAAGACTTAATAAACATCTCTCCAAAAAAGCTAAAAAATAGCCAACAAGTTATGGAAAGATAGTCAACACTGCTAATCATTAGGGAAATGCAAAGCAAAATCCAATGAAATATCACTTCATACCTATTGGGATAACTGTTATCCAAAAAAACAAAAGATAAGTGTTGGCAAGGATATGGAGAAATTGAAACCCTTGTGCACTATTGGTAGGAAGGTAAAATGGTACAGTTCTTACTGAATATAGTTTGAAAGTTCCTTAAAAAATTAAAAATAAGATTATCATATGATCCGGCAGTGCCACTTCTGGGTATATATCCCAAAGAATTGAAATCAGAATCTCAAAGAGGTATTTTCACCCCGTGTTCATTAGTCAAGATATGGAAACAATCTAAATATCCACCAGTGGATGAATGGATAAAGAAAATGTGATATACATACAATGGAATATTATGCCACCTTAAAAGAGAAGGAAATCTTGCCATATACAACAACATGATGAATCTGGAGGACATTATGCTGAATAAAATAAACCAGTCACAGAAAGGCTAATACCGTGTGATTCTACTTATATGAAGTATCTAAAATAGTCAAATTCACGGGGTACCTGGGTGGCTCAGTTGGTTAAGCATCTGCCTTCAGCTCAGGTCATGATCCCAGGGTCCTGGGATGGAGCCCTGCGTTGTTGGGCTCCCTGCTCAGTGGGGAGTCTGCTTCTCCCTCTCCCTCTCCCTCTGCCCCTCCACCCTGTTTGTGCCCTCTCTCTCTCTCTCTCTTGCTCTCTCGCTCTCTCTCTCAAATAAATAAATAAAATCTTTAAAAAAATAAAATAGCCAAGTTCATAAAAAAGTAGAATGGTGGTTGGCAAGGGCTGGGGGGAAGGAAAATGGGGGAGTCACCGTACAATGGGTGTATAGCTTCAGTTATGCAAGATAAACAAACTCTAGTGATCTGTTGTACGACATTGTGCCTATAATTAACAATACTGTATTGTGTACTTAAAATATTTTCAGGAGGGTAAATTTCAGGTTAGGTGTACCTACCACAATTAAAAAAGTGTTTTGAATATAAAAGAAAAAAATTTTAAAAGATGGCCATCTATAAGTAAGAAGAGAAGCCTCAGAAGAAATGAACTCTGCTGACACCTTGAACTCATACTTCTAGCCTCCAGAGCTGTGTGAAAATAAATTTCTGCTGTAGTTTAAGCTACCCAGCTGTGGTACTTTGTTAGAGCCATTCTAGCCAACTAATACAGACCAGTCCTTGTTTTTGTTAGTCTGTATTTTAAGGGGATATTTTACCAAGCTGAAACTGCATGAACAGGGTCAATGATATCAGTCTGTTTGACAGAATTAGGAAAATCCTTCTGTCTTTATTGAGAACTAGATTCACACCTTGCAATGGACTTTTTGAGTGCAAGGTGTGTAATTTCTAACCGAAGGTGACAAATAGAGAATGCATTACCCAGTTGATGGTAATGTTTTCTGTATTTTCTTGTCCTGGTTAATCACACTCGCAGGCTTAGTATATTTTCCTAAATCATCAATTGTGTGTGCACCACTAATAAGTAAGTGACATGTAGAGAGGTGACAGTGGTATAAGTTAGAAACAGACTGTCTAGGCCCTAGGGGTAGGAGAGAAATGAGGGCATGGGCTTCGATAAGTCAAACCATAGAGGTAACAGTAACCACCCGGTGGCCAAGCACCCCAGAATCCTTTCACAATAAATCAAATTGAACTCCTTGAAATTTATAAACCTGAGATGAGTTCTAGAGCATGGGTTCTTTCAGTATTGCCTTCTTCCAGTTCCAGAGAGATGGACTCTGATGGAGCCAGCTTGACCATACTATGACTCACTGGCGGTACAACATGGTTGCCCTTAGGGCAGGCACTCCTCCCTTGCCCCATGGCTGGGAGGGCAGTATGATTCCTGTGTCCTCATTGGAGCTGCTGGTCTGCTGTTTCATATAAAGGGGTTTTAAATGGAGTATACCCCATGACTGACATTTCTAATATAGATCCTTTCTCCAAACTCACCTCTTTTTTTGGAGATCCAGGCTTGACAACTAAGGATAAACAAGATAAGCTTATTAGCAATCTGCTAGCCTTCTGTGACATGTCATTTATCTTTCTGTTTATGGAACTGACCATTCCCCCCCCAAAATGGCCCTACAGACAACCCTCCTAGACAGTCCTTGTGTGTACGCCATTCTGCATTCATGCATAAATAGCCTCTCTGAGGATCTGTCCTTCAAAAGCCTCTGGAGGTCTGGCCATCTCACATGCGCTGGCCCAGGATCAGTTTTCATCTGACTCCTCTGCACAGCCCATTCCACTCATAGACCACAGACAGAATGAGAAGGGTATCATTTTTCCATTTACTAGAAGACTGACAAATGCAGACAGGATCACACCCCAGAGGCTGAGAAACAGCACTCCTGTGAATTCCTGAGAGAAAAACAAATTGTTGTTGTTGTTTTTTTTCAGCTGTGGTTCTTTATAACTCACTAGCTTAGCAAAATACAGAAACTAAGGAAACAGTTTTATAGCTAGATGTTTTTTAATACTGCATTTAAACGAAACAATTTATAGGGTTCTTCCCCACTTCCTTCAATACTCCATTTAGCATATATATTCCTTAGTATAAAGTAACTATACACTTTGGGCATAATTCTTTCTGATTTATAGACCCCCACCTGATTCTCTGCACAGAATAGGACTGGGGGGCCCAAGAATCTGTGGAGTCCAGTGCCCAGAGCAAGCATCTGTACCTTCTACTTTATCTGGAAAAGACAGAAAGACGGAAGGAAGGAAGGAAGGAAGGAAGGGAGAAGAAAGGAAGGAAGGAAGGAAGGAAAGAAAGGAGGAAGGAAGGAAGTGAAAGAGAGAGAGAGAGAGAAAAAAGAAAACCAAACATAAAAACCTTGGGGAAAAGTGATGCCTGGTCTATCTATTAACATAGATGCTTCTGCCATCAGGCTCTGAAGCACTCGGTCAATGTTCTCAAACAATTTAGAGGTTCTCAACTGGATGAAGACTTTCACTACTTCCATGACTATCTGGATGAGGCTCTTGAATGAGCCGTTTGTGTTCCTATCAATCACATTCTTTTAGCCCTAATGCTACCAACTCTTCTCTCCTTCCTAGGTGGTTTTAAATTTTATTTTTTAAATAAAATACTAGTGTTTAGCTAGGTGGTGGCACAAGATACACCTCAGAGATGGTGGCACAGAATGAAGACTATGTGGGGAAACCAAGTCCATTTTCAGAGAAGAAAAGGCCAACCAGCCAGTCTTTTTTTTTTTTTAATTCAATTAGCCAACATATAGTATATCATTAGTTTCAGATGTATTGTTCAATAATTTATCAGTTGTCTATAACACCCTGTGCTCATCACATCATGTGCCCTCCTTCATGCCCATCCAGGTCAGTCTTTTTTCTCACTTTTGCATATCCCTGAGGACCAATTACTTAGCTAGGCATGCTGGCTGAAAAGAAAAATCCTGTGACCAGAGTACAGTCACCTCTCCTTCCATCTGACATCCTAAACACAGAGAAATCTAGATATGAATGCTCTTTCCTTGCTAACACAAGAAAATTCCATCAGATCCCACTGTCCAAAATAAAGCCCAGTAGTTCTAGAATTGATTCAAATAGTATAATGACCAAAGATTTCAATGAGGTCTGACCAAGATAGAGCTTACTCTATGTCTATATGAATTAAAATGTTGGTAGCTTTTTTCCAAACTTCTAAGAAGGAGATGCATTTTTAAAATAATCATTATAACAACAATAATATCAACAAATCACAAGTCCTTTCCCTCTCTCCCTCCCCAGTCTTTGATCTTTATCTTTCATTGGCATTGTTGTCATTCTTGTCTTTAACTTTTTTTTAAAAGAGTTTATTTATTTATTTATTTGAGAAAGAGAGAGAGCGTGAGCGGGGAGAGGGGCAGAGAGAGAGGGAAAGAGAGAGAATCTCAAGCAGACTCTGCGCTGAACACGGGAGCCTGATGCAGGTCTTGATCCCACAGCCCTGAGATCATGACTTGAGCCAAAACCAAGAGTCAGACGCTTAACTGACTAAGCCATCCAGGCGCCCCTCTTGTCTTTAACTTTTCCTTATCTTGGTGATTTTTTTTCCCTTTTTATCTAAATTTCCTGGAAGGGAAAGAGATCAATGGAAAGACACAAAGATGTTGAAACAAAAGCTAGAAAACCATCTTGGACTTGGAAAGAGAGTATTAAGGTTGGTGCTAGGGACACAGTGGGCTCTCTGAGAGGAGAATCAATAGTGATGACAAGAGTCTGATCTGGCTGGGATTTTGTTAATGAAATGCTCCTCTCCCCACAGCTACAGGAAGAAGATGAATTAGAAAAGGTAGCTCATGGCAGGCTATTCTGATATAAGTGCTCCTTCTCACTCAGTCTTTGAAAGGAAAGTATGCCCATTTACTTGAATGCAACTCTTCTGGGTGCCCATCCCATTGGAGGCTCAGAGTGCTTGGATATATTAAACTCCCAAGGGCATTGAATTGAGACCAATAATAATTGTCTGAGAATCTCATTTGCGTTTAAGTTTCAGATTCAGGGGCATATGAAGAAAAAGAAAGAGTTCCAAGCTGCCATTTGGGTGGGCGAGATGAATATGTCTTATGGTAGAGATATCATTAATTTTATCCCTGTGGGTGGGCGGTGATAGTAGAGAAATAAGCATTAGTGGTTGGGGAAAAGTGATGAATAAAAGGCCCCGTCCTTGGGGTTAAGAGGACTGGGTTTTAGAGCCATCTTTTTGTTATCTAAGTGCTTTCATTTAACATAAAGTTATGTAACAACTGGAAAATACCCAAGAATATCTTTGAATTCCTTTCTCGCTTTTTTATTCTGTGTCACACCAATCCATGAGACCAAAGATACCCAAAGAACGAAGCTACAGGGTTATTATAAGAGACAAGATGACTGGAAAGAGTTATCTCCAACTTCACATCTTTGCATACCAGCAGATGGCATTGAGCATTTCATATGAGACTCCATGTTGATGGTGACATTCTCCTTTCATATACTTCAGTCAATTTGTTAGTTTGGGGATATCTTCTAAAAATCTCTCTTCTCTTCCTTTTTCCGTCTCCTACACAGCTACCACGTCAAATGTTTTTTCTCACCAAATATGCCCTCATGTGACCCCCACGCACAAGTGTGAAAATGACTTGGTCTGAACAGGCATTTACACAGCAGGTAAATTCCATCACGGTTGGATGGGAGATTTGGTACCTGATTTATTCTTGAATGTTCTATTAATAATGCCACAAACCAATTTTTTCCCCAGTATTTTCTCTTCCTTGAGCTTCTAGAAGCAGTTGTCACTAATAGGAAGCAAAAGGAAAATACAGTCTCAGTGTACGCTTTTAGAATTTAGGTTTTCCTGTATTTTTTTTTTTTCATCATTAATGCTGGGTGTCTTGGGAAAAAAATTCTGAAAGTAGTCCTTTGAAAAAATTAAAATCTTTTTATTTGCTGAATATTTATTGAACATTTTTGATGTGCATAGCCCTGTAATAAGCACTATGGAGAAATACGAAAAACTATGTACATAGCAGTGGTAGAGTCTTCTAGTTTTCTATTCAATATCTCTTCAATCATTTTTGTCACACCCCAACCATTAGCAAATTATGCCAGCCCTATCTTCAAAATAGATACAAAATCTGATCCCTGAGGCATCATTATCTTTTAACTGGATTATCGCAACAGCTTCCTAACTGGCCTCTTATTTCTCCTGGATCCTCTTACAGTTTATTCTCTGTGAAGAACCAGAGTGATTCTTTTAAACCTCACCAATGGCTTTCCATCTGACTCACTGGAAAAAGCAAAGTGGCCTCTCACTGCTACTCTGACTTCATCTCCTATTGCTCCTCTCTTCCTTCTCCATTCCACCGCACTGGTCCTCTTTTTACTCCAACCTGTCAAACACCCTCCTGCCTCAGGACTTTTGCATTCCCTCTTCTCTTGCCTATGTGTTCTTCCCTCAGATATCTGCACATCCTACCTTGATGCTTCTTTTATGTCTCCACTAAAATACTATCTTATAAATGAAGACTTTCCTGACTATGAGTTTCCTGGCTTATTTGCTTATTTGCTCTCTCCATACACTATTGATGTGAGGTCCATGAAGGTAGGATCTTTATGTATGTTGTTCGTTGTTCTATTTCTAGGAACTGGAACAGTGCCTGGCACATAAAATATGATCAGTACATATTTTTGGAACCAAAGTTGTCCTTCTTTCTAACAAAACACAAAGTTTATTCAAAATGGTAATGTACCTATCTAAAACACTGCATTTACACAGACTGTCTTGCATATAGGAATGGTTGACTGTATTTAAGCCTAAGTCATTGGGTGGGTAGGGGGCTTTGGGAGAGCCCAATGAAAGGGGATGACTCATCTGGGAAACATATATTTTGTTCTTACCTATTTCCTCTTCATTCCTGCCTGAATGTAGACTTGGTGGCTGAAACTCCAGCAGCTATGTTGTGTTAATGAAGACCCTCTAATGATGATAAACATAGGCTAAAGATGGTAAAGCATACTGATAGAGTCTGGGTCTCTCTGATGAACACCAGTCCTAGACTGCTTGTCATATTATTTCTTTATATTTCTTGTTTAAGGCACTGTTGTTTCAGGAGGTCTCCATTACTAGCAAACAAAGAGAAACCCTATTGGATGTAATGGCTATTTTCTTTCAGAAGCTTATATTCATTTAAGAAGGGAAGACATAAATACAAGAAAGCGTAAATAGACAGGGTAATATTACGAGAAGAGGACATAATAAACTGCCACAGGAATGGTATGGCATCCAATGTTATATATGCAGAAGAAGAAAATACTGAGAGGCTTCATGGAAGTAGTAAGAAGTTGGTTGAGAAGGAAGGGGGCAGCAGGGTTCCGAAGGTTTGGATATAGAAAATATGTTGCAGGGATAGTTTGTCTCAGTTGACTGAACAGAACACTTATATGTAGGAAATTGTTAGAAGGTTATGATTTGAAAAGAATATTGGGATTGAGTTTCAGAGGGCTAGACTGGTGACAGTTAAAAAAGAAAAGAAAACAATGGAAATGAGAAAAGCAGCAAAGAATCTGGCCATAGGAAACACGGAGTAAGTGGGGCCAAACAGAGACTGTTGAGAGAGGTGAGAGCCAATCATCAGGCTGAGTTTCTCAGGGAAGGTGAAGGACCTGGCTTCAGACATATTTAATTCAGCATGTCAGACTGCTACCTAAATGGAGTTGTCTTGGTAGATGATTAGAGATGCTGAGGTGGGGCTTGAAAAGAAGTCAGGATTGAAGAATTAGATGGGGGAGACACAGAGGCTATGTTAATAATGGGTTAAGCAGCAGTAGACCATGGCAATGGTAGTTAGAAAAAGAGAATTTAGCGAAAGCAATGGACCAGGACCAATGAGCAAACAGATTGGGAACCAGAAAGTTAATGGGGCCAACAGCGAATGGTTCAAGAATTAGAAGGTAGACAATTATGTTCAAAACAAAACAAAACATTAGAAAAAAAAAAAAAAAAACCACCAAAAGACAAAGGAAAAGGAAACAGAAAAGAGGACTGGATTGGGTGATTCGTCAACTCAGGAGCTCTGTGAGTGTAGCTTCTGTGGTGAGGAAAGGCTGCTTGGAGTAAAGGAGCAATGGGCAGGGGGAGAGGCAGCCTGAGGTGAGCAGAACTTGAAGAGTATTGGTGACAGGGAGCCCATAGCTTGATAGGCAATGGGGTCTGCAAGATTTTGTTTTATTCTGCGTCTTTAAAGGAGAATAATTTTATGTTTGAAATTAAAGGCAAAGAAATCAGTACAGGAAAGACTGATGCCATGAGGAAGGAAGGAGATGAATGCAGAAGGAATTTACAAAGATTTTCCCTTTCGAGGCCAGAGAGGATGTGAAAGGATCAGAGATATTTTCAAGGTGGAAGATGAGGGATCTTCTTTGGAAGGAGATGGATTTATCCATTCAATCAGAGGTGGACAACTGCTGAGAAATGAGTTAAAGAGAAATGGAACTAGATCGATCAAGAAGAGTGGAGAAGTTTTCTGTGGCTCCTGAGGAGTGGATCTTGACAAATATTTTAGTGTCGTAGTTACTAAGTGGTTTGTGGTGGTGATGATGATGTACACATTGTCCTACAACTTTTTTTGTTAACTTAATAACATGCTGGCCATGTTTCCAGATCTGTAAATGTGGATCTACCTCATTATTTCCTATTGGTGTTGTACCATCATATGAGTGATTATCATAATTTATTTAGACATTCTGTTACTGATGGGCATTTTAACAGTTTCTGTTACAACATCTGCTGCAGTGAGCATGTTTATACATAAAGATCTTTTTAGACTTGTGACACTTGGGACACAATGGAATCTTAAAGTTAGCTGTGTTGCTGCCAACTTTTTCTTTAAAACATTACACCTAATAAGTCCTTAGCAACCTGGAAATGCTTCTTTTCCAGAACTTTTGCCCACTTGGCTCTTAGTAATCTTTTTAATTTTTGCCACTGAGAAGCAAAATGCCTTCTTACTGTTTTAAAATTTATGTTTCATAAAAATAAAATAAATAAAATAAAATGCATTTTCTTAGTTATAGCCAAAGTTTACCATCTTTTTCTATGTCTATTGTCATTTGTGTTTATTTTTGTGTAAACTTCCTGTTCAGATCTATTGCTCAATTTCCTATTAGATTGACTTTTCCATATATATATATATATAATATATATTTGTATATACTATATTCATATAAATGCATTTTGCATTTTAATTAACCCTTTATGTGTCATATATTGCTAATGTTTTCTCCTAGTCTGCCACTTTCATTGTTGTTTATGTATTCTTTGCTTTAATATTTTTAATATTTATATAATTATATTTATTAAGTTTTTGCTTATAGATTTTGAATTTTAAACTTTCCCAACCCCAAGGTTAAAAACATATTTCCTGCACATTTACTTCTAATACTTTTATTATTGTTTTATATTTAGATTTGTAATCCAGATGAAATTTATCTTTTTACACAATATAAGCTAGCATCTAACTACTTCCTTAGATACAGATATCCAATTACTTTAACACAATTTGCATCAATCCATTTTCCCCCAGGATTTAATCTATTACTTTTAGTGCATATTAAATTTCTACTTGTTTTTTAGTTTCTTTAGATTCTGATCCTGTAATTAGTTTATTTGATAGTGCTAATCTTTTATTATAATTCATTTTCTAAACTATATTGGCTATTCTCACTCATTTATTCTCCTAAGGGATTTTAGAATCAGTTTGTCAAGTTAAAAATCAAACACATATATGAAACAATTGGGACTTGTATAGAATCATCTTAAATTTATATATTTAGTATTTCCATTTGGACATATGACATAGCCCTCTATTTCTTCAAACATTATTTCATGTCTTTCAGTATAATTTTAGAGTTAGGTATTCTAATATTTTTATTGTCCTTTTTGGCATCACTTTATCCTAAGGAACTAAAAATGTGTTAATAGATTTTTTAAATGTTGAATAATCCTTAAAGATAGTGTCTTATTCTTTTAGCTATTTTGTGCATTTGATTTGCTGATGTTTTGTTTAGGAATTTTTGTATATATATTATATGATAACTCACTACCATATTTCTTTCAGGGTTAATATTTTTAGCTTTGATGTAAGCATTCTGTTGGCTTTGTAGTCTGAATAACATGGAATTTTCCTGTTTCTGGAAGATTAGGTGTACTCTGAGCCTGGCACCCTTTCAAATGGTAGATCTTTGACAAACTTCAATTTCCTCTTTGGATTTTAGACAACTTGGTTTATCTATCTCTTCCTGAGCATTTCCCCCATTTTATTTTGACTATTATCATTCAATCTGGACTTTCAAATTCTTGGTAAAAGGAACACAATATAATTACTTCAAATTTTGGAACCGATTTCGTAACTGTTGTATTTCTTTCCTATTTTATTCCTAATATAATATTGTCTTTTGTTTTTCTCTTTTATGGTCTTACTTAGTATATCAAGTATTTATCCATTGTATTCAGGTATTTGAAGAAACATCTTCATTTCATTTATCAATTTTATTTTTTAATTTTTAAAAATATTTTTTATATTTTTATATTTTTCATTAATTTTAGCCTTAAATTAATTCTTTCCTTCTATTTTCTTTTGGTTTATTTTATATTTTCTTCCTTCTATTCCTAGTTTGCTGAGAGTTTTTACCTTAAATGCACGTTAGATTTTATCAAAAACTTTTCTGTATCTATTTTGAGATGATCATATGATTTTATTTTTTTAATCTGTTAATATGGTGTTACTGCTTTTTAGATGTGAAGTCAACATGGCCCAGGAATGACCATGATGGATTATCCTTTTCTATATTGTTGAGTTTAATTGGCTAAAAATTTTTTTTTTTAAGTTTCCTTCTTTGTTCATGTGGTATATTGGTGTGTTGTTTTCTTATAACATCTTTGATTAGTATCAGAGTAATGCTGGCTTCATAGAATGAATTGGGAAGTGTTTTCTTCTCTCATAACTTCTGAAAGAATTTGTATAGAATTGATGTTATTTCATCTTTAAATATTTGATAGAATTCACTAATGAAGTCATCTGGCCTGAATTTTCTTTGCAGGAAGTTTGTTAACTACAAATTCAATTTGTTTTTTCAATAATGGTGATGATAATAATGTCTAATCTATTTAATTGCTTATTATGTGCCAGGCATTGTGAAAATTGTACAAAGATGTAAGTCAGTGCTTACAACATTGTTATGAAGTTTGTGGTCTTATCCTTCTCATTTTTAGACAAAGTAACTCTGTCTTTGGGAAGTGAGGTAAGTTTCCAAAAACACAGTAAATAATAGAGCAAGGTTTCAAATGTATGTCTTTCCCACAGAATCCATTAACCACGTATTGGTTATAAACTTTTCATTTTAGTAATAGGTGGGGAGTAGGAAGTGTAATCTCTAATTAATTTGTTTATTCATTCATCCACTCATTTCTTGCTGTCATTCAACAAGCATGTTAAATGCTTACCATGAGGCTTTACCACGTGGCAGTCCCTGTGTACTGGGCATGCTTATTAGAGACCCAAGAAATAAGGTGGGTATGAAGGACGAGTTATTGAGGATGAGTGTAAATGTCCTCTGTACACATTCGGAGAAAGATTTTCTGCATAGATCCTCAGGAATGCTTACCTCTGCCAGTGTTACGGTATTTTGATCAACTTCTTTCCTATCTCTTTCCAGGACTCCTTCTAACCCCAATCATGTGAAAAACAAAACAAAATTCCCTCATACTTAAGAAACTTTCTACCTGGTATTTGTTTAGTACCACCAATAAAATCATGCCATTCCTTGACAAGTAAACACAGAAAGTAAAAATGTTAGACCCTATATGCCAGTTGTCATGCTATGGCAAACCAAAATTCTCTGCGGTGGAATTTTCAAGAAGCAGTTGAAACTAAGTCTACATAATTTCCTTAGCAATCAAAAAGACAGACACCCCCAACCCCAGCCCCACCCAGTGCTTTTTTGGCTTCTACCAACATTCCTGAAGTATTATAGATTTACAGATGTCGCATTTATTTTCTTGCTCTGTAGGGTAGATATAGAAGGAAATCATCTGTGCAGATGCAAGGAGATTCTCAGCTGTATTTTTTTCTTTTACTTGAAACCGGTTGTTCCTTTACTTCAAATATTTTTCAGCTGGGTTAAAGGAAGCTAGAGTTGAAAATGTTCTTACACTTAAAAAATAGTTGTTGCCGGGAGGGTTTTTCCCAGTTCGAAAAATAATGCAGTGTGCCTCCAAAGAAACAAATGCGTCACAAGAACTGGAAGCCAAGAGTCTAAAAGCGAACGAACAAAAAAACAAAACAAAAAAACGCTCAACCCTAACATCTGCTTAGGTATGTCAATGCTTGGTAGAAAAAAATCAGGCCTACATCTGCTGTGGCTGTCTAGCCCCGCATGATGTGATCTATGCTTTGATAGGTCTGATTGGAAAGCAGGACCCAGGAAGAGACAGCATGACCCTTGTACTCAGTGATTGCTTGGATTGTCAGAAATTTGGCTTTGAGTTTCAAACTCTGCTCTCAAATCTCCTGAGCGAATTACTGCAGACAATCAGATGGTGACGTACACAGCTTTCAAGTATAAAGGGTCCTTAAAAAATCTAAAGTTTAGTCTATGACCTCATGTTACCAATGAGGAAATTGAGGCACAAAAAGGCGAATTACTTCAGCCCAAATCTAACTTCTCGGTAGTAGTAGAACTCAGGCCAGAACTAGATATCATGACTGAGAAAATACATGTTTTCCTCCAACCACACAGCTTTTATAGAGGTAAGAAACGTGGAAGGGTAAAAATGATGCTGAAAAAAAGGCAAGTCTCTCTTTGGTTCTCTGCATACCTGAAGACTCTTGAACCTACCATACTCCAACTCACATAGAACTTTTTTTTTTTAATTCTGTTTCTTTTTATTTTTTAATTAAGTTTTTAATTTTAATTCCAGTATAGTTAACATACAGTGTTAGTTTCCAGTGTACAATATAATGATTTAACAATTCTATACATTACTCAGTACTCATCATGATAAACGTGGTCTTAATCCCCATCACCTATTTCACCCATCCCCCTACTCACCTCCCCTCTGGTAACCATCAGTTTGTTCTCTATAGTTAAAAGTCTCACATAGAAAGTCATGAAAGATGTGGTATGGGGCAAACTTGAAAAATACGCAAAATCAGGATATGGTAATAAAACTTTTGAAGATTAAATAAGATAGTACACTTAACACTGAACATAGAGTTTGGCACCTACGTAGAACTTAATAAATACAAACAGTACCTGGAACATATAGGCATGTAATTAATATTTGTTGTCTCAGTGAGTATTTCTCTCTCTTCCCAGCTATGTTGAAAATAAAAGAAGCTGTCTTCCAGAATTTCTATAGGGTAGAATGTGTCCCGAGTACAAACTTAACACTTTCAGCTCACTCACCTGGACTCCTAGTTTGAGCTACTCTGGTGGTAGGCAGGTCTGGGTTCTCTCCACTGATGGAAAAAGCAGCTGGACTCCTGCTGGTGGTGATGGCCAGTGGCCTGCTTTACCAGTGGGCTACAGCTACTGTACTACTGCATAACAAGCAACCACAAAGCGATTGTGAAACAATTCACTGATAGAGGAGAGAGGAGGAAGATAAGACCCCAAGGGGAAAAGGCAGAAAGGGAGGATGAGGTCTTTAGGGGAATATTTTCATGGAGGAGTAATAGAATTTTACTCTCTCTTCCTTTTTTTTTTTTTTAAGGATTTTATTTTATTTATTTATTTTAGAGAGAGAGAGAGCACGCATGGGGAAGGGGCAGAGGGCTAGGGAGAGAGAGAATCTTTTTTTTGTTTTTAAGATTTTATTTATTTATTTGTCAGAGAGAGAGAGCACAATCAGGGGGAGCTGCAGGCAGAGGGAGAAGCAGGCTGCCCGCTGAGCAAGGAGCCCGATGCGGGACTCGACCCCAGGACCCTGGGATCATGACCTGATCCGAAGGCAGACACTTAACTGACTGAGCCACCCAGGTGTCCCGAGAGAGAGAATTTTAAGCAGACTCCACGCCCAGTGTGGACCCTGACCCAGGGCTCCATCACATGATCCTGAGATCATGACCTGAGCTGAAATCAAGAGTCCAATGCTTAACTGACTGAGCCACCCAGGCATCCCTCTCTCTTTCTTTTAAGAACTAAAGGCACTGAGCTCTATTAGAAACAAATATTACCAGTGACGGTCTCCAGCTCTTCAAAAGACGGTGACTAAGAAGACAACATAGAAAATGCTAATTCTGTTAATAGTGGCCCCTCATTGTTATATATGGGGAAGTGAGCACATGTTTCCAATCATGCAGATAAGAGTCTGAATACTGGTTCCTGACTTAGTAGATCTTGTACAATGTATCAGTAAGCCTCCATTTCCCTATCTATAAAATAGCAATGATAGCTGCACTTACTCAAAGGGTTTGTGAGCACATGCATACGAAACACCTTGCTTAGGGCCTACCTTCTAATATTTGGTTTAGTCCAGCTCCCTAAGCATCTCCAAGTTACACCAGATCCTTTCCTCCAAAAAGTCCTACCACAAGCCCGACTTTCATGGATGGAGACAGTATCTCATCAGGATAACCCTACTCAGTTCTATTTTCTCTATAGTCTTTCGGCTGCCAATCTGATAGCCACCTCTGCCTTGTGGGCAGCACATAGATACATAGTAGGAATTCAGTAAATTCTACTTAGCCCTCAATGGTGGCACTGCAAGAAAATACTTAAAATTAAAGAGCAAAGTAGGTCACTAACCAAAAGAAGCTGGAGAGTCGGCAGGTTGGTAGGTAGCCATGTACACGGCGTGGTGTTCACTTGAGTAAGACAATGGAGAATGGCTGATAGTGAGAAATGATGGGACAGTGTCAACAGCTCTTCTGAAGCCTTCCAGGCCAATGACATTATTTGTAGCAAACAGAGCTGTGAAGCAAGAAATCAGTGAACATTTGCTGATGATATTAGATAACAACACAGTAAAAACCAGTAATAATCAAGGACTATACTTGCCATACAAAGAGTGACTTGGGGATTTTACCTGACTTGATCTAAATGTCAAGTAGAAAATATTATGGTGCCTATAATAATAAGTGAGTTAGGAAAAATTATTTTAACTTAAAAATTTTTATTTGGACATAGTTATAGACTCGTATGCAGTTTTAAGAATTACAGATTCACATGCAGTTGTAAGAAATTGTACAGAGAGAGCTCACGTAGCCTTTATCCAGTTTCCTTGGACGGTAACAACTTGCCAAGCTAAGGTACAACATTACAACCAAGATACTGACATTCATACAGTCAAGATACAGAACAGTTCCATTACCACAAGGATGCCTCATGCTATCTTTTTACAGTCATACCCACTTTCCTTCTGTTCCTATTCTCTCCTTAGCCCTTGGTCCCCATTTCTGTAATTTTGTCATTTCAAAATATTATACATATGGAAAGTAACCTTTTGCAATTGGCTTATTTACTCAGCAAAATTCTTTGGATTTCCAACCAAGTTGTTGGGTGAATTGATAGTTCATTCCTATTTATTGCAGAGTAGTGTTCCATGGTATAAATGTATCAGTTTGTTTAACCATTCTCCAGTTGAAAGACATCTGAGTTGTTTCCAGTTTGGAGATATGATGAATAAAACTGCCATAAATATTCTTGTACAGATTTTTATGTGAACACAACTCTGTTTCTCTGGATAAATGCTCAGGTGTGCGATTGCTGGGTAATATGGTGGTTGCATGTTTAATTTTTTTTAAAGACCACCAAACTGTTTTCCAGAATGCCTGAGCAATTTTACATCCCCATCAGCAATGTATGAGTCATTCAGTTTCACCACATCCTGCCAGCATTTGTCATCGTCACTATTTTTTATTTTAACCATTCTGATAAGTGTGTAGTGATATCTCATTGTGGTTTTAATTTGCATTCCCTAATGGCTAATAATGTTGAGCATCTTTTCATGTGCTTATTTGCCATCTGTATATCTTTGGTGAAATGTCTCTTCATATCTTTTCCCTATGTTCTAATTGGATTGTTTGCTTTTTTACTGTTGAGTTTTGAAAGCAATTTATATATTCCAGACGCTAGTCTTTGTCAGATACATGGTTTGCAAATATACTCTCCCAAATTGTAGTTTGTCTTTTCATTTTCTTAACAGGGTCTTGTATTGGGCAAAAGTTTTTAATTTTGATGAGGTAAAATTTATAAATTTTTCCTTTTTGGGATTATGCCTATGGTGTCAAGTCAAAGAACTCTGCTTGGTCCTAGACCCTAGAGATTTTCTCTTGTTTATTCCTAAACATTTTACACAGTCACTTTAAAGTCCATGATGAATTTTGAAATAATTTTTTATAAGGTGTGAAGTTTAGGTAAACATCCAGGGTTTTTTTGTTTTGTTTTGTTTTGTTTTCTTTTTAATCTATGGACGTCTGTCTAATTGCTTCAGTGCCACTTGCTGAGAAGGCTAACCTTCCTCCATTAAGTCGCTCTTAGACCTTTGAAAAAACCTCCGTTTGGTATATTTGTGTGGGTTGTATTCTATTTCTGCATTCTCTACCCTGTTCCATTGATTTATGTCTATTTACCTCTGCCAATATTACAGTACAGTCGTAATTACTGTACTTATATAACAAGTCAATATTGGATAGATTGCTTCATCCCACTTTATTTCTCTATGTCAAGATATTTTAGCTTTAATATGGTATATGTTTTTCCATATAAATTTTAGAATAAGCTTGTCTATATCTACAAAAAAATCTTGTTGGGATTTTAATAGGAATTATGTTAAATCTACGTATCAGTTTGGGGAGCATTGACATCTTTATTATGTTAGTTTTTCAAGCAATGAACAGAATATGTTCACCATTTATTTAGGTTCTTAAAAAATTTCTTTCATCAGAATTGTATAATTTTTAGCATACGTATCCTATACATGTTTTGTTAAGTTGATATCTAATTTAATTAATTTAATTTCCTTTGAAGTTGTTATAAATGGTATTGTGTTTTTAGTTTTGCTTCCCACATGTCTGTCGTTAGTACATAAAAATACAATTGATTTTTGTGTGTTGCTCTTATAAATCAACATTTTAAGAAAGCAATTTTATTTCACAAATATTTGTTAGTATTCTACCCTATGTAAATCACATCATATCATGGGGAATATTAAAGTGTAGTTAAGGGGCACCTAGGTGGCTCAGTCAGTTAAGCTCCTGCCTTCAGCTGAGGTCAAGGTCCTGGGGTCCTGGGATCAAGTCCCACATCGGGCTCCCCGCTCGGCAGGGAATCTGTTCCTCCCTCTCCCTCTGCTACTCTCCCTGCTTGTGCTCTCTCCCTCTCTCTCAAATAAATAAATAAATAAAATCTTTAAAAAAATAATAAAGTGTAGTTAATTATTATCTATATTTTGATGGTGTTCATTCCACTTAATTTACCCCAGCAGAGGTTCAAGAAGTGAAAAATAGAAAAATATAACTTACATCCATAAATTTACAGCATACTTGAAGAACTGATGAGAAATTTTGCAAAGGGACTGGAAGAAACTGTTGGGTAAAAGGAGTCTGAAGAATATATCAGGGTGCAAAGTATCCAGGCCTCTGGTTTGGAATACCTGAGTTCTCTGGCACTCCAGATTTTCTCTGTGGCTCAAACAAGCCTCTGAATGATTTCCTCAGTATAAATGGCTTACATGAGTCCTTCCTCCCCACCCCAGCAACATATTTTAGAATCCAAAGAAATCATATTCGTGAATGTGTTTTTGAAATATAGAAATACTACACTAACATAAACTTTGGAAATGTTCTCTCCTCCAGTGATTTAAATAATTAAGAGGCATTTTCCACTTGGAAAATGCTTTTAAGTTTCATCATAAAGGTGAGATGTGTCTGATCAAGGTAGTCTGTCTACAAAGAGCCATGTTTCTGGGGAACAGGAGTTAATTACATCACACCATGTATGAGTGAGTGCCCCTTCCATCCAGGCCAACTGGGCATTATTACAAGTGAGTAATTGCACTGCTTTTCATCACTCGCCTAAATCATTAGAACACAAGATTATTAAACCAAGACCCTACCAATTTAGCTGCTCAAGGATGGAGTCTATTAGACCATCTGCTACCTTATCAACACCAGACACAGCAAGTCCAGGCAACCTTTATACCCAACATGTAGCATCTTACTTCTTCCAACTCATCCATATACTATTTTTTAAGTGATGGTTATTTAATTGCTAGAGCTAACAAGCAATCCAACAACTGCTTCTCAGCTGTTAGCAAGATTTGCCAAAAGTGGACCGTTTGGTTCAGTAAGAACCACTGCACAACGTAAGGTTATTTCAAATCAGGTTGTGCAGGGTAGAGTCTGGAAAGACTATTTCAGGAAGGCGCAAGTGTTAAGGACACAGATTTGTGACCTCATTCTCCTCTCTGCTATAGTGCTCTCATTATGTGGAAGCTCAGTTCTTTTAAAAGGTGAATAGCAAAAGAGAAATGTGGAATGTAGCAAATAGGTGCATTTATTTTCACCTTTTCTCTCTGAGTCCCTCCTCTCTACCTTATGTCTTACCTCTCTACGAATGCAGAAGTAATTTCTATATTGTTCACTATCATATCCAGCACCTGGTAGGCGCTTCACAAATATTTCATGAACAGATGAATGTTGCTAAATGAATATATAGGTATACACACACACATATAGGGAAAGAGGCAAGGGATGATACACACACAGCTTGGTGGGAGGTAGATAATAGGTTTCCAGGAAGCAAACCAGCCAGTGTAGCCATGTTCATCTCCTTCAGCAACTTCTGAGAACCAGAAAGTCTGGAAGAAATTATCTAGGAGTGTTGGAGACCTGATGTGCTGGCAGAGCATTGTAGAAGAAAAACAATAATGCTTTGGGTAAAAATGGAATGGAAGATTTGTCATCCTCTCCCAAATAAATCCTACTCTGCCATTCTTTGGGAGTAATGAGATCCACACTACCCCCCAGCACTTAACCACTCATTGCTTGATAATGTATTTCACTTTTCATCTAAGGGGGTCGCAACACTGTAAGTTCTTCAAAAGCAAAGCCACAATCGCATTTATATTTCTCAAGTGCACCTGGCTAAGCACAGAGCACCTATGGACCACTACAGACCACTGATGGAATGACCCTAGTTTATCACCCCAGCAGTTGGGGAGGAAGGAACCTGTGTCTCTACATCACTTTCCACTAGGTTCTTCAAAGTTCAAGGAGCTAAACCACTTGACTTTTCTAAGATTCCCTTCTGAACCCCTTCAAAGAATTAATGGATAACAGGGCCCTTTCCTTGAAAGGATGCCCCCCAATATTATTTAGTTAGATTGCTCAAGATGCAAAATTTAATTTGAAACATTTGAAGAGTTATAGTGATGGTATAACAGAGTCGTTTCCTTGGAGTCAGACAAACTGGGTTCAAATCCAGGCTCATTCCTTATAACCCTGTGGTCAAAAGCAAGTTATTTAACTTTCACAATTTTTGGTTTCCTTTTCTATAAAATGGTAATGATGAAGTGTCCATGAGAATGAAATGTACATGAAACCATGAGACAATGACTGGCACTTTGGTGAGTACTAATAAATAAAGTCAATTAGCAGCTTTGATTAGCCTCTAGGATCCTTGATTTCCTCCTCTGTAAAGGAAGATAGCATAGCAATATTCATCTCCACAGGAATATTGTGAAGAATGGGTGTGTGTGTGCGCACTGAGGGGGAAGAGTAGAGGTGGGGGGTGTTACGGAGGTCATTATCTTGAGGATATGTTTTACTCTATATTAATGGATTTAAAGCATTATTTTCCACATTAAAGCAAATACAGAGCTATATTAGAATAGAAAGTAAAATAGGGGTGAGTTTTTATCAAAAATCAGGAAACTTCACAACAAATCTCTGGTCTGCTTCAGAATGCTGAGTGCCCCTCTTTAGGCCCCAGGGAGTCATGTTCACTGCACACTGCTGTTAGGGGTAGTTTGGAGGAAGAGTTTGAAAAACACCATGAGAAAATGACCATAAAATACCATAAACTATCAGTTGAAAGGACACATCTGGTGTCTGCTAAGCTTCCTTCTATGACCAAGAGCCAGGCATCAGACAGACGTAGACTAAAACAAGTATAATTTTCTTCTATGTTCTTAGCACAAGCCCGTCTCTGCCATTGTTAGTCTCCTGCTTCCCAGCCTCTTCTTCCATAAAAGGCTGTTCTGCTACCCTTGGGAGACTGAGATTCTTTGAGGACTGGTTGACATTGTGGATTTCATTCCCCTAAAGGGATATTAAGGAGAATTTCAGCAAGTCCCTGGAGGTTTTCAAGTGAATCCCATTCACTGTGTTGTCCCCTCAGAGAAAGTGGCAATTCTCAGTCCAGACACTAAGTTACCATGTTCTCAGAACTCACAGGAGTGGGGCGCCTGGTTGGCTCAGTCATTAAGCATCTGCCTTCAGCTCAGGTCAAAATCCCGGGGTCCTGGGATCGAGCCCCGCATCGGGCTCCCTGCTCCGCGGGAAGCCTGCTTCTCCCTCTCCCACTCCCCCTGCTTGTGTTCCCTCTCTTGCTGTGTCTCTCTCTGTCAAGTAAATAAATAAAATCTTAAAAAAAAAAAAAAAAGAACTCACAGGAGTATCACACTTTATTTTGCCTATAAGCTTTTTCTATGTTAACCTGAGGTTTACCTTCCTTAAGAACTCTTCCTGTGTATATCTAAAAGTTGATACGACAAGAATTTTTTTTTTTTTGCTAGGAAAGCTATTTGTTACAAAAATTATACTCACACTTTTCCTGTCACCAATATAATAGTCAATACAAACTCCTGAAAAGCCCTGAGTAAACCTGGCTCCAAATGGTCTCCAGGTAGAACTGGGCTATTAGGTCTCTAGATTATAAGTGGCACCATAGTAGACAATCAAGGTTTAGTGGATTTTTTATTCGTTCATCAAATATTTGCTAAGGCTTTATAATAGGCCAGGCAATGGACAAGACATTGGATGGATCAATGGATGGATGAATTTATGATGGTTATATCAATGGATGGATGGCTCTCCAAAATGTAGGGAGTTAACATCTGATTTAAATCAAACACAGTACTACCCAGAAAAGATGAAGGGTAGAAAGCATATTATTTTTTAGGGAACAAGGTCAGATCCATAACCACTGGGACACATACTATTTCAGAAGTAGCTTAGGCTCTGAGTGAAGTTTCTTGGGTGTTGGTGATAGTTCATCATAGGAAGAGTTGAGTAATTTCAAATCTACTAGGTGAAAGCTTTTCTTTGATTTTCAGCCCCCGTGGACAAATTCCTTTAATCCTATTGTGAGGTAAATGCTTTTATCTTCCCCTTAGAGATTCCCCAGGTCTGTATGTTGGAGCAGAACTAGCCTTCAAGGCCTAAGGAGAGACTGAAAGTCTCTGTTATGTTTTAATTTATATTTTTAGGTTTTTTTTTTTTTAAGATTTATTTATTTATTTTAGAGAGAGAGAGAGCATGAGTGGGAGGGGTAGTATGGAGCCCGACGTGGGGCTTGATCTCACGACCCTGAGATCATGACCTGAGTCAAAACCAAGAAACAGTCACTTAACTGACTGTATCACCCAGCTGCCCCAATATATTTTCAGTTTTTATAAGCTGTACCCAAACTTTGCCTTTGGACAAATCATTATGTATCTCAGTAAATTGCCTGTCCTTTTTATTCAGTGTAGTATATCCATTAAGAAGTTCAGCTTTTGGAGACAAGGACTTTTCTGGCTGTTCATAGCAACATTTTAGCAACTGAATACATTCATTAATAAATTCAAGACCCAGATTAAGGTTTTCACTGTGAACCATGTATCTGTGTCCAATGTGTTGTAACTCTCGTCTTCTTTGCAGTCCCCTTTAGCCTTGATAACAATGCATATCGAAAGAAAAGAGTAAAAGCATTAGCGACAGAGGAAATGTATTAAAGTCAGCTGTATTTAAAGAAAATCAGAAAACACCATCTGTGTCACACTGGTCATTTCTTTCTCCTGACCGTACAATAACAGTGGCTCTATTATGTTTTAAAATCAAGTTATTCCTTACGACTTTCTCAGATCAGATTAGATTACTTCTCTTCAACAGGTGTAAATTTTATTTCTCGTTTTCTAATCTAGGAAGTTTTGGGCAAAAATATCTGTTGTTTAGTGTAAGTTCCAATGCTAGCTGACATTTTCTCCTGGCAATGGGCAAACCTGGAAATAAACCAAATTCCCCTATTTTCCCAGTTATAAGCAGAACATTCTAGAATCACAAAGAAATAGTCCTAGTGGATTTCCTCTTTCAAGTCTTATTATGTCTTATGTCTGGCTTTGGGGTTGTATAACCTTCATCCATCAAGACAATGGTGAACACAATGTGCCTAGACCCAATTATACAGAACATGTCAACTAAATCCTCCTATCCTCCCATGAATTCTGGACCAGCTTGCTAAATGTTTACCATACTTCACTTATTTGCTTCATTAAGAGAACTTAGACATATTTTCAAGTAATCATAATCATAATCTTAATAACACTGCTCCAATCCTCTCCCCAGCATACTAGGCTTCCCTAATGTTGGGTTCTGTTTTAACTTAGTCAAGTATCTTTCAAAGCCCTGGATTGGTGGGCTCACTCGAGTATAGGACCAGGAGAAAATGCCCATCTTTACCATTGAAAGCTCACTTTCCATGTGTAGAACTAGCAGTACTTTATTTTGATCCTGAACATTTTCCAAAGCAAGGGGAAAAAATGTCTAATCCATCATTTAGGACCAAAAGTGTCATACTCTGGCTCAAGTGGCACTGGGAAGATCCGTCTGTTATTGCCGTCCTCCCCGGAATTGTGTCTCTCCTGAAATTCCTATGTTGAAGTCCAGTGCCTCAGAATGTGACTGTATTTGGATATGGGCTCTTAAAGAGGTAACTCTGGTCAAATGAGGGCGTAGGGATGGGCCCATTATGACTGGTATCTTTGTAAGAAGAGGAGATTAGGACACATACACGCACAGAAGACCATGTGAAGACACAGAGAAGATAATCCCCTGCAAGCCAAGGACAGAGGCCGTTGGAAGAAATCAACCCTACCAAAACCTTGATCTTGGACTCCTAGCCTCCAGAATTAAGAGAGCATAAATTTCTTTTATTTAAGCCATCCAGTCTGTGGTATTTTGTTATAGCAGCCCTAGCAAACTAATACACTGTTTTAGAAAATCTAGGGAAGAGATGCCTGATTAAGGCAGAGAGGAAGGTAAAGAATAATGGAGGTTCTTTCAGTTGCTGAGGTGGTGGAAGTCTGTGAAATGTGACCAGAGATAGTTGCCTGCTTAAAAAAAATGAGTAGACCTTAATGAGGACGAGGGACCTTTCCTTTTGGCCCTACTGACATTCAGGTGAAAGCTAGATTGATTTCTGCTTTGTTTCCCGAGCAGCTTGCATTAGCAACTGGCCACTGCCAAGTTTGGGCTGGGAGGGGAGAAGTTCTTTATCAGTATGCAGATGAGGCGCTTGGGGCAGGCTGCTAAACCAAACACCCTTGTGCCTTTAACCTGATGTAGGAATTCAGCCTCATTTCTGGCCAGCAAATCAATTCATCCCAGAGAGAAACCTTGGGGATAAAAATTCACACACCATCAGGAATTCAAAACCTTACCTCCTGCAAGACTGGCTTCCAACAATTTGGAATAATAATACACCCCAGCACAAAGGCCCAAGCAACAAAGGCCATCTCAGACTTAAACACATTTAAAAAGCTCTAAGCAGATGGTCAGTTCCGTCCCAAACCGAACAGGCTGCACTGGACCTATCAAAATGCTGTGTTAGCACCACGCTTTCATCTTGATTCCAAAATCTAATGCTCACTAAGCCTTTCCAGTTTCAGGCAAGCCCCCATTTTCACTTTCATTTGGAGAAAAATGTGAACCAGTCCTCCCCCAAATTTAGGTAAATAACTTTCTTAATATCCACTAGCGCCTTGTGTCCCTGAAATACCTGTGCGTTTAGTGGATCATTTTTAACACATCCTCCTCTAATCAACATTATTTTCAGCAATAATCATGAAATTAAATGGATAATAGGCAGAAAAGAAATGCAAACAAGGAAAGCTTTTCTTTTCCTGAACTTTGGACTTATAATCATATTAGTGAAAAATAATAATGAAATAAAATGTCAAAGTTTAAAAAAAGGAGAAAGGAGTAGATTAATACTTTCCAATTAAATGCAAAAAAGTCCAATATACATAACTAGGAAATCATACCATTAATTTAGCATTGCAATTTCTTGATCATTCACTTCTTAATTCACAAACACAAAGGAAGAAATACCAATTTTAAAGTTATTCGAATTATTTAAAGTATTTCACCTGTGAGCTAAAATTTGCACTTACCAAACAAAATATCGCACGTTGTGATCCCCATTCTGGTTCACTGTTTTAAATTTTAAACACTCACAAATAAAAACTCCACGTGGTCACAAAGAAAGACGACAAATGAGTAACTCAAGCTCTATTTCTTCATCTGGATGGTTGTTTATATAGAACCCACCGTAGCAGGTAAAGGCCCCAACGATGCCTGAAGGGAACCTGAATGATTCAGAACCGGTAGGAACTCACTCTTGCAACAAACACATGCTGCTGAGTCCCTAGGTATCACAGGTCAACCATAAAACCGGGTATCTTCTGAATTAACTTCCATGTAGACTACCTGTGTAGTAAAAGTTAAGTAATAAAAATGTGCTAATTTGAAGATTACACATATAGTAATTGTCTGGAAACTAGATCTACAAAAATTTTGTGGGGAGGGGAGATATTATGTCACTGAGGAGTTAAGAATTGTTGGTGTGTGGTGACGATAAAAAGCATTTTCACTAATGATTTAGGACTTTTCAATTCTTTACAGTGTTTCCCTCTACTACCTCTATCTGGGGAGAATGACTGCTAATGCGCTGATCCTGGTACCCCACTGGCTTCTCTTCCCTACCAAAGCTGCCACAGGGAGCTTCTGTTTTGCTCCCACACATTCTACCTTTTACAGTTGTGCCTCTGCTGAGCCACGGGATAGTCTGACCTTCACTACAGATACGAAGATTTTGAGAGCAGGAACTATATCTCTCCTCTCTCTGTATCCCTCATGAAATAAATGTTAACTTTGAAGGAGTGAATGAGCCAATTGATAAAAGATTGATTGCTTTCTCTTATAGGTACATACACAGAGTGTGTGATGGATAGTGTTTAAAAAGTTACATAAAATGTTTAATATAAGTTTTAGGTAGATGAAAAGGCAGAGCAAAAGAAATCAGATGCTAAAAGAGTACATAGTGTAGGATTACATTTAAATAAACTACAAAGATAGAGAAACTATTCTAAGCTGCTAGATATCAGGATGGTTCCCCATCACCCTGGCAAGAAGGGGAGGTTGTGCTAATAACTAAATGGCAGTACAAGGGGGCATTGGGGAGGTTCTAATGATGTTCTGTTTGTTGATCTTAATGCTGGTCACATGGTTGTGCTCACTTTATGAAAGTTTCCCCAAGCTGAGGATTTATAATATGTGCACTTTTCAATAAGTACATTATACTTCAATAAAAATATTTTTCTTAAGAAAGGAATCACAGAAAAATGTATTATGTATTAAACAATAAAGATATATTCTGACCATATATGGGAAATAGATGATCAGAGCCGTAGGGTTGGATATATAACCTTAATCTCTCTAAACTTCCTCAATCCTTAAAGCCACAGGATTATCTTAGTTTATTTAGATTAGTTATTAATATCTGTGGAACAAAAGCTAGATTTAAAAATCTGCTCAATTAAAGTTTTGGTTCCAAACTCATCTTCTTCCATATCCACAAACCAGGCTGACTCTGAAATGGTCTCTGATTGTCAAAGTTTTTAATTTTTTTAATTTTTTTTTTTTTTTGAGAGAGAGAGCATGCGCAGGGCAGTGGGGGGCAGAAGGAGATGGAGAGAGAATCTCAAGAACGCTCCATGCTCAGCACTCAGCATAGAGTCAAACGTGGGGCTCGATCCCACAACCCTGATATCACCACCCAAGCCGAAATCAAGAGTCGGACCCTTGACTGACTGAGCCACGCAGGCACGACTCTGGTTATCAAAGTTTTAATCATTCTTTTTTCTTGGTGCTTCATTCTTCTATCATGGCTCTTCTCACCTCTCTCCTCATACTAGGCTTTCTGTTTCCAGAATATTGATGTCAATACCTTTTTTTAAAGCACCCTGATAAGCATAGGAAAATTTTCTCACCTTGTCCTCAAAGCAACTCAGGTGATTCCCTGTAAGTGTCTAGGCTCCCTTAAATTTTATCGGCCAGGTCCTTGAGTGCCTTAGTCAGTCAAAAGCCCTCATCTACTTCATTCGTATCCCCTTTCCCCTGTAGACTCCTAAACTTCATGGCTTCCCATAAATCATACTCTTTCTCTAGGAAGGAGGATGATTTCTGCAGGAAGACAGTCTGTGAGGGGAAATGTCCATGAGCCATAGGTGAAATAGAAAGGCACTAGGCATGAGAAAAGAAGAGAAGAGAGGAATTAACAACAGTAAGTAGGTGAACCACAGTGAGTCACAGGTTTGCCACAATCTAACGCAATAGTAAGAGAAAAATATTTACTGGAGTTTCTCAGAACCTAATGACAACAGCAATAACAAGAGCAGCATCAACACGAGCTGTTATTTACTGAAGGCTTACTATATGCCAGGCACTGGGCTAAGCACTCCACTTGAGTCTTGTTTGATCCTCACAATAAGCCAATGAGGTACTTTCATCTCCAGTTCATAGATGAGATAACTAAGACTCAACCAAGTTAACAGGGGAATCAAACCATAATTTGAATCTAGTTTTCATTTGATGGTCCTTACCACCACATAAAATGGCAAATATGACACAGATAATGAAGAACAGGTAGTGAGCCCCAAATCCCAGAATCCATTTGAGAAACTATCTGTTATGAGGGGTTCTTGGTTGATCTTACTCCTCTATCTTAGCATTGCCATATTTGACTGAAATTGTTTCGTTACTTCTTGTCTACATCTTTAAAATTTCACGATGTTGGCTATTGGATTTTGTCCATCTTTGCTTCTGCAGCATCTTGCAGGGTGCCTGACACATCAGTAACCATGGAGGCTATTACAGGAAATAATTCTCAAGATTTCCAACTCTTGGCTTAACAAAATCTAATAGAGCACCCCTCCCCCATTTCAATCAATCTACACTGAGCAGCAAATCTCCACATTCTTATATCATTCAGTCAGACTGAAACTAGGACCCACAAAGCCAATAACCAAACCCAATAGTAATGAATTTTAAACTCTTTGCCAAAGATCTAGGTGGCTTTTTGTAAGGAATTCCTTTTTGTTTACATGTTATTTCTGGGGGGATATGTTTAATTTATTCACTCTGGCACCATCTAGACTCCAAATTGCTTCATTTCTTCTTAATAAGAAGTTTTCCCACCACTATGAAGTTATAGAGCATCAGGCAAAAATAAAACAACCTGCAATTTGAATAAAAGAAAAGAAAACTAAGGGTCATTTGAAGGTATTTCTGCTTGGTTTTTGCTCTTGTTTTTTAAGTAAAGAGATTAGCAACCTTACATGAGGTCCATTTCCACAAAATAAATTAATAGCAGTAGGTTATTTTATAACATGGGAGGTTGTGTTTATATACAGCAGAAAATTTGTTGACAAAAAAGTGATGAAATGTACCTGAGGCTGTTGACAAAGGCCATCGTATCTCCTTGTGACACAACTGGGAATAGAATGAGGTGGCTGCTTAGATATTCTAAGATTTCAGTCAAGAGTCAAATTCATAAGAACCCATTCTATGGCAGATTTAGTGGAAAAAATAATTAACTCTAAGTTATCTTTTCAGTTACATCTTGATTCTAATTAAGAAAATCTTAGGTCTGGAAAGCAGTACCATTAGAACATTAACTGGCTTGGCTCTAAGTCCCTGTTTACAATCAAATTCTTAAACATAAAATTTCAAACTGGGTGGCTCAGTTGGTCAAGTGTCTGACTCTTGATCTCGGCTCAGATATATATATTTTTTAATTAATTTATTTATTTGAGCGAGAGAGAGCACGAGCGGGGGTGGGGGGAGGGCAGAGGGAGAGGGAGGAGAAACTCCCCCACTGAGTGCAAGCCGGACATGTGGCTCCATCTCAGGACCCTGAGATCACAACCCGAGGTGAAACCAAGAGCTGGATGCTTAACCAACTAAGCCCCCCAGGTGCCCCTCGGCTTATAGCTTGATCTCATGGTTGTGAGCTCGAGCCCTGCATTGGGCTCCATATTGGGCATGGAGCCTACTTAAAAAAAAAAAAAATATATCTCAACCAAAGAGATTCAGGGAAGTTTTGAGAATAGGGCATGCATTCAGGTGTCTTAATGCCCAGAAGTTTGGAGTAAGAATGGAGCACAATTTACATTTTTTTTGTCAAATAATGCTTTCTGATCTTCCCTCGCCAACCAGAGAAGGCATGAATTAGAATATAGTTTAGAACCCTGAGGACAACTGATTTAATTACATGAGTATATGCTCCTAGACTAAGAAGTGAGAAAACCCTGTCTTAGGATATACCCTTTACGAGCCTGGTGTGCCTCACTTCAGGCAACAGTACTTCTGGGCTCTACGTTGAATAAGGCTCTTTTTTCCAAACAGAAGATGGTTCTTTCCTCTATAGAATACACCCACAAAAATGCTCTTACTCAGCCAGCACACATTAACAGGCCCGAAGTGTATTCAAGACTGGGAGTTAGGACTGTCCGCGTGAAATAAGCATAGGTAGCAACCTCACTACAGAGATAGCCAAAGGGAAAAGACTTTTAGAATTTGTCTCAGCTCTGTGACTATTCAGATATATAAATGAAAGTTACAGCTGCCAGAGCGTTAATACAAAGAGGTCAGGATGAAGAGTGTAAACACTCTCAGGTTTCATGGTAGCCTTAAGCCTGGAAACATAAGTGAATGAATTTACATAATAAGTGGTATAATAGTATTACATCACAATAAATTATATAATCATAGCATTATACGATATCTTCAATACATTGTTTTCTTCTTAGCCATCCAAAGCTCAATGCTTTGTGTAAAATTGCAATGAACATAGTACATGAATGTGGCATTTCTATCAGTCCTGACATGTGCATCTGTGATGCAATGCCTCAGTAATTTGTGTCTCTAATTTTCACTGAATAAACCTGTGCTTTAGCATACCCCAGAATAAGATTAAAAGGGTTCATACTAGTGAGCATGCCGCCCACTTCACAGGGCAATGTGATCCGATCCAGTTTGGGAAAACATGTTCCATCCAGGCTCCTACCATTCTGGTGTAAGGGATGGTGCATCACCCTATTGAAACCACTCTAGTGAATTTACTCAGCCTGTCGACCTAGAATTTAGACCTTTTTTTTTTTTTAATTTTGTAAGAGTGGAAGTGACTATTTTCTCATATAAGAATCTTGTCTAATGAACCATCTGGCTATGATTCCACAACCAGAACATAACCCATGCTTCTTTTTTAGATTCATTTATTCCACAAGTATTTATTGAACATCTACAATGTGCTAGATGCCTGAGCTACATCTGTAAACAAAACACAATCCCGGCCTCTGTTAAGTTTACATTCAAGGGGATAAAGACAATAAACAGTGAACATGATAAATAAGTATAGAATAGAGTATGTTAGAAGGTCACAAGCAGTGGGGGTGGGGGGAGTAAAACAGAATACCGAGGCATTCATTAATATTTAAATATGGCACACATTTCACACTTTTATCCTTGGCTATACGATGGGGGGGAATCAAAACATATAGACAGAGTGACATAACCAATCTATAATAATATTTGTGTATGGTTGAATTTCAAGAGAAAATGGAGTTTATAAAAGAAATGTCCATTGGAGAATTGGAAAGAAAACATCAAACGATATTTCTTTTTTTTCCTTTTTTCTTTCAAATAAGTCTCTGTATCACAGAGAGAATTCGCATGTGGAAAATTAAGGGAGATTTAGGTTTATCAATACAGTTGGACTCAAGTCATTGTGAGTAAACAAACAGCAATCTACTTAATTAGTCAACTTTCATTTTTGACTTGAAATGTTGAAACCATCAAGACACCTTGGATCTCCTGACAGGCAGGTGACTGTACAGGCCACATAAGCCAATAATTCTAACAAGATTCAAGTGAAGGTTTAGAAGAAGCCAGTTCCATGATTTGCCATTACTTGTACATCAATTCCCAAAAGAAAATGGCTGGCTCTTGGCTGGCTGTTTGGTGAAGCATGCTTATGAAGACCCAATTCTAGCTTCTAATTATGGGAGGAAATGCTGTTTGAACATAATGCATTTCCTGGGACATCTTTGTGTACACCATCATCCCTCCTCCCAACCAACAAACTGTCACACCCTGACACCCTCCATCCTCAAATCCATAATCCATGACTCCTACTGACCCAGGAACAATGGGGGTGCTCCCTTGGAAAAAGGCATGAGGGGAGTGGAGTGACCGTTGAGCATATTCTGATTTTTTAAAAAACTGTCATATGGCGAGATAGTAGTAGGTTTCAATGCTGTCACCTATTCAGTCAGTCCAGATGAACTAGAATCACCATTTCAGTTATATCATAGCTCCAGGCAAGAACATGTCACCCTCTTTATTTCCAGCTTCCAACAAGCTGCTTAGGCAGATGCTAAATGTGGTCCTCCCTGCCACGTTCAGTAGAGTGGCCTTTGTGTGGGTTAATTGAGCCCCCACTCCATTTAATAGGCTGTTGAAGTCTTATTGAAACAGAGCTAGTGCCGCAGGTTAAATACATTGCAGTGCTCTTGCTAATCCTCTCATTAACAGGGCTGGAAAGCTCGTTGGGAGCTGTGAGTTTGCATATATTAACAGGGAGCTCTTCACTCAAGTGCTATCAATAAAATGACAAAGCCAGTTTGCAAATAGTGAAATCAACAGTGACACAAAGCTAGATACCTTTAAAAATATAAACAGCTTAATAACTGATAAATCTTATATTCACACTTGAGAGAAGAAAAAGATAAGCTGGGAAAAGATGTCTTTTATTGGGTCAGACTTAAGACAGAAATGAGATGGATGTCAAACCACTGCAGAGACTAGTGGATGAAGCTGAACTGAGAAATGATGTTAATGAGCCACAGAGGCCAGGCCCACGTCCACAAGTACCCAGCATGGCACATTATGTATTATTATTATTAGTTTTTATAAGGGGCTAAAACTCCATAAAATCCTGGCCATGGCTGACATAGGTAAGATGATGAGAGAGTGTTGAGCTGCCGGGTGTCCTAGGAAAACAGAGCCGACAAAACCGTTCAGAAAGCGTGTGGCATCAGGAGCAAACTCCTGATGCTGAGACTGCTCTGTGCCTGGAGAGCGAGTAGGGGCACGGGGAGCTGGGAAAAGGGAGGGGAGGACCGCGAGAGCGTTCAGCTGAACGCTGTCCATCATCGGTTTGTATGCCATACCAGAAAACGGAAAGAGGATTTGGGGAGGAGCATATCGATAGACACAGTGTTAGAAAGGGCTAAGGAGTGGGGCACAAAGACCAGAATCTTTGTCAATCCGATCTGTTAGCCACCCTTGATGCTCAGCGAGAAGACAAAGCCATGCTCCGTGATGGCAAACAACAAAACGGAGCTCCTGTGGACGAATGGATTCTGAGTGTACTGGGTAAAATGATATCCTCCTTTTAGGAAAAAAAAGACTCTCCCCACACCATCTGGTCAAACGACAAGTCTTTACAAGCTCTGCTAAAATTTTAAAAAGTGAAAGTAGATGAGGGCTAAGTGATTAGTGGTACTTTTCCTAGGAGTGCTGAATCACAGGGGGGTTTTGCTGCCCTCCCTCCCCCCAAGCCTCCTTGTAGTTACAGCACCGCCCCCCTCCTGTAGACCCTCCTTAAGCAGCCGTGCAAGGCTCCGGGACTTGTGCGTGATGGTTAGCTCCCAGAGACGTGCTGTAGACCGCTTGTTTTTCTGTCTGTAATTGTTGACAGGAGTAGAAAATGCTGTTAAGAAAAACAAACTCCTAAGCATTTCCAGGGTTAGCCCCAAAGTTTCCAGCATAATTCACACAGTCTTGTACCTTAAACCTCTCTTTAGTCTATGAACTGGCAAAAATAAATAAATAAATAAATAAATAATAAGAAGCTCCTCGAGTTTGCCATAGATACCCCACTAGACTGTCACCTCTTTAAGGTGAATTCAGGGGGATCCCTCCTGAGATATTGGATAACAAAGTTTACTCAGTACAACTAATAACCTTCAAACTTCAGTAAGGGCTAGAACAGGGTCATCCTTTTCTTTGGTTTGCTTGGAGGTATCTTGCAAAAAGCCTTCACTTGAAAGGGGATCAATAAAGATTTGTTTAATTAAATGGAATGATTCGCCAAAAATACCCTCAAATATTCCCCTGTGAGTTCTAAGCCGCTATTTAAAGAAATCTTTTTTTTTTTTAAGATTTTACTTATTTATTTGACAGAGAGTGGGGGAGCACAAGGGGGAGGGGAGCGGCAGAGGGAGAAGCAGACTCCCCGCTGAGCAGGGAGCCCAACGGGGGGCTCAATCCCAGGACCCTGAGATCATGACCTGAGCCAAAGGCAGACACTTAACCAACTGAGCCACCCAGGTGCCCCTAAAGAAATCTTTTTAAAAGGAGGATAATTACCCGGGATTCATCCTTTGATACCTTGAAATTCCCTTTTGGAAGGCCCATATATGTGAGTAGGCAACTAACACACTGAAAAAGAGGAATCCGGGTTCTCAAGATGATCGGGAATATATCCAAGATCACATGCAACTCCTTACTAACAGACGTAGGATGAGAAGGTCTGGGTTACCCTGATCTAGTGAAAGTAGGGTTCATGGATCAGGATCACCTGGGATTTTATTAATCTTAGGCCCCATCCCAGACCAACTGAGTCAGAATCTGCATTTTAAGAAGATCCCCAGGTGAATTATGTGTACATTAAAGTTTGAGAAGCGCTGCTCACAGATCATCCTGCTAGAAAAAAGATAATGCCTTTGAAGCTTTCAGGGACCATAATGTTTATTTTAATCAAATCTTACAGATACATATTTTTTCATCAACCCATATCTGTTATAAAGCTAGTCTAGGACAAAACAAACAAACAAGGAATGACATTGTTAGCATCCGTCCTTATTTGCTCAGGACCAATAATTATTATTTAAAGGTCAAAATAATGTTGAGGTCCTTCTATCTGCTCACATGAAAAGTCATTGGCTACATGCTGATTCAGTTAAGTAGAATGAGTGCCATTACCTTTTCTCCCAACTCTGCCTAAATAGTTATTATTCCATTTTAGCAATTTGGGCAATTTTCAAGGCTCCTCTAAAAAAAAAAAATCAAGTATCCTACATTTTAAATCCATTTCTCTACCAGGTATAAAAAAATAAAAATTTTCTTTAGTAAAATCGGGGCTTATTTTAGTCTACAATTATGTTGCCAGATTAATAAGGCATTGTCTATACCAGTTGTAGTAAGAAATAAAATATATGGGGAATCTCATAGCCAAACAATGAATGGAAGTGACCAACTAAATGGAAGTAGAAGACTGAATTTAAATTTGTTTTCTCTTCTCCTTCCTTTCCCTCACCTCTCCTCTACTTTCGAAAACAAGATTTGTCAGGGAGTTTCCTTGGAGAAGCACCTTGTCATTTCACCAGTCTTTTAAGACAACTGTGGAATGTAAGAGGGAAATTCTGCCTTAAGAATTCCCCAGTATCATGTTGCCCCAAGTTGAAACTGATCACATTTATCAAACACTAGAGAAGTGCTAATGGTATGCATTGTTACCCACAGTTAATGCAATCAAGGGAACACCTTCAGTATTCGGGTGTGTGTGTGTGTGTGTGTGTGTGTGTGTGTGTGTTAGTGAGTGTGTATGCAAGAGCTGCTCTTTGGGTAGAAAGAGCAGGAAAGATTATAGCAAAGGCTAGTGTGGGCTTTTCTCCTTTTGAAGAAAGGCATCAGGAGTTCTGTGTCAGTTTGGTAGGATATTAATAGTTCCTGATAACTCCTCTCTCAATGTTCAGTGAAAATGTACATACAAAATGCAAGGAGAGAGAGACTAAAACAGTTCTTAAAGGGGAGAAAAGACAAGGCTGTAAGTGACAGACAAGGGAGAATTTCTATTAACTAGCTTTGATGTAATTGCTCAGAGAAATGTAATCCTAAAATACTCACAGTTTACCTCCTGAAGCAAAAGCAAAATAGCATGTTAAGGGCTGGAGCAGTAAAAATAGAACCTTCCTTTATCAAAAACTAGTTTTTTAAAAAAAGATTCTGGGCCCAGTTAGTTTTACAGGAAAACTTTTCCCCTAAAGTTTAAAATGTGGAAAATTCCTACTTATAACAACCCATGCTATAGCATGGTTAAAAAAGAAAAAAAAACAGGGGCACCTGGGTGGCTCAGTTGAATGGTTAAGCATCGGACTCTTGGTTTTGGCTCATGTCATGATCTCATGGGTCATGGGATTGAGCCCCGCATTGGGCTCTGTGCTCAGCAGGGAGCCTGCTTGACGATTCTCTCCCTCTGCCCCTCCCCCCCACTAAAATAAATAAATAAATCTTAAAAAAAAGAGAAAAAAATCCTCATTCCATTTCTTCTCATAAAGATACCAACACCAATGCAAAACTGGGTAAAAACCATCCCAACTTCCACTCCCACCAATACCATAGACAAATCTCATTTATGAATAAATAGAAAAAATCCTAAATGTAATAGTATCTAATAAAATTGAAATGATTGGAATGGTTTTAGTTCTTAATCTATCTCCCTAGCAAATTATCGCATCCCAAAGTATGTCAGGTTGTATTTCCTAGGAAGCTGAAATACTGTGTTTAGCAGACAAGATGTTTATTAAGGAGTGTCCTAGGGACAAACATCTGTTGAAGGGAGAGAGAAGGAACAGAACTGGGTGGAGGAAGAAGTTGTCTTGTGATACAGGCCCTAGTACATCCTCAGCAGAGCCTCAGGGAGCTCTTAAGCTAGGAAAGCCCTAAGTTTGCATGAAATGGTCCAGCTTTTTTGCTCCCACATTAATCAGCGTTTGGATGTTGGCCACCTTGAGAAGGGACATGACTTGGATGAAGCATCTCTCATATCCAATGCTAGGAAAGAAGAGCTCCTTCTTTCCTCTTCATTTGTTGTGCTTAGTGTAATGGCACATGGAGAGGGCCTGCCTATCCTAATACAAAATGTCAGTGACACCTGGAGTGGGGGAAAGAGAGGGAGACCATAAAAAGTTTTGGGGTCAAGAAGTTACTACTATCAATCCTTGGGACCTCCTTCAGTTTTTCCTTTAATCCTCTGAGATATTCTAGTATCTTTTCCAGTGATACAAGTAAAGAAAACTCCCTTTGACTTAAGGTAGTGTAAATTGAGTTTTTATTACCTGACTTATACACAGTATCAGGTTAACTCAGTTGCCAAACCCAAGTAAAGAACACACACACACACACACACACACACACACACACACCTGTAAGCTAATATTAAGTATGAATATAGAATCAACCATATAAAAATTATCATGACAAAAAGCTTTAAGGCTGTATATGGAAAGACTATTGTACTTATTTTGCTATGGTTTAATATTAGAAAAAATTGTCAACATAACCTACAGAATCACATTATATTCAAAGAAGAAAATATATGTGATCATCTTACTAGAACGGTGTAGTAGGCTAATTAATGACCCCCCCAAAAAAATCCATGCCCTAATCCCTGAAAACTACAAATATGTGTTTTATGTGGTAAAAGAGACTTTGCAGATGTGATATAGTTGAAAATCTTGAAATGAAGAGATTAACTTGAATTATCAGGTGGGCTCGATGTAAATATAAGGGTCCTTGTAAGAGGGAGGCAGGGCAGTTAGAGATAGAGAAGGCCATGCGACCATGAAGCAGAGAGCGGAGTGACGTCCTTTGAAGAGGAGAAAGAGAACTGGAAACTGAGGAATGCAGACAGCCTCTAGAAGTTAGAAAAGACAAGGAAGTGGATTCTCCTCCCAGAGCCTCCAGAATAAGCCACTCCTGACAACCTTTTGACTTTAGCTCAGCAAGACTGATTTTGGACTCTGACCTCCAGACAGTTAGAAGGTAGATTTGTATTGTCTTAAGCCACCAGATTTGTGGTAATTTGTTATAGCAGCAACCAGAAACTAATACAAAGGGGAAAGGACAGTAACATTTCGTATTCAGTGTTGATTTTTTTAAAAACTTAATAAAGGACACTTTTTTTAGTATGACAAAGACCAACAACCTACTTTAAGGAGCCACGCACAACAACATCATGATTATTCTTTAAACATTGTTTAGGAAAGTATTAGCAAATCCAATAAGAAAGGAAAAAGTATTTAGGTATATCCATTAAAAAGGGAAAAAGCGATTCTTTTCCAAGAAAATATAAAAGAGTGAATTATGAAAACACCAGCTGGTCACCAATACTTTATATATATTTCAGAAATCTAAATGACTTATTTGCCTAACTTCGATGCCCACACTCATTGGTCAGTAAAATCTGAGTTCAGTGGATGTCAGGCTCTTTATACTCTTTATTTATCCTTTTTAAATATGAACATCAGTCTATTAGCACAGTGATTATGGCCTGCTGTCCTAGACCCTACTATGGATATTACATAATACATGGCAATATGGGCACCTGGGTGGCTCAGTCGGTTATGTGTCTGCCTTCAGTTCAGGTCATGATCCTGGGGTCCTGGGATCGAGCCTGCATCGGGTTCCCTGCTCAGTGGGGAGTCTGCTTCTCCCTCTCCTTCTGCTCTACCCCCCCAACTCATGCTCTCTCTCAAATAAATAACTAAAATCTTTTTTAAAAAAATAAATGGCATCAGTGCAATGTTACCTTTCTGAAAATGTAAACTTTTGGATTTCGAAATATATCTGTCTCCCAGGTTTTGTTGCAGATTGAAGGCCTATAACAATGCAGCTTGGTAATGTGACAAGAAATAGGTATGTAAATATATAAAATCATTAACAATAAAAAATTCAGATCGGTGTGACATTAAAAACATTCCACTTACATAAATTATAAAATACTTAAATTAAGTGTAATCTCTCAATGAAAAATGTGTGGGGCTCCAGTGAAAAAAGCTACAAAACAACAAAGAGAAATTAAAAAAAGACATATAAGTGGAAAGATATACTGTGTTTCTACGTAAGTAGGCTGAAAATTGTAAAAATCTTCCTTTTTCTTCAAAATAATGTATAGAGATAATGCCATCCTAAATAAAATCTCAATAAAATTAAGCTTAGAACTTGATTTTTTAAAAAATCTCTGCAGACTCTCTTTCCTCACCTCACAAAGCTCACAGGGATCTCAGCAGTGTCTTTCCCTATACTGGGTGAGTCTCAACTGGGCCCATTTTAATCTCTACAAAGGAAGGATGGAGTAGCTGGAGTTCTGATATGCCCTATTTAAGGGATTTAAGATTCTGGGATTGAGGAGTGCCTGGGTGGTTCAGTCAGTTAAGCATCCAACTCTTGATTTGAGCTCAGGTCATGATTTCAGGATCATGGGATCAAGCCGCACAATGGGCTCGGTGCTGAACTTGGAGCCTGCTTGAGATTCTCTCTTTCCCTCTCCCTCTGCCCCTCCCCACAGCTTATTCACACACACTCTCTCTCTTTCTCTAAGAAATTTTTTAAAAAGAGAGATTCTGGGATTGAAAATCACTGTTCTCAAATTCTTCTGATATAATAAACATGTACAAGTTAACTTTTCAAAAAATTTGCAGACAGTAATAAAGCCTACCATGTTATTTTTAAAAAATTACAACAATTAAATCAATGTGGTACCAATTCTAAAATACTTATGTTGATAAAATACAACAAATCTTCACAACCAAATCCTAGAATAAATGAAAGTATAGTATTTATAAAGTAGGCATTGCAAATCAACAGGCAAGGAAAATATTATTCAAAACAGGGTATTATTGGGGGAAAAATACATGCTAAGACCTTTTGCTCATGTCATACCTATGAATTAAAGAATAAAAAGAAATAAATTAAGGTGTTTAAAATCTCTAGGTAACGTAAACACTTTTTAAATACCCAGATGAGGTAAAGTTTTCTGAGTGGAAAATAGCAATGGATTATACTTTTTTGGGTCAAATGAATTAAAGAGTAAACAAGATCCAAAAATCCCCAAAATGTACGTGACAAACATTTTAGACAAAAAGCCAGTCTCTTCAATGTATGCAATTCACACAAATCATTAGAAGTCACTAAGATCCCAATAGAAACAAAATTAGAATAGGAACTCACAATTTATATATAAGGAAATTCAAATTCATTTTTTAAAAGCCACACTAGAAAACAATTGAGAAAAAATTCATTTGGTCCTTTCTCCCCTACAAGACAATTTTGTTATATATTTGAGTACCTTAAGTATAGGAAGTAAACCCTCAATTGTCCAATGAATAAATACCCCAGAAGGCAATAGGAAGAAAGTAACTTAAACAAGAACTTAAGTAAAGATTTTATTTATTTATTTGAGAGAGAGATAGTGTACACATGGCGTGCGCAGAGAGGGACAAAGGGAGAGGGACAAGCAGACTCCCTGCTAAGCAGGGAGCCCAACACAGGCCTCGATCCCGGGACCCCAAGATCATAACCTGAATTGAAGACAGACTCTTAATGCCTGAGCCACCCAGGTGCCCTTTAAGTAGGACTTCTTACATGCACAGCATGTGCTGGGAATTGTGACAAATACAAAAGGTACATAAGGTAAGTCATTAAATTAAATCTAACAATGAACATGATGTAAACAAATGGCATTCTTGTTTCATAAATATGAGGTCACTTGGGCTCTGAGCATTGTAATACAAATAGCTAGATGGTAATGTGCCAGTGGAACTAGAAGGTAATCATTTTTTGCCACAAAATCTTCATCACCTTTCAATTAATGCCGAGAAAGAACTCAAAGCATAAAAAGATTCTTTATATTCTTTACTTCAGAGGCAAACTGATGTAGTAGAAAGCCTAGTGATCAGGGAATTAGGATTTAGTTATGTTTTTTAAGACTAACCAGCAGGGTGACAATGGGCAAGTCATTTAAAAGCTCTAGGTTTCAGTTGGTCTCATCTCTTCTTTGGTAATAATCCCCAGTGGGTCTTCAGCCCCGGAGGTTTGGTGTTGATACACTCTCGTGACCCTTTCCACTACTAACATCTGTGCCAGGATCTTAAAGATGATCTTATCCAGAGACCATGGAGGGGAAGATGTTATAAAGAATATTGTTCAGAATAGTTCCCCAGAACTGAAATTCCCAAGAAGAAAGGAAAAACTCCTAGGAAGAAAGGAAGGAAGGAAATAAATGAGTTTCTAGATTGAAAGAGCACATTAAGTGCCAGGCACGAAAAAGGGAAATAGACACATACCCACGCATATCACCACGACATTTCACAGTATGAGGGATAAAGAAAGACCCCACAGGAGACCTACAGGCTTTCAGAATGAGAAAAAAAAAAAGTGGTACATACCCAAATCAGAAGTCAGAGTGGGTTTGGGAATATTCGAGAACAACACTAGAAGCTAGAAGACCTTGGAGCAATGCCTTCAGAATTCTTAAGGAAAATGATTTCCAACCCAGAACTCAATATTTAGCCAAACTATCAATTAAATGAAGTAAAACACAGACAATTTCAGACATAAGGTCTCAAAAATTTACCGCTTATTTGTCTTTTCTTGAGAAGCAATTGGGAAATATGCTCCACTAAAATGAGAGAGTAAATCAAAGAAGAGATAGACATGAGATACAGGAGACTGGGGATTCAGTTCAGAAGAGGGGTGTAAGGAGACCCCAAGTCATTAACTGAGCAGGAGTAGAGGACAGCAAGCCTACACTGACACGGGCCAGAAGGTTCTTCTATCCCTATATTTCTACAGGAATGGGAAATTGATAAGTACCTGATATATCTCAATATCTTAAGAGGAGATTTAGATGACTAACAGAGTGAATGAAAATTTGATTAGTGTTTTTTGTTTTTTAATCAAACAACATCAATAACAACAGTATTACTAACTGAAGGAAAAATAAAAGTCATTCAGGGAAATAAAAGTATATGATACTCCCGTGGCTCAGCTGTGAAAAGAATCTACAGTCATGTGAACACTGACTATGGTAAAACCAACAGTGTAATGTGACAGTATAAGGAGATAAGACAAGTTCATGAGTGGGTGGGGTGGAGGGGAATGAAGGAGAGTTAAATCTTTTTCCTCCATAGGGAAAGTCAATAGAGAATACTTAAAACTAAACCACCATGATGTAGCAATATAAACATATTACTTAGAGATATGGAGTTAAAACACCAAATAACAACAAACTTGGCTCAGTCCTACTTCAAACTCTGTTCTTTTCACTACTGCACACATAGTCCCTAATCACAGAACGTCAGGGTCATTGTGCTCCTTTGGGAGGTGGCAGTAAGTAACACAACATTCAGAAAGTCGGTTAGTGATGAGCCGTTGGGAGACTGACTGATGCAATGGGTTGCACTGGCTTAAGGAAGAAGGGAAAAGTATTTATCGAGAGCTGGAGATATATTTGGTTTTCTCATTTAATCTGGTTTATCTGAAAAAACAAATAACACTTGTGTCTCTGAACATCTTAGACTGAAGAGTAGACAGATGTTAACCAATCCCTGGTTTGTTTATTTCAAAGTGACATTAGTTTCAAGATGTCCACCACGAAAGTTAATGCATAAATTTTATGTTCTATTCATCTACACAGTGCGTATGATTTTACTGGGACACTATAGATCCCAGAGGTGCTGGAGGCCAGAGTGTTCCCATTCATTCTTTCCAACACTTTATAAAATACATTTTTGATTTGTACATTCTCATTTTTAGTTTATTCTGATTTATGGTTAAATCATAGGAGGATGGTTCTAAAACCTAGCTTAAGAAAAATATATAAATGCAGCATTATACCAGGCATAAAGGAAAGAGAACATTTGGTGAGCTCAAAATGTTTGACCTCTTGGATGCTACTTGAAGATATAGTCCATAGAGTTATAGGTTTAAAGGGAAATAGAATCCTTAATTACATTTCATCTATCCATCAAATATTAACATGTTTTTTGATTACTGGGTTTTATATGCCAATTGAGTTTTCATATCCTTTAAAGCAACACCTCCAAGCTGAGTTAATCGTAAAAAACAAAGAAAACCAGTCAAACTGAAAATCATAAGACACTTAAGGGGTGTGGATTTTCCTAACAACTTTAATAAGGGCTGTTTAAAAATCTAGTTTTAATCATTTCACCGCATTTCAGTCTTGCTTTGAAGCCCACATTTCTCCACCTAGTTCCCGTCACTACATGAGAATCATAAAATATAGATGGCAAAAATTATAAAGTTGGGCTTCCATCTTCTCGACATCCAGTGGCAGAAAATGAAATACACTTTAACAATACAAAAACATGGACTGATGGACATACATGCACTTATCAATTGATTCAAAACAAATTTAAGATAAAAATAGAGAAAATGTATCCGTGCAGGTCCTCATGCACCATGGCCTTTAAAAAGTATTCTTAGTTAAAAAAAAAAAAGTATTCTTAGTTAATGCCAGGCAGTCACAAATCTAGAAAACTGAATTGCGTTATTTTTGAAAGATAATGTTTTTGTGAATACAAAGACTAAAATCTTATTAAACTCCTTAGTTTTGAGATGAGGGAAAATTGAGGCACAGAGAGGCGAAACAACCTTCTCAAGGTCACCTACTAAAGAAATTGACTTTCAAGTCAATAAATACATAGTCTAGTGTTTTGTTGGTTTGATGGTTCATTCATTCAAAAATAGTTTTGAACACCTGCCATAAGCCCGACGCCTGAATATAGTGATGAAAAAAAAATCTCTGTATCAAGAAGCTAGTAGTCTGGTGGAGAAGAGAGAAAAGCAACCACAACTGTAACAGTGATCCAGAGAAAAGAAAATGAAGGAAGATAAAAAGCTAGAACATGAAGATACATTGGTTTGGGGAATCATGGTAGGAAATGAAGTTGGAGATGGAGCCAGGGGCCAGGTCACGCAGGACTTCTTAGGCCATGATAGGACTTTATTTTATTTTATTTATTTATTTTTAAAGATTGTTATTTATTTATTTGAGAGGGAGAGAGAGCACAAGTGGGGGGGGTGGGAGAGCAGTAGAGGGAGAGAGAGAAGCAGGCTCCCCACGGAGCAGGGAGCCCGATGCGGGGCTCGATCCCAGGACCCTGAGATCATGACCTGAGCCAAAGGCAGATGCTTAGCCAACGGAACCACCCAGGTGCCCCAGGACTTTATTTTATTTTAAGTATAATGGGAAGCTTGGTGACGGTTTGAGCTTGAGTGTGACATGATCAATTCCATTGCTTCATATTTATTTACAGAACTGGATGGTTTGCCTAATGCTCTAGCTATATTTTATTTTGTTTCAAAAACTTATGCCTACCTTTTATTTTTAAAGACATGGCAAACCATATCTACAGCAGACACCCCCTAGCTTTGATGGCTTTGCAAGCAAACCAGGCAAATTTGCTGGGTCTGAGAGTCAGATCATCTGTTTGTCTACAGATCTAGGTTCTTTCCACAAGATTTCTCTCTCTCTGTCTCTCACTAATCTAAGTCCTGTGTCCTTTCACCCATCATTTCTAGTGATATTTAAATAGCAATAGTGACTTGTCCCAGAATAGTTTGAAACCCACTGCACCTTAAAGATACAGTGCTATGAAAATAAAGATACAGTGCTATGAAAGCAAAATTTAGAAACAACGATAAAAACTGTAGCTTATCTTTTTAGAGAGCGTACATCCTGCACTTTGTGGCAAGATTTTTATTTCAAGTATTTTATCTTTTATGTCCCTAAAAGATGTTTATACTCATTGCCCCAATATCTCTAGGTCTGAATTGATAACTGTGTTTATTTCACATTGCATGACCAAATGCACTGAGATTTGCTCAAAGGAGTCTTCCATTGATCTTATATAACTGTATCGATATGCTTTCACCTTTTCACAAAGGTGAAAATTTGAGGCAAGAGAAAATATCACAAAAAATGCAATTATTGAGATGTGGGTCAGGATATTTAAGTTTGTAGATTTTATCAACCTCGGAAATAGAGACTCCTCTTCAGTCTTTGGGCAATTAACAAGTTATTTTAGCTGAAAAGCATTTTTCATGAATATTCCTCTAATAGAAATTTCCAAAGAAAAGAACACCTGAAGAGAGAGAAGGACGGGTACTTTCTCCTTCATGCTTCTTCCCACCCCTCCTGGAAAATACTTGAGATTTATTTTAAGGCTCACTGCATCATAACTAACTTGTTTCTGTTTGATAAGCACCCCCAAACTGCAACTTTATTCTGTTTTTCATTTCACTTTCTCTGGAACTGTTGTCTTTAAACATATTTTGAATGCTGGGATTTGTTCATCTTTTTACAGTTCCAGCCTGGACCAATAAAGTTTGTGTGTTATGTTATATAGATATTTATTCAGCGGAATATACAACAGTGTAACCAGACTTTTTAAAAAACCAGAACAAAAAAATATGTATTGAGAATAATCTTGGCAGAGATCAAAGATATCTGTTTAGTTTAAATCCAGCTATGGTTTAGAGTCAACCACAGTGGCAATGCTAAGTCGCTTGTCAAATGCTTTTTTTTTTTTTTCAGAAGATTGACTCTTATTCATGTATAAATGTATCTATGAATGGCAGAATCACAAAGGGGCTGAGCTCCCAGAATCACAAAGGACACTAGAATTAGCTTTTACTAGACCTGTGAGCTTGAGTAAATTAATCTCTTTAAGCCTGTGTTTTTCCATCTGTACATGGAAAGGAAATATCACACATAAAGTGTTTAGCACCATATCTGACACATAGTAAGTTCTCATCAATGTGAGCTATTTGTTACAATACAAAAAATAAAGGAGGCCCCCCGAGTCCTCCCCACAGCCCTACTATCCAGAGGCGGCTGTCCTGATACACAGCTGTGCATCAACTGTCAGGAGACCACAGTGCTTTTGAGTTGGAAAGTACCTCAGAGGTCTTCAGGTTCAACCCTCCCACATTTCACAGATGAGGAGCCTGAGACCCGAGTCAGAGAAAACAGCTCAGGGGCACAGGGTTAGTTATTGATAGAGATTAGAGTGTAGGTTTTCTGATGGCCAGACCCTTTTTTATTTCCCATAATTCAAGCTGAACCAAATCCCCTCTTCAAAGGTGTGGTATGCAGCACAGTGATGCTTCCCACCTTGTAATTACTGGCATTGTCTGGGGAGATAACTGGTCACAGAACTGGGACTCTAACTGGCCCCCAAATACAGCTCACAGGGTGGGCTGCTGGTCTGAAGGCGGGAGTGGGGGGTGGGTGGGGGCCAGAAGGTGGAAATGTTCTTTGATGAATAGAGGGGGCACCTAGAACCATCCCTTTAAAGCACATATCAGATCCTATCACTCCACCAAAATTCTCCAGCAGGTTCCCATCTCACTCAAATCCTAAGCATGGCCTGTGAAGCCTGGAATAAGCTGGCCTCATCCACCTCTCTGATGTCCCCTCTTACTGCTCCCCCTTCCTCACTCCACTTTCAGTCCCTCTGGCCACCTTGCTGTCCGTGAAACATACCAGGGTACCTTTCAGCCACAGGCCTTGACTTAGCATTCCCTCTGCTTGGATCACTGTCTCCTAGACATCCACATGGTTCTGCCTTCTCTTTGTTCACATCTTAGTTCAAATGTCATCTCACTCCAGAGGGCTTCCAGGCTCTCCCTATACAGAACGGCACCTCTGGACCTGCTACTCTCCTTACCTGGAAGCCTGCTTTATTGCTCTGCATAGCACTGATCCAGAGCTGACATTAGAAGGATACTAATTTCCTTGCTTATTGTGTGTCTCCCCACTAGAACGTGAGCCCTACAAGATCAGGGAGTTTGATGAGAAGAGTGCTTGGTGCTAGTAGGCTTGCTAAGTCCACAGGGATAAGAGTAGAGGAAAGGAGGCAAAAGGAAGAAGTTGGAGGAGGGATGTATAAGTTTAGTAGGCTCTTCTGAAGAATTCTGAGCTGAGGTGGAAGCATCGAGATAAATAACTAAATAACTTCAGGGACAGCAGGCTTCCTCTTTCTTCATAAGTCCTTAGGCCACCCACTCGTTTAAATATAGTGCTTATATTTTCTGCCTTCTTTCTCTCTTTTGCAACCTCCTGAGAACAAGAACTTTGGTTCTCTGCTATGTCCCCAGCACTAGACCAGTGCCTGGAACATGAGTAGTGCTCAATAAATTGAATGAATCAATAAATTAAGTTTTATTAAGTTTTACTTATTAAGGGAGAAGAACAAGTGTGGATATAAAGTACCTCATATAGGCCTTGAACATGAGTCATCAAAATTCAAAACTTCTCATGCATGCATTTGGGAAAAATCTACATTTTAGAGACCTTATCTAATCATTCAGTCTTGTAATCCCAACATCTAACTAGTACCATGCCATAAGTAGATGCTAAATAAGGATTCGTTGAATGAATACACGAATGTGCACAAAGTGCTTTTTAAAACTCAGTCTGCTACATGTGATGTAATTCAATGCAGTGGTCATCGAACATCTACTGTTGGAAAGCACTGTGTTAGATCCTGAAGCACTGGATTTTAGAGCTGGAAATAAAGGAGTAAGCAAATTGCAGGGGAGGGAAAACCAAGCAAAAGTTTTGCTTTTTATATAATTGATATCACCCTCTGGAAAAGGAGACAGAGCAACTTCCCTAGAGCCAAGCATTCCAAAACTTTGGCATTTGGAGTGGGTAAGCTCATTTCAGTCATTTTCATTGGGTCTTGGTTCTATAAACTAACTATAAGCCTTTAAATCAGGATGGGCAGATGCTTGACAGGGGTGTGACTCTTCCCCCTACTATATCAGTGACAGACATCAATCTCAGTATCTCAGTACTATATAGCTCTGTGCCTAGACGTGGCCTTGGAATCCATCTCAACTAGAGCTTCCCAGCTGATCAGAGCTAATCCTAGAGATAAACCTATCCCAGCCCCTGGTCTGAAATGTGACCATGCATACACCATTCCCCTGTCAAACGTATGAGGTGAATGTCTCATTACTCTTCTTCCACGGAGAATGGTGCCCCTGGGTTCCAGGGTTCAGTGGGAAGAGGATACTGCAGGCGCAAGGCTTCATCTGGGTCATCTTCCATCAGAGGACTGGCTTTCAAACAGAGTACTTTTCCTAGCCCTCAATAGACACGTCAGCACTCTCCCTACCTGCTGGCTCTGGCAGAGAGAAAGGGAGAGACAGAGACGAGGAGCTGCCATGGATTCCAGGTGTCCCTTAATGCAGTCCAATGTGGCCACCACAGGGCCTCTCTGCTTGCCTGCAGATATCCTTTTGAGCGTTCAATTAAAAGGGACATTTGCTGACGTCCGTAGGTGGTGTGCGTGGTCCTGGCAGTTTCAACATGTTGGCTTCCAGCATTGATGCTTATAAGATTTGGGGGTTTTTTTGTGTGTGTTTATTTAAATGCAAACATTAATGTTTAGAGGAACTGGGCAATTGTGTGTTTATTTAAAGCCTGAGAAATAACAGGACCATTATCTTTAACACCTGCAGTGGTCATAGGTGTTTTCACATGAAAATTTGAGATTCGGAGCCAAGCGCAAAGAATAACCCTCACAAATCTCCCAGCAAAAGTATGCAAAGTTATGCTGAGAAGAGGGATTCCTTTTCTTACTCCATGAATCAGGTCCTGAAAAAGTTTAGGAGTGTGGGAGGCTTAGGTCTGAATCCTGGGTGTCCATTTCCTCAGCCATAAAATGAGGCTAACAGTATCTGCTTAAGGACCTTTGAAATGATGAAAGCAACGAGGGAGTGCTTTTGTAACTTCAGAGTGGTGAAGGTCTTTTAACAAGTACTCAAAATCCAGAGGCCATAAAGAAAAATTGATACATTCAAATACATTTTAAAAATAAGCAAATCAAATCATGAAAGAAAAACTGGAAACATTGTGTCTTATATTACAAAGAGCTCATCTCTTTAATATATAAAGAGCTCCTAGAAATTGAGAAGAAAATGGTCAAAAGTTTTATGAATAGACTGTTTATAGGGAAAAAAAATACAAATAGCCCTTATGCATATAATATGAAAAGAAGCTCAATTTCATTCCTAATAAGAGACAAAATAGTGAAATTTCACTGAAATAACATTTCTCACCTATCAAATTGGCAAAAACCCAAAAGTTTAACAACACACTCTGTTGGCAAGGTGGTAGGGAAACGGGCATGCTCATGCATTGCTGGTGGGAGTGCAAAATGATACAACCCCTGCAGAGGGCAATTTGGCAAGTGTTATCAAAATTACAAATGCATTTACCCTTTGACCCAGCAATCCCACTTCTGGGAATTTATTCTACAGATACACCTCACAGATAAGTAACAGTGAATATACATTAATATGCAGTGCAGCATTAATTAATGGCAAAAGATAAGAAACAGTCCAACTGCCCACCAGCAAGGAAATAAACCATGGTGTATGCGCACCATGGAATATTACGCAACTGTAAAACAAAGAATGAGGTGCCCTCTATGCACAGATATGGAAAGATCTCTAGCATTAATTAAAGAAGCATTTCAGGAGCAGATACTATATATTGTGGGCTACCTTTTGTTTAAGAAAGGTGAGAAGTTTGGGGGAGAAAATATACTTAAATCTGTTTTAAGTTTCAAAAAGTAAGATTTTTTAATACCCAGTTAGTTAGCCAGTGTTCCAGATCCATGTAGGTATAAACGTTAGTGGTTTGTGTAGTTTAAGAAGGTACTTTCATGGGTTTTGAATTGGGCACTGCAGAGTTACAATCAGAATTATCTGAGGTATGTATTAAAAATGAAGATTCCAGGGCTCAACCCAAGGCTTGCATGCATAATCAGAAACTCTGGAGCTGAGGCCTAGGAATGGAGGTTTTTTTTAAAAGCTCTCTAGGTGATTCTTATGAACCTCGAAGTTTGAGCACCATTACGCTCTATCTCAGGTGCACACAGTGATGGGGGTGGCAAGCCCATAGGAGCCTATTCGGGCCATGACTTTCACCACCACAGAGAGACTATCAAGTTCAACATACACTTCTCCAGCCTTGAGCTCCTGACTTGCACATCCAATTGCCTGGGGCACTGTCACGTGACCAAGCAATAGCGTTCTCAAATATAACCCGCCCCAAACTGAACTCGGATTGGTTGTGTTGGAAATGGTCTCCTGCGCCCATCCGCCCCCTTACATGTTTTTCCTGTAGTCTTCTTCACCTCAGTAAATGACATCATAGCCCACCCTGTTGCTCAAGCTGAACGTTTAGACATCATCTCTGATTCTTGCATTTGACCTCTTCCTATATCTAATCCATTAGCAAATCCCATCCTCAGCAGGGGCTGTACCGTTCTGTACTCCCATCAGCAACGTATGAGAACGCACGTTTCTCTAACTGCTTCTCCAACAGAAATAGAAATTGGGCATCTTTTGCATGTGTAAGAGTCTTTCTTTCTTTCTTTTTCTTTCTTTCTTTCTTTCTTTCTTTCTTTCTTTCTTTCTTTCTTTCTTTCTTTCTTTCTCTTTCTTTCTTTCTTTCTTTCTTTCTTTCTTTCTTTCTTTCTCTTCCTTCCTTCCTACCTTCCTTCCTTCCTTTCTTCCTTTCTTCCTTTTTTCTTTCTTTCTTTCTTTCTTTTTTCTTTCTTTCTTTCTTTCTTTCTTTCTTTCTTTCTTTCTTTCTTTCTTTCTTTCTTTTTTCTTTCTCCTTATGAACAGTTTACTCATGAATTTTGCATTGTTGGGCTTTTTTCAGCTCACTTTCTAGGTGTTCTTCATATGCTTGTGATGGCTTCCCTGCACTCAGGGTCAAATCCTGTTTTCCTCACTATGACGTCTGGCCTGGATGACCTGCCCCTTCCTACCTTTCTTATTTCATCCTGTGCTGTTTTTTCCTGCCCTCTGTGTTCTGGCCACACAGCCCTTCTTCCTTTCTTTGAACATGCCACACTCACCCCTGCCTCAGGGCCTTTGTGTTTGCTAGGACTTCTGCCTGGAATGTTCTTCCTGAGTCTCCCAAGACTTATCCCTGTGAGTCACTGAGGACTCAGCTTAGATCTCACCTCCTCAGAGAGACCTTCCCAACCGCACCACCCCAAAGTGGCCCCCCTTCCCTTCCTCTCCCTACTCCACCCCTGCTGGTCACTCTGTCACCTCTCCCCATTTTTTCTCTTCAGAGTGCTCATTAGCATCTAACATCTTCTGTATTTGTTTACCTCTTCATTGCCTGAACGACTCCTGGAAGCTGGGGCTCTCCCCACTTTATTTGCCGCCATATCCCCAGGACCTAGAACACAATGACCCCATTGGCTCACTCAAGTCTGTGTCTGGGCTGACAAAAGTGTGAATTCCACTCTGCTCCCGGTCTGATTTGTCCCTGATTTGCCTTTCTAGTAAATGGCCCCGGGCCCCAGTAAGACAGAGTGGAGGCAAGCCTCCAAAAGTAGGCTGACCCTGTTGAAAACTGTGAAGGAGGCACACAGTAAATGCCCAATCAATATTTGTTAAGTAATCAATGCCTTCTTGCTTTCCGTGGCTCCTCATGCCATCTCTTCCACTCCCTCTCCTTCAGCCCCACTCAGCCTCATAGTCTTAGTGTCGGCTACCGCGGCTAATGCCCACTTCATGTCACCACTTGTTAATGTGAATTCCTAAGGAAGCATCTGTGCTGACAGATCGAGCTCATCCTCTCTCCCCTGTCAGAGCTGGCTGCCTTGATTTAAGCTCCCACCTTTGACCCGATCCTATGTGGGGTGTGGAACCAGAGTGGTGGTGGAACCAGAGTCATATGGTTTGCATAAGAGCCTGTGAATGAGGCTGCTTCACTGAAAACAATCTATCTAGAAAAGCCTTAGAATATTGAGGGCCTATAAAAGTGTGGGAAGAAAAGCCCTATCAAGATAGCAAGGGGACAGGAAGGGGAACCTGGGGACAAATTTTGCCTCCTTCACAGTTTTCAACAGGGTCAGCCTACTTTTGGAGGCTTGCCTCCACTCTGTCTTACTGGGGCCCGGGGCCATTTACTAGAAAGGCAAATCAGGGACAAATCAGACCGGGAGCAGAGTGGAATTCACACTTTTGTCAGCCCAGACACGGACTTGAGTGAGCCAATGGGGTCATTGTGATCTGTGGCTCTATGCTGTCCACATCTCTTCAGTATAATTAGCAAAGGAAACTGGAGTTTAACAGAAGAAGCAATTCCCATTTTAGTGGTCCATAAAAACAACTTAAACCCGGCTTTCCCCTGGGCTCTCTCGGACTTCTGCGCAGAGGACACACTGCGGTCTGTTTCAAATGAGATCTGCATCTTCTTTCCCATTTTGGAAGCTCCTATAAAATAAAACCAGCAGATTCCCAGAAGATAAAAAATCCATTCTCTCCCTTCCGTTCACATAAGTGCATCCTCACGTATTCACAGGCTTCTGCAGATTTTAATAAGGTCCCCTGTGTGGGTCTCTTCAAATATGGGCAAAATACTCAGAGTGAGAAAATGTCACATCTAATCAAGGGTGCTATAAAGGCAGAGCCCGTGGCAGGCAGACAGCTCACAAGTGGCTGGAACCAAATCACAATCTTTGCCTGTTAGTAACCAAAATTGAAAAATCTCATTTTGGGCTTCCTTTTGACAATTTCAATTAAATATTTATGATTTTTTTTTTTTTAAAAAGGAAAACTATATTTGAATTGGGCAAACAGCATAGCCTGCTAATGGTAATAGACCCTCAGAACTTTTATTTTCTGGAGAAAAAGTGCTTTAGAGACCAACGTTCTCTCAACCCACCCCCCATTTTTTTATCCAATGTTCCTTTTAAGCGTTTATGCTTAACACAGATACGACTACCCCTAACTCTCCCTGCACCCAAACCCTGTCTGACTCCGCATTTCTGCTTACATTACTGTAACCTAGATCTACAGCCTGGATTTCTTTAGTCCTATGGCTTAAGTCAACATCCCATGCTTTGTGGGTGTCTGAGCCCTTCCCGGTATGTCTGGAGGGTTTGGTGTAGGGTAACTGATCTTAGCCAGGGAGATTTTGCCCGTAGAGGCTATCTGGAAATGTCTAGAAACATTTTTTTGGTGTCACAACTGGGGAGAGAAGGTGCTATTAGCATTTAGGGAGTGGAAGCCAGAGATGCTGCTCTACATCCTAAAAGGCAAAATATGGCCCCCACAACCAAGAATGATCAGGCCCTAGACATCATTAGTGCCAGTGCTGAGAAACCCCATGGTGGGGACTTGGGTTTCCACTGACGCACTGCACGCTGCAGGATGCTGCTCATGCAGCCGGTCCCATCTGCAGGGCTTGCCTTGGACCCGCACCTCTACTGTTCACTGCGGCTCTGGTATCAGCAGAGTGTTGTGAGGGAAATATTACATTCCCCTTCACTGTCCCTTCGTTCCCCCCTTACACAAAGGCCTCTGACTGAGAGCCTTAAGTTCAAGGATGGAGAGAAGAGCAGAGCTCAGTAAAGGGAACAGATTACTATATTGGCATTCAACTGTCCTTTCATTGAATTGTTCTTCGAAGACGTTTCCTTGCTAGGACTTTGCCATGGTTTGTCTTCTCTCCTAAGGCCCTGACACCTGCCATGTTACTCATCCCCATCTTATCCTCAATCTGCAGCTGCCGGTCTCCACCCCTCCTCTCCCCAATCTTCTTTGCTTATTATGCTTTGCTCTCTCCACCCAAACTAAGTTTTTGATCTAGTTTTGCATTTTAAAAACCTCAGAAAGGCCTTTGCTAAACCAAAAGCCTCTGATTTGAGCATTACAAAAAAAAAAAAAAATTTCTCAGAAACTTGTAAACTACAGTTTTTTCTTGAACATAGTTTGAATCAAAATTTTAGGCAGGGGGCCCCCTCAAACAAGTCTTTGAGAGAGGAACAAAAGAAAAATGTATTTCCTCCCTAATTGAGCAAGGGGAGGAGCACATGTATGTTTTCTTTTATGTTATGTTCTCAGTTACATTAAGAAAGAAGGGCTGAATAGAATAATGACCAAGAGTATCAGAAAGTTCTAGGTTTGAACCATAAAACTCCAATATATAAACAATGTGATCTTGGCCACATTATTTGTTCTCCTTGAGGTTTGGTTTCCAAACAAGGGGATGACAACATCTACTGATTATAGGTTGTAGGATTTAAATGAAGCAATTCATGGAAATACTTACAAGTGTATGGCACATAGCAAATCATCAATGAATATTAACTATTACTATTACAAACCTCAAATTTCTGACGTCATTACCATTAACATCAGAAATTCTGGACCAAATCCTTTGAGAAATTGACCAATCAACTACTAAAGAGCAAAGAGAAGACAGACCCAGCTTTGCTACAGCTCTGAGGATAAAACCAATTTCCTAAGTATATAATTTTTACTCTAAATGTGACCCTCAGACTGTGGCATGAGCCTCCTCTGGGAGTTTGTCAGAAATGCTGTATCTCAGGACTCACCATAGAACTACTGAATCAGACTCTGCTCTTTAATAAGGTTCCCAGGAGAAGTACAGGTTATATTACGGTGTGAGAAACACCAGGGAACTTGGTCCAAAAGATGTGGATGTGGCAGCAGAAGAATTAGCTTCAGCTGGTTCTGTTTCCATGGGTCTGTGGCTGATTCAGATGACCTACTAACACCTATCTGCATCAGCATTCTATCGCTGTGTAACAAATTACCATAATCTTAGGAGATTAAAATAACACCCACCTATTATCTTGCAGTTCTGTAGGTCAAAAGTCCCACAGATCATGGCTAGGTTCTCCGCTCAGGGCATTACAAAGATGAAACCAAGATTCTGGCCACGCTGAGTCTGCACCTGGAGGTTCTGGGAAGAATCCAATTCCAAGATCACTCAGGTTGTTGGTAGAGTTAATTCCTTGTAGGTGTAGGGCTGAGCTCCCTGTCATCTTGCCAGCTGTCAGTCAGGGACCCCTCTCAGCATCTACTTGCCACCCTGGAGCCCCTGCCATGTGACTCCCCCATCTCAGCAACAGAGAACCTCCCTTGCATCAAATTTCCTTCAAATAAAATCTCTTTGATTTTTCCCTTCTGCTACCTACCAGAAACTCTCTGCTTTTCAAGGACTCCTGAGATTAAGTTAGGACAATCTCATATCTAAAGGTCAAATCTGCAATATAACTTAGCCTAATCACGGGAGTAAAATCCACCATCCTCATAGCCCTGGGGCAATTGCACCAGGGGGAGGAAATCTAGGGGACATCTTAGAATCCTACCTACCATACCAGGTGTTATTTTCTGTATGTGTCCTCCCTCCCCCCACCCATCCATGTGTTGAAGCCCTAAGCCCTAATATGACTATATTTGGACATGGGGTATTTAAGGAGGTAATTAAGGTTAAATGATGTTATAATGGTGGGGCCCCAATCCAATAGTCCTTATACGAAGAGGAAGATGTCTCACAGGAGTGTGTGCTCACAGAGGAAAGGTGATATGAGGACATAAATTAGAGAAGGTGTCCATCTCAGAGAGGGATCTCTGGAGAAACCAAACCTGTTGACATCTCAGTCTTGGACTTCCAGCCTCCAGAACTGTGAAAAATAAATTTCTGTTGTTTAAGGCACCCAGTCTGTGGCATTTTTTTTTTTTATGACAGCCCTAGCAGACTAATACACCACATAATACCAATGAAAATTAATTTTTTTTAAATCTGAAATTGGGATGGCAAGATCCCTGTGATGAAGTTGGAAACACATGCATCTACAAGCCAATTTAAACATTTGTGAGTGAGCCAGGAGACCAGGATGTGAGGTGCGATGATATAAAAACCTATATATGTGATGGTCTATGCACCAGAAAATCACATATGCAAATCCACAGTCATCTTATTTTGGGAAGCCAAAATATAATCAATTAAAAACTAAATTCTCTTCTTTGCATTAGAGATGTAACCAGGAGTAAGCAAGGGTATACCAACAGATCCCTTAATAAAACCAATTTCCAGCTATGAGCCTGAGATGTACTTCAGAACTCTTGTGAAGGCTGATATAATCAATCACATATGTAAATTGATCAGAGGGTTTTTTTTGTTGTTGCTTTTTTCTTAAACATCTTGAAAAAGAAAAAGATTTGTTTTGAAATTAGCTGTAATGAAGGTGGGCAGAGAATGGCAAAGGTTATCATGCATGAGGTATGACTAATCTCCAAACCAACTTCTCTCACAAGATAATGACCTTACCCATGGCCATGGGGGTTGCCGCGTCTTTTATGTGTCTTTGAGTCACATGTTGTGGGTGAACCCAAACTTCAAAGACAAAGATTGATGAGAGAGTGTGTTTCTGGGTGTAAGATTTCCTCCAAATGGGACTTATATCCTTTTACCATGCAGCGCCCATGGAAAAAGTTTGCCTCCTCAAGGAGGTCTTGGAGTGGCCCCCTTGACAGGGACTCTGGGATTTTCCAGTAGATTTTAAAAGACATAAGTGGTTCATTTCCCAGGTATCTTCCAGAATCTCATTGCCTTTCCCCTCTCCCAATAGCAGCCCCAGTCTTCACCAAACTTCACGGCTTGCAGGAATTTGTAAGTCTCATAAGCAGAGCTTCATGCCTATAAATTGAGGACCCTGAATGCACAGTCTAACTGTTGCCTAAATTCCATTTTTCCCAGAAGACAGAATCTAGAGACCTCTAGACCTGTGAGTTCCTTCTCCCAGAGGAAGTTACAGTTGATCCCTGAGCCACTGTCATATTTCCCCCTTCTTTTCTGGCCAACAGCTATGGCTGTAACTTGTAGCTGATACTATTAGTTAGAAGTATGAATGGGTGGGTGAGTGAGTGAGTGAGTGAGTGAGTGAGTGAGTGAATGAGTGAATGCTGGCTGTCAGAAGCCCACAGTACAGGCACAAAACACCATTCTCACACCTCCATTCAATAGCTTCACTTGATGTTACCCTGGTGAGTTTATTAACACCATCACTGTCCCCTTCCAGGCATCGGACCTTGCAAAAATGAAAAAGAGCTTCTATTCATGAAAGGTTGGGGTTCACTACCTTAAACAGTATAGAAGACCCCAATGAATTCACAATAGCTTCCAACTGACAGTTTTTGATAGGTTCTGTGGCATTTACACAAAGCTTTGTGTTCTACATGTGGTAGAGCATTTTTCCTACTTTCTGTTTTGTTTTTTGTGGGTTTTTTTGTTTGTTTTTTGTTTTTACTTCTGATAAAATTTACCCATTTTCAGGACTTGTATGTTTATGCTACAGGAAGTTTGTGTGGTAAATTCTGTCCATGTTAGCTAGACCATTTATTGCATTAAATAGAAAGAGAAGCAAGATATTTTTGTTCCTACTATTCCCTATCTGTACAAGACACATGGGTTTTCTACATGAATATTTCTCTCCACTTCTCAGCCACATGGAAAATTTGTGACACATTGCCCACAAAAGCAAGATCTAGGGTACCTAAGAATCGCTTATTTGCCATCTTTGTGGACAATTTTTAACCTAGAAGAGGGAGCTTAAAAGGATTAGGATTTAGTTTGACCTGATGGAAGCCAAGTTTCGGAAATGGAGGGCAGATCTTTCCCACCCAGGCAGATGTCCCTCACAGACCCCTGCATGTAACCACAGCTCTTGCACAAGGCAATCACACTGACTCTGCAACCAGAGTTTACTTAAGGTCAAAACTCAAAACTAAACTTCAACGAAACCAAAGCCCATCACAACTGAGACAAAAAGAAGAAAGGAAACAGAGGGAGCACATGTGGATAGAAACTGTCAAGTTTCCCATTGCTTGTACTTGTCAGCATCACATCAGAAGTCCCCACCCACCCACCCTCCCTCCCTCCTTCCCAAAATGGTGTTGAGGGCAGCATGTGCAGAAACAATGGGAACATGTACATAAGAGAGCACCATGGGGCTCTGCCAGAATGGTCTTGAACACGGTGGATAATTTACCTAGCTGTGCTCAATACAACTACTTCCCTTAACTCACTCTTTTTAGAGTTAAGTTTCAACACCTGGCAAGTGACATTTAACTTTACCTTCTTGAAAGGGCACATAGAGACCATTGCCACCCAATCCCACCAAGCTGCTTTCATGACTTGAGCTCATGTAAGAACAAAGGGCAAGCCACGTAGTACGTTACCTACCCTACTCCCACACATGGAAACCTAGCTCAATCTGGACAGTCTTTTGAGAGCACCTTACTTGGAAATCTCACTGTCAAAGGTATCCATTCCCCAGGACTCCAAAAGAATGCAAGCACAATGAAAGCTCATCAGGGGCATAATACCTCACATTTATAGAGCATTTACAATATGCCAGGGCCTGTGGTAAATACTGGACAAGGGTGCGGCCATTTCATCTTCATTTTAACACTGTAATATAGATGAAACTGAGGCAAGAGAGGTTAAGTGAGTTGCCCAAGATCACTCAGCTACTAAATGGAGAAACCAGGCAACCTGAGCTTATGCTCTTAGGTATATTCCACAGGCTCCATATAAATATTTATATAAGGGTGTGTGTGTATGTGTGTCCAATGTGTATATGAGTGGGTTTGGGTACTAGAAGTGACCCAAGAGCAGAATGAAGTAGAAGAAGAAGAGCAACTCTTAAGAGCCTTGGAACAACTCTTAATGGCCACAACTTCCATGGATAGTCTAAAGGGACCTTTAAAACAAAACATCAACAGCAGGCTGCTGGCAGGACGTATAACAATTTCTCACTCTGTCCCAGTGACAATTTGAGGAGACCAATTCAATAAACATCAGTTACCAATTACTGAGGTTTCTAAGGAATTTACTTGGGAAAGGTGTGAATTACAGTAAAAACTATGTCCTAGCCTTTTTGGGTCCCAAAGCTTGCTGTCTCCAGCTTTGTTCTGAGAGGAGGCAGGAGTGGCAGGTGGGATGACGAGAAAGAGGGGAGTAAAAAAGGTTAAGAAAAGTCCAAAACCTGGAAAGAATCTCTTCATCTTACACTATCTTATAAAAAGAAATTTAACTATCCTGCTTTGACTTTCCTCTCCACCTTGATCTCTGTTGTTATTGGGACTTCACAGACAACACAGGAAGGTTATTAAGACAAGAGCCCTTCTTCAGAAAGTAGCTCATTTTGACACCGTATCAAGGAATATAAGATACACCACCCAACAGCAATCTTGTGGATTTGCAAGACTATTACTTTGTAGGTTCAATTGCCTTTTCTCTCCTTTGTTTTTCTCCATAGAACTTCCACTAACCTCAAGGAACATCTTATGTGGGTGGAAATTTAAAAGATGAAAACAGAGTTTATTGTATTATCTTTTTATTAATACAGGCCCAGTAGGCATTACTGCTAGAAGACCTTAGACATCATTTAGTGACATCTTTTTATTTTTTTGGACAAGGAAAACAAGGCTCTGAATATCTCCCAAGCCACATGTTATCTCAAGGTTTGATCCCACTCTGAATCTCACTTCATTTCTTACATTGACTACATATTTTATGTAGCCCCATTTGCTCAAGATGGCAATACACCATTCAACATGAGAAAGGTAGTTCAGAAGCTCTCACTGAACTAGCATTCTTTACTCCAGTGTCTTTCTAAAGAGACCCCCCGCCATCATTAAAAAATGTATGACCCTTTTGGCCAAAATTAAATGTTGGTAAAATCCTACTTTGCTTTCATAACACAGTACTAGAGATAGCTTCAAAGTTGTATGTAATGCAGTTCCTTAACTGCATTGGTTAGTAGGTTCTCTTAGTGAGGAGAATTGAGATAAAAGAAGCAAAAGTAGAAGGTGATGGCCAGTGTGATGTCACAGTAGTGACTATAGGCTCCGCGAGGACAGAAAGCTTGTTTGTTGTATTTACTACAGTGAACCCAGGATTAACAGAGTATAAGTGGTGGGCGCTCAACACATTTTGGTTAAATAAATTAACAAAAGGGTCATAGGAGAGTGTGTGTGTGTGTGTGGGGGGTCCTCATACATTTCTATATGTTCCAGCTACCATGTTTCCCCAATGTGTTCTTGGCTCATGACATATCTGACATTGCTGGATCACACCAGGTAAACAGCATCTTCTTAAAGCATGGAACTGAGAAGAGATCATTTAGTGCTTAAAACACAGGAAGGTACTCATATGCACAGTGAAAGGAGAAGTAAAGCTGGCTGCCAAGAAAGGTTTTCCCCTTTCCTATCTTTTCAATACTGCTAGCTTCCCCTCCCTCTCTCTCTCTAAAAAAAAGGGGGGGTGCAGGGGAGGGGATGCCTGGGTGGCTCAGTCAGTTAAGTGTCTGACTCTTGATTTCAGTTCAGGTCATGATCTCAGGGTCATGAGATAAAGCCCTACGTCAGTGTTCATGCTAGGTGTGGAGCCTGCTTAGGATTCTCTCTCTTCCTCTCCTTCTGCCCCTCCCCGCCCCACCCTCAAAACTACTGCAAGCCTCATATTATCCTTGAAGGGTACCTCCTACTTCTCAAGGTTGCCTTCTCGAAGCCTTACGTTCTTTTTCTGTGAAATGTCAGTCATTCTGGTTAAAGGTGGTAAATGAGGAAAGGTGCCATTTCTGGATCAGAAATTTTGGGGATATTTGAAAGACAGAAGCAGAAATGATTTGTAATCCCACAGTATGGACTGGCAATCCCAAATTGTGCCATGAGTAAGGGGTACTAAGGCAGCTCAAATCCTTCTCAATGGAAAGGCAGCAGGGCCATCATCAAGTGATGATCTCCGAGATAATTAAAGGACAGCTGAAAAATTTTGCCAGTCGATCTCCACCCCCATTCATCTCCCTATATTCAGCAGTTGGCCATGGTTTGGTACCCACATTAAAACTAGAAGAATGGTCTCTAAATAAATCAAGGGCTCCATTTTGAAGATGAACAGTGAGCACTGGGACAAGAAAGAAAAGCTGACTGCAACTTTGAATTTGGATATAAAATAGAAAGGCAGCTCCTTTTTGAAGCACAAAGTATTAAAGCACATTGCCTCATAAATTTGGCAACCATAAGTGGAGGTACCATGCTCTTGGCCCATCCTTAGAGAAGCCTAAATTCTGCCATTCTTTGTCCACTGAAGAGAATCTTCCCTGTGAGAGCAGAGTCCCACTGCAGACATAATACTTCATATTATGTTGAGAAAAACCCACATCGTCTGCCTATATTAATTACTCCAACCTGCAATTTTATAAAATTAAATAGATAATCATGAATCACTAAAGATTTTAGAGACCATAAATCATAAATTAAAAAAATTAAAATCTGGAGCTAAAATATTCTAGTAAGAAAGGAAGAAATAAAAATATGCCAAACACCTGTTGGAAGGATGTGGGTTATAAACACTGATTTATTTTGGACAATAGAAAAATATATATAAATGCATTAAAAATATATGGCTAAACATGAGATAACTAGAAATAAGATGTAGAGCTTCCAAAACTTCTGGTTTAGAACAAAGCAAAATGCAACACAAAACCAGGAAAGGAACAAAGGAAATTTGGTCAATCCAGGGACAGGAATGAGAAGATCACAGCAAACAGAAAAGAAAATAAGATGGCAGGAATAAGATCAAATATACATGTAATCACAATAAAAGTAAAAGACTTGAATTTCCCCATCAAAAGACAAAAATTTTCAGATCAGGATTTTAAAAGAAAAAAAATCCATAGTATATATGGTTTATAAGGAAAATACTTTTAAATTGATTTGAAGGCATTGAAGATAATGGAGATTTATAAACATATATCAAGATGAAGGAAGAAATATAAATGGTCTATAATCTGTGAAAAGATATCCAAACTCTAGTAAGAATAAGAAGATGAATTTAAATGATCATGAGATACCATTGCCCACCTGTAATGAGATAGGCAAATGTTTAACAATTGGTAGCCAGAGTTGGTGAGGAGGTAGATTGCTCAGGATTCTCCAAGTTATGGAGGGCTACAGGGAGAAATCACAGAAATGGTATGGTCCTACTGACTCACCTCCAAGATGAAGACTGGGGGACTGGACCACAGGCTGTGTCAACAAGTCATGTCGCCATTAAGGGTGGAAATCCAGACCCACCTCTGATCCTTCCTTATTATTTTTTCTCTAGTACAACTCTCTTTGCTAGAGTGTGCTTCGTTTCTCCATCTGCCTTACTGACTTCATAATATGAAATGAAATAGTATATGTAAAAGGCTTTGCAGAATACAAAAATCTACACAATGTATGGCATTATCATTTTTATAATAACATTTATTGACGTGTGCCCGCAAGAAGCACAGGAAACATGAAAATGTGTAAAATTTGACAAAATCTGGTTACCACCAACTGAATGTTTTTATTCCACCTCAAAATTTACAAAAAAAACTTTAAGGGAAGTGCATTCAGCAACCTTGGATAGATCCAAATATATGGTCAGCTTGTTTTCTTTATAGAAATGCAACAAGATGTCCCCCTGCTCCCCTACAGCTGTGCCTGTCTAAAGCATTCACAATCACGGGGCTTCTTAGAGATCCCACTTAGGAGAAACCAAAGAAAGTGCTTTTAGCAGCTGGGTCCCAAACCCAGGCCACAGGTCTCAGTGTAGCTTGTCAACCCTGAAGTGGGAGGCAGGGACTTGGGATTTTGGTCATACCTTCCATTGTCTGCCTTTTACTGTCACAGCCACTGTTGTTAAGGGTGACATCTGAGCAGGCTTCTGGCGCTGGGGAGAGAAAGAAAAGATTTCCACGATCTGGGAATGACAGGCTTTCTCAGAGGGAAGGAAACTTTCAACTTTCTCTTTCTCTAGGATCTTTGGTATCATCTTCAAAAGTCAGGTCTTCCACAGAAAATTTCCATTAACCTAATACATTCTATTTGAGAGTCCTCACTCTATAAATCAAACAACAACAACAATAAAATAGTATTGGACAGATATCAATATACTTCAGGAGTAGTTAAGATACTAAGTTGGCATTCTGGATCTACCTATTATTAGATCTGCAACCTTGTGTAAGTTACTTCAAATTCTTTGTGCCTCCGATTCTTTTATTTTCTCTTAGTAACTTTCAAATATGCAATGCAATATTATTAACTATGTCACACGTTACATTACACGCCCATGACTTGCCTCTGGCAACCACCAATCTGTCTTCTGTATCTATGAGCTGGGTGTTCATTGTTCTTTTTGTTGTTGTTTTGGACATAAATAGTCATATGGTATTCGTTTTTTTTTTCTGTCTGACTTATTTCACTTAAATAATGCTTTCAAGGTCCATCCATGTCGTTACATGGATTTCATTCTTTCTTATGACTGATTGGTATTCCATTGGGTATGTGTGTGTGTGTGTGTGTGTGTGTGTGTGTGCACACACACACACACCTTCTTTATCCATTCATCCATCAATGGACAATTGGGTTGCCTCTATATCTTGACTATTGTAAATAATGTTGCAATAAATATAGGGGTGGATGTATCTTTTTGAATTAATGTTTTCATTTTCTTTGGTTAAATACCCAGAATTGTAATTGCTGTATCATGTGGTAGTTGTATATTTCATTTTTTGAGGAACTTCAAAACTTGTTTTCTATGGTGGCTGCATCAATTTACATCCCACAGACAGTACTTAAGTGTTCCATTTTCTCCATATCCTCACCAACACTTGTTGTTTCTTGTCTTTTTAATAATAGTTATTCAATTCAGGGGTGAGGTGATATCTCATTGTGGTTTTGATTTGCATTTCCTTTATGATTAGTAATGTCGAGCACCTTTCATGTACCTGTTGGCTCTTTGTATGTCTTCTTTGGGAAAATGTCTACTCAGATCCTCTGTCCATTTTTTAATTGGATTATTTGGAGATTTTGCTATTGAATTGTATGAATTTTTTTTACATATTTTGGATATTAACTCCTTTCAGATATAGGATTTGCAAGTATTTTCTCCCACTCAGTAGGTTGCCTTTTCTTTTTGTTGATGGTTTCCTTTACTGTGCAGAAGCTTTTTAGTTTGATGTAGTCCCACTTGTTTATCTTTGCTTTTGTTGCCTTCGCTTTTAGAATCAGATCCAAAAACGCATCACCAAGACCAGTGTCAAGGAGCTTACTGCCTACATTGTTGCCTATGAGTTTTATGGTTTCAGGTCAAGTTTTTAATCCATTTTGAGTTAATTTTTGTGTATAGTGTATGTGGGTAGTCTAGTTTCATTCTTTTGTATATGGCTGTCTATTTTTCCCACCACCATTTAATGAGTTCATTTATTGATTCTTTATATTTGCAATGAGATAATAATAGCACTTACCCAAAGGTTTGTTATAAGCATCAAATGAGATAGTACTATAAAGCATTTCACATAGTCCTGGTTTGTGACAGTGTTTGATAAACAGCAGCACTGATTTTTGTTATTGTCTCATTCATACTCTATTATCCTTTCACTTCCATTCAGGCAGAGGCATCATTTCAGGAGCACACAATGTTAACAAATGAAAGCAGTAGGCAAGATAACATTTGGCCACCCAGGAGGAAAGACCAGATGGCCTAGGTTGCATTTACAGACACGCACCAGGAGAAGCTGGGCTACTGTGAGTAAAATAGTTTGAAAATTCACTATAGTAATCAGGAACCAGAGGACAAGCTTACTACCTACCACCAGCTGTTGGGTCAGCTGAGGGGACATAGCTGGGAATTAGATTGAAATTGGAACCAATCTAGCTTCTCAAGACATTTTCAAACTAATCTAGAAGTAAGAGAATAACTCTTCCCTTTCTGACAGGCCAATTCAAGTTCAGATTCATGGCCCAAAATTGCATGGTTTGCAAGTTCTGCTGGAAACATGTCTGTGAATGAAGACTTCTCATCCTTTTCCCGACCCATTCCCTTCCCTTAAAAAAAAATCATGGTTCAGAGTTCCACCATGGCCTATGATGTAGGGAACTAGAGATAATATCCCTGCTAACCTAACAGCAAGAAAAATCTGAATAAATTACAAAACCATCACTTTTCTCGAACTCCTCAGATTGCTGAGGTTGTAGGCCAAACAAGGAGCCTGAAATCCAAGGAAAGAGAGGCTCCTCCATGGAAAGATGGGATAAGAATTTTGGCTCACTTGTATTAGATGATGAAATGAAGATATTGGGTACCATACAAGCAGGTATAAAGAACTCAACTAAAATTGTTAACAAATTGCCAAAGATTATGTGAGGGCAATCATGATGGTGTAGAGCATGTGGGATACTCAGACATTTGAGAAATTTCCCCTCGTTCACAGGGCTTGTCCATGGCTACGCCACCAAGTACTCCCATAAAAGGCTGGAAGATGGGAGCAGCTGCTGCTGGAGAAAAGAATGGAACCCCATCTACACTTCTTTATCCTACAGAATGTAAATCTTAAGATGCTAGAGGAGAAGCAACAAACCATGTCACCCCAATGGTACAGGTGAAAACCCATTGCATTTAGAGAAGGAAAAAAAAAGAAGAAGAAACCCCTCTATCCTTGGGGAAGGGCAGGAAATAGCTTGGGGCCCAAGTCCTACACAATTAACATTAGAGGTCTTCTACAGTTGGGAGAAGGGTCTGTAAGTCTAGTCTTGGATGATGGGCCTCCAGGAAAGAAACAGACAAAACCAACCGCATCAAAATTTTCCCTACTTGGCTCTTCTGAGCATATAGAATCATAAAATGGTACCATAAGGGAAGTGGTTGATTTCATAGGGTATCCCCCAGAAATAAAACTTCAGTTTATGTTAATGGAACATTTTTCTCATAGTTGGCTTCTTTACCTCCATCTAGGCAGGAAATCCTTTGTGGCGAGAATTCTAATTTCATCTTAGGTAAGAAAGTTTGGTGACATATTCTCCAAAGAATTTCAGAATTGAGGCTTCCATATTATGTAATAAACCACAGCTTCTCAAATTTCTATAGGAAGTTTCTTTCAAAGTTCTAAGTATCTTATATTTATTTTATTTTTCTTATTAGTCCCCAAAACATCTGCTTCAAATTAGGAGAACAATGGACACATCATCATTTACCACACGTAAAAGCTAAACCATAGATGGAAGTGGGTTCTTAATTGCTTCTCAAACTCAGTTAAAGAAAATGACCACATTTAGAAGAAAAGATGTTGGAGCCTTGGAATGTGCTGAAAAACTTCTAGAAAGAATCAGCATCGTGTATGTAATAGAAGTCCATAGAATACACCCCTTTTCACCAGAAGCCATTTGTTTTTAAACAGTCTCATTAATTTTATCATCTGAAAAGAACTTGGCCATCAAATTTATATCAAATACCGGAAGGCTGTCTTTCGGTTTTGAAAGGTGTCTGAGTCACTTAAGAATCACAGAGTTCTGTGCTTGAGGAAGACCTTCTTTGGTGTTGAAAGATGTCTGAGTCACTTAGGATATGTAGAAAGATGGCTCCCTGCCAGCTCATGGGTTATCTAACATCTGAGCAGCCCAAAGTTCATGTTGGCTGTTTGCATTAATCACCATAATTTGACTAACAAGCCCGAAGTGACAGCTCAGCATCAGCATGGCACTAGGGCCACAAACTGAACAAAGACAAGAAGAAAAAGGGAGAGTGGGGCGGCAGAAATCCCCTATTCCCCTCTGTGGTAGTTGAGAATTTCCAAAGCATCAGTAAAGGCATCAGCAATTCAAGCAGAAAGAGATCAGGAAGGGAAGCCCAGGTGGGAAGAGGACAGTTCCAACTTCCTGCTCCCTTAGTCATGTTTTCACTTCTCTCTATCAATCCAGTTTCTCTCTGACTTTTGGCTGTGGCTCTGTGTATGGTAAAGCAATGGACTCACGGTACCCTGGTTTCCTTTGCCATGTTGATCGAGAATTTAAGCCGGGCACTTTTGATTCCCAATGGTCAGATTTTGTAATCATCTGTACAAACATATAATCCTTCTACATCCAAATTCCCCTAATCTAAGAAAGAATTTTTAGAATTTGGCAAAATATGGACGAACACTTCATTTACAAGGAAACTGAAGGTAGAGTTACACACCTCACCACCATCACCACCATCTCCCCACACATACTCAGACAAAGGTAGAGGGAAAAAAATGACCTTATTTAACACAGATTACTTAAGCTTAAGTCAAGCAATTCAGTTTAGTTTCTTAAAGTCAAGCAATTGATTGGCTTCCTTCCTGGATAGGACTCTTAACTTGCCCCTAGTTTTTCAGCTTAGTCTCTTTCAGTCGGCCTGAAGTACATTATTTTGCCAAGTATTATGGCTGTACTTTTTAATGAAGTATGCTTCTTTACTCCTTTTGTGTGGGCAACCCGACCTACTGGTCAAGTGAACACATTTCTTTCCACAATCAAATACTTTTTAAAAAATTCGCTACCATTTCCCAAACTGAGTTTCACAGAATACTAGTTTGTGCGAATCCTTTTAAAGTGAACTTAAATAAGAAGCAGGGCTCCTTGGAACCTCTTGTATGTTTGTGTGCCTTGCAAATTTCCAGGAGCAAATACTGCATGCATGGTTTCCCAAACTTATCTGGCAAAGGAGTCCTTTTAAGTCTCCCACTCACAACACCTGTTGTTCCATATAAAACAGTTCCGGTATTTCTGTCAACCTCATAAGTTAATTTCCCCTCCAAATGACAGGAGGGACTACATCCTGTTCGACAAACCCACCACTGTACTTCATTCTCTGATCAGAATTCTCCCTCCGACAAGTATAATTGGCAGCCTGAGTCCAGCCCCTCTTGCCTGAATTTACCATCATCTGCATTTCTCCAGATGCTAAAAAAGACGCCTCTTTTCACAGAAGAGTGGACTTTCAGAATTGGATTCATTACAGTTATACTTTATGATTACTTCACACATATGGTAACACCAAAAAGAGTGTGCTCTCACATTTCCCCACGTTAATTCTTAGCCCAGGGATGTATAATGTGATCTCCCCACAGACAGTTTGCTTCTTTCTGCTCTACCTTAACAAGCTATAATCTTTAAATCTGTGCCCCAGAGAGTAGCCATACCACACATACTTCATGAAAGATCCTGGCTATTTAATAATAAGAAACAGATATGCCCATACTTTTCTTTCAAGGTATAGCCAGTCTTCTCATTCATAAATTAAAGCCTGATTTAAAAGAAAACAGGTTTTCTTCATAACTATAAGTCGGCCTGATCATATCTCACTTTTGATTTCTGAAAACAAGGAAATACTCCTTGTTGTTTACTCCTCTTTCAATTGCTAATTGAAACTTATCTCAGGGCTTTTTTTTTTTTTTAAGAAGAAATGGATCAGATTTAGAGAAGTACTTATTTTGAGTAAGTCAAAAGATTCTGTACCTATTTTGCAATAATGTAATTTTTTTAAGTGTGGCTTCTTAGCATTTGGAAGAAAACAAAGATCACTGGGGGTGGGAAGAGGTGACTCCTATTTTCACAGAGATTTCAAAGCTTGAGTCATCCTTGTCATTTTCAGACTCAACTGCCTAAAGCTGAGTCACAGGGGTGGGATGGAGTAGGGGTTCAACAGTAGTCAGCTTATTAAAAGATTGACCATTCTATTATTCTTATCCTTTTAGAGTCATTGTAAGGAATAAATGCGTTGGTGTGTGCACAACTATTTGAATAGGGCCTGCCACAGAATAAGTGCTGCCTACTTACTAAATGTAAGTAATAAATGTCAGCTATTACTCCTACTATTACTACTTCTACTACTTTATTTTAGTTATTAACCACCAGTCTTCATCTTTACTGCAGACCTGAAACTGTGTTTCCCAAATGCAAGCCTGGAGAATAGATGCTGTTTGCTTTTCCTAATATCATCCCAGAACAAGTGCAACATTTGTAACTTGAGTAATTAGCATCCGGTCTGTTCTTTCCAAATTGTGAGTATCTCCCTCTCTCTAGCGCTTGCGCACGATCTCTCTCTCTCTCTTTATCTCTCTCTCCAGTTTAATTAATGCTAATGCATACTGTCCTACAAGAATTTGCAAGCTGTACTGAGAAATAATGCAGTGTTAGTTTTGTAATTTAGTGCACAGAGCACATTTGTGCAAAAGCTTTGTAAACTGGGCCCGTGGTCAAAAGGAGCAATTAGCACTTTGTTAGTATGCAATGATGTACTAATCTGTGCAGTCCCCAAAAGCAATTGTCTGTTCTATTTTGCCCTCATGTGCAAATTTTTTCCAGTGTATACAGCACTGCTCCAAAAATAACACATTGCATGCCTGGTGCTGTAAATTGAGTTCGCGATGATAAGGACATAGCAATTAGAAAATATTTGTTGGGGGAAATGCGCATAAGTTTGGCCCTACGATTTCCAGCAAAACAAGGAAGTTGTGCACAGCCTTCAAGGGGAGCCGTAGTTCTCTATTCCTCCCTCAGATTTCACAGGCGGAGTTGTCTTCATCTTCGGAAAAACATGATGGGGAGGGCTTTTGGTGGAAAAATAAGACCTCACACCAGAATAGTTAACCCAAAATCACACCGATGTCGACTTCGTTAACACTGCAGACTGATTTGCATTTAAACAGACACCATCCATTTCTTTATTTAAATAGCACGTAGGAGCCATATAACAATTTGTGCATTCTTTGGACTTCTCGAGTTCTCAGTGAAACACATGACCATGTCAGGTTAATGATAAAAATAATAATGTCTTACATTTTTACAGTGATTTGCAGTTCCCCAAGATATTTCAGGTACACTGGCTCATTTGAGTCTCACCACACATCTGTGGGCAGGCATTACCATCACCACTTTGCTGATGTGGGAATGTGGGTTCAGATAGGTTGGGTGACTTGTACGGAGTCACACAGGAGACAGTACTTTGTAGTGGTTCAGAATATGGGCTCTGAGGCCAGGCTACTTGCAGGCAAATTTCTACTCTGCTTCTGTCTGACCATGTAAACTTGACTTCACACTCCTCTGCTACAGCTTTCTTATCTATACAATGGGTTTATTGTCAGGATTAATGCCTCGGGGGTTTACTGTCAGGATTAAATGTAAAGCACTTAGAATAGTCCCTGATACTGGATGCCTGGGTGGCTCAGCCAGTTAAATGTCTGCCTTTGGCTCAGGTCATGATCCCAGGATCCTGGGGTCGAGCCCCACATAGCATCAGGCTCCCTGCTCAGTGGGGAGTCTGTTTCTCCCTCTGCCCCTCACCCTGCTCATGCTCTCTCTCTCTCAAATAAATAAAATCTTAAAAAAAAAAGAACAGTGCCTGATACTATTATGTGCTATCTAAACATTAGCTGTTGTTATTGCTGTTATACTTATCATCATAATTACTTAGCATAAATAAGTGACAAAGCTAGGATTTATTCTCAGATGTGGTGAGCGTTCCAAGGATTCGAAGGTATCTAGTAAATATAACTATCTTTCTTTGTCAAGGATCTATTTCTCAACCAAAAAGTATCAAACATACTTTTGATGACAAAAGAGAGCTCAAGGGCAAATTAATGCTATTAACTTGAGGAAAGGCTATTGTACGGAAGATAGTGACTATGGTTCTTTATGGAGTAAATAGCACAAGCTGGTAATGAGCTGAAGCATGACTTTGATCTGACGTAGAGAAATAGTCCTGATAGTGGAGAAAAGGGGTTCTTGAGGAATGTGGCAGGTTACAGAAATGACCACAGTCCAGCACCTTTCCTTGTATTGGTGGACTTGTGAGATGGCTTTGCAACTCCTGCCATCAAGAGGTGGAGCCTACCTTCCCTGCTGGTAGTTCTAGGGTGGCCTTGTGGCTTGCTTTGGCAAATAGAATGTAGTAGAAGTGATGGTTTGGAAAGCTGCCCAGTTCCCCTGAGCTAACCTGCCAGAGGATGAGAGTGCTCCCCCTCACTTGTCCCCCAGGGGGACAGCCAGCCAATTCAGGAGGCAACCATCTAGCTCACTAGTACCCATGTGCTTAGGTACTGCGGGTACATAAGCAAGCCAGGCTGAGTCCAGAAGAACCACCCAGCTGAGCCCCGGCCAGATGGCTAACTCGCAGAAATATAAACTAATCAATATTGTGGTTTCAAGCTGCCAGGTTCGCGACGGTTTGCTACGTAGGGAAGCTCACTGACACTGGGAGACTGTGGCATCGTTAACCCTAAAAATTATTGAAGACCCTATCGGTACCTCCCTTTGGGAACTATTTAGAAAAAAATGATACGGGATAAGAGAATGAAACAGGAGACTTTAGAGGTTTTGTTCCAACACACATGTTTCTCTGAGTTCGTTAAATGGAGGTTTAGGCTCCAGCGAAAGGATTATTTTCTGTCCATAAGCAAACAACATAATGTTTTAAGTATGCATTCAATAAACATTATTGAGTACCTACTATGTGCTAAATGGTAAGAAAATAAACTGATTTCTTTACTAAAAATATAAAAGATAAAAATTGTGTCAAATATAATTTTGACTATATTTGGTTCACTAGATGACGTTCAAGACTATGGTTTGTTAAAAGAAGTAGATTACATTCCATAGCAGTCATGTAAGCTGAATGACAATGTTACAGGAAAAACAAATAAGTTAAAAGATGTTTTTAGAGCATATGCAAATAGTTTACATATCATAACTATAATAATATGTATTTGTCAAAAGTTGAAAATCTAGAATCAGACATTCACGCAGATGTCAGGCCTTGTCATCATTTGATTTTCCCCAGTACAATTTGGTAGAGTGCATCCAGATCCCTACACTTGACTTTGGCCAGAAAAATGTATGTACCAATCAATACCTCCTGTCATACAAATTTGACGCATAAAGTTTGAGCTACCTCATTGTCTCTTTTCTTTGGCATTTGGTAACCTTCATTTTATTATAATTCTCATTCTTAAGAAATTCTTCCTCCTTTACTCATGTTCTCCTCTGTATTTGTCTGCTGTTGCTAGGGCCATTGCCCAGCCCCCTCTACCGACCTTGGCAGTGGTGCTTTTATCAACTGTGGCACCATGCTGGTTTGGGGCCAACCTCCTTCCATTCAAGGTGCAGCAGAATGGCATGAAGCCCTCTCAGATTCCTCACTGTTGGTTTCATATGGAAGGCTTAGTGTCTGTCATAGTTGCAGAACACTTATTCAGTTTTTCTGATTGCCTGGAGCATAACACAAAGCCACAGTTTTCTCTCATTCATTCATTCACTCATTCATTCATTCATCCACTTGTTCATTCACTCAACAAATGACTATTGACCCAGGCAAAATGCTGGGCATTGGGAGATACACATGGCAGCCAAATATTAACGTGAGCTTTGTCCTCATGGAGCTTGCAGTCTAGTGGGAGAGACAGACCTTTGTCAAATAATCACAAAAAAAACCCCAAAACCCAAGTGTAAAATTGACCCCAGGGCAAGTGCCACATTTATAGTTGCTGAGGTCAGAAAGAGCTTTCATGAGGAAACGTCACTTGAAGTGAAATGTGAAGCCCATGAAGACATCAACCAGGAGAAGGCAAAGTGGAATAGGCAAAGTGCAAAGGCCCTGTGGCAGGAAGAGGCATGAAGAGGATGTGGGAGGAAAAGGTAGCCAGATGACTGGGATGGAGGTCAGGATGAAAATGTAGAGGGCTCGAGGAACCAAACTGAGCAGGCCTTGTTAACAAGTTTACCTTGATTCCAGATGCAAAGGAAAAACAAAGGAAGATTTAGCAATGTATCCACATGGGCAGTATGGCATTTTGAAAAGATTCCTTTGGCTGCAGTGGAAGATAAGGATACATTGAGCTTCTATTCCATAAGCTGTCCCCCCAAAGAAGCCAGACCCAAGCCACAGCTGAGTCTTTAGACTAGGCAATGAGAAGGAACAGTAGATGAAAATGGTCTAAGAAAAGACAAAAGCCAGACTTGGACTAGAAAAGAGAGTAATCAGTACTTTGCCCACCAGCCGTAAGAACCCCATCAAAACATTCTGGGTCATTTGTTAACCATGCCGATTTCGTAGGCCCCATCCCACCACTTTGGAGTCAGAATCCATGGAGGTGAGACCACGGTGATGTGTCTTCGTGTTCTGAATCACCCATGACTAAAAATTATATTGCCTAAGTGGACAGGGAAGTTGGAAAATGATAAGGTTGAAAGTATTCAAAATCCCATCCACTCCTCAGCCTGAGCTTGGAGCAAATAAAAAGAAGAAAAGACAGAGATGCATCGAAAGAGCTTTAACCCGAGTTCTTTTGCAGGCTGAGTCAGCCCAACCTCCATGCACCCCGGAGCTGGTCAGGAGCACTCTCTGCCTGTTTCCTCACCCAGCACCACAATGCCAAAGCCCCTTGCAGCAATTAATGCTCAATTCTAAACTAAGTGTGTACGTTGATTCCTATTTTCCTTACACACTGTGATATCAAGCATCTTACCTTCATTTCATTCTGCTTTCATTCTGCCAATTGAGACTTGCTCACAATACTTTCAATCAGGGGGTGGCAAATTATAATCCACGTGTTAAATCCAGCCGTCCCCTGATTTTGTATGGCCCAGAAGCTAAAACAAAAACAACAACAACAACAAAACAACAACAGAAACCATAAGAAGACTACTTTATGACATAATAAAACTATATGAAATTCAAATTAATGTCCACAAATGAAGTTTTATTGGGGTCCATGACCATACTTGTTCATTTATTTATTATCTATGGCTGATTTTGCTCCATACCTACACTACACAAACAGAATTGAATAGTTGTGATAGAAACCATATGGTCCGCAGAGCCTAAAATATTTATTATCTTTTTTTTTTAACAGAAGATTTCTGACTCATGCTTTAAGTTTGCTTCTTAACCAATTTGGTCAAATAGCTAACAAATTGCCAAGGTCCTATGAAGCAAATAACTAATTTGTAATGTAAACAATTGCCCCATCATTGCAATCCTTCATAAGCTTGATGTTTCATATTGAATTTTCTCAGTGCTAGACATGCCTTTATCCCTATGTACTAGGGCTAACTTACTGTTACTCAGGTGAATCAGAAAATGCATGACTTTGTAAAGAATCTAATGTAATTTTCAGTCCATAATTATGTACATTGCTTATGCTTCTCCAGAAGTAATAAGACAAAACGAGCATATAGTCCCTACTCCAATTCTAATTGATTTATCTGAAACAGAATTAATTACTTTTGGCTTGAAACCCACTCTGGTTTATATTGTACATTTGAATGATAACATTTTATGAATATGCAAAATGCTTTTGGAAACAGTAAAAATCAGATAATTCACACCAATGACAAGGAGGCCCGGTACAGATTAGCACATTTCTTGGGAGGAAGGATTAATTGAAAAAAAAATGATGTAAGTTTACTGACTTGCCCTTCAAACTGTGCCCAGAGAGACACACACTGTTGACAAGAATCTTTTAGTAAAGATACCATAACATATTTGGTAAACATAATGGGGGTTGCCCTTGCAGGAGACCTCATTACAGCTCTTGGCTATGAAATTTTGGTGGAGAAGCAAGGTGACACTGCTGGGTTTTCTGTGAGAAGTATTTAGTTTGTGGATTATTAAGGAGGTGAGAACCAGTAAATAAGTAGGGTTAGTCTGCACAGCACTTTGCAAAATTCATTCTGTCTTTAGTGTTCAGAGTGCTAGAGATATTCCTTCCCAGATTCAGCTAAACCCCAGGAAATATTTTTTAATCTAATTATTATTTTGCTTGGTTTTGGTTTTGATTTCTTTCTTTTTCTTTACTTTTTTTTTTTTTTTAATTTTGGTACCAGATGCCACTCCTTATAGCAATAAAATCTACTAAAGGAGAGGAAAGGAATTGGACTTAGAGAGAGAAATAACAGACTGCTAATAAATAACCTTTGGATGTCACCTTCCCCAGCTTTCCTGGCTCTTAATAGGCCCATGAGAGAGCAGAAAATTTTAAAACCCAGTGGGAAAGGAAATTAAAATTACTTCTACCATGGGCCAGGTCTGACCAATCTCATTAAAGAAAGCAACACACGTTTTCTTCGTATGTCCACTCTTCAACCCATACTGTTTTTTCTAATCAATTGTTTATTCCTTGATGACCAATTCAACAAGTATTTACTGAGCACCCAAGAGGCACCAGTTTAAATCTCCCGCAGCTCTGCAGAAAGGTATAAGCAGCGCCTGCCGTATTAGCGAAGGTAGGAGGGGTGCTGTCACGGACAATGACAATGTCTCATTGAATTAACATAATAAAAGTTTATTTCTTGCTCATGTAAATTTGAGTGTGGAAATTGGGTACCAGGCTCCTTCCCTCTTGTCCCTCTGTCACAATGTGGGGTGTCAGCGGCCTCCACTGTGTTCTCTTCAGCAGACCAGCCCATGAGGGGAAAGAAAGTCAAGGATTATATGAGAAGTTCTCCATGAACCAAGCATGGAAGTGGCGTATGTCATGTGTGCTCCCATTCCACTGGTCAGGGCTTAGTCATTTGGCCACAGGTAACTATAATGAGAAATGTGAGAAATGTGGTCTAACTCTGGCCAGGAAGAGAAGGAAATGGGTTTAGGAAGGAGTTAGCCAGTCTTGGCCACACCTGCCTTCAGAAAACTTGCTGTCTCCCACATGCCAGCCCTGAAGCACTCAATGCAATCATACTCGCAGGGGCTACTATTTCTTTCACACTTCACACTGCCCAAGGGTCTGCAATCTTCTAACCTCCTGGCACCATTGCACAGAGGGATAGGAAATGTTAACTTGATTGGCGATCAAGTTGATAGGAGATCCATGGCACTCTATGCCACTATTTTAATCTTTTTTTTCTTTTTAAGATTTTATTTATTTATTTGAAAGAGAGAGACAAAGCGAGAGAGGGAACACAAGCAGGGGGAGTGGGAGAGGGAGAAGCAGGCTCCCCGCCAAGCAGGGAGCCCGATGCGGGGCTCGATCCCAGGACCCCGGGATCATGACCCTGAGCCGAAGGCAGATGCTTAACGGACTGAGCCACCCAGGCTCCCCCATTATTTTAATCTTATTAAAGTAAGTAATTATCTAAATCTTATTCAATCCACTCAACCACTCTGAAATGTAGGTTTCATCGTCAACATATTTCCTGTGACAAACAGATTCAGAGAGGTTAAAATCCTTCCAGAGTGACTAGGATTCGATCTCAAGTCCCCTGGATCCTTTGTCTAGAGCACTTCCACTACACTGCTAGTTTCCAGTCTTGAGTCTTTTGTGCCTCATCGGCATCCTATTTACCATACACCCAGACTAACATTCCTATTTAAAACATCCACTCATGAAAACTTAGCCTTAACCGAAGTGATGCTCTCTGTTGATATGATATGAAGGTACTATATTTTCTGGTGCATATTTCATCAATGGTCAATACCTCCCACCTTGGCAATCACCTGATTGCCTTTATTCTCATTATTTTTAATTTAGATGACATTGGGTACATTCAGGGTGGTATGGCCATAGACTCATTATTTGTCGTTTAGGATAATAACCTGATAAATCATTCTCAGCAAGGAGAAAAGACCAGAGTTGATCCTTCTGTAACACTTTCCCTGGGGTCTTCACATTTTTAAAAAGCTATGTCAGATTTAACCCAGAGAAAGGGTCCCTATAATGATATCCCTCAAATTAAAACCACCATAAGTTATCATTTCAGAGCCACTAGAATGACTAAAATTAAAAAGACAAATTTAAAAAGCGAATTTGACAAGGACGTGGAAGAACTGGAACTCTCATAAATAGCTGGAGGGAACGTAAAAGCGTATAACCACTTGGAAAAACAACGGGACAGTTTTTTTTAAAGGTTAGCATACATCTATCCCTGACCCAGAAATTCCACTTGTAGGTATTCACCCAAGAGAAATGAAAACATATGTTCACATACACACAAAAAACCCACAATACAAAATGCACAAATATTCCCAAACATTTTGCTATTGGAACTCCTTTAAGTTCTTTTTTTTTTTTAATGTCAGTATACTGTATTTTATTTTTTATTAATTTTATTTTATTTTTTTATTATGTTCAGTTAGCCAGCATATAGTACATCATAATTTTTGTTGTAGTGTTCAACGATTCATTATTCTTTATAATCACTGAGAACCAAATTCCTTTCGTTTTTGTCTATTAATATTTACTAAATTAGAAATTAAAACCAAGAAATTTAAAAATATTTATTCATTCATTCACTTAAAAATAACAACAATAAACTCATTACTTAACCTAAATAACACATTTTGATGAAAAACAACTCTATTCTTCAAAATTAAAAAAAATCAGTATGAAAGTGACACTATTTTATATTTTTCAAATTACTCTAATATCCGGTTTAATAGAAGACAGCTGGATTCTCATATCTGCTTCTACATTCAGTCTGTTGTGATATTACATACCATGTAGTCTCTGAAAAACTCTGCTGTTTATGAGAGAATAAGAATGCAAAAGTCAAATAATGTCATTGTTACGAAAATAATTTTCGTCCAGCAGATGTCCTGAACTGGTCTCAGAAATCTCTAGGCCACTCTGAGCCACTCTTTGAAAACTACTACCCTAGAAAACATTCCCACCTACCCACAGGTTTAAGAATGTTTATAGAGTTATTTCTATAATAGGAAAAAGTTGGAAACAATAGAAATGTGCATTTAATAGGAGGATGGATCCATTTCATATGCAAAATATTGAATAGATGTTCAACTAGATAAAGTTACAGATATCAACCTGATAAATTTCAGAAACAATACTGTCTAAAGAGGCAGGTAGAAGAATAACACATAGTATGAGACTATTTTTATAAAGTAAGAAAACATGAAGGAGTGTTCTAAATGTTATTTACTACATATAAATGTAGTAAAAATCCACATAAGTTGCATGGAAATTATAACCTCTGATTTCTGAGTAATGATTGCCTCTGGATAAGAGCGGGAAGGAGAGAGAGAAATGAGAGTAGAAAGCAGTACCCAGGGGTACTTAAATTGTATTTAAAATGTTTGTCTTTACAATTCTAAAGCAAATGTAGCAAACTGCTAAGATCTGACAAAGCTGGGTAGTCAGTACATGGGTAATAGTTATTTTATTTATTATTCTTCTATGTGAGATTGAGATATCTCAGAATAATATTTAAAAATATTATGTACAAGAATACAAGAGCTTTGGGGCGCCTGGGTGGTTCAGTCGTTAAGCGTCTGCCTTCGGCTCAGGATATGCTCCCAGGGTCCTGGGATCGAGCCCCGCATCGGGCTCCCTGCTCCGCGGGAAGCCTGCTTCTCCCTCTCCCACTCCCCCGCTTGCGTTCCCTCTCTCGCTGTGTCTCTCTCTGTCAAATAAACAAAATCTTAAAAAAAAAAAAAAAAAGAATACAAGAGCTTTTGGGAGTGAACTAAACAAATGTGTTGATAGTCTATGTTTTAAAGGCTATTCACAATTTTTCTGATTTGAAGAATTTTCTAAAAATCCCCAAACACAAGAAGAGTTTAGACTCAATTCTTGCACAGATTTTTGTTCTTAAAACTTCCCTGAATTTGGAATCTTTCTAAATTTTTTTTTAAGAAAAGAGTGGAATTTAATCTTTATTTACAGGACACTGCAAGAGAGGAGATTCCACATAGAAATAAGAAACCCACTGAGAGGAGGAGCTTCATACAGTTTGTACAGTTTGGAACTGGTCAAGTAGAGTTTCGTTGTAAAAAGTGCTACAATAACAAAACACATTTAAAAAGAGTTCTTAGTAGAGAAACAGTAAGACAAACTTCTACCAAACAGAGTACACAACAAACAACTTTCTGCCTCAGCTGTACAATCTAAAAGTTAAAAGTCCCGGGAGTGCCATCCTGAACTTGGAACGTATAGCCTTCAGAGGTGGTTTCTGGCACAACATTCTGATCTTCCTCTTCCTCTACAGAGAAATACTTCTCAATCAAGTTTAATGAAGCTTTGTACACAGACTCATTTTCATGGTTTTGTAGAGCTTCAATTTTGTCCAAACCTCCACATTCTTCAATCATTATACTAAGTTTCTCAGTTTCACCTAGTTTCTCAGCAGCCTGAAAGATGTTTGAAATGGCATCCAGAATAACCAGAATAATTTTGGTGTCTTCTGCAGTTAAGAGGTTCATCAATGGTTGTATTATGCCACAATGAACGAGGTATACAATCTGTTCAACTGTCCCACCACTTGTATAGTTGGTCACAGCCCAGACAGCTTCCTTTTGTGTCTTAAAGTCTGCCTTAGAGAGAACACGAATGCGGAATGGGCTAATCCATGATTCACAACTTGCTGTACCTGGTCCTGGCGACCAGCTGTGATGTTTGACATTGTCCACGGAGCTTCCTTCTGAATATTAGTTTGGGGTTCATTAGGAGCCTGGGAAAAACAGCAAGTGCTCCTGCAACTATTACAAACTGAGTATGTTCATCTGTCCCAGTGACAATATTTCCTATGACTCTTAGCACAGGAGTCACAATGGGCAATTCAGTAGCTCCTAGAAGCTTCACAAGCTGGGGCACAACTCCTGTTTTCACAACCATTTCAATCCGTTCATTTGGACCATCAGTAAGGTAGGAAATGGCCCAGCAGGTATCTGCCAATACTTCTGGATCATCATGATGCAGGAGACGAACTAAGGTAGGAAGAATCTGCTCAACAGCATCTAATGGGGATGCAGGATTCTTGTTGCGACAAAGGTTTGAAAGTGTCCAAGTAAGGTTACGTAAGTAACCACATGCTAAAGATGACATATCAGGAACTGCAAGGAGAGCCATTAGTGGGTCAACTGCATCGTACTTGACAACCAAGTCTCAAAAAACTGAACCATCACCTGCAATGTTTCCTAGAGCCCATACAGCTTGTTCACTGATGTGGGCATGGGAAGATGCCAACAGAGAAATGAATGCTGGGATAGCACCTCCATCTACCACAGCCTTGGTCTGTTCTGACGTCCCAGAAACAATGTTAGTGAGAGCCCAAGCAGATTCAAACTGAATGGGACTACAATCAGTTCTGCCCAAGAAGGACACAAATTTTGGAATCAAACCAGCCCGGATTATGTTGTCTATGGGGGGCTGTTTTTCCCTAGAAAGCAGTTTCCTAGCAGCTTGAGCAGCCTGGAGCTGGCTTTCTAAATTGTTGCTATTTATGCCTTTGACAATGTCATCAACAGACCAATTTACAGTGCCTTGGTCGTTGCGGTTTTCCTGTAGTGGAGAGGTAGCATCATCAGGAAACGAGCTTACCTTTCTCCTTTTCAGCATCTGGTCATCCTTCTTAGCTTTCCTCAGCTCCACATTAACTTCTATTCGGCGCCGCCTCATTTCTGTACTGTCTTTCCCCTTGTTCTTGAATCTGTTAAGGCGGGCAGCTGGTGAATTAGCATTCCTGTTGGTGGACATGGTTATGAGACAAAGGGAGAAAGCTAAACGGCCGGCTCAGTCTTCCACAGGAGGCGGTCCGGGGCGTGCAGGCTGCAGGACAGCTGCCCTCAAAACGTCCACCATGGATCACCCCAAAGACGGTGTGTCGGAATCTTTCTAAATTTTAAAGGAAGAATGCTTTAAAAATGGGGATACCTATTTACGTTCATCTGATGAAAATTCCTTGAATACTCTTTATTAAAAAAAAGAAACTGTGCAAGATATGGAAGAGGTACGTCAGCCAACAGTGCAACAAGAAAGCCTTTCCTTATCCCAGCTAAGTTCAGAGATGAATGGCAATCAGCAAACACTGATCCTGGGTGTCTGTCCCACAAGAATATATGTACCAGTACATGGGACATGTGTATAAGGATATTTACTGATTTTAGCTATGATTAGCCATCGTCAGGGGACTGGCTAAATGAATTACGGTTAGTCCATAGTGGTATATTATCCAGCCCTAGTTTACAGCAGGTATTGACGAAGGCACTACATTCTCTTTGCATAATTATCTTGGTTATTCGTGAGGAGTTATTCTTTCTTAAAAATTTTAACATAATTTTATCTAAATTCAAGGAAGAAATTTGATTTTTAATTAGAATTGTCTTAAATGTAAATAATAAGTTTGTGAGAAACTATCTTGAACGGTTTTTTTTTTTTCATTTTTGTAGTTATTATGAGTGAAATGTTTTCCGTTCTCAGTTTCAGATACTCAAGCCTAGAATCTATGAGATTGAGGGAGGGAGCTACAAAGGCGGTGTAGTAGGAGAACCCTAGACTTGTCTTGTCCTTCGAACACTGCTAGAATTTATGAAAGCTGTTCCTTACTGAAAATATTCTTGGTGTTTATAGCAAACTTACCAAATTGTCTTATTAATTCTATTAATTTTTTTTAAATAGAGGTTTGTTACTTTTCTTTGTAGGTTCCTTGGGGCTCAGGTGTGTTTACCAAGGGGAAGTGAAGTGGTCCTGCCTCATGGCCTCCAATTTAACAGTGAGCCCCTGCTGAGACACCTAGATGGAGGAACATCCCTGCTTTCCACTCTCCTTGTTTCCTTTTCAATACTCTATGCTTTTGTTCAGTTCCTTCTTGGCCTCTTGGGGACTAGGGATACCTAGCACTCTCATGAAAGGCCAGTGATGACCTTCTCCCTGGAGTTTGTCAACCTCCATAAGGTAAATTCTTGCTTGGGGTTCCACAAAGGAGTTAACCCAGACAACACGGAAGAGAGTCCCACATCAATTTTCCCCACAGGGTCTCACCACCCATCCAGCTGTCTGGGTCAAGCAGAGGCAAACAGTGGAATTTGTGGTGATGTTGAAGGGTTGCATTTGGTCACGTGTTCCTTGAATCCCTCTCCAGATTTCTAGATTATAAGGCCCAATACATTCAATGTTACTTTTTAAGGATACTGTTGAAAGATATATCTATGGCTTCATCCTGACTCAAGCACGTAGTGACTTGGTTTCCCATTCCCCTACTCTCATTTTCTATCCAACCACACACACACCTTAGTTAAATGGAGTCTCAAGTATCTCAAAATGAGCTTTATACTGCAACAGGAATGCCATTTCATGAATACCTAAGCCAAAGGGTTAAAACTTGCATTCAACTGAAAGAATTACAGAATAATTGACTAAATTATCCAAGCAAGAAGGTATATCATGCATTATTGTTGGAGACTGAAGAGCAAAGTACATAACATGATATGTTAGTTGGTGTCCAAAGATGGCTGCAAATGAGGCACAATTCCCAGTTTTCCTGCCCTTGTGTAATCCACTTGGAGATTGAATCTGGGCTAAGACTGTGACTCCCTTCATCTGAGAGAATGCAGGGCAAGTGACACCAGGAAGTTTCCAAGGCCTAAACCTATAAGAAGGCCTAGCAGCCTTGAGCCACAGAGTAAGAGATCCAGCTACTTTGCTGGAGAGACCATGTGGAGACATCAGACGTAAAGACCAACTGAAGGAGAGAAAGAGAGAGCCAACAACGCCCCCCCTCTGCCCCCACCAGCTGAGGCCCCAGCTTAGGTGTCCTTGCCAAGATGCCAGATTCGTGAGTGACAAATCCTGAATACTCAAGCCCTATCCACTGGACTGCAGCTCTGGGGAGACCCTAGTGAGACCAGCAGAAGAACCATCTAACCGAGTCTATGTGAAATGAGTGGGGGAAATAACATGCAAGTGATCCCGGAAGTCAGTCCTTGCTGAGGCTTAAGCTGACTTCGTTCATTCAAATATCCACTCTTCAGAATGCCAACTCACAGAATGTAAAGAACAATACAATGGCTGTCATTTTAAGCCACGAAATGTTGGAGTGGTTTGAGTTGCTGCAATACACAACCAAAGCACATGTTAAGGCAGAAATTTGGAGTGAAGATGAGGACTCTCAAACCCACACAATGACTTATATCTAGGGCTGGATTTTCTGTTTTGTTCATTAATTTCATATCTCTAACCAGACCCTCTGCTGCCTTGTTACACAAACATACAAATCTTAAATTATTACATGGACATTCCTGACTCGGAGGGATTCAAAAGTGCTTTTGGGGGGGGGGGCGGATTTAAATATTTAAATATGAGATGCCCTGGAACCTAGAGTGAAGAACCCTGATAAAAGCAGCCTTCCATCTACAACTCCCCAACACGTATGCACCCACTGCTGAAGGCACGGAGACTTGTTTCATTTCTCAAAACCACGAGGCTTTCTGAATCCAGCCTTCGATCTGGTGAAGTGTTTCTAAAAGAGTAAAATAACACACACTCACACAGGCTCGTGAAATCATCATCATAATATAAACCCCTCAGACTTCTTCTTTTTCTTTCTCTCTCTCTCTCTCTCTTTTTTTTTTTTTTTTTTTTTCAGCTGTGAAGCAGCACCTGCCGTTAGCTGTGGTGGTTCCTATTTTCATATTGTCTGACAGTAGCAGTTGGATCAGGCTTGAGCCAGTGTGACTGAGAGGCAGGCTCCCTGCTTCCACAAAGCTGAATTTAATAAGATGAGAACAGCATGCCAAGATGGGGAGCTCCCTCCCTAACACTTATCCTGACACCAGCCCCTCAGCGGGGCCGTATTGCCGCGGTAATCTGGGTGAGCCGGACAGAGCGTCCTGCTTACAAGTTCAATATAATGGAACAGCAGGGGGCGAAGGGCTGGCAGAAAAGCTTAGCAAAGTTAAAGCCTATTACTCTATGCTTGAGGAAAAATGAGTCACAAAATATTACACCCAGAGCAAGACTTGAACCTGCCAAATGCAGCAGCAACACACGCTAAGCCTTGTCCATAATGGTGCATTCATTATTCCCTGGTCCAGGGTAATGTGGATTTAAATGTCTTTAACCCTAATGGAAATGTATATGCAAATTTCCCCTTAAGCCCGTCCCTCTCTCACTGTTCTTTCGCCCAGTCTGAATCTAATGGGCAAGGTGACTGCATACTACAGATGTCAAAGAAAATGATGCCTTTTTAATCTGCCTTTAGTGGCAAGAAGAAGGCAAGAAACTGGACCAAAACCTTTCAGCTGCGCATTACAGCCTTTGTTGTTGTTTTATGCCTCTTGTGGTGTTCAATTTAAAACTAATGGGAGAAAGAGCAAGCAAATGGTTTCTCAGATCAGTCCTCACTGAGGCTTGGGCTGGCTTAGTGAATTTGAACACCAACTCTTCATATAAAGGAGTTCTAACACAAACTAATCAATACTAGTTAATCAAATCAAACTCTCAAGACTTGGAAAGGACTTGCCTCACACTTTCAATCAACAGGAGCCCCAGAACCAATCCAGCGCTCCATCCGACTAAAAGGCCATTATGTAGAATCCTGAACATGAAGCTGCTCTAGAACTGGGGTCTTTTGAAAGAACAACAGTAGAACCAAGACTTGTCATTCCCACTGCTCCCGCTAGATCAGCTACTATAGGTTCCTATTCTAGCAAATTCAGATCATCACATGTGGCGTCAATGACAGAGCCACCAGTTCCTGAGCTCTTACCTGGGCCACATGCTTGGTTGGGTGCCTCCTATCCCTTATGTCTAATCTTTATGTAGTGGGTTGTAAATTTTCTCATGGTGCTTCACGGCATTTCTGTACTAAGAAATTTCAGCTTCTTTGTTTATGGCCAATCGAATCTTCATAGTTCTCTGGGGGAGAAACAACATTAAAATGTCAGACTGGGCTAATTTTATTTTTTATTCTCTTCCAGTTTCAACAGCCTCTTTGGGTGTGTGGTGTCTGTCTGATATATGCTGTCTTTTAGATCTCCTTTCTGTCCCCTTGCTCCTTTTGAAGGTGGTGTCTGGAGCTCATATGCCAGGTGCCAATAGAGAATGGGGACCGCAGACTCATGTGGTAAGTCTCAGATCCCTGCAAGCCTCTGCCTTGGGATGGCTGGTTGGTCAGCTGCGTGGACTGAAGAACAATCATATCCTCACCAGCCATTTGGCACTTCCTGTTGGCTTACTTCTAGAAACTGGTCCTGGCCTATTGACTCTGCTTATGAGGTGTTCACACACGCATCCCAAGGTGTATTCCAGTCCACTGCCTGTCTCTGAGCCTCAGTGTCTGCACATCAGGACTGGTAGGAAGATCAGGAGCAGGCCAGGCAGAGAAGCCCACTTCCTCAGGCTTATCTCTCCAGTTTCTCCATCAGCCAGTGGTGTATTTCCAATCCCACTCTATGAGGACAGCGTACAGACATGACTATGGGGATCGTCCTAGGATCTTAGCTATGTCTAGAGAAATAGACCACAAAATTGGTGTCATGGTGTCTCCTATACCTATCTGACCACTTCTATTGTCCTCTTATTTTACGTGCAGGACCAGGAGTGAGAGAAATGGGAATCTTGGCATTGACCTCCTCTCTTTAGCTTTCTTCTCTTTCTTCTGTTCAGCGCTGCCCTGGGCCAGAAACAGGGCTTGCCCCTTCCTCTTCCTGCCTAGCCAGACTCCCTTACTTCCTATGCTGAGTTCTTGTTGCACACCGACTGTCCTAATTTAGGTTCCTCAAAAGCAGGCAAGGATTCAAATGGATCTAGTTCATTTGGGAGAGGCAGAGAACACCAAAAGAGGACTGGGGAAATGAGAGAGGGAAGGGAAGACAGTGAGAAAATGCATTATAGACCAGTCACCACTGTGGGTAACGACCTTAATCCCATGGGAAAACTCTGGGTACTGGTACAGAGAACACGTTCAGACTTACTCAATCAAGGGTTGAGGAAGTTTATACACCAATTCCTGTCACTCACTGATTGAGGACCACTTCATTTGGGATAATGGAACTATTTTTGTACATGTGTTAAAACTCATAGAATGAAGATATGCAGATGGCAAATAAGCATAGGAAAAGATGCTCATTATCATATGCTGTCAGGGAAATGCAAATTAAAGCAATGAGATACCGCTACACACTTATTAGAATGACAAAAGTCCAAAACTCCGACACTACCAAATGCTGGCAAGGACGTGGAAGAATACATTCCCACTGCTGGTGGGAACACAAAATGATACAGCGACTTTGGAAGACAGTTTGGCAGTTTTTTACTACACCAAGCATACACTTACCATACAATCCAGCAATAGCACTCCTTGGTATTTACCTAAATGATTCAAAAACTTATGTCTGTAGGTGTATAAAAACCTGCACACAGATGTTTATAGCAGTATTATTTATAATTGCCAAAACTTGAAAGCACCCATGATATCCTTCAGTAGATGAATGGATAAATAAACTGTGGTACATTCAGACAATGGAATATTATTCAGCAATAAAAAGAAATGAGCTGTCAAGCCGTGAAAACACATGGAGGAAACTTAAATGCATATTACTAAGTGAAGGAAGCCAATCAGAAAAGGTTACAAGGAAAAGGATTCCAACTTTGCAAAAAGACAACTTCGCAAAAAGACCACTACGGAGATGGTACAAAGATCAGTGTGTGCCAGGGGTTAGGGGTTGGGGGAAGGGAGGGATAAAAAGGCAGAAGAAGAAGATTTTTAGGTTAGAGAAACTATTCTTTATAATACTATAATGTCGTTATAATGTGTATGCATGCCTTTATATAGTAGTCAAATCCCATAGAATGTACAATGCCAAGAGTGAGCCCTCACATCAACTATGGACTTTGGATGATCAGGATGTGTTTATGTTGCTTTATTAATTATAACAAATATATCACTCGTGGTGATAGTGGGGAGGTTATGTTGTGTGGGGGCAAGAGGCATATGGGAAATCTCTATTGTTTCCCTTTAATTTTGCTATGAATCTGAAACTATTCAAAAAATAAAATCTGTGAAAAAAATTCATAAAACTGTACACAAAAAGGAAAGTCAAATTTACTATATGTAAATTTAAAAAATAAACAAGAAGGAAGGTGGGAAGGAAGGATGGGAGGGAGGGATGAAGAAAAAGAGAGAAGAAGTTAAAAAGGAAGTTAGCTTTGAGATTAGAAGATAAACAATAAATTATTTATCTGTTTACTTGTTTACTTATTTTATAGGCATTACTTGTTTTCTCTTCTGAGGTGATATGCCTCCCAATACAGCCTCGAAAATCAAAGATTACAAAAGAGCATGAATTAAAGGGGTGATTTCATTCATTGATTTAATAGTTTCAAATTATTACCTCTGCTACCTTTTCAAATCCTGCTGGGTAGACATTATTGCCCTCATTTTATAGACAAGGAACCCATGGCATAGAGAGGTTAAATGACTAACCTCTGTTGGTACATGTGGAAATCTATGAACTGAATCCAGGTCTGTGTGGTCCCAAAGTTTAGGTTCTACTCACAAAACACGAATACGAATGTTTAAGGCCAGTTATTGACAACTCAGACAAATGGGTAATATTGTATCTGGAAAGAAACCTCCAAGGTGGAAAAGGTAGGAGGGGAAAAGGAGGAGAAAGCGGTGGGGACCAGGGACAGCAGTCAAATCCCCAGCTTCATGCATGTACCACACTTCCATGAGAATGAGCCTGAGTGGGATAAGATGGTACTTTTTCCCCCCTAAGTTCTTTTGTTATTTTTTTTTCTTAACCTAAGGGAGAGGTTACCTTAATTCCAAACACTGATGAAAACATGGTTATTACATTTCTGCCTCAACTGGTCCTGCCACGATGTTAAATTATTCAGACATTTGTTCTGCATTTATTCCAAAGAAAAACAGTACTTTACCCAACCAGTTCCAGTCATGGAGCCTCACTGATTTGCTGTTGCTTCAACAAGGCCACAGGACCCTAGCAATGGATTATCTAATTCCAAATGACATTAACAGTTAAATCCTGGCATTTCGCAGAACTGTAATTTTCCTAAAAATTGTTTCATTGACTTGGTGAACTTTCTTCTTCCATCTCATGATCTGAAAAACAAACACGCAAACAAAAATTATTACAATATTCATTCTAGTTCAGTGAAAGCCATGTGTGAAAATGGAGAATAAACTGATCAGGTTTCAATATCACAGGAAATTCAGTATTTGATAGAAAAGGAATAGCTTTTAGGGGCGCCTGGGTGGCTCAGTTGGTTGAGCGACTGCCTTCGGCTCAGGTCATGATCCTGGAGTCCCGGGATCGAGTCCCGCATCGGGATCCCTGCTCGGCAGGGAGCCTGCTTCTCCCTCTGACCCTCCCCCCTCTCATGTGCTCTCTCTCTCTCTCTCATTCTCTCTGTCTCAAATAAATAAATAAAAATCTTAAAAAAAAAAAAAAAAGAAAAGGAATAGCTTTTAAATAAAAATCTAGTGGATATTTTTAACCAAACTGAAGCAGTTACGAAAGGAATTTAAAAATAAGTTGACTTGTTCTAAATCAGAATACTATCCCAACCATGCTGGGGTGTCACACTCGCCTTTTTTCTCTGGGCTTCTTCCTAAAACATCCTGCCACCCCACCTTCCAGTTCCCAAGAAGGTACTTTTACCCATAGCACAAGCTACTTAATCTATTATAGAATGCATCTGTCTATGCGTTAATGGCCAGTTTTCCTCTCTGAAACCTCATGACAGCAAGGATAACTTTTAGACAGCTGTAGCTTGATACCTAACATGTCTTGCATGCTCACAATGGTTACAAAATGAGTGAATTACACTTCTGTTCATTCCGCCTGAAGCCTAGCCTAGGTTAGGAGATAGCACGGAAATCAGAAAGAGCTGGTATGAAATACTAATTCCCCCGCTCTGTGACGTTTGGCAAATTGCCAAACCTCTGTAGTCTTCCGTTTCCTCATTTGTGCTATGGGAACATTAATATTCACCTGTCCAGGATGTTAAGCCAATAAGTGAGATACTGTAAGTCAATTGCTTGGCATTTTACCTAGCAAATAGTAAGCACTCAATAGCTGGTACGTGGGTTCTCAACAGACACAGCTTGAAGCCATGTTAACATTTAGAATGTATTTGTTCCCACCATCACACTAGTCTGAGAGGCTAAATATATAAAGCAGTGGTTCTCAAATCTTAGTGTGTGCTAGAATCATCTGAAAAACTTAACAAAACAGGGTCCCAGCTCTACTTTCCGATTAAGTAGGCCTAGAGGAGGGTCTAAGAATTTGCATTTCTAACAGTTTCCTGGGTGATGCTGATGCTGCTGGTCCTGGGACCACACTTTGAGAAATGATTCTGTTTCCTCCCATTCCTCTTCATCCCAGGCAACTGCACATGGGAATCACTCAAGAAGCTTTCAAAATTATTGATGTCTGGATCCCATACCATGGTTTCTGATTTAATAATAGGTCTCTGGTGAGGCCTGAGCATTGGGATTTTTTTTAAAGCTTTCCAGGCGCTTCTAATGAGAAGTCAAGGTTGAGAACCATGGCCCTACATGTATGCCAGTAGGGCCTTGCATCTCAAAGTGTGGTCCCCTGATTGGCAACGTAAGCATCACCAGGGAGCTTGTTAGAGATGCACAAATTCTGACCCCACCCTGACTTAACTAATGAAAATCTGCATTTTTTAGTAAGATCTCCAGAGAATTCCCATGCATGTTAAAGTTTGAGAAGCCCTGAACCAGGGAATCCTCCCTCCCAACTTACATCAGAGAAAGCATCACCAGATCTCACCTTTGCCCTACTTGAGTTTTTCCTTCCTGAGATACTGGGATTCAGGACAAAATGAGGAACTCACTATCTCTCTCCCAAAGGCAGTGGTTTTTACCTTTTACTTTGCAGGTGTGAACCTGAGGAGTCTTCCGTCTTTGTCCCCATCCTTTTCTCCTCCCTGTCTTCCCAGACTCAGTTTCCATCTCCAGACACAGCCTTCATCACACCTATTTATTAATGCTGAGGTTTCACTGGATTCGAGTAAAGACAGGAGGCAGGATCAATGTCTTAGTGGGATTCAGAAAAATGAAACTTTACTTTAAAAAATAAGTTAGCACCTGGCTCCTCCCTAAATTACCCGAACACACAGATGTGTTGTGAGATGGTATTAAAATAGAATCCTTATCCACTACAGGCTGGAAAGTGAAAAGTAACATGGAAGAGATGCCTAATGATTTGGAAAAAGGAAAAGATCCCTAAGTAAAGAAATGATGAGGTGTCCATGACCAGAGAAACCTGAAATGTGCTAATTGAATGCCCTCAGCTGCCATTATCAGTGAAGCCCCTCTGGAGCTAGCAGCACAAGCACATCTGAGCAGAAACCTGAGCTAACAGCACAGAGAACTGTCTTGACAGCTTAAGCAGGGTTCAGTGTGCATGAGTCAGCAGGGGAGGGTCCTTGTGCACGCAGTTCATTAGAAATCCTTCACAAACAAGAGGGAAATTTTCCTACAGTTGAGTATGCCAGGCATACTCAAAGAGAAGACAAGTTTGGCTCTTAGAACAATAATGGACATATTAGGGATATGTGTGTGCACATACACACTCACATACACATGCACACATTCCAAACCACAACTTTTATTACTCAATGGACCAACATCAGCATCATCTGCCTCCCCCACTGCTGCCCCACCTACTATTAAGAATCTACATTTTCTTTCTTTTCTTTTTTTTTTAAGTTTTTGAGGAACTTCCATATTGTTTTTCAGAATAGCAGAACTATTCTATGATCCAGCCATTGCACTACTAGGTATTTACCCAAAGAATACAAAAATACTAATTCAAAGGGATACATGCACCCCAATGTTTACAGCAGCATTATCTACAATAGCCAAATTATGGAAACCACCCAAATGTCCATCGACTGATGAATGGATAAAGAAGATAGATATAGATATAGATATATCAAGTTTTTATGCAACTGGGAGACACAGCTTTACATGAGGAACATTTGAATCTATATAATCATGAAGTATGCTTTACTGGAAATTTGTTGTATAGTACATAAGAAATCTTGATTAATGGGAACTCAGCAAGCAAGGAAAAATAAAAGCTGATGTCAAGAATAAACTTTCTTAGATCTAACTATCTCTAAGATATATCCTACATTTAGAATATATTCAACAGAGTACACCATATTTTACTTTCTATAAATTTGTGCAATGACTATCAGTGTTTAGAATGATTATGTTTGACAGTGTCAGCAAATATTTTCTGTAAAGGACCAAATAGTAAAATTTTTTGGTTTTACAAGCCATTTAATCTCTGCAGAAACTACTCAACTCATCTTGTAGTGAAAAAACAGCCACAGACAATAAGTAAGCAAATGGTTGTACTTGAGTTCTAATAAAACTTTATTTATAAAAACAAGTAGATTTGGCCTACAGGCTGTAGTTTTCCAACCCCGGCAATAGAAGATTATAAGAACTTTATTATTTACAAGTAAAATGGAATAAACTTTACTTAAAAAGGCAACATCAGTTAGTTTGGGGGAAAAGGAAGGTATAAACAACTCCATGCACTCATACTTAAGATACTATTTTCACACAAGAAAGTGAACTATAATTCCTTACCAAAATTTTCAGACGCAATGTTGGAGAGGAGAGGCAGTAGCAAGATGCTCTGTTAACTTGTAAGTTAACAGAATATGTATTTAACCAGGTCATTTGATATTCCTCAAATAGTCTACAGCCATACCACCCTGAACGCGCCCGATCTCGTCTGATGTTCCTCAAATAGTCAGTTATACAAAATTACCTTGAAAAGTCCATAGCACTTAGGGTGATTTTTTTTTTTTTCATTATGGGAAGAGTTGTGTAATGGCTTGAGTAGGTGAACTGGAGCCATGACGCACCTTAGTTTTCCAGAGGAAGTAGGGAAATGGGAAAGCCAGCCAGGAGCTGATGGAAACATAAGCAGTCAAAATGATATCCATTCCACTGTAAGGAACCTTAGCCATTTGGTCTGTGCAGTGTGATGAAGATTATTTCAATGCTGAGACTGTTGAGTCCTAAGTGGGTAGGTAAAGAGCTTCAGGGTCCTAGTAATTTCAATTCCTTCCCTCAGAAGAATGGAAGTCATAACAATTAACCCAAAAGGAAATTCAGCCAAGCCTAAGATGCTGTTGTGGGCCCCTTGACAATGTCTAATTCATTTGGCTTCAGCATGGGTAAGACCAAATGTGCCTACATGAGAATCCATTTCTCTAGCAAATAAAACACATTTTAAGTATTACCTTGGTGTAAAGCAGATGGTCCTCCAGTTTGAATTTGTTTGATAATTTTAGAAGACATACATTTAGCCTTAGCTGGAATTGATTATCAAAGTGTACTCTGGTTAAAATATTCTGGATTTGAAAATATGAAATTTAGTTTCACTCAGGGATTCAGTGAGCAACTGTCATGTTTTCTTTTTGGTGGTGATGGTGGTGGCAGTGGATTTCTTTGGGGGTTTGGTTTCAGATTCATTTATTAAGCTCTTTACCAGCTTCTTCCTTTTCTCCCGTCCTAGAAGTATTCTTCCTCCAAGGCAATAGGTGTTTAACACAACAAACTTGCTAATTAACTAGAAAGAAGTATCTCTCAATTCAGTATTGGGCAAACTGGAAATGTCTTACATATTTTGGCAAAAACCAGACTTTTCTTTAGAGATAAAGTATCTGTAAGCAAGTCTTTAGATTTAAAACTCCCTTAGAATTTAGGGCTTGTGTAAAGTATGTAACAGCTCTCCTTTCTATGGCATTCTGTGCAAATTGGTCATCAGAGTACCACTGTAGAGAGTCATTCACAAAACAGAAGATGGGGTGAACACATGTTCTGATTTGACTGGGATAATCTCATTTTTCCCCAGCTATCCTAACAAATTATTAGTAGAGTCCCCTTTCAATCTCAAAAGTGTCCCAATTGAAAAAAAAAGTGTCCAGATTGGACAATGAATTATAGCTGACATCTACTGACCACTTATTTTAAGCACTCTGCTAAGCACTGCTATGCAAATTATTTCATTAAACGCTCACAACATCCCTCAGAGAGTACATCATCATTGCTTTCAATTTATAGATGAAATTTTTAGATGAAGAAACTGAGTAGAAGAGAACTGAAGTTACATGAATAGTAAATAGCAAAACTTAGATCTTAATCCATGAGAAAGATTCTAAAAGTCAGAATGCTTAACCACAATGTTCCATCTAATTAAAACTTGCAGTTAGAATAAGGTGTGAGGGAATCGTCCTCTTGTGCTTGGAAACTGTGTTTGGGAGAAGGTGAGAGTCAAAGATGGATGGAAAGAAAGGTGGAAGCTGCACAAAGATAATACTTTTATGTGCAATGTTAGTTTCCACATCCTCTCTTTCTTAGTTGAGTTGGTCTAGCATATGATATGAGGTCAAAATGTAGATTTCCAGAGGGCTTTGTACACATAGGTCCATGTCTAGAGCTGTGAGTGGAAAAGAAATCATGAAGAAACAAACAAGAGATGAGGGGCATTCGCCAGTAAGTATATAATGAGGGTTACCATGCGTTCCAGTTTGTATCTGTTATAGATCAAATACCGTATTTTCATCATTTTAGCACTTCTTCCCCCTTTCATTTTCAAATATTCCCCAATCTGGGCAATACATTGTATGGCAGCCCTGTCTATAATAAAATATTTATATAAATTCATTTCTCTTTAGGCACTTTTATGCTTGATTCTTGTGCTTAATTCTCAACTTAATGCATATCTTTTACTATTTCTTGTGATATTTCATTTAGAAGACAACAAATGTGATAATTTTACTTAAACCCTTATGAAAGCACTAAACCAAGCCCCAGAGGGTGGGAATGAATCCATATATGAAGATGGCAGCCTCCAAACTAGAGATAATTATGAGATATTATAGCAAAATCTTTTATAACAGAGGTAAGTAAAGCTATTTCTGGAAAGGGGAGGCTTTATCAAGGATGTAGCTTTATCCTAGATGTAAAATACACAGTCAAAAGTTTATTTGGTAGTCTATGTAGAGAAGGAATATTCCAGAAAAAATGTGATCAAACTCATACAAGCCCTTTGCAAAATAGGGCTAAAAGAAGAAGAAGGGGCCAGGTTTTTCTGTTCCAGGGTGAATGGCAAAAAGATAGAGGAGAAAAAAGAGAAATCATAGTTTTTCTAGTCAGCGATAAGGGCTCTCCTGTTTGGTGCCTACCGAGCCACCACCATCACAACAGTATTGCCTGGGAGCTGGAGGAGCAGAGAATGTAAAGGAAGAATAAAAACAAGGCATTTTCTCCTCTCTCTGACCACCAGGAGCCCCCTTTCTCTCTCTTCAAGCCAAAATACAAGGGCTTCTTTGGAGTTCTATCTGTACCTGGCGCATTGTTCCAGGCGTCTAGCTGTCTCTGGATCTAGAACAGAAGATACCAGTCGGGGAAATGGTCACCGCACCACTGACTCATGGGTAGTTTGAGCTCTGGTTTCCTTCCCCAATCTGCCTGCTGCTATTACTTTCCAGATTCCTCAGAGAGCTGCTCCATGTATTCCATTCAGAATTTTAAATGCATTCACAGAAAGACACAGGATGGAGTATTTTTCTCCATCTTGACTAGAACTGGACCAAAAAAGAACATCTTAATTACTGTAAGGAGACCAGCTCTGTGACTGAAAGTATCCAGAAAACTTCCTACCTGTATTTTGAGAAAGTTATGGGACCTGACTAGTAGGTTGAATGACCTACTAGTTACATATGGCTAAATCTTCATAAAGAATATTTACAGGTATTTCACCTTCAGTAATCAATTCTATAGAGTTTGCAGGGAAAAAAAAGTCAATCTGAAAGCACTTGAAACGCTTAATTATTTTTCAGAGTAGAGAGTATGGAAGAAAAAGCTCAATATCCTAACTTTGGCTCTCCGCTTCACTGAATCACCAAAATAAAGGGAAGTCTCCAGCCATGGCTTCAGATTGAGGCAAGATGAGAACTTCATCATGCCTGCGTTATTGTTGGAGGATTGATTCAAAAATAAAAGACCTAAGTTTCAGCTGGTCCCAAACTATGGAGAATTTTACCCACACAAAGCCCCCATTTGCCAATGCAAATCTGATAATTGGACACTTAATTACCCTATTTGCACACATAAATGAAGGGTGTGCCGGCGAGAAATCAGAGCCCACTCTTAAAACTTTGGCCCCAAGCAATGAAACCACATGCTTTTGTCAACAGCTAAATTGATTAGAATTGTGTTTATTTCTGCTCGTGTTAGTCCACATGTATTTTCACTGGAGCCTGATGTCTATTGAGTTAAAGCTTAGTTAAAAAACCTACGTTATGCAGAAAACCTAGATAGTAATTGCCAACTATGTGCCAAGAATCCTTTCATTTTATAGAGAATGCAAGGTCTGAATAAAAAGAAATATTCTTTGCAACCTCATATGCTTGGGCAGACTCAGCAGCCTTATAGTCATAATAAAGACAGAAGGGCCTTTTAAAAGAATACTTTAAGCAAAATTTCCAGCATGGATTACTCTCTTGGGTAAATGGCTCAGGCATTGAATTCTCCTATTTCCCTGGGGCAGGTAAAGGGGTGAATTTTCTCTGAATATCTTCTAGCTAGACAGTGTCCTAACTGTGTCCTGGGGCGGGGGGGATCTTTGATTTGGAAGAATCCATTGTGAGTAAGTCCATCTGGGTTTCCTCCCCATGAATAGAAACATCAAGAGTTGGCTGTTTCTTGATTGTTGATTATATATAGACCTGAGTTCTAGTCCTGGCTCTAATTCAAACAAGCCATGTACTACTGGGGACAGATTCAACTCCTTACAATTGCTGAATAATAGTAAAGGAAAAAGGGAACGCTTGTCAGGGAGGGTCAGGCAGTGGGTCTGAGAAGTGGAGTCAGGCCACAGGAGGCCACTACAGTGTCAAAGGAGGATAAGCAATAAGGAATGATCAATGGGTTTGGCGATTTAAAAGTCACTGGTTAACTTCATCTTTGTTTTGGTCACCAGATACTCAATAAATACTTGTTGAGTGAATGACTTACTCATCAGCACCATTTATTGAGCACACTCTGCACAGGGAGCACTGTGTGAGGAGTCAAGAGTACCCAGAAAAACAAAATGGCCCCCAGCCTACAAAACTACTGCAAGAGTGCTCCTTGAAGAGTAAAAATTCACCAAGGGGAAACAATATTAAACAAGACAAAGTTGAAAGACTCAATGTGAAGATGAGGGGCAAGATGACCTTTGAGTTCTTACAAGTGATAGGATGCCTACTGTGTGTTCTGTGGAGGAGGTTCTCCTCCCAATCTGGAGTTCAGGGGCTCAAACTGTAGAATGATTGGCGCTGGCTTGCCTCCACCACTGTGATGTCCTTGGGTTCAACAGGTGCCAAGCAATGCAGAGGAGCTATGCAGAGAGGTTGCCCCACCTTAACACAATGATAACTATAGAACCCTGGGCACAGGCCTGGATTCTGCCAGCCTGGGAGGAGAAGGCTTACTTTTATCACTGCTTTGGTCTTCTGGATTATGGGACATCAGAGCAGTCCTGCTTGGGCTCCGTCTTCTGTTATTGCTCATGATATATATCTCAGATATATGACGGAATACTCATTTATATTCTTCTTTCACATTTAAGACAGAAAACAAATATATCACTGCTTGCAAAACTATGCTTCTGTCCATTGTTTTATTCTCAAGGTTAATTTTCCAACACATCCTTCTGCTAATGGAGAGAGTTATGTGTGAAAACTGTTAATTTAAGAGAAGCAGAAATGCAAGCTGTTTATGTTATATTCATTATTATGATCAATGTCTTCACCATCCCCTACCCCTCAATAAAAAGTATTGTCTAATAGTCATCACAATTTACATTTTCTTCTTTTGTGTCTTCTTTTTTTGAGAAGTTGCTGGTGCTATTCTGATGGGTTGACCAGCAGTAGTTCAAAAAGTAAGTGACTCTATTCATTGAACACAGAAGAAACAGTGTTATTGTCAGTGGTTAAACAAAACTCTGACTAAACTTTAGAGGTCAAGGGGCTAAGAGAAATGTTTTTTCACTACTAAAAACCTGTGAACTTTAGCTGGGTCTTGTTGGTTTAGAAGCTTAAGAAAGAAAAAGAAACTAACATTTATTGTCTACTAGATTCCAGGCTCATTCACCACATCACCTCAGTTAACTCTTTCTACCACCTTGAGATAGTTATGACATTCATTTTACAGACCATGAAAGTGTTGTTCAGAGAAATCTGGCAACTTGCACAAGATCACCCAGTGAAGGAGAATCACCAGAAAGAATGTTCTACAACCTCAAGATACATCTAGGATATTGATGTTTTTTAAGCCATGAATAGGAAATCAATTCAAGTGTCATGAGTTTTTAAAATTAAAAATAGGCTAGATTAGATTTGAAAATATCCAAGTATTGTTTCCTTAAGCTTTTGCTCTATGGGGTGTGTGCATGTGTGCGAGCATGCGTGTGCATGTGTTTGTGTGTATGTGTGCACTATGTGATGATGAAAAATGTATTTCTCCCTGTGAGTTTTGGCCAAGAAGTTTGAAAGCCACTACAACTGCCCATGCTGGCACTATGCAATAGGAATAATTTGTCTAGTTAATTATCATTGGGGCATCTATATGATTTTTAATCCAAACCAGGACACTTCAGAGAATGAAAGAAAATTCTATTATTAATTATATAAAGTTAGCAAACATAAACAGGATTATTCTGGGGAAAGTGGGATGGGTGTTCACCTGATTATAATCCACTCCTCGTATCCAATTATCTCTTTCATTTTAGAACAAAATGACTGATGAAAAGTAGAAAATTCACTTAGGAGAGTATGTAACACATCTCATACTTGGGGAAGTAAAACAAATATTTCAGGCTATAATTATATGTTCTTCTCTAGCACACGACTGAGATCTAAATCATTGTACACTTGCCCAAATAATGTATCCCTTATCCGGAGATTGCAACACTTGTCAGCACAATCTGGTGTTATTAATTTTGTTAGTAATTAAATTATTAAAGTATGAAATGAAGAGTTATAATATCAAAAGATAGGTCTCTTGTATCAGGGGCAAAAGGGGTATGATAGTTTTGTGTCCATAACTCATTTATGCAATACCTATTGCATTCTTATAGATAATAGCAGGAGCATTTGTAAAGTTAACTTCACCTTTTTATCTTCACTACACTTACAAAATGTGTATGGTATTAGTGTTAGAAGGTTGAAATTCTAAAGTAAATGACTAGATGGAAATATGTGGAGGAAGCAAGAATCAAAATATCATATGTCATGTTCAATCTGGAAATATGGATGCTGTGTCTATGGACAGGTGCTTAGTGACTTCTGAAGCATATGTGGCACTTCAGCACACCTTGCTCTTCTGTTCACCTTTGACACCTTCTGGAAAAGAATGGAAAATGTCAGGTTATTAGGAGCACTTGACTTTTTTGCTACCATAGCTCTTCCAGTTTTTTTCCTTCTATTTATTCATTTTGTAGATCTATTTGTGATTTATATGCTAGGCACTGTGCTAAAACGCTAGGGATAGAAAGATGAATGAGAAATGATCTCTGCTCTCAGAATGTGTATAGTCAGAGAGAGATACAGAGAAAAAAAGAGACATATATAAATGGATAAAAGGCAATACAATGTGACAAAAGCTATAGTAAATGAACAGCATTCTCTAGAAATTCAGAGTTCTGGGAAGACCACCTCTGCCTGGGGAAGTCAAGGAGGTAAGAGATAGGGAGAGAGCACTCCAGGCAGATTAAAGAAGTGTGTGCAAGGCCTGGAGCCCTGAAACGACATTGTATGTTTTGAGACTGATAGACGTTCTTATAGAAAAGTGCTGGAAAATGACATTTGGAATACAGGCACTAGATTATAAAAAGTTTTCTGTTATGATACAAAGTCTGAGTATAATTACATCGGCAGCAGCCAGACAATAAATAATGTGGTGTGTGGAAAGAAAATAATTAGGGCTTTACATTTTTCTTCAATAGAAAGAAAATTTCTTAGACATATGATTGATAGACTATGATTAGAAGAGCCTGTGGTACGATGTCAGGCAAGAGAAGAGGACTACAGCAGGTTAAAGACAGCTGGATAGGCAGGAGGATCCATTCCTTTCTAGAATCTCTGACTCCTTTGACTAATAGGTTATGACCAAAGTGACATGACACTTAGCCCAAACCTAGTCATTACGAGGACTGGCAACTTCTGCCTTGGTCTCAAGTCCTCAGTTGCCATGAGGACTACGTTGCATGGAGAGGCTACAAATCTATAAGACATGTGAGCGAGGCCATCTTGTACCCTCCAGACTAGATCAGCTGAATACCACTAAATGGCCAAGTAGATTGGAAGAACCAGCCAGCTAACTCCTCTGTGAATTCCTGATCCACAGAATAATGAGATATAATAAAATGATTGTTGCTGACACCACCAAGTTGGGATGGCTCTCCAGCAATACATTACCAGAACAAGGACTTAGATTAAAATATTTTAATTGACAAAATGATATATTCAAGATATTTACAAGTTACAATCAATAAGACTTGAAGCCAAATGGAATTTGGAGTGGAGAGGGAAGATTTGAAAATAATAACTAATACTTACTGGGTCCTGAGTGTGTTGAACACAGTACCAGAAAGGGAGCCACAAACATAAACATTTTCTGCACTCTGGAACTCAAAATCTAGTAGTAGATCCTATAATTTTCCAAAGCCTATCACCATTCAGCCAAATTTGAGATTAACAGCCTAATTCCTAATAAGACATGCCTCCTCTTCAAGTAGTTTTGCAAACATAGCTATTTTTTTCACCTAGACAGAAAACTACTTGAGTGCAGACCAACATAAACTTAGTGAATTTAGATCTCACTTGCAAGCTTGAAGTTGTTCCTGTCTAAAAACTCTGAACCTCCATGATAGGATACCCAAAGCCCTGCTGTGCCTCCTGGGAGAAATAACAAAGATTTTGAGACAGATGGCTCTTTCTCACTATGCCAGAATTATGATCCTTGAATCATGGCACTTCAAGGGATTGCATCAAAGAATAAAATTTAGTCCAACCTCTGGAAGAAGTGTCCTTGTCAGAGGGAACTCACTTTGAGGGGAGATACAAACAGTACGGGGTCCCTTAAATATTATACGACATATTATACAACAATATTGTACATATTATATTACTCTCTGAGAACCCAATAAATACCCGGGAACACCAGTGGAGGTGGGGATGGGGTTGCTTTCAACTCTATGAGAGCCGAAGTGTCAGGGTGAATGCCAAAAGCATTCAGAAAGTCAGCCATGGATTTGTCTGATTTGTTTTTCAATAAGCATGTATTACTTCTACAATTAGAGAAGTCTATATCGTTACAAACTTTAAAGACAAACAGTCAATTTATTGGTGGTCAAGGTGATCCTTTAAGCATTTAAGATCCTTTGGGACTGAGGGAATTGGGCTGAATGGGTTGGGGGAAGTCAGTTAGGATTTCCATAATAATTGTGTTGAATCCTGTAGATAATTTTGGAAGTATTGCAATCTTAACAATATTCAATCTTCCAGTCCTCGAACATGGAATGTCTTTCCATTTATTTAGCCCTTCTTGAATGTCTTCCAACAAATATTTTCTAGTTTTCAAAATATAAGTTTTGCACTTCTTTTGTTAAATTCATTCTAGAGTATTTTATTCTTTTTAATGTAATTGTAAATGGAATTGTTTTCTTAATTTTATTTTCTGATTGCTCATTGCAAGTGTATAGAATTACAACTGAGTTTGTATATTGAGCTTGTACTCTGCAACTTTGCTGAACTTTTTCATTGGTTCTAATGTTTTTTGTTTGTTTATTTTGCTTTTTAAAGATTTTATTTATTTATTTATTTATTTGAGAAAAAGAGCACAAGCAGGAGGGGGGGTGGAGAGGGAGAAGCAGACTTCCTGCTGAGCAGGGAGCTCAATGTGGGGCTTGATCCCAGGATCCCAAGATCATGACCTGAGCCGAAGGCAGATGTTTAACCTACTGAGTCACCCAGGTGCCCCAGTTCTAATGGTTTTAATGATCTCCTTAAGATTTTCTATGTACAGGATTATGTCATTTACAAATATAGCTTTATTACTTTCTTTCCAATCTAAATGCATTTTATTTCACTTTCTTGCCAACTGCTCTAGATGGAAAACCAGTAAAATGTTTAATAGAAATGGTGAGAGCACATATCCTTGTTTTATTTCTGATCTTAGCAAGAAAGAAGTCAGTCTTTCATTATTAAGTATGATGATAGTTGTGAGTTTTTGTAGATGCTGTTATCAGGTTGAGAAAGTTCCCTCCTATTCATAGTTTATTGAATATATTTATTTTAAAGTAGTGTTGGATATTGTCAAATGCTCTTTCTGCATTTATCGAGATGATCATATTTTTTTGGTACTTTATTCTAATAACATGATGCATTATATTAATTGATTTTGGGTGTTAAACTTATATTCTTGGGAAACATCCCATTTAAGTCATACTGCATGGTCTATTTGATATGTTGCTGGATGGTTTGCTAGTATTCTGTTGAGGAATTTTGTATCTATATGCATAAGTTATATTGATCTGTAATTTTCTATTCCTGTGATGTCTGTCTGTTTTTAGTATCAGGGTAATACTGGCCTCATAGACTTGATTGTGAAGTATTACCTCTTCTTTCTTTTTTGAGAGTTTTTGAAAGATTGTTCATTTGCCTTTCAACATTTGATAGATTTCACCAGTGAAGCCATTAGGGACTAAGCTTTACTTTGCAGGACATGTTTTGATTACTAATTCTATCTCTTTACTTTTTATAGGTATTCTCATATCTTCTATTTATTCTTGAGCAAGTTTAAAATACATTGTTAAAACCATTACTTTATATAATTTTATATCTACTAAAGAAGCTAAGAAAAGAAAGCAGAGCAAGTATATAATTATAGATTTTGTTATACTCTCTTTTAAAATATTTCATGTTCCTGGGTGCCTGGGTGGCTCAGATGGTTAAGTGTCTGCCTTCAGCTCAGGTCATGATCCCAGGGTCCAGGGATCGAGTCCCGCATTGGGCTCCCTGCTCGGTGGGGAGCCTGCTTCTCCCTCTGCCTCTGCTCTCTCTGTCTCTCTTGAATAAATAAATAAAAACTTTAAAAATAAATAAATAAATAAATAATTTCATGTTCTTTTCCTTTGTTCCTGTGGATTCAAATTTACCACCTGTGTCATTTTTGTTGTTGTTGTTCATGTTTCCAATACAGCTTTGCTACCACCCACCTCCTTTGTAATATTATTGTCAAATATAATACATTTCTATATGTTATAGGCCCAATAGTTCAATTATATACATAGTTTTATTAAATTACTTTAAATATACATTTATACTGTTTTTTAAAATTATATTTACAGTTGCTTGTTTGTTGAATACATGCAAATTACTGTCTGGATCACTTACTTTCAGGTAGAAAAACTTCCTTTAGTATTTCTCGTAAGGAAAATCAGCAAGCAAATAAATTCTATTAGTTTTTTGTTTATCTGGTAATGTCTTTACTTCATTTTCATTTTTCAAAAATAGTTTTGCTGGATATACGATTCCTGGTTGACAATTTTTTCTTTCAGCACTTTGGATATACTATCCTACTGCCTTTTGAACCCCATTGGTTTTGTTTTTGATGAGAAGTCAGCTGTTTATCTTACTGAGATTCTGTTGTACATAAGTCATTTTTCTCTTGCCACTTCCAAGATTTTCTCTTTGTCTTCATCTTTCAGCATTATTACTATGATGTGTCTATGTTAAATCTCTTCATGCTTACCTTACCTTATATTGTCCATGGAGCTTTTTGGATGTGTATATTACCCATTTCCAGCAAATTTGGAAAAGTTATAGCAATTATTTTTTCAAATATTTTTTCTGCTTCTTCTTTTCTCTCTTCTCTTCTGGTACTCTTATCATGATATGTTGATGCTCGTAATCGTATCCCACATTTCTCTGGCTCTGTTCATTTTTTTTCATTCTTTTTTCTCTCTGTTCTTCAGATTTCATTGTTCCTATCAATTTATCTTCAAATCCACTGATTCTTTTTTTCTGCAGGTTCAAAACTACTTTGAATGCTTCTAGTGAATTTTTCATTTTGGTTATAATGCTCTTCAACTCCAGAATTTCCATTTGGATCTCTTCTATAATTTCTACATCTTTTTTGATATTATGTATTTGATTAGACATTGTTACCATAGCTTCTTTTACCTTCTTTAGGCACACCTTCCTTTAGTTCTTTGAACATACTTACAATGGTTTCTTTGAAGCCTGTGTTAAAGCTGATATCTTGGCCTTTTCACAGTCAGTTTTTGTTGCCTGCTATATTTTTTTGTGTATAGGTCACACATTGTGTGTGTGTTTCTTTGCATATCTTGTGATTTTTTTGTTGAACACTGGAAATTTATAGAAATTCTGGATACTGATTCACCTTCTCCCTCCAGGGCTTGTTTTTTTTATTGCTTTCTTGTTGGCTGTCTTACTGACTTGACTACATTATTTCAGTAAGGTTTATACCACTTTCAATGTGTAGTTTCTGTTGTCATTTCTCAGAGGGTGCAGTCTTGAGCATGTGCACAGTCAACGTGGGATGACTAGTTTTGGGAGGGTTCACTTTGAATATCTCTTTCTCTTATTCCTTTGTTAAGTTGTCTGCTTTTGGTATCACACCCAGTTATTAGGCTGTGTTAATGCTGGCTGGATGCTCTATTACATTCTACAGTGCCTTGGAGAATAAATTGATCCAGAGTCTGGCACAATTAAATTCAAGCAGGGATAGTTTTTGAGGCTAGTCTTTGAGGTTTGTTATTCTCGTAACCAAGGACACTGTTAATGCCTTCAAGGAACTGCTAACTGTTTGAGGCTTACACTCTCCCAATCTGTATAGTAAATGCAAATCAACTTAAATAAATAAATATTTACTGATATTTTTGGTTTAGACCAAAGTGCATCTCCTAGATTAGCAGTAGAAGCATTACCTGAAAACTTGTTAGAAATTCAATTTGTAGGCCTCATCCCAGACCTAATGAAGCAGAAATCTTCATTATTAAAACCTGAATTTTTTTTTTAAGATTTATTTATTTATTATAGAAAGAGCGAAAGAGAGCAGGAGTGGGGGGCAGAGGGAGAGAGAATCCAAGGAGACTCCACACTGAGAGCAGAACCTGACATGGGGCTCGATCCCAGGACCCTGAGATCATGACCTGAGTCAAAACCAAAAGTTAGATGCTTAATCAACTGTGCCACCCAGGCGCTCCTTAAAATCTGAATTTTAACATGCCCTTCTAGTGATTCTAATGCACACTAGAATTAGAGAACCACTACTTCAATATATGAGAAAAGAAACTTGCTAGAAGCTATGGAACACAATGTTGAGTGTGACTCAATTTGTCCTCTAGAAAGAGACATGGTCTATTGGGGAAGATAAACATGTACATAAATAATTAAAATATAGTGTAATATATGCAATATTAAAATTATATACAAGGTACAGAATTATAGAGAGAAAAGAAAGTTAAATTTGTCATTGAGGGAATTGCTGAGCATATTTTACCACTGACTAGATTGTACTTAGCACATAGGCTAGGTAGTTGCTCTATGATCATTAATTTCCCCATCTATAAGATGGAAATGTAAAACTTATTTCGATGAGTTATGTTGAATAAACTATATCATGGAAGTCTAAGTGTCTAGCATAGACTCCTTGGCTCAAAGGAATCTGAGCCCTTAGCCCTTCCTGTCCAGACCTCCTCAGTACATAGAAGGCTAATGGATATGTAATCGGATTGCAGAATGCTGAAATAACCATTTTCTTCCCAAATCTGGTTTCTGTCCAATTGCTTTATTGGCTGATGAGAAATATCAATTAGAATTAAACTCATCATTTCTGCTTTCCAGATTCATTGGGTATCGGGAAGTTCCAGGGTGAATTTTGGTCAACATTTGCACATATCATATTGGCAGTCAAATTTATCTGGGAAAACAAAACTTTACTCTTAGTAGTCACTGCCATGTTCCACCTCAAGCACTTACCAAAATCAGATCTCCTCCTAAAAGGAAAAAAATACAATGCTAACCATTCACTGAACAACTACTGAGTACCTACTATGTTCTAGGGAAGAAAGTAAGGGGATAGAAAAGACAAACATTGCTCTATCCTCATGAAACTTATAATCCAACAGAGACTTAGGATCAGGCTATTTTGGAGGTACAGAACTGAACTGCTTACAGCACTAAAATTTTTTTCAAGAACAGAGATGGAGCTCATGTTTGTGTGGTGGTATCTTCAAGTTCTGAACAAAGCTTTTAAGATATGTGGGAAATGGACTACAACCCTTGAAAGGCAGACTACAAAATTTGCTTCAATTGAGTTCCCAAATTTTTCTAAGATTCAGAGATGAATAACGTATACTATCTCCCTCCAGAAGATTTTTAGTTGATGGTCAGACAGGCAAATAAGAGAGCAACATACCTATCAGTGCCTGGCACAGAGTAGGATATTCAATAATGGAAACAAATGTTATTATTATGGCTTACTTAGTACAGAAAGGTGCTTGAGGAATCCAGTGTAAGCCCTGCTGCATGCTCACGCCATATGGAATATCATCAAACATTAGCCAGAGGGATAATTCATTAGTTCTAATAATATTTGTTGACTCAGACTACATTAAGTGTTGGAGACACAAGAGTGAAAAAAGACATACTTGTCTCTGCTCTCATAGAGTTTAAGGTCTACTTGTTGATCATTGTAAATGAGGACACTGTAAATTTTAAATGAAGACCACAACATCAGGAACAGGCTTGGCATTCAGTAGAACACATAGGTCCAGCTGTGTGTGTGGCCAGAATCCATCCCAGTCAGTGCTTAGGCCATAACTTTTAGAAATTCTTTTTTATTACCACTTCTAACCAAGTCTAATCTCTTTAACTCATAATATCTACTGCAAAACAGATAAAATAACACCACTGATGTGGTAACCTGCAAATGGAGGGTTTGGGGTGTTTATATTAGATATAAGATGGCTCCTCAACTGAATGGCCAGTGTGAGCCTATTGCCAAACACAGGGTGCAATGGAAATGCAGACCCATGTCCCTTGTAACTGTGCTCACACTGATAACCCCCTTGGCAAGAACAAGGTCCCTCATATCTCTGCCTTGTTCAAGAGTTGACCTGTTTCCCGAGGTGTATACTTCAGCCCCAAGAAATACATTTCAAAAAGGGCTCCCTGACCAAAATTTAAAAAAAGCTTTATACATAAGACAGCACAGGAAGGCCCTGAGAAGTCTTGCAATTAAAAAGAAATCTATTTGATGTGTAATCCAGGCCTCCCTACATTAATTTCACCATAGAACTATTTTTCCAGAACTTACATATAAGTATCTGGAAAAAATAATACTCTAGGAAAGACAGTTTTGAATATTCTGGTTTAACTTATTCAGATCCTACACTGCTAGGTGTTTCTTTTTAAATTGTCAACATAGAAAATTTACTAATGTATTGAGTTGTTCTAAGTCCATTTTGATCAGTTAGGTCACCTGCTAAACTGACAAACAAAATTCTATTTTTGTCTTTTGATAGAGAAAGCAATTGAGAGGAGAGCAGTAAAAGTGGCTTTTGACGATCAGAAATAGCCAGATAACGGCTCTACCCAGGTCCACACCGGGGCCTGCTGAGGATTCATCCTGCAAGCTTACACACGATTCATTTTCATACCTTTATTTCATATTTATTTTCCTTGTGTTTTTCTCTGCTTTGGCAATCCTAGATACATTTCTAATTTTCCAAGATCGCCTGCAGTGAAGTCCTATCCCCAGAGATTGTTTTTTATTAGTCTCTTAAGCAAGTTACACAATTCAAATCACCTCTCCCTGTCCACCCATCTGCTTGTTTTTGCTTTTCTTCCTCTCTGCTGGATTTGGTGTAGAAATCCTCTATGCCTCCTCTCTCCCCTCCCTGTCCACTGCCCTAAACTCTCCCCCACCGTTCTGTCTATCCTCTCTGTCAGGGTCCAGGGGCCCCTTCTGTTCAGATGGCTCTGGGCCCACCTGTACTGGCCCCATCTGTCAGCGAAGCAGCCCCAGCATCCCACAAACCTGGTGGAGGAAATTCTCCTCTGAAGAATTGACGTCACTAGGTGTTCTCCTGAGAGTTGTGCCCTGAAAAATTAGCTACATTGAGGAAGAATAAAGGGCATTTCAGCATGGAATAGAGGCGTCCATTCCACTGGCATCAATAAAATACTTCCTCCACACAGAACCACATTTGTCTTCCATTTCGAACATTATTTTACATCAACCAGAAAATTAAAGGAAAAGAGGGACTGAAAAAGATAGTATCTTCAGGCTAGCTAGAAAGTTTAAAATATTTGTATTTTCATCCAAAGAAGATAAAGAAGATAAAATCTATTTCCTGAATCTAGCATGACCAGACTTATTTGCAAGATTATTTCCTCTCTTTCTTGCAATTCAAGTAATGCAGCAAAAAAAAAAAATCTTTTTAAGACTTTCAGTTTTAGTTCCTTGGCACTGTTTGTAATGAAGTCAAGGAATCATATCCCAGAGGAAGCATTTCCTTGAAAGAAGAGTCTATTTCTAATATTAAAAATCCCCAGTCTCCTATAAAATATATACAGTGAAAACAAGAGAATTTCTCCAATTGAAGAATACTAAGGCTTGGCTGTCATTTCCTGTCTGAAATCTGATTCATATTTAACCCAGATTTGTGTGTTGATTTAGAGCCTAAAGTGCCAAGAGGAGAACAGAATGGTCACAGCCAGCCATTGTAGAGAGTATTTTGTGCCAGGACTGAACAAGGTCTAAAAAAGGTTGATGGCACCTGAAATTCATACATTAGAACCCCTCGCTGTACAAGCCGGCCTCTTGGTTCTGATGTTCCCGAGCCTGTTTCCTGCGTGTGAGCGAAGCGCCGCGGCGACCCTGTTTATCTGGCCCCTGCACAACATTGTCAAGACACATTTCCATTTTCCAAGTGACTGCTGCCACTGGGCCGCAGTCTGTGCTCATTTCTCGAGTAGCTAAACCCTTTGACACTGTGGTTTTTAATTAAAATTACATTAAAGTTAATCAACCAGAAAGAGGCTGCTGTAGAAGGCAGGTTTGATTGCAACCTGCAAAGGGCACGGAGGCTGCCAACTTGCTAAAGATGTGCCTGCAGATGCCAATCTGCCTGCATAAGCCCCACGGTTACAGAGCTGCTGATGAGAGGTCAGTTCTGCTCGCATTTTCCCTGGGACTGTCAAAAAAAAAAAAAAAAAAAATCGCGATGGCAGTAGTGTGCCGTAAAGTTAAAAAGCAGGCCGGCCTCTCCAAAGTGCACCATCCCCTCATTTCTGATGCTGCCCCCAAACCACGGGTGCAAAATAGTCATAGCTCAACTGTTTCACCTTCTGACGCAGTTAGGCTCAACAGGGAGTCATCAGGTTCGTTGTTGCGGGACGCTACGGATACTCTTAGACAATCCTGTCTTCTACAGGATGGGGTTCCGGCAGATGGTGCCGAGTTGGGTTTTGCTTTGTTTTGAAAGGGGCAGAGGTAATACTTGAATGCTTCCGGCTTTCTTTTTCTTCCCCAGGTTCTTTGCAAAAGAGCTGCATTGGAAAATGACTGCACGCAGCACAGCATATCTTCACGCAGGGGGAACCAAGAGACTACCAAATGGAACTTCACATCTAAGACTTCTTAGTTACTTCACACTTACTAAGTGTTGCAGCGGTGTTGAGTCTAAAATTTAAATTTTATTTCTTTTCGGTTCTTGTATGATTAGTTTTATTTAAGAAACCCAGGCCTGAACAAAGTACCTGACACTGGTCAGGGATTGACTAATTTTGAGGAGATGAATGAATGAAGAAAAGAGCACATTGTTTATCACAACTTGTCCAATGTGGTTTTTTTTTTTTTTCCTCAAAAGCTATAAAATCACCATGAGTACAAAAAGCCAGGTGTCCTTTTATCCTGAGGGCTGACTGTGATCTACTGGTAATTGCTGCCTAAATCACTGTGTTGAGAAAGATTCTGAAGCTGGAGCCAAGTAATAGAGCAGAGAAAAGTGATCTTGGTCAAAGGCTCCCTGAGGCTTGCAGAGTCATACCAAGATTGTGTCAGGCTTCTGTAGTTGCTTAGAAGTGAGTTGGCAAAATCTCTTGGGATGATATACAAGGGAAGAATGAACTTTGAAGAGGAAAATTAACTAACTCTACTTAGTTTCAAACTAGTTAAAAGCTGGCATAAAATATTTTGTTTTATATATCCCTGAGTGGCTTCTTGAGTCCACCAGCTCATTGTGATCAAGCCACTGGTCCTGTAATTGACATTCTTGTCTATGCATATTCATGTCACCTACAGGGTCTGCCCGAGTGCTCTGCTCAGTAGCAAGTTTCTTGAGGCAGGTGAGCCCCAGGTGCATGCACAGCCTAGCTGTGAGCATTAATGATTGCAGAGTGTCTCCCTAAAAAAGCTATCAGAGAAATAGAATTTTGTTCTTTGAAAAAGTGAATTCTGTTTTCTACAATGAGATCTAAGGGAAGCCTGCTAGGGAGGGGATAGTTCTTCAAATCTTATTTCTTTACTAATAAAAGGAGAAAGACCCCTGCAAGGAGTTCTTTTTTGCCTCTCTGACCAGCTTACTATTTCTTGACTTTGAATGTAGCCGTGATGATTGGAGTTACAGCAGCTATCTTGTGACCATGAAGCACAAGCACCAAAACCAAAAAAACTCCAAATTCTGAGGATGGTAAAACAGAAGGATGGAAAAGAAGTTGGGAAATTAAAGACATTTTTGAACTGCTGCCCTCAAACTGGAACTTCTAGATTCCTTGTTATGTGGAACAACTAAATGTCATAGTATTTAAGCCATTGTTAGTTTGGAAATCTTTTACTCGTAGCTAATAACATTCTAATTAATATAGTTGTCTTGTTTTCCAACATAGAAAATAAAGCCTTCCAATTCCATAGTGTTCTTCACTCCTTCCAGTTTAACATTTTATCGATACTACATCTTTGTGTTCACAGTACATTAAAAAAAAAAAAAAACTGTGTATTCCTTGTAGAAGTCCCTAATGGGGAAACAAATCAAAGGTTAGCTTTTCTTGCCTGAGCAGGTTTTTGGACTAATATCTCTCCAGAGGTCTCTGGTAGATCTCCACAAAACTTTCCCCAGTCAGTACTTAGGTTTTTTCTAGCTTTCAGTTAAACCTAAGTTTTCTTGTCCACCAGAATGCAATTTTCCCATGGGAAGGTGAACACTCATATGATGCCTCCATGTGAACGAACTAACCAGACCATTCCCTGGATTTTGAGAAAAGGCAATAAAGAGGCTAAGGATATAGGCTCATTACTTGGGCTAACTAAGATTCAGGAAGAGAAAAGAAAGATGAGGTTGATGCTGTCCCCTAGCAACCTCTGCCCACCGTATGACTGCTCCAGAAAAGTCTTGCATCCTGCTCCTACTCACATATGCTAGCCATAAGAATCATCTGGAAAGCTGGAAAATTCTGCCACCTAACTTAACAGACTGAATTTTAAAATATCCACTCATATGCATTCACAAGAGACATCCCTAGGGGATAAAGACAGAAAAATTGAAAATAAAAGAATGTAAAAAGATAGACTGGACAAATACTAAGCATAAGAGAGCTGAAATAGCTATATGAGACAGGATGTTAAATTAGAAATTGAATTGGAGTGCTCAGATATGAGAAATATTCGATACCCTAGTGAGCATCTAGGAGGTGACTGCACCGTCTCCAATGGTTGGAACAAAGGTGTTTGTTCCAAAAAAGGAGGGAGCAAAAATGTTTGCTTTGAAAGAAATGGTCCTTTCCATGCTTTGACCCTGGAAGAGGTGTGAAGTTAGCTAGCTGAGTAGGGGAGAAAGGAAACAGAGAAGCAACATTCTTTCTTCCCTAAAGGCAGTTGACTTATCTGCAATGGGTCCCAGCTCTTGGTGGAGAGATTGAGGGAACAAGGCAAACTTGCTTTTTTGTGAAAAGTGAAAAGACCATTAAAGTACTGCTTAATACTGTAAAATAAAGCACAACACAACATTAAAATACAAGCAAACAAATAACCGCATCATGACATTATGCAGTCCAAAAACATTCAATGGCATAAAATATAAGGTTGCATTACTGGAATGTTATTGATATGAGCCTGAACAGCTAACCTGTTAAAATTCTGGGGGGTTGGGAACCACTTTCCAATCGCATCACATCTGAATTTGTTTTACTGCATAGCATTTGTAGGGTGTCACAGTTTGGAGTCTCTGGAACAGCAGATGCTAAGACAGAGTGTGGGGTAGAGGATATTTATTAGTCATGACCAATACATGACTGACAAGGTAACAAAAGTATACATAAGGTAACAAAAGCAACAATAAACAATGGGACTACACTGCACACGTCAGTGTCATCTTGTGTCGGGCTGCAATGGTTGGACCTGTTTAGCCCGGCCTTTCTCAGCCACGGAATGCAGAATGCCCCCAAAACGGTATGAGCTCACTCAGGACAGCTCTCCACAGCTGAAGCCTACCCTAAATGAGCTGCCAGCTGGAGACAAAATTGTAATTATATAATGTCAACTGTTCTATATGGCTGGGACTGTTTCTGATCTCCTTTCTTTATTGGGATAGAAAGACAGCCAAAATCAATGGTCACATATCATGTTTCTGAGACCCTATTAAATCTGCTCTAGCAAAGATACTACCACCTCCAGCATGATGGCTGCAATTAGAATTAACACTTGATTGTGCTAAAAAGCATATATAGAATCTTAAACCTAATGATTAAAAAGTACACATCACAGACAGAAAATTGTTAGAACCAAAATCTGTTAGAACTAATAAATGAATTTCACTAAAGTTGCAGGATACAAAATCAATATACAGAAATGTTTTGCATTTCTTTGCATTTCTATACACTAATAACAAACTATCAGAAAGAGAAATTAAGAAAACAACCCCGTTTACAATTGCATCAAAAAGAATAAAATATTGGGGCGCCTGGGTGGCTCAGTTGGTTAAGCGACTGCCTTCGGCTCAGGTCATGATCCTGGAGTCCCTGGATCGAGTCCCGCATCGGGCTCCCTGCTCGGCAGGGAGTCTGCTTCTCCCTCTGACCCTCCCCCCTCTCATGTACTCGCTCTCTCTCATTCTCTCTCTCTCAAATAAAAATAAATAAAATCTTTAAAAAAAAAAAAAAATATCTAGAATAAATTTAACCAAGGATGTGAAAGACCTAATCACTGAAAACTATGAGACACTGATGAAAGAAATTGAAGATGACACAAAGAGAAAGATATTCCGTAATCATGGATTGAAAGAATTAATATTGTTAAAATGTTCATAGTACCCAAAGCAATGTACAGATTCCATACAATCCTTATCAAAATTCCAATGGCTTTTTTTCCACAGAAATAAAACAGTCCTAAAATTGTATGGAACCACAAAAGAACCCAAATAGTGAAAGCAAACTTGATAAAGAACAACACTGGAAGCATCTTGCTTTCCAATTTCAAACTATGTCATAAAGCTTTGGTAATCAAAACAGTATGGTATTGGCATTAAAAACAGACACATAGATCAATGCAACAGAATAGAGAGCCCCAGAAATAAACCCACACATATATGGCCAATTAATTTACAATGAAGGAGCCAAGAATATACAGTGGGGAAAGGACAGTCTCTTCAATTAATGGTGCTGGGAAAACTGGACAGCCACATGCAAAAGAATGAAACTGGATGACTATCTTACACCATACACAAAAATTAACTCAAAATGGATTAAAGACTTGAATGTAAGACCTGAAACTATAAAACTCCTAGAAGAAAACATAGAAGGTAAGCTTCTTGACATCAGTTTTGGCAATGATTTTTTGGGTTTGACACCAAAAGCTAAGGTAACAAAAGCAACAATAAACAACGGGACTACATCTGCACAGCAAAGGAAACCATCAACAAAATGAGAAGGCAACCAACTAAATAGGAGAAAATATTTGCAAACCCTGTATTTGATAAGCAGTTATTATCCAAAAAAATTATGAAGAACACATATAACTCAATAGCAAAACAAAACAAAACAAAAAAACCTCCCAAACAATCCAATTTAAAAATGGGCAGAGGATCTGAATAGACATTTTCCCAAAGAAGACATACAGATGGCCAACAGACATATGAAAAGATGCTCAACATCACATGCTAGTCTATAAAGTAAGTCTCAATATTTTCTGATACCAGATCCCATACAGGTCATGTTCTCCAATCACAGTCCTGAAGAGGTAAAAAGTGAGAAGTCATTTTTTAAATCTAAAAAGCCAATATGTTTGCAAAATGAACAATACATTTCTAAGTAAGTTATGAGTCAAAGAGGAAACCATCGTGGAAAGTAGACAGGCCATTATGGACCCCCCTAAACCAATGCTTTCATTATTAAAAATGAGGAAACCAAGAGCCAGAGCACTTAAATAGTTTGCTCATAGTTGCACTGCATGTTGGTTAACAAATAGGGGAGTGTAGTTGAGTGTAGTTGAGAGTGTAGTTGAGTGTAGTTGAGAGTGTAGTTGAGACCTACTCACACGGTGAAGGGTCCAAGAGAGAGCAGAAATCTGCAAGGCTCAGGCTCAGAACTGGCACATTGTCAATTTTTCTGTGTTCTATTGGCCCAAACGAGTTCATCCCAGCTTCAAGGGGCAGGGAAATAGAATCCACCTCTTTATGAGAGAAGCTGCAAAGACACAGAGCAAAGAGCAAGTTCAGAGGGAGGGGTGGAGAATTTGGAAACATTTTTGTCATCAACCCACCACAAGGGCTAAATTGACTCCTTGGCAGAAGCTAAGACTGGGATGGATTAGAAACTAAAAAGGAGGTGTGTCTTGTTAGAAGAGATAGTATTCCAGGGTGCCTGGGTGGCTCAGTCGTTAAGCATCTGCCTTTGGCTCAGGTCATGATCCCAGGGTCCTGGGATCGAGCCCTGCATCGGGCTCCCTGCTCAGCGGGAAGCCTGCTTCTCCCTCTCCCCCTGCTTGTGTTCCCTCGCTCGCTGTGTGTCTCTCTGTCAAATAAATAAATAAAATCTTAAAAAAAAAAAAAAATAGATAGTATTCCCTTTAAAACCCACATGTGGTTTTCTCTTTAAAGGAATCCGTACCTTCAAATAAGGGTTGGATACAAAAGACCAAGTTGATATATGAAACGATAATCAATTAAGGATGTATAAAAACCACTGCTGAAGTTACATGAGCTAGAACAAATCTAACTTTAGACTTAAAGATTTGAATCAAGTCATTCAGCATGGAAGACATTTCTAACACCTGACCTGTTTTGGTTGGGTACAGAACAAAATATTTACAGACAAATTAATGAATGTGAATGGCAACACATCTTAGGGAAATATTGTCATTTGAACTACATAGCTCCAACATGTAAGTAGTAGGAATCTTTTAAGTACTATTCCTTCTGGTGTAGAAAATGAAGATTCTGCTTTTTAATGGGGTATCCAAATTCTGCAATAAGGCTGGATTACTATATCTTATCCAGTTTTTATTAATGTAAGCCCTCTTTTGTATTGTATGTTTGACACAAAGACGGAGAGCATTTATAACATCACGAGAGAGTAGAGGTAGAAGTCTTTACAAGTATAAAAAAGCATAAGCAATGTAATTTTCTCTTCCAGAATACTGAAGGCTGTATTACAAACAAATCTTGAAGCTGCCATCAACCATCTGTCCAGGAACCAGGATTCCAGAGGATCCATCTGTATGTGTTTTTTAAAAAAGCAAATTTTACTGATTCAATAGTACATTTAAACGATAGTACATTAAGCCTATGTCTGATAAGCAAGACTCATCTGATAAGCACCAAATTAAAACACTTTTTTATTTTTATAGCAATAAAACAACACATCGTGAAATTTTGCTTAGTTTCTTGCACGTTTGTTGAAACTTTGCTCCACTCCACACCTGTATGGAATAAAAGTTATATGAAAAAGAAATGCTTATACAACTCTTTTCAGAAACAACAGTAAACTATATTATTGACAGAATCAGCAACTTAATTAAAAACTCTGTTAATGCTGGTGTTAATAAACCTGGCATATTTTCAATTTTGATTGACACTATTCAAACTGATACTTCCCAGTAATAAAATATGTCACAAAATCTGGATGAGAACACCGGCTAACTAAATGGAGCTTTTATTACTTGAAAATACCAGAGGCTATTACAGATGTTCCCTGATCAAATTATAACTTTTCACTAAAATGTTCTATTTCGGAAGCCAAGATGAAATAATGGGCTGTGTACTATTTACCTTCTGGCTAGAGAAAAATCACCAACACATAGTTAACCATGTTATTAACATTTTAAATAAACAAATTTACTTCTATAAGGATACATATGTGCACTGTTTGGATTCCAAAATTGACTGATTATTTGATTGTTACTTTCACTCCTTTAGCAAATATTTATTGAGTTCCTATTTTATGCCAGGCACATGTGTAGACATTGAAAAGTATAGAACGAGACAGACCAAGAGGCTATGCTCATGTAGTTTACTTCCTAGTGACTTTATTATCAGAATTTAGTGAGTCTTACTAAAGAATGAATGGAACACGGTAGTGACCCAACGGCTGCTTGACAAGCCGTAAGGACCTAAAATGAATATTTTGATGAAAGTTCAAGTATTTCTAAAGAGTTATATCAGAGGAAACTATACGTCAGTGACTCCTTGCCCCACCAAAATGGGACCATGTCTTCTACTTTCCACCATCTCCTTTGTTTTTCAGAAGTCCAAAGTAGTACCTAAGTTTTCCAGGATGGGGTAAGGAGACAATGGCTTATATTCTCAGAACCAGCACAATTTTCAGGCCCCTGGGTTCCAGAAGTTTCTTCTGTTCCATTCATTTCAGTACACAGAACTCAGTCCTTGCTTACTTTCCACAGCAGTCATACCCATCATTTCCTGAAACTCCCTGTTTTTCACTGCTCTCAAGGCACACTGGCCTATTTTCTATTTCTTAAACACACCAAGCTGACTTTTAGCTCACTTGCGGTTCCCTCTGCCCTGAACACTGTTCTTCCAGACACTTGTAGAGATTGCACCCTCACTTCATTTGGGTCACTGCTAAAATGTCACCACCTTTGACTGCCCCATCTAAAGTAACGCACACTCCTCTCCCTCTCTACCCCAGTACCCTGCTTTCTTCTTCATAATAATTCAATAGTACTTGACATGTTGCAAACTTATTAATCTGTTTATTGTCTCTCTCCTCGACTAGAATGTATGCTAAGTGAGATCACAAACTTGGGCATGTTCGCTGATGTAACTTCAAAGCCTCAAATATGCCATGAAGATAGAAGGTGCTCAATTACAATTTGATGAATGGATGAATAAATGAATATATGAAAAAATGAATAAACATGAATTTAACAGGTTTTCTGAAGTGTTCTGGGCTAAGATGAAAGAGAAGCTCAGAAATAAGTCAATCAGAGAAAGACATGTATCATATGACCTCACTGATATGAGGAATTCTTAATCTCAGGAAACAAACTGAGAGTTGCTGGAGTGGGGGGTGGGGTGGGAGGGATGGGGTGGCTGGGTGATGGACACTGGGGAGGGTAGTGCTATGGTGAGCGCTGTGAATTGTGCAAGACTGTTGAATCACAGATCTGTACCTCTGAAACAAATAATGCAATATATGTTAAGAAAAAAAAAAAGAAGAAGAAGATAGCAGGAGGGGAAGAATGAAGGGGGGGGAAATCGGAAGGGGAGATGAACCATGAGAGACGATGGACTCTGAAAAACAAACTGAGGGTTCTAGAGGGCAGGGGGGTGGGAGGATGGGTTAGCTTGGTGATGGGTATTAAAGAGGGCACGTACTCCATGGAGCACTGGGTGTTAAGCACAAACAATGAATCATGGAACACTACATCAAAAACTAATGATGTAATGTATGGTGATTAACATAACAATAAAAAGAAATAAGCCGTGAGCAATATGAAAAAAAAAAAAAAAGAGAGAGAAGCTCAAATTGCAACAATACAAATCATCTTAAAAGGAATTATAAGGATCCACATGTTCAGAATGTCCTATAGCCACTCGCTTCCCTTTCCCTTTGAGATGCAAAACAATGAACTCCTGCCCTCTTCTCCTAGATGAGTTCTTCCCTTCTTCAGGAGTTTTGGCCTCAACACACACACTCCCTGAAGTCTTGCCTTCTGCCCTTGGCACTTCTTGATGTATGTTTCCAAAGATCGTTCTCTCCTTTAGAGGAAATTACTTAGTACGCACTATTTAAGAATTTCTCCACCTCTTGCATCATTAATTAAAAGCTACACAAAATCAAAAATTTTTAAAGATTTTATTTATTTGTCAGAGAGAGAGAGAGAGAGCACAAGCAGGGGTAGTGGCAGGCAGCAGTAGAATCAGGCTCCCCACTGAGCAAGGAGCCCGATGCAGGACTCGATCCCAGGACCCTGGGATCATGACCTGAGCCGAAGGCAGACGCTTAACTGACTGAGCCACCCAGGTGTCCTGCAAAATCAAATTTTTGAGTTAAGTATTATCCCAGATAGAGACTGTCTGGTTAACATAAGTAGGAGATTTCAAACCATAAGTACAGTTTGAATTTTTCTGGGGGAAGAAATTACACTTAGATCAGTCTAAGACAGTAAGACTTTTTTTTTTTTTTAATATTTATTTATTTATTTGACAGAGAGGGAGAGAGAGAGAGCATGAGCACAAGCAAGGGAACGGCAGGCAGATGGAGAGGGAGAAGCAGGCCCCCCCAGCCCCACCCCCACCCTCACCCCCGCTGAGCAGAGAGCCCCATGTGGGGCTCAATCCCAAGACCCTGGGATAATACCCTGAGTGGAAGGCAGACGCTTAACTGACAGCCACAGAGGCGTCCCTAAGTAAGACTTTATAATCTTACCAGGAGATAGAGACTGGTGGGTGAAGGATAGCACAAGGGGGAGTTCCTTTGTGCTGATGGAACAGTTCTGTGTCTTGATTGTGGCCATGATGTCACGAATCAATATATAGGATAAAATTGTATAATAACACACACATACACAAAATTGTACAATAACACACAAATACACAAATACAAACACACACAAAAACATGCTAATGAATGCGTGTAAAAACTGTCTAAATGTGAATACGACTCAGTTTTGTATTGTATGGTACCACTGTCATTTTTTGGTTTTGATATCATATTGTTATGTAAGGTATTGCCACTGGGAGAAGCTGGGTAAGGAGTACCCAGAGCTCTCTGTGCTATTTTTGCAACTTCCTGTGAATCTATCATTGTCTCAAAATAAAAGGCATAAAACAAAACAAAAAACCACAAAGTATCTGCAGAAAAGTTTCAAGAATCTATTACAAGCCTAGACCATGAGTCCAAAGTTAAATATACGGACAGTAAAGAAATTTACAAAGTTTTTGGAGAAAAAATAGTTTAATTTTATTAAGGATTACAAAAACAATATTTTATGAGTTTACCCATGACTTAACAAAAATGTTGATTGACAAACTGACAAAACCTATGGCACATTAAGGTTCTTAAAAATAAAACACAAGGGCCCCTGGGTGGCTCAGTCGGTTAAATGTCTGCCTTCAGCTCAGGTCATGATCCTGGGGTCCTGGGATTGAGTCCTGCATCGGAGCCTGCTTCTCCCTCTCCCTCTGCTGCTCCCCCTGCTTGTGCTCACTCCTGCTCTCTCTCTCTGTCAAGTAAATAAATAAAAATCTTAAAAAAAATAAATAAATAAACACAAGAGTTGGTACTGTTTAATACCCACAATGTCAACACACTTGAGCAATATAAACTCTTAAATCACCAGAGTGTTCTTTCAAATTCAGATACTGTTCCTGAGGAGCCATAGTTTCCACGGGGGTATTTCTCACCAGCAAGGATGTATGGGAACTTCCAGACTCAGCTCTGTCTGATCTACTCAAGTTTGGAATAATTATGACTGAATGCTTGATGAACATCAGCTGGTCATAACGGGCCTCCCAATGTACTGTATGAACCAGGCATTGCAAGGCACTCCAGCCTAAAAATGAGTCCTCTGTGAATGGGAAACAGACTCTATCCTTTCTTTCCCTAGACAGTTCCCCAAGTTGAAAGCTTTTCTTCACTGACTCTGCATTTAGTGCAATCCTGGTACTGGAGGCGGAAGGAAGTGTTAGGGCTGGGTAGAGGTTATTCTCATCAGGCAACAGGGACTGGAAAGGTGATGTTGTGGCTCTCAGTATCCTGCCCACTGGACACTATTGTGCCTCCTCTCCTTTTGGAGTGAGAGTTGTCAAACTTCAGAAGAGCATTCTATGCAAGTGCTGATGTGAATTAACCAGCTGCCGTGACAAATGCCCTGATGTAGTAAATGTTCTTCACTGTTATAGTCCAAGGCACAATTCCTTCTGCCCTATGTGCCTTTAGAAGGATTGAACTTTCCTCAAGAATACATCCCTCTTTTTTTATTTTTTTAAGATTTTATTTATTTATTTGGGTGGGGGAGTGCGCACACAAGCGGGAAGAGCAGCAGAGAGAGAGGGAGACAGAGAAGCAGGCTCCCTGCTGAGCAGGGAGCCCGATGCGGGGCTTGATCCCAGGACCTCGGGATCAGGACCTGAGCCAAAGCCAGATGCTTAACTGACTGAGCCACCCAGGTGCCCCAAGAATACATCCTTCTGATATGTCAGGAAGACCAGTGATGCCCCAGTCCATCTTTTTTAGAACTATGATGGCTACTACAATGGGGGGCTCACAACCATTCTGTGCTGTACGATGAAATTCTATTAATTCTGTTTGAATCTGTCACCTGTAAACTAGAAATGGACTGAGTAAAAGAATTGGAAGAAATGAAAAAAAAAAAAACAAACCCAACTAGTCAAATCCAAATAATGTCTATAATTGAGTTAATAGCTTATTCCAATATCAATTTCCTGGTTGAGACAATATACTACAGTTATATAAGATATTATCTTTGGGTGAAGCATATATAAAAATAAAAAATATGTATTTTAAAAGGAATCAGAAAGCAGAGGAACTGAAAATACAGGGCAGTGCCTCACACACACAAATTAATTTACTAAAAATAGCTTTATATACTGTCCTTAGCTACAGATGTGCAGGAGTTCTAAAGCAGATTTTATAATAATAATAATAACCATTATCACTGACTGACCTCTTTTTATGTGCCAAACACTATGCTAAATGCTTTATACATATCATCTAATTTAACCCCCACAGCAATCTTCTCATAGGGTAATTTAATACTTCACCAAGCTATTTTATCATCTTGGTTCCACCAATGAGGAAATCAAGATATAGACGAGGTAATTTTCCAAAGCCATGTAGCCAATAAATGATGGGGGTAGGAATTGGAGCCAGTCCCCTTAACGTCAAAGTCCATGTGCTTCATGGCACAAATGACCATGCTTTCTTGATGCCTGCCCTATGGCTTAGATAAAGAAAGTACATTTGGATTTTTCTATGGGGGATATATAGATTTTACTCAGATAGCACTAGCCAGTCCTTATTCCTCCTAACAGGCCTGAGTGAGGGAGAAGGGAATGTTCCCTTTGAAGAAATTGACTACAGGTGGTTCTTTTTTCATAGGTTTATTTTCTTTGTGTTCTACGAACATGATACACTGACCTCTGTCCACTGGACCAAGAACATTGCTATAACATAGAATACAATCTCTGTTGTTTAGGCCTGCTAAGAATCTTCGGTTTGGTTGGTTCTGCTGTATATCAAATTGGGATCCTGAGCTTGACCTAAGGGAGTCCAACTGCTTATGAGATGGATTGATGAAAGAAACCCACCCAATTGTAGTGCTCAATAATAGATGGTGACTAAACCCAATCATATCTTCCTCGGAGATATTTTGAATGCAAGATACACAAGAGAAACAGAGGTAACAGAGGGAATCAGAGGTTTCAAAAAGAAAAAAAAAGCTAAGTCTGAGAATAGCAATAGCATCATCTTCAGGCACGAGATCAATGGCCACAATCTGCTAAGAGGAAGTAAAGATATTGGAGTTCTGGAGATGCTCTTGAGTCATGAATCGTAACAGTGGATGCTCTGGGTTCCAAAGGCCTGATCATGTCACTGTTTCTAGTGTCCCTTACTTATTATACATCCTCACCTGCTTTGTTTTTATAAATAAGGGTTTCCCTGCAATTGGAGAGTACACTTACAAAGAAGTTTCTTGCAGTTAAAAAGTAAAAATCAAAAGGAGAACACACTTCTAATATAATACCTAAGAAAGCTTTGTCATATTAAGACATAGCAGTAAGTATACAAGATCATAAAAACATATATTCTTTTTTATGCAAAAAAATAGCCTAACTTTTTAAAACCACAATTTCAAACTTAAAAGAAAAGTTGCAAGAATAGTACAAAGAGCTCCCATGGACCGTTTTTCTAGATTCCACCATTATTAACATTTTACCACAATTGCCTTATCATTCTTGCTTTAATTGAATATATATGCATACGTATTTTTTCTGAGCCACCTGAGAATAAGTTGCCTATATCACTCCTTATTACTCCTTAACATTCACTATGTATTTCTTAAGCAGCATATTATCCTCACATAACCACAATGCAGTCACTATATTTGTGAAATTTAACATTGATACAATATTATCACCTAATGCATAATCAATATCCCAATTTCAGCAGTTATCCAAGTAATGTCCTTCATAGTAAATTTTTCTGGCTCAGTATCTAATCTAAAATCACACACTGTATTTAACTGTCATGTGTTTTAGGGTTCCTTTGATCTGTAACAGTTCTTCAGCCTTTCTTTTTCTGCTTTGACATTAACATTTTAGGATTACATGCCATTTCTTTTCTGGAATATACGCAGTTTTTGGCTTGTCTGATGTGTTTTCATGATAAGATTCAAGTTATGCATTTTTGGAAGGAACACTACATGTATGATGATTTGTCCTTCTTAATGCATCACATAAGGGGCATACGATGTGAGTTTGAAAATCATCACTTTTGTGACCATCATAGTAATAAGTGATTCAGGCAAGAACTATCAATCGATATTAAGTTAATGAGTAAAAGTTTGATAAGGAACAGAATATTTACATAATCTCAAATTATTTCCCTATAAATATTCGTTCATTAGAAGAGGAGACGTAGTTTTGCAATGGAGAAAGCTGGTAGAGGCAACCTTAGCAAAGTGATCAGAATCATGTATTCTTAAAGATAATTAATACATAGGCCGTTCCTTCAGTATGTTTCTTGTTTTCTTGTCTAGTACCTATGTGGAAAACTACATACAAAAATGAAAACTAACAAGAAGGGATAGTGGGACAAAATACAGCAGCAAAGAAATAATACCTTCCTTTCACTTAATCCTCAGTAAGTGGATCTTATAAGGTGAGATATTTCTACACTGAGTAACTGGACTAACTCAAAAATTAGTACCCCAAAGCCTGTTTACTAGATTTATCAACAAGAGCGTTAGTACAACTCTTGTATTATTCATATGTAATATACTTCTAGCCAGAGCCAAAGGGATGGAGGGTGGGGAGACCCTAAGATGTGACAATCAGAAACTATTGGGTTTCTGAGCAAGGGCTCTGGAGAGAAAAAGGAGAACAAAGACAGTCAGAAGGCCTGAAAGCAGTGGCAATAACTACAAAACCTGGACCTGAAAAGAGCAGGGAAAGATCTGCTGGGCATATTCCATCTATATCCATGAAAACAGAAATAACACAACTGTCTCACAAATATTTACTAAGTGACTTTCATGTGCCAGACAAGGGGATGGCCTTAGGAATCCACATATGGGTAAAACATAATCCCTGTCTTCTGAATTTTACTCTGTAGTAGAGAAAGTAGATTGGAAGTATTAAAAAAAAAAAAAAGCATTATTTTATTATAGGTTCTGTGATGAGCAAAAGTAGTATCCAAGATGATAAACTATTTTAAAAGTGCTCAGGGAGTTGATAAGGGTTGATCTAGTCTATTGGAGAAATTGGTAGCAGTTTGGTGTGGCTAGAGAATTACTCTCCTTATGACACTTCTTGAGCAATTATTATGAACCATCGTCCTAATCAATTAACATATATTAACACATATAATTCTCAGAGCAACCTAGGAGGTAGATAGTATTATTATCTCTTTTTGCAGATGAAAGGGCTAGAGGCATAAGGTGGGGTACATTGGGTGTTGTATCTAAAGTTTTAATCAGGAGCCAGACTGCAGGAAGATAACTGTTCCATGCTAAGGACATTGATATTTATCCGGTAGCTCTGAGGTATTGCAGATCTTCCAGAACAGAAGTGGCATGTTAAGATTTGCATTTGTTCTGGCCGCTGTGTGAATGGTGGAGTCAAATCGGACAAGACTGGAAAGAAGCCAACAAGGAGAGAGAGGAGACATATGACAATAGGTTTTGCAAGATAAGAAGAGGACATGAAATATACAGAAGAACAGGGCAGACAGTTTGATCCAAGAGTTGTATCAATGGGATTAGTGATTGAGTGGGTATGGAGACCAGGGCAAGCAATGGAGGAATTCGGATTGCTCCCAGTGTCTGGCTAAATCTAATAAATGGTTTCTAGCTCAGTTGATGGAAGCCAAAGTTCTTTGTTCAATGCCCATATGTGTCCATTAGCTTGAATTCATCTCTGATCACTGACCACACCACTAAACCAGACTTTAATTACGAGGGGCACTAGGTGAGATTTAGATGTTCCTGAACAACTCACTGCCTCTGATAGGTGGGAACCTAAACCACATATGAAAAATAGATGTGGATCTGTCAGATCAGTAGAATCATCTTATTACATAGAGTACAGCATATGTCAGAAATTTCAAGGAAAGATTAGGAGATGATTCTCCATGGGTCACAGAGTTCTGCATATCTTATGAACCAGTCACTGTCTGCCTTTTTTGTCCAGGATATTTTTTCAAAGATGTTTATATACTGAAAATCTTTGAAAGATAGAAACATTGTCTCCCTCCAAAGCAAAGATTAGGTTTACTTACACCCTCGAAAGCTAGTGTCCTCCTCCAGGGTAAAGGAGGTAAAGTAAGCTAATATGCTTATTGGTCATTATTTTAAAAATGGGTTTCCAAGCTTAAGGCTGCTGTCCCATGACACAACCTGGTACATCTACCAAGGCCTATCTGGGTTGCCCCTGGGGGACCCGGGGATGGGACAAACCACACAAATATATTCATACTCATGCTGCTTGCTGGGCCATGCATCATAAAGTCCTTTGTCTCTGACCTAGAAGTCTTATATTTTCTCTCAGCATGCATGAAATTGTGACAGGCAATAATAAAGTTTATGAGTAGGATAAAATCACAGACACTTCACAGTTCTTGATAGGAAGTTATTACAGATTCCTAATTGTAGTCTGCTTAATATTAAAAAATGAGCAAATTGAGCAGTTTTTGAATTTCAGTAATTGTAAATTCTTTTTTTTTAACCTTCTCAAAGATCATATCCCCATTCCTAGCCAAGAATCTTGCCCAAGACTTAAATAAACTCACTTTCTTGGTGATTGACTTGAATTTTCATAATTTTTGAACAGAAGTGTTAATGATGAACAAGTTTGACCTGCCAGAAATCCTCATAGAAAAACAGGAAATGATGGCAATGCTCAGATGTCTATTTCAGTGTTCACTGGTGGAGACTTCTTTTTTTTTCTAAAAGAACAAACCCCTGAGGGGTCTGAAGATGACTTTAAAAGTGCAAAAATAGCTTACTTTGAGATTAAATGTACAATGGCTGTTATCTGAAATGAAATTCCTCCAAATTTCAGCTGACATAAATAGCTACTAAGTATGGAAACCTGTTCTTGGATTTCTTACCCATATTATAGGTATAGCAGAGTGATGGCAGGGGGGTCGGCCCCCAAGAATATTTAAAATTCTAATGGGTTGATTCTGGAAAAACTGTCATTTGAAAGTTCTGTCTTTTATCAGGTAGAGACTAAAATTTATTTTTGAAGCCAATTGACCTTTTTTTTCATTTGAGAAAACCACTCCCATGGGCTTTTAGTTGTCCATGTGAGAGAAAGATTTCTGAAGTCCAGAGATTTAAAAAGGGCAGATCCAAGGAGTTACACTTCTCTGGAAAATAATGTGAAACCTTACCTTTATAGTGGTCCGAGTGCATCTCTGTAGATTGAATTTTTAAGTAATGAATAGATTTATTACATTAATAACTACATTATTAATCATTATTAATAAAAATTTATTTTTAGAGCAGTTTTAGATTTACAGACAAGTATAAAGTACAGAGTTTCCATATATCCCCTCCTCCCTCCACACAGTTTACCTTTTTATTAATATCTTGCATTATTGTGGTACATTTGTTACAATTGGTGAGCCAACACTGACACATTATTAACTTTTAGTTGGTTTACATTAGGTTCACTCTTTCTGTTGTACATTCTATGGATTTTGACAAATGTATAATAACATGTTCCTACCATTATAGTGTCATAGGGAAGAGTTTCTTTGTCCCCCAAATCCCCTGTGCTTCACCCATTCATCATGATCTCACTCTCTCTCTCCAAACCCTTGGTAACCAGTGATCTTCTTACCATCTCCATATTTTGCCTTTTAAAGAATGCCATATGGTTAGTATCATACAATAATATGTAGCCTTTTCAGATTGGCTTCTTTTTTAAAAAAAGATTTATTTATTTATTTGAGAGAGAGCGAGTGGGGGGAGGGGCAGAGGGAGAGGGAGAGAGAATTTCAAGCAGATTCCTTACTGAGCGCAAAGCCCGACTCCGGAGCATGATCCCACAACCCTGAGATCATACCCTGAGCCAAAATCAAGAGTTGGATGCTTAACTGACTGAGCCACCTAGGGGCCCCAGATGGGCTTCTTTCACTTAAGTTTCCTCTATATCTTGTTATTTTTTTTTTTTAATTTATCCTTTTAATTTTTTATCTCATTTCTTTTTATCATTGAATAATACTCTGTTGTCTAGATGTACTATAGTTTGTTTATCCACTCCTCTACTGAAGGACATATTGCTTCCACATTTTGGCAATTATGAATAAATTACATGTGTTCTTATAAGTTTTCAATTCATTTGGGTAAATACTAAGGAGCCATGATTGCTGGAGCATCTGGTAAGAATATGTTTAGTTTTGTAAGAAACTGCCATGCCATCTTCTGAAGTAGTTATACATTTTGCAATCTGACCAGATAGATTTTTTTTTTTTTAGATATTGATTTAGACTGCCATGTATCTACCTTGCTTTTCCTTTGTGTGTGTGTGTGTGCGAGTGTGTGTGTATTTAAATTGTTGTTTCCAAAAGATAGGGAGCAGAGACTCCAAGACAGCTCAAAATGTATTATGATAGGCAGAATAATGGCTCTTGAAAGGGGCCAAACAGATGTGTCAGAATCTGTGAATACGCTATGTTACATGGTCAGGAGGAATTCAGGTTGCAGTTGGAATTATAGTTGTTTATCAGCTGACCTTAAAATAAGGAGATTACCTACATTATCCAAGTGGGCCTGGTGTAACCACAAGCATCCTTTAAACATGGAAGAAGGAGGCAGAAGAGACAGCCACAAGGAGGGATGCAGTAAGACAAAGACTGACGGCTTCGAAGATAAAACTGATCACCCTCTAGAACCCGCTAACACTTTGACTTTAGCCCAAGGAGATCCATTTTAGATTTCTAACCTCCAGAACTTTAAGATAATAACTCATGTTGTTTTGAGCCCAGTGTGGTAATTTGCCACAGCAATTACAGGAAACTACTACAGATATGGAACCTCATCACCTCAAAGTAGAGGAAAGATTTTGAAAAGGGACTGGGCTGGATTGCTCATGGTCCACATGTAATTCTAAGACTGAATGACCCAGAATTAAAAACATATGTCTACACAAAATCTTGTATACAAATGTTCACGGCAGCATTATTCATAATAACCAGAGAGTAGAAACAACCCAAATGCTCATTAGTTAATGAATAGATAAACTGTATGTGGTGTATCTGTAAATTATGCTGCAGAAAAACACAATCAAAACTAAAACAATTAAATTTAGTGACTTTTAACAGCATAGATGTATTTCTTACTCATCCTTTATGTCACTGCAGGTCAGCCAGGGTCTGTTTCACGTCTCCTTCCTTGGAGAAACCAGCTGTATGATATACCCATCATTCCAAAATTTTCTGTGCTCACAGCATAGGGAATTCAGCTCTCGAGTTCTTGCACTAGCAATTAAATGCTTGCGTTTAGAAGTGACACAAATTACTTTTACTCATTGGTCGCATCCCCCATCCAACCAAGGAAGCCAGGCAGTACAATACTACCATTGTCCCAAAGATTACAAATGGGAACTACTTGGTGAAGAGCACCGCAGACTACTGTAGTTGGCTGAATAATGCCCCCCAAAGATATCAGCTCCTAATCCCTGGAACCTGTAAATATTACCTTACTAGAAAAGGGCCTTTGCAGATGTGATGAAGCTAAGGATCTTGAGATGGGGAGGTTATCCGGTATTATCCAGGTGCACACTAAATGACACAAGGTGTACCTGTATAGAAGAGAGAGGTTGTGACGTTGTGATTTGTAATAAATCTGTATTTGGTCTTCATCTCATTCCTGACACAGAGCTCCTAAAACCCTTGTAATTCCCTGTGATGAGAGCAACAGAAGTGTCTTTTGTTATGTTAACAAGATGACTTCTGGAAAGCCCCTAGGTAACAGAAGGATAGGAGGCTAGTTACCAGTGGAGCCAACCAGTTGATTAGAGGGGTGGGGTTGAAAGTTTCCAACTTCTGGGGAGGGCAGAGGAGCTGGAGATTAACTTCAATCATTAGTAGCCAATGAGTTATACAAATCAGGCCTTTGTAATGAAGCTTCCCTAAAAACCTGAAAAGACTCGGTTTGAAGAGTCTCCAGGTTGGTGAACATTTGGAGGCTCTGGGAGTGTGGTGCTCAGAGAGAACATGGAAGCCACATGCCCCTTCCCACATATCTTGTCCTGTGTGTCTCTTCCATCTAGCTGTTTCTGTGTTATTTCCTTTTATAATAAACAGGTGACCTGGTAAGTAAAATATTTCTCTGAGTTCTGTGGGCACTCTAGCAAATTCCCAAGGAGGGAGTCAGTCAGAAGCACAGGTGACAACCTGGACTTTACAATCAGCATCTAAAGTGGGAGGAGGAGACAGGGATAGCAGTCTTATAGAAGTGAGTCCTTTATCTGTGGGATCTGCTGCTCTTTCCAGATAGATAGTATCAGAATTGAATTGAACTGTTTGGTACTCTGGGGCCAGAGAATTGCTTGGTGGCATGGGAAAAAACACACACATCAGAACCAGTGTCAAAATCGTAGAGGCTGAAGGAGCTTTGACATAGACAGGACAGGAGGACTCAATGTGACCATGGAAACAGACTGGAGTGATAGAGCCACAAGTCGAGGAATGTAGGCAGCCACCAGAAGCTGAAGAGGCAAGAAACAATCTTTCCTAGAGCCTCCAGAGGGAGTGAAGCCTGGCTGACACCTTGATTTCTTCCCAGTAATACTGATTTTGGACTTCTGGCCTACAGACTATGACGGAATAAATTTCTGTTGTTTAAATCATGAAGTCTGTAGTAATTTGTTATAGCCGCCATAGGAAACAAATAAAACTACCATATTGGGTATGGTAAATTTGTTTCAGGTCCTCACTTTGGTACACCTAAACTGGTCCCTTTAACATGGTCATATGGCCATGACTACCAGGTTCAAGCCAAGTAAAGATACTAAAAAAGAGGAACCTCACAGAGAACCACAGTGGGAAGGTTTGGACCTGGGGACTCACAGGACTGATAGAATCAAATAGCCATTCTTCACTGAACTCACAGTGCATTATCCTCAAGACCTCAAAAGAAATGCTCATTAAAAGTAATGGTGATGTCTTTGCTAAAAATACAGTGGTCCAGGGCAGCACAGATGCCTGCAAGAAGGTGGCCTAAAACTGCAAGAAGAGAACAGCAATAGAATGGGCCTTGGCCTGTGGTCCAGAGCAAGTCAGCTGGTTGAAATGGCAAATGACAACCAGGGTAGATCCATTGAATGTATAGGCATTTATTTCTCAGGTATTCTCTGGGGAAGGAAATACAATCAGCATCTGCATTTCCTAAGATCAAGCAAAATGGAACTCAAACTAAAGTTGATTTGGTATTTTTAAAAAGTGTGACACTATAACAAACTTAAATTTTTAAATCAAAGAAATCATAAAGCTAGAGGAACCCTTGGAAAAACATTGAGGTTTATCATCTCATTATACTAATGATGGAGCTGAGGCTCACAGAAATTGTCAGAGTTTCTCTATCTTTCTCTATCTTTTAAAATGGGAAGTTGGACAAGACCATCTTGAGTGATTTTAATTAAAGACTTGGGATCCTATGAATTAAGTTGATAATGGGCTCTAGCATTCAGTATCAGAAAGTAATCCAAGGCATATGACAACTTTAAACTTGTGCACAGGAGGTAACATTATTTCTTTCTTCTCAAGAATATTGCTGGGATCAGAAGTGGATGGTTACAGAAATAGCCATCATCTTCCAAGACTGCTTAATATTAACTATAAAACGGCAAATACCTAAAAACGCTTTCTCAAGTAAGTCTCGGAACATGGTGATAAATAGTTGATGAGTAGCAGAGTGAGTTGGGAAGTGAGTAGAAAAATAAATGTGTAAAGCAAAAGTATATAATCCTTGTTTTTTGTCTAAAATACCTCAGACAAGATAGCTCTCTACTCTCAAAATTTATACAGATCTGACCTCTTCTTATGCCACCAGTTTCATGTTGGTCGAACCTGCCATCTTCTCCTGCCTGGGTTATTCCCAATGGTTCTTTGTTTCCATCCCTACCCCAAACAGTGGATCCTTTTAAAGTATGTCCAATTAAGTCACTCTTCTGCTTAAGCCTCCTTCCACCCCAGTGGCTTCCCATCTCAGGCAGAATAGAGCCAAAGTCCTTGCAAGAGCCTATCAGGCTCTTCTAACCAGGCAACCCACTGCTTCTCTGAACTCACTTCCTACTAATCTCATCACTCATCCTGGTCTAATCACACAGGCCTACTTGCTATTCTTAAAACACAAGCATGATCTCACCTCAAGGCTTTTGCATTTCTCTTTCCCCTGAACAGGATGCCCTTCCAACCCCAGATGATGGCAGGACTCCCTCCCTACTTTATCCATTCCTGCTTAAATGTCATTTTTCCAACAAGGTCTTCCCTGAACACCCTATGTAAAGTAGGAACAACAACCCCTCTCCAGCTCAGCACTTCCCATCCCTCCTTACTCAGCTTTATTTTTCTCCACAGTGCGAATTACCATATGAAATACATTCACTTGTGCATTTGTGTATTGGCTGTCTCTTTCCACTAAAATGGAGATAAAGACTTTGTTTTATTCGTTGCTGTCTCCCCAGAGCTTAGAATGAAGCCTAGCACAGATTGGACACTCAGGAAATATTTATTGAACAAATCAATCAATGAGAAGTAGTTTTAAAAATAGGGGATTTTGTTGTATAGTAAAAGAAATTCAGAGGTAATTTGCCGCACGACTGTCTCGGTAGCTCAATGATGCCATCAAGGACCTTGCATGGTGACATCCTTAGGGGGTTGGCTATTTTCTTAAAGGTTGTTGCTTCAAGGTTGCAAAATGGCTGCTGCAGTGTTCCAAACATCACATTCTCTCACAAATATTTGCATGTATTCCCTCATTCAGTAAGTAAATATGGTGAGAAACTACTAAGTACCAGACATTGTTGTAAGCATGGGGACATAACCATAAACAAAACAGATGAAGTCCCTATTCTCATGAAGCTTCATTCTAGTGTCAGAAGATTAAAAGGGAAAAGGGCTTTTTCATCCTTACCATTTTTTAATCATGGAGAAAAAGCTTTCTTGAAAGTCACAAGATTTCTTATAACTCACAGGTCAGAATTATGTCACTGACTATCTCTGCTTGCAAGGGAACCTAAGAAAGCAAATCCCCCAAACTTGCAGCCACCACCATGACAGGAGGGGTTTGCCATAGGAAGGAAGGGGTAGGAGGAATGGCTCCTGGGAGGAAATGAAGGGTTTGCCACAGGTAGTTCTGAACATACGCAGTCATTCAGTATCTGCTTTTTGATAAAGCATTAAGGTGGAGAATGATTGCCCCATAGCTAAACTTTAATATTTATTTCTGAGGCTTTGTTCCCTATATTTCTGTCACTTCTCCTAACAGCCTTGAACATACAACAGCCCCAACATGCTAACAAACCTGCTTTGGAAATTTACTGAGAAAAGCTGGATTGCTCCCAGGATTAAGGGATGGCATTTAATTTTCTCACCTGGAAAGAATTACAACTCCAGAAAAGACCATTTCTCCTCGTATTACCTATTGGTCAACCAGCAACCTTTAGGCCAAAACTGTGAATATATATTTTCTGTCAGCTTTCTTTGTGTCTACTCCAGGACCAGGCCTGAGCTTAAAACTTCTTTTGTCCAGGGGAACTACAGGATCAGCTCCAGACTCCCCGCTTGGCTTCTCCGTGGGCAAGAAAGCAGCAGGTTCATCACCGTTGTCCACATGGAAAATGAGAAGTGATGGTTTGAGTATAAGGTACTGTCTAGAAAAGAAGAGAAAGAGGCAACGCTTCTGACAGAGCTGTTCACACTTCCCCGGCACAGCTGGGAGACATTAGCTGGCTTTCCCCAGACTGGTCTGCTCTCTGGCATGGTGAGTTAAAAACCCTGCGAGCCTCCAAGGTAAGCTGGATTTCTATCATACACATTTAGCGGCTAAATCACCAAAAGTCACTTTCAAATATTCATGCAAAGCTGCATCTTTACCCAAGGTCAAGAGTTCAACAGAAGTTCGCCAAAAGAGAATTGTGGGCAGGGAGCAAGAAATGAAAGAGAAAATATTGATAAATCATTTCTGTTCTTTTGGAGGGAGTTTGTGCTCACGCAAGAAGATAAAAGTTCTGTGATAAATACTGTGGAATATATAGGAGAAGGATAGACAAAAATAACATTTCTATGCCACTTCTCACTCCTGCCGCCCTACTGAGTGGATGGGAAAGAGGTCAGGAAGGCCAGAGGAATATGAGATTTGTATGAAGCATGTGAAATTTATTAAGCAAATAACCCACATCTTAGGATGCGTTTTTCATTACACTTGTAGTATTCAGTAGCCTGGTCTGCCTCTCCCAAAGGCTGTCAACTGATTTTATACAAAAGTTATATATTAAATTTGGAAAAAAAAAAAACAACTTCTGTTTAGAAGTAAAATATCTAGTCTCATTACGGCTTTTGACAAAGCTATCTTGAATCAGATGCCTGAAACATTCTTTTATGGAGATTTTTAAATCTTGTGTTATTTGCATAGAGGGGATGCAGAAAACCCAAGATAGAAGAACCTCAGAATAGAAAAGGCTGGATGGTAGGCCCCACCTCATGACTAGTTAACAGTGAGATTTTGAACACTTCTTTTAATCATGGGCTCAAAGTTCTCTCTCCTTCATTTTAATAGGAACTTGGTTATGAAAAGCTCTATTTTTCTAGTACTAAGTGATCTAACAACAGCTTTGGATTCCATAGACAGGAGCTATCTCTGGACTTCTTAGTTACATTCTGCTTAAACCCAGAAGGAATCCACGTTGTTCTAGGGGCTAGCTTATATGATTTTGACTTAGATCTCAAATTCTACATGTTTTTATGAATCTACATGGCAATATCAGAATGGATTTTGAAAGTGCTGATTCTAATTTAAAATGGCTTACAACAGGATTGTGTCTAGACATTTCATTCATTTATAACTTGTACCTAAATAATTTAATTCTGCTCACTGGAATGATCTATATATTTCCTCCTGCCCCAACACATATAACAATTTTGAAAGCCAGGCATCCCTCCCTAGGTTGATGATACAATCTTTCTATTACATTATAAGGATGACCTCAAGAAGTAATGAAAACGGGAGGCAAATTGCCAGTCTGAATAAAAGAAAAAAGAATTCCATCTCAAAGAGGCCTTAGGTATAGCCTTCAGATCTGTGCTATACTCTAGTTTCTAGAACTGGTGAGTCAGGAAACAGGACTAGAAACACGAAGGCAGTGGTTGAAGCTCCAACTTCACCCCACTCCCAACCATTTTTGTTGGTGGTGGTTTTATTTATCGGACTTATATAAATTTCATTTGAAGAAAAGGATTTCTTGATAAAAAAAATAAACAAAACTTTAAAAGTCTGATCTAAGTGAAAAGAAGCAAACCAGGAGCCATTAAAAATCTTGCCTAAGGAATCTAGGGGCTGTAATACATCAATTTTTTTAAAAATGTTGCCAGTATTTATTTATTTATTTTTTTTTTTTTTTTAAGATTTTATTTATTTTGACAGAGAGAGACACAGTGAGAGAGGGAACACAAGCAGGGGGAGTGGCAGAGGGAGAAGCAGGCTTCCCACCGAGCAGGGAGCCCGATGCGGGGCTCGATCCCAGGACCCTAGGATCATGACCTGAGCCGAAGGCAGATGCTTAACGACTGAGCCACCCAGGCGCCCCTGTTGCCAGTATTTAAACACATGCCATTTTACATAAAACCCAGATTTCTGGGTCCCTTGGCAATTGGGGAGGACTGAAAATACTGGGCTCATATTCCTATAGACAACAATTAACTGTCCGTAAGTACTGGCTGCTCCCTTTAGAAAGTTACACTCTTTCCCATTAACCGTGTCCCCACTACTCTCCATTTTTTTTTTTTTAATATAGTCCATCTGGGTGTAGTCACACATTTATCTTACTTGCCTCACACCTGAGGGCAGTTTGTGTGGTGATCCCTGATTTACATGTTTAACACCTGTGATACTGTGCTATGATTAGAAATATGTTTTGGTCTTTGTCAAGATTCCTGGCATCTAGCTCCTACAATCCTTGTAATTTCCTGAGTGATAAGACCTATAAGGCGCATCTTTTGTTATAATATTTAGATTTTGTTCCCCATTTCTGAAATAGGTCCAGAGTGATAAAGGTGAGATGGAGGTCTTTTGTTATTCTTAATAAGCACCCCTTCCCATTCGACCACACCTGAGTTTATGTTAATGAGGTGATTTTCAGAAAGCCCCCAGATAATGGGGGGGGGTTGCCAGGGGAACCAACCTGTGATTAGAGGGTTGTAACTTTCAGCCCTGCCTCCACACCCTGGTCCTGGAAGGGAGGAGGAGGTGGAGGTTCGGTTAATCACCAGTGGCCAGTGATTTAATCAGTCATGTCTATGTAACGAAGCCTCCATAAAAACCCAAAAGGACAGTGTTTGGAGAGTTTCTAGATGGTCGACCATGTGGAGGTGCTGGGAGAGTGGTGTCCCAGGGAGGCCACGGAAGGTCTGGACCACTTCCCCCATACCTGGCCCTGTGCGTATCTTCCATCTGGCTGTTCCTGAATTGTGTCATTCTGTAATAAACTGGTAATAGTAAACTGTTTTCATGAGCTCTGTGAGCCTCCCTTGCAAATGACTGGACCTAAGGACAGGGTTGTGTGAACCAACAACTTATAGCCAACTAGTCAAAAGCACAGGTGACAAGCTGGACTTGTGATTGGCATCTGAAGTGCAAGCAGTCTTGAGGGACTGAGCCCTTCACCTATGGGATTTGGGCAGCTAGTGTCCTAATGTGAGTTAAATTGTAAGACACCCAGTGGGTATCTAAGAATTGCTTGGTGTGGGAAGAAAGCCCATACATTTATTGACCAGAAGTGAAGTATTCTGGGAGTGTTCTGAGAGTACAGAGAAGGAAAAAGCAGAGAATTTTTTCCTCATAAGTGTTATATTCTGGCACGTTGCACAAGATGTGCTTCTACTCCAAATTAAGCTTTTTGAGTTAGCCCCATTGAGTCTTAAAGGACAGAACTCAGTAGCTACAAGCTAGGGTTTGTTTCAGCATATGGACAATTTGGCCAGCCTTACATCCTTTGTAACGTTTTGCGAGAGGAGCTGAATCTATCTGGGCCTAACCTCAGGTGGAACCTGAAGGGCATCAGTTGTTGTATCACATAATCTAAGGATGATGGATTGCAAATCTGCACTTAGCAGCCCAGAGATGCTCCACTCTCCGTCAGAATCAGAGCAGAGATGAGGTATACTGGAGGGTTGTCTACAGAAGGGCTTTTCAAACTTATTTTTACTATGACTAGCAGTAAGAAATGTATTGGGCCACATGTACACATAAACTCACAGCCAAGTTCTAACTAAATAAAAATATTTCTATTTTTATTTTATTTTATCTTTTTCATTATAATAAGCATACTCATTAAATCCCCATCACCTATTTCCCCTATCCCACCTCCCCTCTGGTAAACATCAGTTTGTTCTCTATATTTAAGAGTCTGTTATTTGGTTTGTTTCTCTCTCTCTTTTTCCTTTGCTACTTTCTTTGTTTCTTAAATTCCACATGAGTGAAATCATATGGTGTTTGTTTATCTCTGACTTATTTCACTTAGCATTAAACTCTTTAGCTCTACCCATGTTGTTGCAAGTGGCAAAATTTCATTCTTTTTAATATTCCATGATATATGTGTATATATATGTATGTAAAAAGCATATATATATATAGACACACACACACATATGTATCACGTCTTCTTTATTCATTCATCTATTGATGGATACTTGGGCTGCTTCCATAGTTTGGCTATTGCAAATAATGCTGCAATGAACATCAGGGTGCATGTATCCCTCTGAATTATTGTTTTTATATTTTTGGAGTAAATACCCAGTAGTGCAATTACTGGATCATAGGGTAGTTCTATTTTTTTTTTTTTTAATTTTTTGGGGACCTCCATACTGTTTTCCACAGTGGCTGAAACAGTTTGCATTCCCACCAGCAGTGCAAGAGGATTCCTTTTTCTCCACATCCTCCCCAATATTTGTTGTTTCTTGTGTTTTTTTTTTTTTTAGTGTTTTTTTTATTGTTATGTTAATCCCCATACATTACATCATTAGTTTTAGATGTAGTGTTCCATGATTCATTGTTTGTGCATAATACCCAGTGCTCCATGCAGAACGTGCCCTCCTCAATACCCATCACCAGGCTAACCCATCCTCCCACCCCCCTCCCCTCTAGAACCCTCAGTTTGTTTTTCAGAGTCCATCATCTCTCATGGTTTGTCTACCCCTCCGATTTCCCCCCTTCATTCTTCCCCTCCTGCTATCTTCTTCTTCTTCTTCTTTTTTTTTTTTCTTAACATATATTGCATTATTTGTTTCAGAGGTACAGATCTGAGATTCAACAGTCTTGCACAATTCACAGCGCTTACCAGAGCACATACCCACCCCAGTGTCTATCACCCAGTCACCCCATCCCTCCCACCCCACCCCCCACTCCAGCAACCCTCAGTTTGTTTCCTGAGATTAAGAATTCCTCATATCAGTGAGGTCATATGATACATGTCTTTCTCTGTTTGACTTATTTCGCTCAGCATAATACCCTCCAGTTCCATCCACGTCGTTGCAAATGGCAAGATCTCATTCCTTTTGATGGCTGCATAATATTCCATTGTATATATATACCACCTCTTCTTTATCCATTCATCTGTCGATGGACATCTTGGCTCTTTCCACAGTTTGGCTATTGTGGACATTGCTGCTATAAACATCGGGGTGCACGTACCCTTTCGGATCCCTACTTTTCTATCTTTGGGGTAAATACCCAGTAGTGCAATTGCTGGATCATATGGTAGCTCTATTTTCAACTTTTTGAGGAACCTCCATACTGTTGTCCAGAGTGGCTGCACCAGCTTGCATTCCCACCAACAGTGTAGGAGGGTTCCCCTTTCTCCACATCCCCGCCAACATCTGTCATTTCCTGACTTGTTAATTTTAGCCATTCTGACTGGTGTGAGGTGGTATCTCATTGAGGTTTTGATTTGGATTTCCCTGATGCCGAGCGATATTGAGCTCTTTTTCATGTGTCTGTTGGCCATTTGGATGTCTTCTTTGGAAAAAGGTCTGTTCATGTCTTCTGCCCATTTCTTGATTGGATTCTTTGTTCTTTGGGTGTTGAGTTTGATAAGTTCTTTATAGATTTTGGATACTAACCCTTTATCTGATATGTCATTTGCAAATATCTTCTCCCTTTCTGTTCGGTTGTCTTTTGGTTTTGTTGACTGTTTCCTTTGCTTTGCAAAAGCTTTTTATCTTGATGAAGTCCCAGTAGTTCATTTTTGCCCTTGCTTCCCTTGCCTTTGGCGATGTTTCTAGGAAGAAGTTGCTGCGGCTGAGGTCGAAGAGGTTGCTGCCTGTGTTCTCCTTTAGGATTTTGATGGACTCCTGTCTCACATTGAGGTCTTTCAACCATTTGGAGTCTATTTTTGTGTGTGGTGTAAGGAAATGGTCCAGTTTCATTCTTCTGCATGTGGCTATCCAATTTTCCCAACTCATTTGTTGAAGAGACTGTCTGTTTTCCATTGGACATTCTTTCCTGCTTTGTCAAAGATTAGTTGACCATAGAGTTGAGGGTCCATTTCTGGGCTCTCTATTCTGTTCCATTGATCTATGTGTCTGTTTTTGTGCCAGTACCATACTGTCTTGATGATGACAGCTTTGTAATAGAGCTGGAAGTCCGAAATTGTGATGCCACCAGCTTTGCTTTTCTTTTTCAACATTCCTCTGGCTATTCGGGGTCTTTTCTGGTTCCATACAAATTTTAGGATTATTTGTTCCATTTCTTTGAAAAAAGTGGATGGTATTTTGATGGGGATTGCATTGAATGTGTAGATTGCTCTAGGTAGCATTGACATCTTCACAATCTTTGTTCTTCCAATCCATGAGCATGGAACGTTTTTCCATTTCTTTGTGTCTTCCTCAATTTCTTTCATGAGTATTTTATAGTTTTCTGAGTACAGATCCTTTGCCTCTTTGGTTAGATTTATGCCTAGGTATCTTATGGTTTTGGGTGCAATTGTAAATGGGATCGACTCCTTAATTTCTCTTTCTTCTGTCTTGTTGTTGGTGTATAGGAATGCCACTGACTTCTGTGCATTGATTTTATATCCTGCCACTTTACTGAATTCCTATATGAGTTCTAGCAGTTTTGGGGTGGAGTCTTTGGGGTTTTCCACATAAAGTATCATATCATCTGCAAAGAGTGAGAGTTTGACTTCTTCTTTGCTGATTTGGATGCCTTTGATTTCTTTTTGTTGTCTGATTGCTGTGGCTAGGACTTCTAATACTATATTGAATAGCAGTGGTGATAGTGGACATCCCTGCCGTGTTCCTGACCTTAGGGGGAAAGCTCTCAGTTTTTCCCCATTGAGAATGATATTCGCTGTAGGTTTTTCATAGATGGCTTTTATGATATTGAGGTATGTACCCTCTATCCCTATACTCTGAAGAGTTTTGATCAAGAAAGGATGCTGTACTTTGTCAAATGCTTTTTCTGCATCTATTGAGAGGATCATATGATTCTTGTTCTTTCTTTTGTTAATGTATTGTATCACGTTGATTGATTTGCGGATGTTGAACCAACCTTGCAGCCCAGGGATAAATCCCACTTGGTCGTGGGATATAATCCTTTTAATGCACTGTTGGATCCTATTGGCTAGTATTTTGGTGAGAATTTTTGCATCCATGTTCATCAAGGATATTGGTCTGTAATTCTCCTTTTTGATGGGGGTCTTTGTCTGGTTTTGGGATCAAGGTAATGGTGGCCTCATAAAATGAGTTTGGAAGTTTTCCTTCCATTTCTATTTTTTGGAACAGTTTCAGAAGAATAGGTATTAATTCTTCTTTAAATGTTTGGTAGAATTCCCCTGGGAAGCCATCTGGCCCTGAGCTTTTGTGTTTTGGGAGATTTTTGATGACTGCTTCAATTTCCTTCGTGGTTATAGGTCTGTTCAGGTTTTCTATTTCTTCCTGCTTCAGTTTTGGTAGTTGATACATCTCTAGGAATGCATCCATTTCTTCCAGGTTATCGAATTTGCTGGCATAGAGTTGCTCATAATATGTTCTTATAATTGTTTGTATTTCTTTGGTGTTGGTTGTGATCTCTCCTCTTTCATTCATGATTTTGTTGATTTGGGTCATTTCTCTTTTCTTTTTGATAAGTCTGGCCAGGGGTTTATCAATCTTGTTAATTCTTTCAAAGAACCAGCTCCTAGTTTTGTTGATCTGTCCTACTATTCTATTAGTTTCTATTTCATTGATTTCTGCTCTGATCTTTATTATTTCTCTTCTCCTGCTGGGTTTAGGCTTTATTTGCTGTTCTTTCTCCAGCTCCTTTAGGTGTAGGGTTAGGTTGTGTACTTGAGACCTTTCTTGTTTCTTGAGAAAGGCTTGTATTGCTATATACTTTCCTCTTAGGACTGCCTTTGCTGCATCCCAAAGATTTTGAATAGTTGTGTTTTCATTTTCATTGGTTTCCATGAATTTTTTAAATTCTTCTTTAATTTCCTGGTTGACCCATTCATTCCTTAGTAGGATGCTCTTAGCCTCCATGTATTTGAGTTCCTTCCGATTTTCCTCTTGTGATTGAGTTCTAGTTTCAAAGCATTGTGGTCTGAAAATAGGCAGGGAATGATCCCAATCTTTTGGTACCGGTTGAGGCCTGATTTATGACCTAGGATGTGATCGATTCTGGAGAATGTTCCATGGGCACTAGAGAAGAATGTGTATTCTGTTGCTTTGGGATGGAATGTTCTGAATATGTCTGTGAAGTCCGTTTGGTCCAGTGTGTCATTTAAAGTCTTTATTTCCTTGTTGATCTTTTGCTTAGATCATCTGTCCATTTCAGTGAGAGGGGTGTTAAAGTCCCCCACTATTATTGTATTGTTATCGATGTGTTTCTGTGCTTTTGTTATTAATTGCCTTATATAATTGGCTGCTCCCATGTTAGGGGCATAGATATTTACAATTGTTAGATCTTCTTGTTGGATAGACCCTTTAAGTAGGATATAGTGTCCTTCCTCATCTCTTATTACAGTCTTTGGTTTAAAATCTAATTTGTCTGATATGAGGATTGCCACCCCAGCTTTCTTTTGGTGTCCATTAGCATGGTAAATGGTTTTCCACCCCCTCACTTTAAATCTGGGGGTGTCTTTGGGTCTAAAATGAGTCTCTTGCAGACAGCATATCGATGGGTCTTGTTTTTTAATCCAATCTGATAGCCTGTGTCTTTTGATTGGTGCATTTAGCCCATTTACATTCAGGGTAACTATTGAAAGATAGGAATTTAGTGCCATTGTATTGCCTGTAAGGTGACTGTTACTGTACATTGTCTGTGTTCCTTTCTGGTCTATGTTGCTTTTAGGCTCTCTCTTTGCCTAGAGGACCCCTTTCAATATTTCTTGTAGGGCTGGTTTCGTGTTTGCAAATTCCTTTAGTTTTTGTTTGTCCTGGAAGCTTTTTATCTCTCCTTCTATTTTCAATGACAGCCTAGCTGGATATAGTATTCTTGGCTGCATATTTTTCTCATTTAGTGCTCTGAATATGTCCTGCCAGTCCTTTCTGGCCTGCCAGGTCTCTGTGGATAGGTCTGTTGCCAATCTAATGTTTCTACCATTGTAGGTTACATATCTCTTCTCCCGAGCTGCTTTCAGGATTTTCTCTTTGTCTCTGAGACTCATAAGTTTTACTATTAGATGTCGGGGTGTTGACCTATTTTTATTGATTTTGAGAGGCGTTCTCTGTGCTTCCTGGATTTTGATGCCTGTTTTCTTCCCCAAATTAGGGAAGTTCTCTGCTATAATTTGCTCCATTATACCTTCTGCCCCTCTCGCTCTTTCTTCTTCTTCTGGGATCCCAATTATTCTAATGTTGTTTCGTCTTATGGTATCGCTTATCTCTCGAATTCTGCCCTCGTGATCCAGTAGTTTATCTCTCTTTTTCTCAGCTTCTTTATTTTCCATCATTTGGTCTTCTATCTCACTGATTCTCTCTTCTGCCTCATTTATCCTAGCAGTTAGCGCCCCCATATTTGATTGCACCTCATTAATAGCCTTTTTGATTTCTACTTGGTTAGATTTTAGTTCTTTTACTTCTCCAGAAAGGGTTTCTCTAATAACTTCCATGCTTTTTTCAAGCCCAGCTAGTATCTTTAAAGTGATGATTCTGAACTCTAGATCTGACATCGTACTAATGTCCGTATTGAGTAGGTCCCTGGCAGTCGGTACTACCTCTTGTTCTTTTTGTTGAGGTGATTTTTTCTGTCTTGTCATTTTGTCCAGAGGAGAATAGATTAATGAGAGAACAAAATGCTAACAGGGTAACAACGTTCCCAGAAAATATACTCTAAACAAATCAGAAAAGACCTGAAGCAGTGGGAAAAGAAAGGGAAAGAGAGAAAAAAGAAAAAAAAAAAGGAAAAGAAAAAGATAAAGATAAAAACAAACAAAAACAGAACAAAACAAAAAAAACCAGAATGTGATCAAATATGATCAGGCTGGTATATAGATCAGTGACACACACTAGATTTTGGGTGTATTTGGTCTGTTAGAAGAAAGTGCCTCCCAAAATTTTAAAGAAAGAAAAACTTATATATGTACAAAAATAAGGGTTGATATGATGAAGGGAAGGAACATGACTGTAAAGATGGAAATTATAAAAAATTTTATAAAAGGAATTGATAAGAAGTTGTTTGAAAAAAGAAAGAAGAGGATTTTTAAAAAAAAGAGAAAAAAAAGGGAGAGAATGTGATCAGGCAGGGGAGTAGAAAAAAAACATACAGTAGACATTTAGGGTATATTTTGATCTGTTAGAAGAAACTATCTCAAAATTTTAAAGAGAGAACAACTTATATATATATGCCAAAAATACAGGTAACTACTATGAAGGGATAGAATATGACTCTAAAAATGAAAAATAAAAATGTTTTTTTTTTAAAAAGGGATTGATAAGATGTTGGTTGAAAAAGGGAAAAAGAAAAATTAAAAAAAAAAAAAAAGACAGTTAAAAAAAAAATTAACTTTGAAAGACTAAAGAATCATGGTAAAAAAGCCATGAATTCTATGTGCAGTATTCCTCTAGCGCTGGAGTTCTGCCGTTCTCATTGATCGGTAAACCTGGTCTTGGCTGGCTGTTCTCGCTGATCTTCTGGGGGAGGGGCCTGTTGCCGTGGTTCCCAAAAGTCTTTGCCGGAGGCGGAATTGCCCCGCCCTTGCCCGGTCCGGGCTAAGTAATCTGCTCGGGTTTGCTCTCGGGAGCTTTTGTTCCCTGCAAGCTTTCCATACAGCTTTGGAGGCGGAGAGTGAAAATGGCGGCCTCCCAGTCTCCGCCCCGGAGGAGCCGAGAACTCGGGGCCCTGCTCCTCAGTGAGCCCCCAGAGAAAAGCCACCAGTCACTCCTGTCTCCCCGGTCTCCGGCCACACTCCATGCTCACCCGGCCTGTGACTGCGCATTTCTATCTCTGGCACCCGACCCCGTGTGGAGTCTCCAAACCCAGCAGATCCCCGCGGTGCGCTCCCGCACTGCTCCTCCCGGGGGAAGAAGGTGAGTCTCCCCGGATCTGCCGCTTATTGGGTCCCTGCTGGAGGAGCAGTGGCCCGACTGTGCCGCGGATCATGGTTTATGGCAACCCCGAGCTGAGAGCCCACGCCTCGGCTCCGTCTCTACAGCCGGCTTCCCCACTCCGATACCTGGGAGCTCTGCCGCACTCAGGCACCCCCGGTCTTTCTGTGACCCTGAGGGTCCTGAGACCACACTGTCCCACAAGGGTTCCACCCCCCCGCTTAGCCACCAGAGTGACGTCCCTCAGCGGAGCAGACTTCTCAAAGTTCCTATTTTGTGCTCCGCGGCTCTATCACTTGCCAGAAGCGGCGGATGGAGGCCCCTCCCCCGCCGTCTATCCTCCCGAATATCGCCTCGGATTCACTTCTCCGCACGTCCTACCTTCCAGAAAGTAGTCGCTTTTCTGTTCAGAGAGTTGTTGCTCTTCTTTTCTTCGATCTCCTGTTGAGTTCGTTAGTGTTCAGATTGGTTTGGTCCCTATCCAGCTGAATTCCTGAGAGGAGACGAAATCCAGGTCTCCTACTCCTCTACCATCTTGCTCCGCCCCCCTTGTTTCTTGTGTTTTTTATTTTAGCCATTCTGACAGGTGTGAGGTGATATATCATTGTAGTTTTGGTTTGTATTTCCCTGATAATGAGTGATGTTGAACATCTTTTCGTGTGTCTGTTGGCCATTTACGTCTTCTTTGGAGAAATGTCTGTTCATGTCTTCTGCCTATTTTTAAATTGGATTATTTCATTTTTTTGCATGTGAGTTGTATCAGTTCTTCATATATTTTGGATACTAACCCTTTATCAGATGTGTTGTTTGCAAATATCTTCTCCCATTCCATAGGTTGCCTTTTAGTTTTGTTGATTGTTTCCTTTGCTGTTCAGAAACTTTATTTTGATGTAGTCCCAGTAGTTAATTTTTGCTTTTATTTCCCTTGCCTCTGAAGACACATCTAGAAAAATGTTGCTACAACTGATGTCAGAGAAATTACTGCCTATGCTCTGCTCTCTTCAAGAATTTCTTATGGTTTCAGGGCTCACATTTAGGTCTTTCATCCATTTTGACTTTATTTTTGTGTATGGTGAAAGAAAGTGGTCCAGGTTCTTTCTTTTGCATGTTGTCCAGTTTTCCCAACACCATTTATTGAAAAAACTGTCTTTTTCCCATTGGATATTCTTTCCTGCTTTGTGGAAGATTAATTGACTATACAATTGTGGGTTTATTTCTGCGTTTTCTATTCCATTCCATTGATCTATGTGTCTATTTTTATGCCAGTGCCATACTGTTTTAGTTACTACTGCTTTGTAATATAGCTTGAAGTCTGAAATTGTGATATCTATCCAGCTTTGCTTTGCTTTTTCAAGATTGTTTTGGCTATTCGAGGTCTTTCATGGTTCCATACAAATTTTAGGATTGTTTTTTCTAGTTCTGGAAAAAATACTGTTGGTATTTTGATAGGATTGCATTAAAGGTGTATATTGCTTTAGGTAGTACAGACATTTTAACAAACTTGTTCTTCCAATCCATGAGCATGGAATGTCTTTCCATTTCTTCGTGTTGTCTTGAATTTCTTGTATCAGTGTTTTGTAGTTTTCAGAGTATGCTGCTGCTTCATTATTGGTGTATAGAAATGCAACAGATTTCTGTACATTGATTTTTGTATCCTACAATTTTACTGAATTCATTTATCAGTTTTAGTTTTTTTGTGGAATCTTTATAGTTTCCTACATATAGTGTCATTCATCTGCAAATAGAGTTTTACTTCTTCCTCTCCAATTTGAATGCCTTTTATTTCTTTATGTTGTCTAATTGCTGTGATTTGGACCCCCAGTATTATGTTGAATAAAAGTGGTGTGAGTGGACATCCTTGTCTTGTTCCTATATTCTATTTTCTATTCAAAGCTATTGTTTTATTTTTTAAAGGGATGTTCGTGACCTACAATATTGATTTCACAACTTTTAACAGCTCATCATCTGCAATTTGAAAAACATGGCTTTTCAAGACATGCAGTTAAATTATCTCCTAGATTTCAAAAGTTTTTCCTCCATAACAATTAAGTCATAAGAAAATAACAAGTCTACATAATGTTGCTTTAGCTCCTTATAGACATGCTTCATTAATCTTATGAACTAATATTTTGCCCTTGTCCTTCATCAAAGGCTGAGATAAGGCCAAATGCATGCAGAGTGTCGTTTGAAGGGCAATATTCCATATGTGTTCCTGTTGGAGTTCAAGACAAAGTTTGGTGCTGACCAGTATATTTTACTAGGTAATTATTATTGAATAACATCTTTTAATTCCCATTTTTCCATGACTCTTAGGAAATTTAAAACTTTAGTACATGTGTATTATAGTTTTTCTTAACCTGGATTTTCTAGTTTGATTATGTCTTCTTCCATCTCTCCAAGCTCACTGTCCTTGTCTTCATCAGTAGTTACAAACCACTCTGCCCACTTCCTCTCATTCTCATCCTTACTTCACACTGCTGTAGAGTGATTTTTTTCCAAAGATGATTATCTAAAATACAAAAATGATCATTCACATGCTTCAAATCTTTCCACCACCCCGTTTAGGGTTACCTAAGTGCAAAGGGCCTGAGGCAGGAAAGAGTTTGGTGTATTAGGCCAGTGTGACTAAGGCTTAGAAAGAAAGAGCAAGAACTGTTATGACATTGAAAACCCAAAGACCATAGCGAGGAGTCTGGATTTTATTTAAATTGCAATAGGAACTCTTTAAGAGTTTTGAGTAGGGGAGTGATGTAGTGTGATTCCATTTTGGCTGCTGTGCAAAGAATGAATTATAGGGGAGCTAATAAAGGAAACCAGAAGACCTGCCTGGAGGCTACTGCAGCATACAAGATGAGAGATGATGGTGCCTTGAACCAGGTGGCAGTGGTGGAGGTGGAAAGAGTGGATGCACTTGACATATGTTTTGGAGGGTAAATTGACAGGGATTGCTGACTGACTGGGTGTGAAGACACTATAAAAGGAGAACTCAAGGATGACTCTTGGGTTTCAGGTATTAACTGAGTAGCTGATAGTACCATTTACTGTGGGAAGACTGAAGAAGAATGAGGCTGCATGGCATTGAATGGGAGAAAGGCTCCCATGACTCATTCTGGGCACACACAGTTTGCAATCTGAAATCAGAGAAGTTCTAGGCTGGAGACACAGATTAACATTGGCTAAAGATGGAATTTCAAGCCTTAGAGAGTGTGGACAGAAAAGAAGGAACCCAATCCAAGATCAGTGATACTCCAACAATAGAAGTTGGAATAAAGCAGGAAGAGCTAGCAAAAAAAATACTGAGAAGGAGCAACTGGAAAGGAAGTATGAACACGGGAAGAATGTGATATCATCAAAGCCATCTGGGAAGGAGTTGTCAATGTTGTTGAATGATGCTGAAAAGACAGATAAGGTAAGGATAGAAAAACAGCCATCAGGTTTTGGAAAACCTAGGTCATTGGTGACCTGAACAAGAACAGTTTTAGTGAATGGTGGAATGGAAGCCAAATGGAAAGAGGTTGAAGACAAATGTGAGGAGAAGAAATACTGATGGCATGTGTGAGCTTCTCAATAAGAAGCTTTGCCTATCTGCTTTGAGTTCCTTGGATAGCTTAAAGCATCCTGAAAATATGAATTTGGGGAATATGGTTTTTGGGGAATATGGTTTGCCTTTAGGATCCCTTTCAATTTGAAGAAGTCAGCCTTCCCCTTGGTTCAGTCACTACTAATGTTTTTCATCTAGTTATTCTTTTCAAAAGACAATTTTATGACTTGGCTGTGATCATTCTGCTTGTCAGTGTGCTTCAGGGCCTGAGGTTATCTCAAGATGGTGTGTTGGAGTCAGTACAAGTTTCATTTATTTAAAACTTGGACTTGGTAAAAGAGTCTCTTGAGATATAACACTTCCCTTCCCTGCCAGGCTTGGGAAGAGGAAACAAATCATACACGGCAAATATCATTTACACCATTCTAACACATTCAGAGCACTCTTACCAAATCCTAACGAAGGGAGAGATAGTATGTGCGCTCAACAGAGGAGTTCATAAAATGAGAAATATACAGTCATTTTAAGAATATATAATCCAATAAGGAGGTTGTGGAAAAGCTACTGACCCAATGTTCATTTTTCACTTGAAGAGATATCAATATTTAAAATTTCAAGATCTAAAAATAGGATGAATTTTGTACCTCTCAACAGGAAAAAAGTACTATTATTTTGTAACCTTCAGTACCTAAGCAACTAGTTTCTTATTCCATAATAAATGAATTGCACCCCGTTGCAGTCATGGAGTTGCAATGGCTAGACTTTTAATATCCTCATTTTAGAAATTCTGAATATAGCCAGAGCATTGCAATTTAGCCCAATCAGAAATTAAATCCACTTTAAGCCAAGAGAAGGACCTTGTATCTTGAGCTTCTGATTGCTGTACTGTAGAATCATAGAACCTTCAAGGAGAAGGAATCCTAGATTTATCTAATGCAAGTTCCCACCTAAAACACAGGGATCATACCAATTCTGCCTGAAAATTTTATTGATGATGCCCTCACTACCACACAGAGTCAATACCATTTTGAAGCAGATCTAATAGAAAATTACTATGATTTCAATTCTGTTCTCTTCACATATTATCACAGCACTCAGATATTTAAAGGTAAGTATAAAGCCTCTCCATTAAAAATGTTTCTCTTCAAGGCAAATAATAGTAACAAATAATTATTACCATTTTTGAATATTTACAATATATGCCTGTGAAAATTATGGTACGTGTTTCATCCCATTATATATTTACAGTTATATTCTGAGGTGGCTGTGGCCAACTCTATGAGCTCCATCTCTCTTGCCTGCCCTCCTGCCATAGAGGATAGAAAACCAAATGCTTTCTTTCTTCACCCCCCTTGCAGCCAAAGGTTGCTATAGAATTCAGTTTTGGCCAAGTAGATGTAGAGGAAAATCTGCTAGGGGGATTCTGGGAAAAACTTTTCCTCCCTTTTGAAGGGAGAGAGGCATGTTGGAGGGTTTTTCTTTCTTTCATTTCCCTGCCTGCTCTCACTGCTGTTAGATTTTGGACTTGAAATTGTGAGGGTGAGGTGTCTGGAACCACTGCTGCCATTTTCAACAATGGAGGGAAAATCTAGGAAATCACAGAGAACCTAGAAACTTCACACCATGGAGTCACTGAACTAACCCTAGAAGCATGCATCTCTAGACATCTTGATAAGTAAACAATGCTGTCTTTACCGACTGAGCCGAGATTAACTGAATTTTCAGTTATCGATGCCACCATCATCCTGATAGAGTAGGCAACATTATTATTCTCCTTTCACATAGGAGGAACGGACTTAGAAAAAGTAAAGTAATATCTCAATGTTGCACAGAGAACAAAGGGCAGAACTGTGACTCAAACTCATAGACCCAGAACAAAAATATGATCTCCAGTTTCTTGAATTGGTTTTCACATGTCACATTTTTCAGATTCTTTGTTATGCTGAACAGCCTCGTATTGTCATAACTTGTTTTCTCATTGTCTCTCCTATGAGATCCTTACAGCCAAGTACAGTCACTCCAAAATCTGACGAAAGTAAAGGGTGAAAGAACATTAACTATCTCATTCTGTACACATACATGAACACAGACCAGAATTCCATGGCCGACCATGTGCTCTGGGCTGTTCAGCAGTTAGAGGGGCCAAGAAAACTGGTTAGACTGAGTGTCATGGTAAATAGTGTCATCTGTGTACAGACTAGTATTAAACAGTACCCAGATAATTGATTAGAGAGAGCTAATTAAATGTATAGACAGATGCATCCTCCAACCAGGGATTTGCAAGTCTATACACATGGTTGGTCAATAAATATGTCACATGGGATAGAATTAAGAGCTATGTTGGAGCCAGTGACCAGACTGACTGACTGAATTAATGAATGAAATCAAGATCTATTGCAGTTACAATTTTCCTTGATCACTCAGTCTTATCTTCTTTCACAGGAGGAGAGGATAGGAAGATTGTTTCTAAAAATAGATGTTTTCCCAATACTCAATTCTCTTTTACATGTTCTCCTTTTGATTCCCATTATTTTCAAAGGAAATAAAATTAGTCTCTAAGTTCTGGATTTTCTTTGTTTCCCCTACCAACACTTATTACTCTTCCTTTTCTAATCTTAAATAGTTTCAGTAGGTCTCTAGGAGTACCTAATTGCCCTGAAATTAACCAAGGGTCAATTCTTTATATCAGATTTCAGAAGAACCTATAAATGTGAATCCATTTACTCATTATTATTATTTTAATCAACTTTCACCACTTTTGTTTAGTAATCCTACTTCTTCTCTTGTGGGGAGCCTATCTAGTTTTGGGCTCACTTGCTACAATGATTAGAAAACCCTTTAGACTAAAAGTCTAAATAACGCTAAGATTAGCATGTCTATAGTTCACAGAGTTACCAAAGACCTTGTCAAAGCTAAAAACAGGAAAAGATCCAGGAAATAATGAAATTGTAAAGAGTGTTAGTATTATTTGAATTGTGTTCTCTTAATTGGTAAAGATGATGTCAAATAAGGAAAACTATGGGTGTCTCTGAGAACATACTTAGAAATACTTTACTAATTGAATTGAATTTAATAGAACGTTGTAGCATTTGGGAGTCCTCTTCATGAATGATATTTACAACCTGGTTTGCCTTCCCAGTAGAAGGAAAAATGTGTTACTATTAACCTGGTAAAAGAACAACCCAGAGTTTGAAGCTACACATCCAAAGTCTTAAGCTAATGAAAACACAGGCAACTATGGAAACAGAATTGTTAGAATATTACTGGCATTGTTTATCTTTAATACAATTTATGAATGAAACATGCTAAAAAAAAGACAACTAGTACATGCTTTGAAGTTGGTGTTAAACTTCCAATGTGACATAAGTAAAGAGGTTGTCACAATATCCACCATTCCACTTCCCTCTGACAGGCAATACATCTAATGAACTATTTGCCAAACATGATTTATTAGAACAATTTCTAACATGCTGGCCTAGGCTGTCAGGGTTCTAATGAAAGATTCTATGCCACCCCCAAGGATAAAAACCAAAATCAGACATTGCCACAAAAGTGAAAGCAATTGCCAGTGTGGCAGCAAAACGACCATATTCTATTAAACTTCAACGTGAGGCACTGAACACACAGGTCTGGACAGCATGGGTCCACTTATATATAGATTCTTTTCAACAAATATACAGTATTTTAAATGTATTTTCTCTTCCTCATGATTTTCTTAATAATATTTTCTTTACAAAATATGTGTTAATCAACTGTTTATATTATCGTTAAAGCTTCATGTCAACAGTAAGTTTTTAGTAGTTAAGTTGTTGGGGAGTCAAAAGTTATACACCTATTTTTGACTGTTCCGGGTCAGCACTCCTAGCCCCCCATTACTCAAGAGTCAATTGTACTGTGAATTTATTCCCGGTAACCTAAATAGTGCCAAGTTCCAGGGACAATATGTCCGTTTTCTAAACACAATTCTCACATATTCTCAATGGGAGTGGAAATCGATGCAACTTCTTTGGAGGACAATCCAGCCCAATTCTTCTCAATTAAAAATGTATATTCCCTTTGACTCAGCAATTTCATTTTTAGTGGTCTGTGCAACATATATAATCCACATGTTTCCACAATTGTATATGCCTTATTTATAAGAACTAAAGATTGGAAACACCATAAATGTCTGTCAAAAAAAAAAAATGGTTAAATAAATTATGGTACAATCACACAGCAGAATGCTACATGTTCTTAAAAAGTATGAGTTGAAATGAAACACTCTCCAAAAATCTATTAAGTGATTTAAGTGAAATACATAACTTCCCCCCTTTCTTGTATATGCACTGAATTTCTCTGGAAGAAGACATACAAACAAGTAACTGGCTGCTTCTAGAAAGGACAGCTAAGGGACCAGGGAACAGAGGAGGAAGAAAGAGTTGTATTTCACTACACAAGAGTTTAAAATTGTAAAACATCTATGTATTGCTCATTCTTAGACTTAATTTTTTAAAAGTACATATTGCCATATTCACAGTATCTGTGACTTTTATTGATGAAAATCATGTATTTCATATCATATTACAGTTGTCTCAGCTGTCTGAAAATTGTGAAGTTCAACATCATTAGAAATTATAGTTTAATTTTTTAAATTTAATTTAGTTTAATTTTTAATTTTTTTACAGTTTAATTTTTATAGTTATAGAAATTATAGAATTATAGTAAATCAGACACTAGAGCTTGTTATTTATTTGTGAATAAATAAGCACATGTGTAACTATCATAAGTTGGATTTGTTAACTATATTTTAATAGAAGTATTTCCTTTGTAATACTATGCCTTTTATTTTATTCTTTTAAAAGTATTACGGACCTGAGAGAGGTCCATAGGCATGTCTAGACTTCCAAAAGGGTCAATGGGACCAAAGAGTAAGAAGCCCTGGAGAGATGCAGCATTTGCTAAAAGAGGAGTAACTAAGGTCTCATCCCTCTTTCTCAGAAAGCCCTGGAGAAGCTAAATAGCTAAAGGAAAGCTTGGAACTAAAAGGACAGGGGATAGGGAGCAGGGTAGAGGGCAGCCAGCCATGCAGCCATGGCGAGCTATTTTACCTTCTGCTCTTGCTTCTCCCCCATACTGCTCTAAAAGAGACATTGCAGGCCTGATGGCCATTTAGAGATCAACATCCACAAAAGAAGCCCAGGTGTCTGGGCGTATCAAGGTATCAAAAAATTGCTGGAGTGTGGACAGATTCAGAGCTAGGGTATCCACTCCCCCACCCATCTTCTCCTCCTCCAAACCACCAGAATCAGTGGATTTACAATCCTAGGGCCATCCTTAGTCAGTTGTTATTCTCTGATGCCTGGAGTGCTATGCCCTCGGGTCCATTTCTCCCTGCCTTATCTCACCAGAAGGGACACTAACCATGACCTGGCCTACACCCCCACATGATGCTAGTTGATGTTGCTAAAACCCGCAGGGGAACAAGCCCTCACACACCAAAATATCTAGACCCTTGAGGAACACTGTAGAAAACAGACACACTGAGAATGTGAAGCAAATATATGGGATCAGTGGATCCCTAATTTAAAGTGAGCATAATATCCATAAAGAGATAAAGGAGGGCTTTATTAGTTTTCTATAAGATACTATAGAGTTGAAATCCCAGTAGGTAGCAGAAGGCATGCCCACTGTCAAGGAAGACAATTTGGTTCATAATTTGCTGTAAGCCCATGATGAAACTAAAATATTAATAAAATTGCTAATGGTTCTCACAAGGGCCTAGAATAATAAAAACTAGTCAAACAAAGAGTAACAACAAAACAGGCAGTTAGTATCAATCATGAAAGGCCTCCTGGCTTTAAACCAAAGCTTTAAGAAAGAGAAAAATGAGGTTTGGTAAAGGGGAAAATGAAGGCATTCAACGCAGACAAAAATATAGATGAAAACACAAAGGTGGGACTAAAAAAAAAAAAAAAGCAAAAACAAAAAAACCCGGACTTGGAAAAAGCAAGGACATTCATCTGGCTTGAGCTGATGAAGTATTAAGAAGAGTAAGGAAAAGGGGCGCCTGGGTGGCTCAGTTGGTTAAGCGACTGCCTTCAGCTCAGGTCATGATCCTGGAGTCCCGGGATCGAGTCCCACATCAGGCTCCCTGCTCAGCAGGGAGTCTGCTTCTCCCTCTGACCCTCCTCCCTCTCATGCTCTCTGTCACTCATTCTCTCTCTCGCAAATAAATAAAATCTTTAAAAAAAAATTAAAAAAAAGAAGAGTAAGGAAAAAAAGAGAAAATTGATGTAGGTTATTGAATAAAAGATTAAGAAATTCAAATTTTATATGCTAGGCAAAAGGAAGCCACCAGAGAGTCTTATGCAGGTAATTAAAAGATTTCTATTTTACTTCTTTGGTTTGGAGGAGGATAAATACACTTAAAATCACACTCTCAGACTTTCTTTTTAAATCTGTCCTCATTAATAACTTGACATCTTCTGTAAAATTCAAGTCTTGAGGCATTACCAATTCTCCAGTGGAAAACCTGGTAGGAAACACAGGTGTTTCAAGATTTCCATGATAATGTATTTGGATTTTTGTAATCCTTCTTAGTAAGTCTCAGTTTCCAGAAAAATCATCCTGAAAAAGAGTGCTCTTAGAATTTTTATATAATCATTGACATACTAAAATGTCATGGTCAAGATGTTAGCCTTAACTAGTGTTAATGCATTTTTTACAAACTGAACATGAAAAAGTATTCTTTGCTAGCCATTTGGGTTATTTTCTCTGCTTGCTGAATCATTTCAGGAGTCTTTATTGTGAATTCTGAAGGTAAGATTAAAAACATGGTTATGGTTGCTTTATAAAAGGCATAGTTGTATTGTATCAAAGAAAACTGTGTCTTATGATGTCTTCTAATCCTCACATGATAAAAGGGCCCAAATACTTATTCATTACTTTTCTGCATTAATTTTATATCATAACCTATAGCCATATACTTTATAATCTGATATTTCCCAGATTTAGGTCCAAAAATTTCAGTTATTTATTTGTTTGCTTCCTTACTTTCTAAACTAGGAATTTGATAAGAATTGGATATTAAATAACTCAAGATCATTCTCTTGGAATAGGTTTTGTTTTTAATTTATTTTTATCAGATAGTCCAGACAAACAATTTAGATGTTGAGGAGTGTTGAAAGGCTTCCAACAAAAATCCAGCAGTCTCTTGATGCCCCTCTCCCCAGTTCCTCACTCCTGTGCCCAGAGTAAATCATTTTCAGCTTGTTGTTATTGTCTTCTCTGGCATTTACACCAGTATTTTAAAATAATGTACGCAGCCTTTTTCTCTCGATTCTGTCTAGAAATCAGAGTCACCCCTGACAAGATCAATGTCCTTCTAATTCTTGTTCTTTGTAATGTGATCTATCTTCAAGATCTTTTTCTGTCCCTAATGTTTGACATTTCACAATCATGTAGGTTCTTTTCATGCATTGTGCTGGCATTCATCTCTTCCAGTTTGAGGAAATATTCTTGTATTTCTTTCTCATTATTTTCTCTATACTTCCCCCCCCCCCCACACACAATTCCTATTCATCAGATATATCAGATATTGTCTATTTTTTTTTTAATTCTGATGTCATCTGTTTTTCTTTTTGCTCAATTTCCTTTTCCATTTCCTTTAATGGTATGCTGTTCTTGTTTTATTTGTGCAATATTTCTCTTATCTCTCTGATGTTTCCTTTGAGATTTTTCTCTTCTTGCATTTTCTTTTTCTTTTCCTCTTGATTTTTGTTTCTCCCTTGTTGTTTATTTCATTCTCTTTCTTTTATGTTGGAGATTATCTTCAAATACCCAGTTATCACTGGCTGTTCTTCTGTTTAAGAATGAGGCACTAAGAAATCACCTGGCATGCGTCTGTGAAAGGATAAGTTTGTGTGCTGGTGGCTATAATGCAGGACGATGGAGAAAGCCAATGGCTTTTTACTTGTGGACACTCCATCTCCATATCAGCATGTCTTTCCTCTGGCTTTGTTTGTTTTCTCCATGGAAGGAGATTCTAATCTCCTGTTTTAGAGATGAGGTGATGACGAGGAAGGATAAATAACCTGCTGCTGTTCCAGAAATGAGTGGGGGGAAAAATGTTCCTATTCTATCGGTAACACTGTTTTTGGTATGCCACCTTCTTCCACTGTCTGCCCTCTGTGTCTGAGGTCCCCAATCTAGAATCTCTAGTTTGGTTAATCTAGAAAATAAATATCCAGCTTCCCATTTCAGGAGAATAAAGGAAACACTCTGACCCTGTAGGATAGAAGTGAACCTACCTACCTCTGTTTTGAGAATTTACCTCAAATTTCGAAGCCTCTCTCAGGTTCTACAAAGCTCATCTACTTATTTCTGTTTATCACTCTTCACGCACAAACACAGTCATTTGACCTTCCTCCCACCTGCTACATCATTTATGATTTCTCCATGTTTTTCTATATTCATATGTCATTTGAATTAAATATCTCCTAGTTTCTTTAGTAATAGAACTTGTTTTTTGTTTGTTTCTTGTTCCTTTTATTGTTTGAGGATGACCTTTGAAGCCAAGAGGTCAAAGCATATCTTTGTCAGGCAGCCTTGAAATAAAAATCTCCTGGGAAGTGATTGAAAAAATAGATCATTTTTTGATTGATGAGGATGCATAAGTTTTAGATCAGCACTGTCCAATAAAAACTTTGATATGATGAGAATATTCTATTCTGGCATTTTTTGATATGGTGACTGCTAGCCCCATGTGGATATCGAATACCAAAATGTGGGTAAGGAAATTAATTTTAAATTTTATTTAGTTTTAATTAATTTAAACCTTTAATACCTAAATGTAGTTAGTGGCTTCTCTATTGGACAGTGCATTTGTAGATAGTAAATAAGTTGAGAAGCCAAACCAAGGCTCCAGGCCAGATAGATGGCCATTTCCAATCTGGCTACAGATTTAGTCTTTTCTCACTCATAAATAATTAATGCAATTCCCAAAGTACTATACTCTACACTTCTACAGTATTGTGAAGATTATTTTGTGCTGGAAGTTATACATGTCATCTATCATATCTACAGAAACTATCAAGGGTGCTCTAGTGCAGTAATCATTTATTTTTAAGAGATTTCAGGAGAAAAACTACCAGAATTGATTGACCACAAATGACCCCCACCCCACTAAAGTATGAATGAACTCTCCTACTGCATGAATGTATTGGCTATGTTAATTAAATTTTAGATAAGATTTGCTAAAAATAACTTATTAGTTTAAGAATAATTAATATCAAGTCCTTTTACATCAATTATTCAAGAGTCTTTTGTCCTCAGAGGTTCCTCCACATTCACTATCATAAGAATATGTAATTTACATACGGAAGAAATATTGTTTGTTCTATATGTTCTAGCCAAGAGGCATATATCTAGAGCATTCTAGTTATCGGGATATAAAATTTAAAAGAGGAAACACAACACAGCTCCATTTTAAGCTCAACTGAACAGAGTATTTCTGTGGGTTCTAATTCTCAAGTCCATGAGTAGTGAGTAAGTTTCAGAAAATCATAAGCCATTAGAGTCCATATCCAGTCTGCTGAGTAATGCATTATAGTTCCTGTCTCTGGAACCGAACTCCAAGGAAACATATGTAAAAGCTGAAAACCACATTATATTATTTCTATCAGATTTCTCCATGAGATGATAAAGGGTGATCAGTGGTGAGAGAGCCATCCCAGAGGCTTGCTTCCCCTGGGCAACACAGACTTGCAGTTTGTTGAGGAGTAAACTGGAATAATGTTAGTTCCACACTTGGAGGAACATGAAAAATTAACTTTTTATTTATAATAGGAAAAACTGATCCTCTGACAAGATTATATCCATGGAATACTAGCCATATACACTGTTCTTCAATAAAAATTTCTAGTCAAGTTTCAGTTATACACTACTGTTTTGCTACAAAAGTAAACAAAAATATCAAAAATCCTTTTTGTATCATCAGTGCCAGTAGTATTTTGATTTGAGTCTATGTAATGTTTGTGTTAAAGATGAGAGGCTGAATTTTTGTTAGTTTCTGCAGTTGAGAATATTACTGAATACCTGAAAGCTTTAACTATTATTTAATTATGAAGAATAATAATTGATTGGTCTAAATAAAGGTTCACGTCTAAATCCCAGCAAAATATGGCCTAAGTCTGGGTCCCTGTGCAGTGTATATGATGAGTAAATCAAACACACTTGTGAAATCCAAGTGTTCTCCATGTCCTGAAAGATACTAATGACTTTAATAAGAGTGAAACGTTGTGCTTAAAGCAAACTGATTAACCTTGACAACAGAAGTGTAAACAAGAGTCTAATGAATATTAATTTTTCTTCTTTCCTGCATTAGCTGTAGCTGTTGACTGATTAGCTCTGACACCTACATGGTCAAATTAACAAGCACATTTGTAAGACATTTTCTATTGTTTATAATATCAACAATATTTCTGAACTTTGGTAGGTTGTTAATAGCAAGTTGTCATCATTTTTTAGAAATCTACCAGATTACCTTTGAAACAATCGTATATACTAGCTCCCATACTATAGAAGATACATATTTTAGAATGGATAGATATAGTTCCAATAATTTACAATGGGATTTCAGAAGCTACACTAAAATATAGTAGTGATTCCATTATTAGACTTACACATGAGCAGGATTACTTAGCAGCAGCATTGATGCAAGGTCAGCCTTGATGTATACAGAGCTACCATATTGAACTAAGTGCCACTTCCCATTGTGCCCTTGCCATCTGTATAATGACATCAAAGGAGACAAGGCAGGAGCAGATGGCACCAATGGCATACAAGAGCAAAAGTCACACCCACAGCATGCTGCTGAGTAATGAAAGTGAGGTGACGCACAGGCAGAGAGCAGAAGGAAATTAAGAAAGGGTCATGGTGGTGCTATGGACTGCTTAGCTCCCACCATCTTTACAAGAGCAGCATGCCCCACCCACTCCTACCTCCTTCTTATAGGAAATGCTCTTCTACCATTCCCAGCATGTGATTCTAGCAAGGGCTGTCATGTTTTTACAGGATCCCAGTCTCTCTCACTCTAGTTGATTATCTCAGGAGGTCAGCACCTGGCCCAATCTATACCCATTCTGCCCAGAATCTGAACTAAGTAAAAAGAGGTATTCCTTCTCCCATGGTGGCGAGAAACACAAGATGAAAATCTGAGAGCTGTCAGTAGTGATGTCTCCAGCTAAGAGAAAAAATAGTCTACAGTTACAGAGAATGACAACACCAACATGAAGTGAGAAACAAAGACAGGACATATTTGAGGCTGGGTTTCAAAGAATAAAAATCTCTGAAATGGAAAAGAGATGGAACTCAGACGGAACTGCTTCTATCTCTCTTCACTTATGCAGGTAAAGGTGTAAACTTTTAAAGGTCATGGTAGTGGGGTGCCTGATCCGACTCTTGATTTCTGATCAGGTCATGATCTCAGGGTCATGGGATAGAGCCCTGAATCGGGTTCCCCGTTCAGTGTGGAATCTGCTTGTCCCTCTCCTTCTGTTCCTCCCCCTGCTCTCTCTCTCTCTTTCTCGCAAATAAATAAATAAATAAATAAATGCCATGGTAGAAACACGTAAAAACTATAGTATCCAACCTTGGCAGCAACAGTCAAGACTGGCCAGAGAATTCCAAGATCATTTGCTTCCCCCTTTCCATACCTATAAAAGAAGCTGGGGGGCGCCTGGGTGGCTCAGATGGTTGAGCGTCTGACTTCAGCTAAGGTCATGATCCCAGCGTCCTGGGATTGAGTGCCCCATTGGGCTCCCTGCTCAGTTGGTTATCTGCTTCTCCCCCTCCCTCTACCCTCCCCCTGCTCATGCTTTCTCTCCCGCTCACTCTCTCTCTCAACTAAATAAATAAAATCTTAAAAAAAAAAAAAAATGAATCTGGGCTGTTTTATAGTTATCTACCTTTTCCACAATAAGGGAAATTTCTGCCCCTCCCCAGACTTCACTCCAGAAAGTTTTATTTGGGATGCCTGAAATATTTCCTCCTCTTAATCCTTTTAAATCTAGCTGAAGCCAGAACACTATCATAAATTTATCCTTAGAGAACACAACATTGGGATGGTTGGGTTCTTTGTTATGTGTATAATTAGGTTATCTCTGTAGAGGGAGTTGGAATGGGGGAGAGAGACAGTAGGCAAGAGGGATATTCAGTGAACCTATGTTGATTAAATTGCTTTATAGTAATGATGATACCATAATAATAGCAATGTGTTAGATTCCTTGCTAAATACTTTGCATATATTCATTTAATTCTGGCAACAACCCTAAGAAGTAAGCACTAAAATCAAACTATTTTATAGATGAGAGAACGGAGGCATGGGCAGATTAACTTACTCAAGGTCACATGACTAATAATTGGCAGAATCCAGATGCTAACAAAGTAACCTAGGGCTTGTATTTTTGACCAATATACCCTCCTATGTCTAATAGGAAGGAAATACTACTCATGTGTTGATTGTGTTACTGAAAGTAAACTAATAAGAATTTAAAATTTTTCTTTTTTTTTTTTTTTTTAGAAAGAAAGACCGTGAGTGGTGGTGTGGGGGGGGGGAGGGTCAGAGGGAGAGAGAGAAAATCTTAAGCAGGCTCCATGCCCAGAGCAAAGCCCAACACGGGGGTCCATCTCATGACCCTGAGATCGTGACCTGAGCTGAAATCGAGTTGGATGCTTAACCGACTGAGCCACCCAGGCGCCCCAAAAATTTGAAATATTTTTATAAGTTTGGAAAACTTTACACCAAAATATTAACAGTGGAAATTAATTTTTAAATATTGGGAATAATTTTATTTTATTCATTTATTGTTTTATTGCTGTTATTTATTTTTTCCAAATAGAAAAAAATACTTTACTTTCAAAATAGAAAATGTCACTAGTTTTCAAGGTCACATAGTTCACACTATCTTGTGGGACTTCCCACACTATCACAAGGAACATTCTATAAAGCATACAGCAGCTCCCTTTCTAATTGGTGATTGGCTCTGTTTTATGGTAATTGGCTACAAGAGTTAGATTTTTCAGAAATGTTGTGCATGTGTTTTCCCCCATCTGGCACAGCATGCTGTTTGAGAAGGTATATGTTATACCAAGTAAATATGAGCCTGAGTATAATAATGTTGACTTGCAGCTAATATCTGAGTGATACCAAAAGTGTGGGCCAAGAGAATTTTTTCATAGTACGATGAATACAGTATCTATAATTTTGTCTGGGAACAGTCATGCCTAAGGAAGAGCACTATGAAATGGCAGCATGATACCATGAAAACAACATGAAATTGGGACAGCAGGCTGGGATTTGGGGAGAAGTACTTTATCCCATTAGTAAAGGTTTTAATCCCAATTGTACCTTAAATGGTATGACCTGTGTAAGCCATTTAAGCACTTTGGTCTTTATTTTCCTTGCAGATAGATACCAAATTTAAAATTTTATTTTTAATTTTTTTTCCAAATTTAAAATTTTAATATTCCATGATTACATGCTAATCTAGTTGGTCATGTCTGTAGAACTCACTTTCATACTCTTGATTAAAAGTGAAATTTCCTAATCATTCAAAAACTGAACTTCCCCATCTTTGGACAGATGTATAACACTCCCTCAGGGAAACGGGCTGCTATAGCTATTTGAATGTTTCCCTCTATCTAAATAAAAGTCAAATATACATATCCAAAAAGGCAGGACGGGCTGGTGAGAGTAACCCAGGAGACATGAGACTTGCTGTCCTGGTATCAACAGCACAATGGATGTCAGCTTTCAGTTCACATAGTGAAAGCAGCTTTTAATATTGATAGCTTCAAGTCAATGCTTTCTGACATGGATTCTAGTAGAAAAGAAAACAGACAAGTATAAAAATTTATTTCTGCCTAGAGATAGTTCATTTGGGAATGAGATGTCCTATATCCTAAAAGTTTATTTATCCCTCTAAACAGAACACAAGTAAAAGGAATCTGTTCTCAAAACTTAAGGGAAGTACAGATGGGCACAAGGGAACTTTTGGGTGTGCTGGAAATGTGTTCTATTTCTTGATTGTGGGGGTGATAACATGGGTATATACATTTGTCAAGACATCAAATCATACAAATTAAGTGGATACATTTTATTGTATGCAAATTATACTTCACGGAGTTAAATTTAAAAAACAAAAAAAACCCATTGGGATATATTGTCCATTCACATACTCAAAAGGATTCCTTCTCACTTCTTTGAGCTAAAGATAAAAAAATTCCAAAATACTTACTCTAAAATATGCTTACCTTTCAGGGCACCTGGGTGGCTCAGTCGGTTGAGTGTCCATCAAACTCTTGATCTCAGCTCTGGTCTTGATCTCAGGGTTGTGAGTTCAAGCCCCACGTTGGGATCCATGCTAGACATGGAGCCTACTTAATAAAATACATATGCTCACTTTTCAACTCAGAAATCCCACCTAGATAAATCATCATTGTAGGGAAATACTAACTGGTGAAAACTAAAATTTGTCTTCAAAGATGTCTACTATTCATTACAATGCTGCCTATTATAGCAAACAAAAGAATACAAGGTAAATGTTTGACCTTGGGAGATGGCAGCCTGGTTGGTTTCTATTTCTAAAATGAGGTTAATAATAGTACTTACCTTATGGGGTTGTTATGAGGGTTGGGGTTGTTATGTTATGGGGTTGTTATTAAATAAGCTAATATTTGGAAAGTGCTTAAACAGCGCCTGGCACATAGTAAATGTTGAATATATAATCGTTAGGTGAGCAAAGTGTTTTCTTTCATACATTACAAAGGTCTAGCCTAACAAAGTTTATTTTGAAGTAGCTTTCTCTACTAGATCTATGTTAACATAGTGATGATTTTATACTAAATAGATCTGACTTTTAATGATAAAGATAACAAATTATTTTTATGAGAGTAGTAACTTCAGATTTATAGAACTTTCTTCTATAGCCTTCTAAACACTGTCCTCTTCAGCATAGTATGCATACATACTACCTATCATTTTTAAGAAAGAAGGAATATAAAAGTATGTGCTATCTTTTTTAAGAAAAAATGAATATAAAAGTACATCTTTTTAAAAAGAAAGGAATATAAAAGTATATAAAAAAGGAATTAAAAATTTGTGTTTTTAGTGGAAGAATAAGCCAAAAATAAATGTAAGTAGTTATCTATAATGATCGGGAGGGAACAAGATGAAGATGAAAGAGGTGGAAGCTATACTTCCCTGAATCAATTAGTTTTATAGTTTTTGTCTTTGGGCCCATGTAAATGTTTTATGTAATAAAAAACCAAATTAACCCAAAAGTGATAGTTAATTTTATGTGTCAACTTGAGCAGGCTAAGAGATGCCCAGATAGGTGGTAAGACATGATTTCTGGGTGTGTCTGTGAGGATATTTTCTGAAGAGATTAACATTTGAATTAGTGAACTGAGTAAAGCAGGTGGCCCTCCCCAACGTGGGAGGGCAGCATCCAGTCCTTTGAGGGCCTGCATAGAGCAAAATATGTGGAGAAAAGGTGAATTTGCTCACTCTCCCGGTGTCTGCTGAGGCATCCATCTCCTCCTGCCCTCAGACTCCTGGTTCATAGGGGTGCACACTCAGATCAAGATTCTCACCAGCAGCTTCTGGTTCCCAGGCCTGTGCGTTCAGACTGAATCATACCAATGGCTTTCCTAGTTCTCTAGCTTGCAGATGGCAGATCATGGGGCTTCTCAGCCTCTATAACTGTGTGAGGCAATTCCTATAATAAATCTCTTATATATGTCTCTCTATATCTTAATGGTTCTGCTTCTCTGGAGTACCTTGACTAATGTACCAAAATTTAAAAAATCCCTAAAAAATAAAAACAAATGAAATAAATAAACATAGTTGTAGGCTTAATCACTCAAAAATTATTTTGATGATTTTAATTATATATATATATATAACTTTATATACATATCAATTATATATGATAAATTTAATTATACAGTTTAGTGTGATATATCCTAAAGGCAAAAAGAACTGCAAGGAAATCAAGCTATGTTTATTTTTTTGTTTATTTTTTAAACTATCTTTAATAGTCATATTGTTAGTAGTAATAGTGGTATGGTTATTTTGAAATTGTATATTGTTAGTATCAAACAAACAAGCAAGGAAGCTATCAAAGATACTGAAGAAAAGTCGAAAGGAAAGAAGAGAAGAGAAGGAAAAAAGAGGAAGCCAACTTGAAAGGATTTTCTTTTGGGCAAAGATGAAATAATTTGTGATTTCAAAAATATTATTTCAATGTACTGAAACATCATTTTCTTAATCCATAAGTTTCCTAATAATAGGCAAGATATTTTTAAAAATCGAGCATGTCTTCTATTTTTCCTTTATAAACTTTCACTTTAAAATAACTGACAGAGAACTTCATAATAACTGGATGAAGTTGGCATCACACGAACCCATTCGTCTCTTTCAACGTCACCAAAAAGGGGGACAACCAAACATTAAATGCCTCTAATTTAACACAATAGAACTCAATACCACCTATAAATATTCTTGCAGAAAAAGGTAAAACCAAATCTGACCGAACCTCTAAGTCTGATTATCAGTTTATTGAAAAGCCAGGTCTAGACTAACACGTAACTCATGACTAATCAGTAAATCCAGAAAGTGGGAAATTCGACATGACAAATGACCTGGTTTCTTTAATACATAAATAGCAAGCAGGGGGAAAAAAAAGTGAAAGACTCTATAAATAAATGAGACATAAGAGATAGATCAACCTACTCCATGTGTGGCTCTTGTTCCTACTTAATTTGAAAAACAACAAAGGAAAACCACTATCAAATAAAAATTATAAGACAACTGGAGAAATTGAAACCATGACTACATATTTAATGATATGGAAAAGTTATTGTTGTTTTTATTTTAGGCATTATAATGGTATTATGTCTTTGCTTTAAAAAAAAAAAGTTTATCTTTTAAAGATACATTGTTGAAGCATGTGTAGGCAAAATAAAAAGATGCTTGAGATTTGGTTTAAAATAATCCAGGTTGCAGGTGAAGGGTAAAAAGTAGGTGGGGTTAAAAAATGAAACAATTTAGGCCATGTGATGATCATTATAGAAATGGAATGATGGGTTCATGGAGTTTATTGTACTGGCCTCTGCGTTTGAAATTTTCCGTAACAAAAACTACTACTTTCTCCTGATTCCTACTGTTTTTGGATTCTTTGTTCTGGATGTTTGTAATTAAACTGTGGGCTGAGGCTTTCTTAAAATTGAATCAAGGCAAGATATGGGAGTGGGGTGGTAGTTGGGAAGCCACAGGTATATTAAACCTAAAAATCTAATAGCTTCCTAGTAATAATATATTACTATATAATTACATGTGTCCTCACTTTTGTTTGACTTCAAATGAAGCTGCATTTCTTCAATTTGCTTCCACCGAATAATAGTGTGCGATGAATGTCAAACATAATTAAAACATAGCAGAGCAAAGGAGAGACATTGTCAGCAGCCGGTGAATACGGTGCTGTTCTTCATCCAGTAAAACACTGTACCACAGGCAGCTGAACAGATGCTGCATTTAACTCAAAGGAGTTTATGGAGGAGGGAAGCAAATTCACAAGACAACATAACCCTGTTCCTCTCCCAGCCCTGTATTACCTGCACTAGTCCTAGAGTTTCTTACCTATTTTCCTTGCCTCCAGAACTTCCTTCTCTAATTCTTCTAATTATCCTGAAACTTGACTGGCACAGACCCTGCTCTTGGCCACTCAGGTCTCACCCAGTCTGTTCAAGTCAGTCCAATTCCTTATCCTGGCATTCGAAGCCTCCCACCATCTGGCTCGAACCTTTGTTTCCCACCCTAGCTCCAGCTACTTTCTTCCTTCATTCCAAGCCCCAGGCAAATGAGTTACTTATTGTTTCCTTAACACAACCATACTCCTCATTTAGAGTTGCCACCTAGTTAAAGCTATTGCGTCCATCCTTTGCTTCCCCCCTCCTGCCCCCCAGTTAATCTGAAAGGTCATTAAAAATACATTTTAAAACAACAACAATAACAACAACAACAAAAAACCCTCCCAATCCTTTGATTGTCACTCCTGTCTCAATGTCTGCCCTGAGATTTTCAAAGCCTTGTAGATACACATTCAACGTTCTTCAAATTCCAAAGCCATTTGTCAGTCTCCTTCCACTAGCATCACTTTCCTCGAATCCTATACCCCTTCCAGTTCCTTCTTTTTAGCTAAACTCCTGTTTCAACCTGTACTTACCGGGCCCATATATTCTTCACCTTTTGTGATAATCATTTGTCAAACGTGTGTCTCCCCAGTTAAAACATAAATTCTGTATGGCAGGGACAACATTTGTCTTTTTCACATTATGATCCCAGGGCCTGGAGCAAAGAGCTAAAACTAACATTTTCAGTGAATAAATCAATGCAGTAAATTTCTCATACCTTCATTTTATGCAATATCAATTATCCAATATGAGTTATCCAAGATTAATTTTGTATTTTCTCACGTTAGTGCATTCTCTACTCCTTGTCAGGAATCATCTCTTTCCTTTTTTCATTAGGAAACATGTCTTAAATCCAAAGTTTCCTTACACAAATTTTTTTTCAAACAGAGTATGCATGAACTCTAACAATCCTAAAATAACCTGACAGAGTATATATTCTTTAGATATTCGTATCAAGGCTCCAAACAGGAAAATTTTTAAACAAATGTCAGGGAAAACATGAAATCTAATCATAGAAAATGATATATGTATAAAATAGGGATTGGCAAACTGCAGCCCATGGGCCAAGTCTAACCAACAGACCATTTTTGTCAAGTTTTATTGGAATGCAGCCACACCCACTCACAAATTGTTCATGACTGCTTTGGCACCACAAAGACAGAGTCAAGGAGCCGTGACACATTGTGTGTCCCACTCAGCCTAAAATATTTACTATCTGTCCCTTTACAGAAAAAAGTTTGATGGCCCTGGTAGGAAAGACTGTTTTCTAAAGGATAGAGCATGAGGGATTTGTGATTGGGGCCCCACTGGGAAGATAGACATCTCCAGGGAACACAGCTGGAGCTAGAGAGTGAACACTTTGCAATGTGTAGTGAACCTCCAGATAAAAAGGTAAAAAAACCTAAGGTGCAGAGGCACGAGGCAGAGAGGCATGCCTAAAGGAAAATGATTGATTACTAGAAAACAGCAATCCCAACAGGGATGCTCTGTTTGCAGTTTGAGTGACCTCCCAAAGCAAGTATCCAAAGGAAATGATTCCAAACCCAGGTGTGCTGTGCCTGAATTAATTGTCTGAGTTTGGTTGTGATGTTACACTAGGGGTTGTGTGATGATCTGGTGGTTGATGCTGGGAGCCACAACGGAAGTATGAGACCCGGGGATATTAGGAAGTGATGAGTAGAGAATGAAAAGAATGGCAGGGGCACACAGCTGGGCACCCATGGGCAAATTAATTCATCAACAACTTTGGGCCTCCATTACCCCACATGTCAGATGGGGAATGATAATATGTAAAAGCTTAAATAAGAAAATGTACATGCAAATGTTGGCATAATCAAATAAACCCATCTTTGATCAGGCTGAATGGAACACTATAATCTCTCATGAAGGATTTTGTCATAATCATGGATATTGGCCGAGGAAGCTCTCCATAAATAATGGTGATTATTCTCACAGTAGAAGTACATTTAAATGGTCATATGGGGTTGCTTTTCCTCAACTAGCCATAGGGGCAAAAGTATTGCATGTTTCCTTACATGCGGCAGGTGGTTACCCAGAGTTATCTCACAGAGATGACATGGCTTTTTCTTTTTAATTTTCACACAAATTTACATGACAGCTTTTCTGTGAAACTGCACTAGTGTCTCTGATACAACTATTATTTGTATGGCTCCTCAATGACTTAGAATTCCTATCAGATTGTCTCCTGATCCCTAAAGTCACATAAGAAAATACTGACCCCGTGGGATTATACAAGCAGGTGGCATTACCTGCTCCACAGTCTCTCTTACTCTTCCTTTAAGATAATTTCTGATTTGGTCTATTTGACCAAGGTCTTCCCTAGAAGACCAAGGAATTGTGCTTATATGGCGTTTTTCTTTGCCCTTCGATGGGGAGCATGCTTTCATTTGTTCTCTGAGGGCCTACTATATGTCAGATATTCCTCTAGGATTCGTATGCACAGTAGTGAACTTCTTAAGGTAATACTAGATCCTGTAACAAATAAAACTCCAAATTTCATTGGCTTAAAACTATGAATGTGTATTTCTGGCTTCTGTAAAGTCCAATATATGGGAAGAGGGAGGGGACACTCTGCTCCACCTAGTGATTCAGGAAGCTGGGTGGTGGAGTCTCTGCTGTGTTTTATACACGGCTCCCATAAAGGTACTGAGTTAGCAGATGAGACGTAAGAGCATGGACAATGCTCCAAGAATTTAATGGGTCAGGGCAAGAAGGGGTATACCTCTCTTCCATCCACATTCCACTGGCTAGTTCTCAGTCATGTGACCCCACCTAGATGCAGGGATGCTGAGCAACAGTGTCTATGACTAGAAATCCCTTTGTTGCAACAATTCTGTGCTATTAAAGCATAAAATTTAGCCAGAAAGCTGGCTATTCTGCCACACTTCCTTGTAAAGGTGAGACACCAGGAACAATTACGTGCATAAATATTTGAGTGAGATCCAAGTTCTGAAAAAAGCAAGCTTGTCCAAGAGGACATGTAAGTTCACATTTTCTGTCCCAAAAGAGCTCACTGGGGAATTTTTATTAAGATGCATCGAACCCTCTGAATGTAACCCATAAATGCTTTCACACCAAAAGTAGAAAAGGAGAGATATACATAAAACAGAGGTTAATACAGGATAGTTATTTTTTTGTTCATTTGGTTGACTTTTTAGAGTAACTTCATTTTACCACTTTTATTAGATCATTCAATTGTTTCCTCAAACTTTTCCTTCTTGAATTTGCTACTATAATCTTAGAGAATGAATAAATAAATAAATAAACAAACAATCTCTGTTGGAAACTTGCTTGATGAACATCTGTCATGGTGTTTAATTATGTTAACAGCACCATAAAAAATACATTAATAACTTTTGCAGTCTTGAACTGTTCATCATTAAATTGTGTGAATCATGAAGTTTTTGCCAGGGAAAAAAACCCAGAAGTTTCCAACTATCACAGGAACTCTGGGTCCTAATTAAGCAATCAGATTCGACAAAGTGTGTATTAATGTAAGATCTCATACCTCGGAGGCATTGAAAAGCTGAATTCTGTTCCCTGAAAGTCAATTACAATTTGTAGTGTCACAGTATCACTTAAAATGTCCTAAATTGTATCTGAAAGTATCTCCAGAGTCAAGGAGAGGGAGAAAGTTTTAATCCCTCCACTGTGGGTCACTCAGTCTGAAAGGCATTTACTTCTAGGTTCAGGCATAACTATGTTGTGTCATGGTTCTGTCTGTTTTTATCTAAAATTACAAGTGTGGTAATTATTTCTTGGATGTTCCCTCTTATATCATAGTATACAGGTTATGTTAGTTGTCAGCTACAATGATGAAAGACAAAAAGATACCATATTTAGAAAAGAACCCTGCATTTAATGAGGCAATGTTCTCAGCAGGAGAAACAGTGTTCCTTGAGGGTCTTTTGGAAATTTGTTGGGGGCATGTTTGGTTGTCCCAATTATTGGAAGGCATTACTGGTCTTAGTGATATGCAGGAAAGTCTCACGTAATGAAGAACTGTCCAGCAGTGGGCACAGGTTAGTATCACACCAGATCTTCATGAAGGTAAACTATCTTCATTATCTGACCCAGAACCTAACTCTGTTTTATGTATTAACATAAATTATATTTTGCACAATTTTTAGGTTCACTGACATTTCTAGAAATGTACTACCATGTAAATCCACGGAAGATTGTCCTTTCTTTTGTTCCCAATTTGACAAAGAGATATTAACCATTTTTAAAAATCGTGTTCCTAGTTGCGGTCCTGGTTCCGATATTTGAACTGCCAGTTTTAGACAGTTGGTGTTTTAGCACTCCTGTTTGTGTGGATTCTAATTTTAAGTAAGCATGTGAATACTTTGTATGTTTCCTTGTATAGTCATGCCTGAACTTCCATAACTGTCCTGTTATAAACTATTTCCCTTTTATTTCTCTTTTATTTCTAGGTGGGGGTTTGTTTAAATCTCTGAATATCAGCAGACTCACAGAATCTTTGCAGAATTAAGTTTAAGAGGATTGAGAACCATTGTTTAGGGCAGTATAGGTTTTCAGGATTGCAATGAGATCATAATCATACTGATGGCTAGCATTTGTTGATCCTTACCATATGCCAGACAGTGTCTAATCACTTTGCAAATATCTTCTCATTTGATTCTCACAATTAACCTCTCAGATGGGTACTATTTTTGTCTCTATTTTACAAGTGAGACAAGTGAGCATAGAGCAGTTAAGTGATTTGGCCAATATAGTTGCTAAATAATAGAGCATCATTTGAACCCAAGTCTGTCTGACCTCAAAGCCAGGGTGCTTGATTGGCCAATCTAGAAAATTCTAGATTATTCTAGATACTTATTCTAAATAATTCTGAAAATTCTAGATTGCCCAACAATCTAGAAAAGATTGCTGCATTGTCTGGTGGAACAACCAAAAGCAGGTAATAACTGTGTATCTGACCCATCACTGCTTCCAATACAGCAAATCACTCTCTTAATTTCAAGAGATGAGAGAGGCTACCTAAAACAGTGCTTCCCAAACTTTAATGTGCATGCTCACCTAAGGATCTTATGAAAATGCAAACTCCTATTCAATAGATAGCTGCTGGTCTACAGACCACTTTTTATGAAACAAAGACCTAACAATAAGTTTCAAATATAAAGGCATCCTAGCTACAGAAAACGGTTAATTTCCATATAATTGAAATAGTAGAAAAATGCAAGCAGCAAAAAAAAAATGCAACATTTTCAATGTTTCCATAAATGAAAATCTGCATTACTATCATGTAAAAGGAAAATATAAGAAAATATTAGAACAACAAAAGAGGTTAGTGAATATAACATAGAACTGGTATGCACAATTAGGAAACTCACCAAAACTCCAAAATATAATGAGCCCCAGAAATGAGTAGATGTTTTACATGGAAAAATATAAGTAATCAAATATTAAACTTAAGTAATATGTAACAGCATGTATATTGAAATTATAAAATATATCAACTGATTAAATATAAAGATGTTAAATATTTATTGGAAAAAATCATATTAAAACAAAGAATTAGCCATATTTTTGCTCTCAGTATACTAGCTAAAACATTTATATTTTAATCTAAAGCTAGTTAGAATGTGGAAAAATATGTACATTGATATATTTCTGGTTGCAATAAAAACAAAGGTGATTATTTTATAGGATAATCTGGCAACTTTTATTAAAAATCATGAAAATGTTCATACTCTATGACCAAACACCCTCTTATGCTAGGCTCTTCAGAGTACCAAAGGATTTACCCTGAAAAAACAATACAACAAAGAAAAAGGTTTAGAGCTTTTCTTGTCTAGAGCTCAATTCAGTTTAGCAAATTTTTATGGGGAGCCTACTGTGGCCCATGTATGAGACAGTGTTGTAGGTGCCTGGGGAGCATTGGGGAGTGAAAAAGGTGCAGATCTGTGTATGGCTATCAGGAGAATCAGATAATAAATAGTGAATGCAATAAGGATACTTTATAGTATGTGAGAATGTTATTGGTGCTATAGAAAAAGAAAATGCAGGGGAGGGCAACAAGGATCAGCATTTAGGGTGAGTGAATAAGCAGGAATCATGTTGGGTTTTTACTGAGTGCGGTGTGGAGCCATTGTTGGGTTCTGAGTAAAGGAGGAACAATAGTTATAATATTGAGAGAATAAGGACAGCCTCTCATGTTCAACAGCAGGAGAAGAGTTTAAGACTTTTTTTTTTTAAGATTTTATTTATTTATTTGAGAGAGAGAATGAGCACATGACGGGGTGGAGGGTCAGAGGGAGAAGCAGACTCCCTGCTGAGCAGGGAGCCTGATGCGGGACTCAATCCCGGGGCCTCCAGGATCATGACCTGAGCCGAAGGCAGTCGCTTAACCAACTGAGCCACCCAGGCGCCCAGAGTTTAAGACTTTGAAGTTAATAAAGCCCATGGAAGAATATAAAGTCTTTATTTATAATAAGATACAAAATAAAAGATAAAAACATTTCTGTATTAAAATCATGGGAAAGAAAAGATAAAGCAAAATTGATTATAATTTTTATCATCGTATTAAAGTGAGAGATGATTAGTGAGAAAAAAAGGAAGTACATTTTCATATGTATACAATGTGTGTGTTTACCTGAGCAAGTGGCAAAATAAAAAAAAAAAAAAGGAAAGAAAAGCTTTATATCAACCAACTAAGTCCTGCATCTAGTACAGCACTATTATATATATATATATAATATATATATGTATGTAATACATATATGTGTATATATGTATATGTATATGACAGCATAATCTCAAGGTTACCATGACATACATTCCTATATTCTTCTTTACATAAACTACAGGTAGATACAGTCAGGTCAAATACACAACAAAATTAAATCCTTCTTAAGGTCGTAAGGGTTCCTCTCACCTTGGACTTCTTTTTTGCCACCCTTACATTTTATAGAGGTAGGTAATTTAAGGTCCTTCTAACTCTAAAAATCTATGATTCTTTGGTATTTTTGTAATTAATTTAGCCTCAAACTTCTGACCTCTATTGCTTTAGCGCCCAAGGTAAGGCTCAGACGTGTCAGGAAAGACAGAAAGAAGAGCTATATAGAATTAACAAAACTTCAAATGTATCTGCTTATTCTCCTATTTTAAAAATAAAAATGCAACAGAAGGCTCCAAGGTCAAAATCTCCCGTACTCGGCCCTTCTCCATGAACAACTTCTTCGTATACTCGCGCAAAGCCTTCGACCCCTAAGAAGCCAGCAGCATTGATAATTATGTCTCAAAAACAACTCTTTATATGGTATCCACTCTATAATGGATTCAGAGACATGAATAAAACATCTTAATTCTCAAGTATTTCTTTTTAAATTAATTTTTGAAAGAAAAATATCTTGTAAAGAAAGGACATTTTTTTTTGAGGCTCTTGCATAGAAGGATATAGTTTTCATGGCCTATCTTGTTAAAAATGTTCTAGTACCCATCTGATGCACACTTATTTATGGATTTTAGACTAAAAGCTCTTTTTTGCCAGTTTTCTTCACAAGCACTTATCTCGACATCCTCATTAGGTGATTTTTCTCTTTTCTTTTTTGTTGAGGCCTAGCCATGCCCTTGGTACTCTCTTTTGTTCCATGCTGCAAAAGGAATGGTTTTAAAGGCTCCCTCTCCACCAGTCCCACCTTTTTTTTTTTTTTTCTTTGTAATTAGCCTTATTTGAGGACCAGGGAAGCAAAAGACTGGAAAGAAATACAAAAACTGTTGAACAAAAGATACGATGTTCTTTACCCCAACCATATGCTGTATAGCTCGTGTACAACCTGGGTCAGATGATTCACATATACGCCTTTAAAATGAAAAGAGAAAGAAAAAAGAAAGAAAAAGAAAAAGCACTGACTTATACAGCAGCTGCATTGGTATAAACAGGCTGCGAGTAAATGTCACAGTGAAAGGAGAATAATACATTTTACCTTCACTGCAAAAGTAATTCACTTTAAAACCAAAGAACATGACGAAGCTCCTTAGCTGATAACAATGCTTGCAGAAATCCATTCGAAATATCTTAATATTAATTTCACTTTAATTGGGATGAGAGAAACACTTCTTTTTTCAAACCCTAATCATGCTTTGTCGCTTGAGCCACACACAAGTGGGATTGTCCAGCTAGATCCTTTGGTTTTGATGCAGTGATGATTAATGAAGTAATTTTTTTCTGCCTGCTCTTTTCCTTAATTCATTAGCTAAAAACCTGTGTCTAAGTAGAGGGCCAAAGGATTTGTGTCGGCCTTGTGTCTACAAGTAAAACTCTAGCTTTCAGGAGATTAAAATTCATAAATACCAACTGACTATTGGGCCTGGAAGAGTGTTACTCCTCAAAAAGAAAAACAAAAGGTTTTCATACCAATAAAATTCCATGAGAATGGCCATCAAGGACACCTTTAATGGGACAAGTGCTACAAAAAATGAAGACTGAGAGTTGTCAAGAACTGATCTCTCTTCCTCCCCACTCTACTCCATAAGGTAAACATTTTAAGGTCATTGGATCGTAGGTTTTGTTTGTTGTTTGTTTGTTTGTATTCCATTTTGGTTAGGCAAGTATTAATGACCCAACAGGAAACACAGAGCATACTCTGACTAATTTAAGGAGAGTTCAGCAAATAGACTATTTATAAAAGTGTGAAAGGGTTTTAGAATAACCAACATGGTGCAGTTGGTAGCCATTACCACCCCCTCAGCCTGAAGTGGCAAAAAGAAGAAATCATTATCAAAATCTAGAGAGGTAGCTATATGAAATGAACTATGGCTTTTTGAAGAGACTTGTAGCCAACCCACAATGACCTGGCAAAGCCGAAGTTAGAGGAACAAACACCCAGCCCTTCTCACTTCCTGCCCTCTGATTTTCTACAGATGCCTCCCATTAGCTAGACCCTTCCAAAGGGCAGGGGAAGCTAGTGATGCCATCCTACAGATCAGCCTCCCCAGACACAGAGCAGGTGAACGGGGAATCAGGAGGGGCAAATAGAAGCTATCCATTTTTTTTTAAGTCCCAGGTAAGTACCTTTTTCTCTCCCTACTTTTCACTATAGACAGGTGTCTATTCCCCTTAAGTTTTCTTTGCCTTTATGTAAAATCAGATTAATGAAACTCTTTTAGGAAACAATTCTAAACAGCAAAACTAGTCTTCTTAATTATGTTAATAGATCTCAAAGAGCTCAAAATATCTTAAAAAATGTTAGTGCTCCCCTCTTCACCCACTACTGGGTAGAAAGTAATTAATGATATGGTCATTTCATTTAACAAATATTTATTGGTACTTACCAAATAGATGCCAAGGCACCATCTAAGAACATAGAGTGCCCAAAGGTAAATCAAATAAGGATCCCATCACTAGCATATATCTCTGGATTCCTTGCATCCCTTTCTGATTTCTTCTATTGTGCGTACTCAGCCACAAGATGGTGCACATGGCCCAGGCCTACCAATCAACATGTTCCTTTCTTCTGGCTAGTGTGATGGGTTCGGGATGGATAAATTATCTAAGACAGATAAGAGTCTTATTTGGGACTTTTCTGCCATATTTATCAAGAAAGAAGTACCCTTTCAAAATGAATTGTTCAGTAAAAAGGGTGTAAAAAATGTCTGTAAGAAAGATGAGGCCGAATTGAGATGAACAGAGCTGAGAAGAAGAGAAAGAGATTGAGCTGCTGGATTGAGCCATGCCTGAAGCCTGTCAGGTTTCTCAGTGTTCTGAGAAGTGATCTTATTAAAAAGAAAGTATCTTGTTTTGCTTAAGCTGCAACTTTATCCCTTACAAGGAGATGAATCTTGACTAATGCCTTATCCTCAAGAAGGTTATATGTAATAGGTAAGATAGGTATGTAAGTAAAACACAAAATACAAAGTTACAAATGGCATTTTAAAAAGATGAAGAGCTTGGGGAGGCTAAATTTATTTATAGAAATAATTATCTGAATAATCAACGAGATGAAGATGCCATTTAAACTGGGCCCTAAGTCACAGAAAAATGTGAACGTGCCTATCTTTGAGGGTGGGGGCACAGAGGTGGCAGATGTGGTGTGGTATTTTTGTATTTGCATTTCACAAAGAAAGAGAGGTGAAAAAATGGAAAACATGTTACAATTTATTCCTAGTGAGGACACAAACATTAGAAGAAAAATGTATGGGGCGCCTGGGTGGCTCAGTTGGTTAAGCGACTGCCTTCGGCTCTGGTCATGATCCTGGGGTCCTGGGACCGAGGTCCCGCATCCGGCTCCCTGCTCGGCAGGGAGTCTGCTTCTCCCTCTGACCCTAACCCCTCTCATGTGCTCTCTCTCATTCTCTCTCTCTCAAATAAATAAATAAAATCTTTAAAAGAAAAATGTATGTGACTCCTAGATCGTAAATTACTTAAGAGCACTTCACTTTTTACAGTAAGACTTGAATCATTTGGGGTTTTGTTTTCATGTTTCTAGTTTTCAAACTGCATTTTGGTACTAACGAGAAAATAGATTTTTTTAAACAATAAAGAGAAAATGCCAAAATCGATTATAAAGGGAGAAGAGAGTCACAGTTAATGTTGAATTTTTAAAATATTAATACTCAAGTCCATTTAGTTTTGAATTGTTCTAAGACTAAAGATGCATTTTTTGGTCAACAGCTCTTAAAAGTATGGCCACAAATTCAAGGGTAGAATTAGTGAGGCCACTGCCAGTCCAGGCTTTAAACCACTTACTGTTTTTACAGGTTGCCCAAGATCAATATCTGTGTCAGGACACTTGTTTTAACACTTTTCTGTCACTCTAGGAAACCCGATTTTAGTACACCATTTTATCAAAGAGAGTCAAAAAAACTCAAGCAATATAGTTACTTGAACCTAATAAAACCATCAAAACTGAAAAATTCAAGCAGATTATATAAGGGGTGGAGCTACATCAAAACCTGGGAAGAGTTTGAGCATTTCCTTTACATGAGGGACAAATGGATTTTATTTGTTTAAAACTGAACACTGCTAACTATGAACATGCTCGCCTCCATCCATTTGAACTAACAAAGTAAAATCAAAAAGTTTTACAAAATTAACGATTATAAAGACTATACCCAGCTTAGACTCAGGAGAAGTAACAATCTTGTTACTCCTGGAAAATATAGAAAAGGCCTCCACTCCCTCTCAGATGTTTTAGACGCCATTATTTTACAATTACTCTGAACAATTATTCTGAATTTAGATAACAAATTCTTGGCATCCTTCCTCCCCAACCAGCTTTAATCTTAACAGATTTTTTTTTTCCTTCCAGGTCTATGTGGTATTCTTTAACTTTTGCATTGCTGGAGGTATGGGAAAGAAGGCAGACAAGGAATTGGGATCATCATCATCATATAAAATTTAAGACAATTTTATGTGGCATCACAAAAATTCTTTCTCAGGTTAATTTTTCTATTTACTGTTGATTTCAGATATTAATTGCTCTGTTTTACAGCATCTTCTTATGGTTCTAAATGAAATATAATGTCCTTTTTACAAAATTCTAAGTGTGCACTAGTAAATTAGATAGGTATATACAAATTTTAGAGTGGGTTGAACAGTGTGTTAACCTCACTATGCTGTTAAGAAAAACTCAGGATGATTTTAAGAACTTTGCTACTGTAAATAGAAAAAAAAAAAAAAAAACGGGGGAAAATAGTGTCCAGAAACAAACCCAGGTTATATTCAGGAAATAAATGTCATTTTTTAAAATTTTTTCACATTTTTAAAATTTGAATTCCAGTATAACTAACATACAGTGTTTTGTACAATATAGTGATTCAACAATTCTATACATTTCTCAGTGTTCATTGTGATAAGTTTACTCTTAATCTCCTTGACATATTTCACCCATCCTCCCCACCTCCCCTCTGGCTAACATCAGTTTGTTCTCTATAGTTAAGAGTCCGTTTTTTGGTTTGTCTCTTTTTTTCTTTGTTTATTCGTTTTGTAACTTAAATTCCACATATGAGTGAAATCATGTGGATATAGTATTTGTCTTTGACTGACTTATTTCACTTAGCATTATACCCTTGAGATCCATCTATGTTGTTGCAAATGGCAAGATTTCATTCTTTTTGATGACTAAGTAATATTCTATTATATATATTATATGTTACATATTATATATATTATATGTATATATACCACTTCTTTATCCATTCATCTATCCTTGGACACTTGGGTTGCTTTCATATTTGGGCTATTGTAAATAATGCTGTAATAAACATAGGGGTGCATATATCTTTTCAAATTAGAGTTTTCATATTATTTGCATAAATACCCAGTAGTAGAATTACTGGATCATATGGCAATTCTATTTTTAATTTTTTGAGGAACTTCCATACTGTTTTTCAAAGTGACTGCACCAATTTGCTTTCCCACCAACAGTGCACAACAGTTTCTTTTTCTCCACATCCTCACCAACACTTGTTGTTTCTTGTGTTTTTTATTTTAGCCACTCTGACAGGTGTGAGGTGATATCTCATTGTAGTTTTGATTTGCATTTGCCTGATGATTAGTGATGATGAGCATCTTTTCATGTATCTGTTGGCCATCTGTATGTCTTCTTTAAAGAAATATCTGTTCATGTCTACTGTTCATTTTTAATTGGATTTTGGTTTTTTGGTATTGAGTTGTATAACTTCTTTATATATTCTGGATACTAATTCTTTATCAGGTATGCCATTTGCAAATATCTTTTCCCATTCAGTAGTTTATCTTTTAGTTTTGTTGATTGTTTCCTTTGCTGTGTAGCTTTTTATTTTGATGTAGTCCAAATAGTTTATTTTTACTTCTGTTTCCCTTGCCTCAGGAAACATATCTAGAAAATTGTTGCTCTGGCCAATGTCAGAGAAATTACTGCCTGTACTTTCTTCCAGGATTTTTATGGTTTCAGGTCTCACATTTAGGTCTTTCATCCATTTTGAGTTTATCTTTTTGTATGGTGAAAGAAAGTGGTCCTATTTCATTCTTTTGCATGCTGTTGTCCACTTTTACCAACACAATTTGTTGAAGAGACTCTCTTCTTCCCTTTGCATATTCATGCTTCCTTTATCAAAGATTAATTGACCATATAATCATGAGTTCATTTCTGGGCTCCCTATTTTGTTCTGTTGATAATTATGTCAATTTTGTGTTTAATATTTTATTTATTTATTTCGAGACAGAGAGAGCAGAGTATGAGTGGGGGGAGCAGAGGGAGAGAGAGAGAGAGAGAGAGAGAGAGAGAGAGAGAATCTTAAGTAGGCACCATTCTCAGTGCAGAGCCTGACACGGGGCTCAACCTCATGACTCTGAGATCATGACCTGAGCTGAAATCAAGAGTCAGATGCTTAACCAACTAAGTCACCCAGGCACCCCTCCATGTGTCTATTTTTGTGACAGCACCATACTGTTTTGATTACTACAGCTTCATAGCATAACTTGGAATCTGGGATTGTGATGCCTCTAATTTTGTTTTTCTTTTTCAAGATTGCTTTGGCTATTCATGGTCTTTTGTGGTTCCATACCAATTTTAGTATTGTTTTATCTAGTTCTGTAAAAAAATGCTGTTGGCGTTATGATAGGAATTGCATTAAATCTGTAGATTGCTTTGGGTAGTATAGACATTTTAACAATATTTGTTCTCACTATCCATGAGAATGGAATATCTTTCAGTTTGTGTCATCTTCAATTTCTTTCATCAATGTAGTTTTCAAAGTACAAGTCTTTCACCTACTTGACTAAGTTTATCCCAAGGTATTTTATTATTTTGTTATTTATTTTTTATTTATCCCTAGGTATTTATTATTTATTTTTTTATTATTTTAGTATTTATTATTATACATAGGACTATTTCCTTGATGTCTTTTTGCTACTTCATTATTAGTGTATAGAAATGCAACAGATTTCTGTATATTGATTTTGTATCCTGCAAACTTACTGAATTCATTTATCAGTTCTAGTAGTTTTTTGGTGGAGTATTTAGGTTTTCTATATATAGTAACATGTAATCTACAAATAGTGAAAGTTTTACTTCTTCCTTTTACTGATTTGGATGCCTTTTATTTATTTTTCTTTTCTGATTGCTACAGCTAGGACTATGTACTATGTTGAATAAAAGTGATGAGAGTGGACATCCTTGTCTTGTTCCTGATTTTAGGGGACAAGTTCAGTTTTTCCCCAGTGAATATGATGCTCGCTGTGAATTTTTCATATATGGCTTTTATTATGTTGAGGTAGAGCCCCTCTAAACCTACTTTGTTGAGAGTTTTTATCATGATGGATGTTGTACTCTGTTAAATGCTCTTTCTGCATCTATTGAAATGATCATGTGGTTTTTATCCTTTCTCTTGTTGAGGTGATGTATCATGTTGATTGATTTGTGAATACTGAACCATCCTTGCATCCCAGGAATAAATCTCACTTGATCCTGGTGAATGATTTTTTAAAATATATTGTTGGATTTGATTTATTAATATTTTGTTGAGCATTTTTGCATCTATGGTCATCAGATATAATGGCCTGTAGTTCTCTTTTTTAAGTAGTGCCTTTTTCTGGTCCTTTTTGAGTCCTTTCTCTTTTTTTATGAGTCTGGCTAAAAGTTTATCAATTTTGTTGATCTTTTCAACAATATGGATGGATGGATCCAAGGGTATAATGCTAACAAAATAAGTCAGTCAGAGAATGAGAAATATCATATGATTTCACTCATATGTGGGATTTAATGTACAAAAAAAAAAAAATGAACAAAGAAAAAAGACAAAAAAACAGGCTTGTAGGTAGAGAGAACAAACTGATGTTTACCAGAGGGAAGGTGGGGTTGGGGATGGTTGAAACAGGTGAAGAGGATTGAGTATACTTATCACAAGGAACAGTGAGTGATGTATAGAGTTGTTGAATCACTATATTTTACACCTGAAACTAATACAATACTGTATGCTAACTATACTAGAATTTAAAAAAAAAGAAGAACCAGTTCCTGTTTCCTTGATCTATTCTATTGGTTTTGGTTTTGTTTTTGTTTTTTTTAGTTTCGATTCCATTTATTTCTGCTCTAATCTTTATTATTTCCTTCTTTCTCCTAGTTTTAGGTTTTCTTTGTTCTGTTTCTAGCTCCTTTACATATTAGATTAGGGTTTGGTTTTTTTGTGATTTTTCTTGCTTCTTTAGGTAGGGCTGCATTGCCCCTTTCCCTCCTAATACAGCTTTTGTTGCATCCCAAAGATTTTAGAAGTTGTTTTTCACTTTCATTTGTCTCCATGAATTTATTTCCTCTTTGATTTATTGGTTGACCCATTCATTATTTCATAGCATGTTATTTAACCTCTACATATTTGTGTTCTTTCCAGATATTTTCTTGTGCTTGATTTCTAGTTCTATAGCATTGTTGCATGGTATGACTTCAATCTTTTTAAATTTGTTGAGATTTATTTTATGGCCTAATATGTAATATATTTTAGAATGTTCCATGTGTACTTGGCAAGAATGTGTATTCTGCTGTTTTAGGAGATAGAATGTCCTGAATATATCTGTTGAATCCATCTGGCCCATTGTGTCATTCAAAGCCATTGTTTACTTGTTCATGTTGTTTAGATGATCTGTCCATTGATGTAAGTGGGGTGTTAAAGTCCCCTACTATTATATTATTATCAATTACTTCCTTTATGTTTGTTATTAGCTGCTTTATATAATTGGGTGCTCCCATGTTGTGTGCATAAATATTTACAGTTGTTATATCTTCTTGTTCAATTGTCCCCTTTATGATTATATAGTTTCCTTCTTTAACTCTTGTTACAGTCTTGTTTAAAGTCTATTTTGTCCCATAGAAATATTGCTACCCTGGCTTTCTTTTCACTTCCATTTGCATGATAAATGCTTTCCCATCCCTTCATTTTCAATCTGCATATGTCTTTAAGTCTAAAATGAGTCTCTTGTAGACATCATATAGTTTGGTCTTTTGTTTTTGTTTTTGTTTTTGTTTTTTTAATCCATGCCATCACCCTATGTTTTGATTGAGCATTTTGTCCATTTACATTGAAAGTAATTACTGACAATATGTACTTACTGCCACTTTGTTATTTGTTTTATGGTTGTTTTTGTAGTTCTTCTCTGTTCCTTTCTTCTCTTGATGTCTTCTTTCAGAGTTTACTGGCTTTCTATAGTGATATATTTGGATTCCTTTCTCTTTATTTTTTGCATATATAATACCAGTTTTTGATTTGTGGTTACCACTAGGTTTATATATAACATCTTATGCATATAGCAGTCTATATTAAGTTGACTGTCTCTTAAATTTGAACCTATTCTAAAAGCACTAAATTTTTACTCGTCTCCCTGCCCCCCCCCCATGTTTTAAGTGCATGGTGTAGTGCTTTACATCCTTTTATGTTATGAATCCCTTGACTGATTTATATATATATATATTATATATATATATATATATATTACTGCTTTTGTGTTTCCTACTTTTTTTACTCCTATTTATGGTCTTTGCTTTCCACTCCCCTTTAAATGTTAAAGTCCCCTTTAACATTCCTTATAGGGCTGGTTTAGTGGTCATGAATTCCTTTAACTTGTGTTTGGGAAATTCTTCATCTCTCCATTTTGAAGGATAGTCTTTCTGGATACAGTACGCTTGGTTGCAGGGGTTTTTTTTTCTTTCAGTGCTTTGAATATATCATGGCACTTTCTTCTGGCCTGCAAAGTTTCTGCTAAAAAGTCAGTTGATAGCCTTATGTGGTTTCCCTTGTATGTAACTGTTTTCTTTTCTCTTGCTGCTTTAAAAATTCTTTCTTTATTACTACTTTTTGCCATTTTAGTTATTATGTGTTAGTGTGGACTCCTTGGATTGATTTTGTTGTGGCCTTTTTGTGCATTCTGAACCTGAATTTCTATTTCCTTCCCCAGATTTGAGAAGTTTTCAGATAGTATTTCCTCAAATGAATTTTCTACCCCCCTTTCTCTGTCTTCTCCTTCTGGGATCCCTATAATGCAAATGTTATTACACTTGATGGTGTCACTGAGTCCCCTTATTCCATTTTTTATTATTATTTTTTTTCTCTCTCCTTTTCAGCTTGACTGTTTTCCATTACTCTTTCATCTAGGTCACTGATCTGTTCCTCTGCTTCCTCTAATCTACTATTATTCCCTCTAGTGTATTTTTAATTTCAGTGATTGAGTTCATCATACCTGATTGGTTCTTTTTTATGTTTTCTATCTCTTTATTGAGGGTCTTACTGAGGTCTTTCCATTCTTTTCTCATGTCATCTTATGACCATTACTTTAAATTCTCTATTAGGCACATTACTTATCTCTATCTCATTAGCTCTCCTCCTGTGATTTTGTCCTGTTCTTTCATTTGAGACATATTCCTCTGTCTCCTCATTTTGTCTGTTCCTATGTGTTAGAAAAACCGGCTACATTTGTTCTTGAACAAGTGGCCTCACAAAGAAGAGGTCCTATAGTGCCCTACAGTTCAGTGTTCCCTGTTTGCCAGAATCCGGTACTTCAGGGGTGTCTCCTATGTGTGTTGAGCGCCCTCATGTTGTGGCAGATTCACATTTGCCTTCAGTTGAGTCATCTGTAATGGCTCTCTCTGCCTGTTGTGGGCAGGGTTTGGTCCCTCTGTTGTTAGTGGGCCAGTCTTGGGCCACCTTGAGCTTGAATTGAATCAGACCAGGTACTTGCCAGAGATGTAGTAGCACCAAACTGCAGGGTGCTTTCCCTGTGTTGTGCCTTAAAAGCTTTCACTGGTGGGCAGGGCCCACAGTCAGACCAGATATTTGACCCCAGCCCACTGCTGAGACTGAAGTCAAACTGGTGTGTGTGGTTATCTTCCATTCTCACCAGGGCAAGAGTCACTTTGGGGTGGTACTGGTTCCTATTGGGGCTGCTTACACACTGGCATGTTTGTGGCACCAGTTTGGATGTACTCCTGGCAAGGGCTTGTTGGAAGGAGAACGTCTGCAGGAAAAGATGGGGGTGGGACACATGGTGCCAGCAAGGCCCTTGACAGTCTCTGTGGGAGGGGCCTGCACCTGCCTGAGAAAATTCCTGCCCAGTCCAGGAGGGTTAAGTCTACAGAAAAGTACAGGAGTAGGGCATGCTATTAACAAGCTAGGTTCAGAGTGTTGGTGCTCCACTGGTTCTGGCAGATATCCGTGTATCTAGACTTGGGAGCATGGGAAGGAAATGGTGCCCATCAGCTCTTTAATTTTTTTGGAATAGTCTTCCAAAGATCTCTGCCCTTCCAGCACCTGCTCTGAGATTAGTAAACAAATCTCCCTCCCATATACCCCATTTTTCAAACTGCTATTTCTATGCTGTATCTCAGTGGGGCTATTTGTTATGCTATCTTTTTAAGGGCAAGGACTCAGTTTCCTATTGCCCTTTGGCTCTCCCAGAGCTAAACCAGCTGATTTTTAAAGTTCCAGGTATTAAGCCCCACTGATTGTAAGAACTCATGAAGTTTAGCCCCTCTGGTTTTCAAAACCAAATGTTACAGAGTTTCATCTTCGCAGTGCAGATCCCCTGTGCCTGGGATACCTGGTGGGGGTCTACTCCTCTTCCCCCTCTGCAGCCCCTACTTTTCCTCCCTCTCATGGTCAGTTTGGCTCCCAACCACATCTCCACTCTTCCTTCCCTCTTTGATGTGACCTCTTCTCTACATTTAGCTGTGGAGAGTCTGTTCTGCCAGTCTTCTGGTTGTTTCTGGGTTATTTACACTGATATGGGTGTTACCTATGTGTATTGTGGGAGGAGGTGAGCCTAGGATCCTCCTGTACTGCCATCTTCCCATCAACTTAATGGCATTTTAAATCAGCAAGGAAAGAGAAAACTATTCAATAACTAATTTTAAGACAATTGGCTATCTACTTGGAAAAAATATTATATCATTATTTCACACCACCCACGAAAACAAATTCCTGATAAATAAATCTATTTATCAATTTAAATCTATTTTAACTATATATGCTATAGAAGACAATATAGTAAATTTATAATAATCTCACTATAAGAAAGATAATTATAAAGTTTGCCAAGAAATGTAGAAAACATGAAGGAAAATTTGTGAGACCTGACAACATACAATTTCATTACCTTTGTGAACTGCAAGATACCATAAACAAAAGTATGTAGTTTGAATCAATAGATTGGAAGAAAATATTTTGAACACTTAGCCCAGATGAAGGGCTAGTATCTTTAATACGTAAATGGTTCTTACAAATCAAAATTGAGAAAAGCAAACAATCCAATTAAAAATTGTCCCTGAAGAGATAAAAGTAGATGTTAAACTCATATTCAGACAGTACTAAAAAAATGCTCAGTAAAATAACAGTGAAATATAGTGGCAAATGTTTAGAAGCTTGATAACAAAATATTAACAAGAATGTAAAGAAATAGGCAATATAATTCATGTTGGTGAAAATGTAAATTGATATACCCTTTATGAAAGGAAAATACAACAGTATCAATATTTTAAATCCCTGTACTCCATGACCTGGAAATCTTATCAAGGGGAGTCTATCCTATAGAAATACTGGCATGAGTGTACACACATATCTATAAAAGAATGATTGTTTTTTTTTTGTTTAAAATAGCAAAAAGTCAGTTCTAATCTATATAGTTATTTAAAGGACACTAGAAAAGTAAATTATAGCATATCTACTTATTTCAGTCTTCTAATACTGCATAACAAACTACTCCAAAATGTATGGTTTAACAGAACATAATTTATTATTTCTCATGATTCTGTGGGGTGGCAATACAGTTGTGGTATTGACTGGTGGCCAATAATGTGCTACAACAGCTGGTGACCAGTCTAGGTTGGAAGTTCCAAAAGGTTTCACTCACATCTGGTGCCTCAGTGATCCTCAGATGGCCTCTTTCTCTTCACATGGCTCTCCACACAGGATGGTGGTCCCATGATAGTCGGACTTCTTACATGGCAGATGGTTTTCAAGAGACAGCATTCCAAGAGGACAAGCCCCCTTGTGGAAGTACCTATCAAGCTTTTGCTGTCCATTTGGTCAAATCAAGTCACATGGCAAGCTCAGTACCAGTGTGGGAGGGAAATACACAAAGGCGTGGATACCAGAAAATGTGGCCCTTTAGGGCTACCAGTGCACCAGTCTCCAGAACATGCAATAGAAATAACACAGCCATTTTGTTAATTATATTAATTGTGATTACTGGGAATTAGGATTGGAATGGAAAAGGTTTTGTTTTTGTTTTTTTTTAATTATTGTTGTTTGGTTTGGACTAAAATTTTTACTTTCTCTTTTGTATGCTTTAAATGTGTTACAACTACTTCGTGTTACTTCTGTAGATTTTTAAAAAGAAAAAGTATCCAGAAACCTCCTTTAGTTCATTGTGCAGACCTATAAGCAGTTGCAATACACCACTTGTGGTCTGCTAAAGCATGTGCTGAGAAACGGTGACAGGTAAGAAAAATAGTACAGGGACTAACTAACCGAGCCTGGGTGGCTCGATCGTTAAGCGTCTGCCTTCGGCTCAGGTTGTGATCCCAGGGTCCTGGGATCAAGCCCCGCATCGGGCTCCCTGCTCAGTGGGAAGCCTGCTTCTCCCTCTCCCACTCCCCCTGCTTGTGTTCCCTCTCTCACTGTGTCTCTCTCTGTCAAATAAATAAAATCTTAAAAAAAAAAAAAAAAGCCAATGAAGAGAGAAAGCAGAACTGTGTAGAATTAGGCCAACATACCCTTCTTAAAAAAAAAAAGAAAGAAAAGAAAAATAGTACAAGGACATAAATTATGGCAGGACAACTTATCATAATAACTTTTTGAATAGTTTTAAAGCATGAAAATTACTTTCATAATTTCTTCCTTCTCTAAATGTGACTTGTCATGGGCAAAATGCAAGTGAGATTTCGGTAGTAAAATTCAGTATGTTTTGCCAAAAAAAAAAAAAAAAACTACCAGATGGATTTTTAATTTCTCTGTTTCTGTTGACTGAGTAGTTACCAGAATAGGACAGTAATAACAATGTTGTTAATAATAACACAGCACATAGTACCTGTCAAGCCCTATATTAATTATATCACCTATATAATAAGCCTATAAATTGTCTACTACTGTAATCTGCATTTTGCAATCAAGGAAACTGACACTTACCCTAAGTCATATAACAAGTGGAGGCTGAGATTTGATCTCAGGAAGTCCTGGTCCAGAGCTCCTAGTGTACTGCTTCTCCATGGGAATGATGGTAGATGGTCTCTGTATACATAATCATCCTCAAAGAATTACAAGCTCTATCCTTAATACAAATACATAAGGGTGGTAACTAAAAGTCTTCACTATTTAAAGCCATTTCCCATGATCATTTGGGGTATAGCTAGCTGAGGTTAAGTGTACATTTATGTCCATGATTTTGATTTCAGCATCACACTAATTCAGAGGTAGTTGGGTCATGTAGCTTGCTTCTAGCACCACACATCAGTCTCTCTGTGCCATAAGAATTCTCTGTGGCAGGCAGAATCTGATCTCCCAATATTCTAATGCTGAAATTAGAGAGCTCAAACAACAGCTGATTGCACACCATGAGATCCACTAAAATCTGACAGCAGGTGTATTCACCAATTTTGACCATAATGACGGCAATAAGGAGACTTTCTGTTAAAGGGACAAGAGAGCAGATATCTGGCACCAGGCACTGGAAAAAAGCAAGACAATTTTAAACAAGTACCACATGTGGTGACTCATTAGATGTTGAGAGCTAATAAGAGACTGAAGATTTTTAGCTTAGCACCGATGCTGTGGACAGCAGGATATCCTAACATCTAGAAATTGAGAATGAATCAGGAGGTGGTGATAAATCCTGTGCTGATGCCTGGTGTGTGGAACTGTTATATTTTTAGGATAAAGGCAAAGATATAAAAATCGAAGAGAGTGTCAGAATGGAGAAAATATACTGAGAGATCTGCACGTTTGTGGGTTCATTCATTCATTAAGCAAGTACGACAATGTAGTGGGTAGTGTCAGATTTCAGAATACAGAGGTCAACAAGAGAGACATGGCACCTTCCTGATGGAGCTGATAATCTAACGGAAAGAAAACAATTAACCAGATAAAGATTATAAAGTGTGATGGGTATTGGAATACTAGAGAATAGGATACCATTGGGACCTTGTCCTAGAGAAGTGAAGAAATTCCAGTGGAAGTGCAGGTCCAGGACAAGAAGGAATAATGCAGAGGGAGGGAAGTCCCATAAGTAGGGACCTGAGCACAGAAGGTCAGAGATGGCAGGAGCTGGGGGTGACTAGTGGGCATAGAGAGATGGACAGGGGCCAGATGTTTATTTCCATATAAAAGTATCTCTATTCTTACAGACATGAAAGTTATTCTAGTAGCCACCATTTTTAAAAAGTAGCCAGATAACCAACATTTATATTTTCAGAAATTGCTGTGTGCCACACCATGAACAAGATAAAGTCCCTGCTCTCAAAGAGCTTATCTAATAATAGAGGGATTCAGACACTAAACCCATAAAAAGATAAATGCAAATAAGTATCCACCAAGTGCTAGGAAAATACGGTGCTATGGGAGGGAATGAGTGAGGGGCAGGGAACACTTTAACTCTGTTGGGCAAGAATGACCACTCTTAGGGAGGAAATATTTGAACTGAGGTTTGAACAACGAGAGGGGAAGAGGCATGTGAAGGTCTGGGGAAAGCGTTTCAAACAGAAGGACAGCAAACACCTAGAGGCAGAAACAAGCAGATGTGTGTTCAAGGCCCAGAAACTAGGCCAGTGTGGCCAAAGAGAGGAAATGAAGGGAGGTTTAAGGTATACTGCGTCAGAGAGATGAATAGAGGACAGATCAGGTAGAACCTCGAAGGAAGAGTGACCAAACATCCAGTTTGGCCCAAGATAATCCCAGTTACCACCCTTCAACCCAATTTAATTATTAATAATTAATTATTAATTAATTATTCTCCCTTTTACCCTCTCAAGCTTATAGGATATGGCAAATTGCTTAGGTCTGTTTCAGATGAAATCCACTGGGAACTTTTAAGCAAGGGAATGACATGATCTTATTCATGCCTTAGCAAAGTTCGTTGGCTGCAATTTAAACAAGTTCTGGAAAGGGGAAGAACAGGGCAGAGAGCCCAGCAGGAGGCCTCACATTTCCTTTCATTCTGTATAAGGCCCTGATACCCAAAAAACTTGGGTTTCTCACAGTACTCCAGAATCTTGTAATTTGGAAAGAATCTTAGAGTTTACTTTGTCTATAATTCATAATCTATGTAAAAATGCAATGTTATAACAGTTGATGCTTACAACTGGCTTTAATGAAACTAAAATGAAACTCAGTTTTTTAAAGAGAAGACTACCATTGAATAAAGAAGCAGGGGACTTAGAATAAAAACAGTCTTTGAAGCAAGACAGTGCCCGATATGAGTCCTCACTCTTTGTGAACTTTGTGACCTTAGGTAAATTACTTAGCCTCTCAGAGCCTTTCATTTGCCATCAGCAAAATAGAAATAATATGACCACCTGGCTGCCTTTAAAGAATTAAAGTGTAAAGCACTAACTGATGCGTAGTATTTCAATATTATAAAAAGAAATTAAGTAATAAAGTTTCTTTAATGTCATTTCAAAATGCCAATCCTACCTGACAAAGTGATTTTCAAATTATTATCGACATCACTTCTTCCAGTACATGTTGAACTTCTGTTGAGAACGACACACTCTCTTCCCAGAGTGATGCACACATTGATATGTACATGACATTTCGCAAACATTTATTGGATGGGGGCTCTGAAACAATTTTTGCAGAACTGTTGAAGGGCTCCTTTCAAAACAAACGGGCTAGCAATCAGAGAACTATAATTCCATCTAAACCCCACCCTCAGTGTCCCAACTTTGTTGGCAAGGTGACTTAAATCTTTCTCCCTCTGCTGCTTACACCCCTTGTCTACCTCTAGTCTAACTAACTTCACTAAGCAAATGGATGGGTTATAAGTGACTATCAGACACACAAGAGGCAAGTACTATACAGTTTCATAATAAGGAAAGAAAAAAGTTATTGGAAGTCTCCAGCAATCACAGCAGCAATGTTTTTCCTATAGCAATTTTTGTCCTGATAAATCTGGACGGGTCTGACTGTTCCTGAAATACACATTCACATTGTCTCCTCCACTCCTGCAACCAGGATAAGGTGACCCAAATCTTTGTGATTTACCACTGGTGCTAAGAAACCAGAACCACAAACACTCATACACATCTAAAGGGACAACCTTTCTCAGAAATCTTGACTAGTAATTATACTAGCTCTAAAAGGAAGTCTTCATAAAAATATCACGAACATTATATTAGTTTTCTAGAGCTGACATAACAGTACCACAAACTGAATGGCTTAAACAACAGAAATTTATTGTCTCACAGTTCTGGAGACTGGAAGTCCAAGATCAAGGTATGGGCAGGGTTGATTCCTTCTGAAGTCTATGAGAGAGAATTTGTTCCATGCCTCTCACCTAGCTCCTGGCAGTTTGCTGGCATTCCTTGGCTCATAGATGCATCTCTCTGATCTTTATTTTTATGTTTATTTGGCATTCTCGTGATGTGCATATCTGTCCCTTCACATGGCATTCTTTTTATAAAAATATCAGTCATAGTAGAGTAGAAGCCCACCCTACACCAGTATGACCTCACCTTTACCTTAACAAATCACATCAGCAATGACCCTATTTCCAAATAAAGTTACATTCTGAGGTACTGGGGATTAGGCCTTCAACATATAAATTTTGGAGACACAAAACAACACAGAAAGGAATCCTTTTAATTTTACATTTATTTATGATCCACCCAAAAAATATTTCATCTGAACTTTTTTAGTTTAAAAAAAGGTGAAAGGGGAACTTCTTCAATTTGCTAAAAAAAATACCTACAGAAGAATCTGTTGCTAACATTATACTTAATGGTGAAAAATTTGAAGTTTTCCCACTAAGATTAACTACAAGACAAGGACATCCCCTCCCACCACTCCTTTTCAACACTGTACTAGAAGTTCTAGCCAATGCAGTAAGACAGTAAAAGAAAATGAGAGGCATACAGATTGGGAAGAAAGAAATAAAATTGTCTTGTTTGCAGATGAATGGTTGTCTATGTAGAAAATCCAAAGGAATTGACAAACTCTTGGAACAAATAAGTGAATACAGTAAGATTGCAGGATACAAAGTTAATATACAAAAGTGAAACACTTTCCTATATACCAGCAATTAACAAGTGGAATTTGAAATTAAAAACACAATACCATTTACATTAGCACCCCCCAAAATGAAATACTCAGGTATAATTTTAACAAAATATGTACATCTATATGAAGAAAACTACAAAACTCTGATGAATGAATCAAAGAAAACAAATAAATGGAGAACTATTTCATGTTCATGGATAAGATGACTCAATATTGTCAAGATATCAGTTCTTACCAACTTCATAGACTCAGTGCAATATCAGTCAAAATCCCAACCACTTATTCATAGCCAATATGATATTAAAGGAGAACAAAGTTGGAAGATGAACCCTACCTAACTTTGAGATCTACTGTAAATCTATAGTAATCAAGACAGTGTGGTATTAATAAAAGAATAAATAAATAAAACAATGGAACAGAATAAAGAACCCAGAAATAGACCCACATAAATATAGTCAACTGATCTTTGACAAAGAAACAAAGACAATACCATGGAACAAAGATAAGCCTTTTCAACAGATGGTTTTGCAACAACTGGATATCCATATGTAAAAAGAGAAAGAAAGAAGAAAGAAAGAAAGAAAGAAAGAAAGAAAGAAAGAAAGAAAGAAAGAAAGAAAGAAAGAAAGAAAGAAAGAAAGAAGAAAGAAAGAAAGAAAGAGAAAGAAAGAAAAAGAAAGAGGAAGGAGGGAAGGAAGGAAGAAAAAGGAAAGAAGAAAAAAAAGAATATAGTTAGAGACTTTACACCCATCACAAAAATTAACTCAAAATAGATAATGTAAAATGCAAACTATAAAACTCCTGAAAGATAACATAAGACAAAACCTAGATGACCTTGGGTATAGCAATGATTTTGTAGATATAACACCAAAGGCAGGATAAAAGAAATCATTGATAAGCTGGGCTTCATTAAAATTAAAAACTTCTACTCTGTAAAAGACATTAGCAAGAGAATGAGAAGACAAGCCACAGACTGGAAGAAAATATTTGCAAAAGACATATGTGGTAAAGGACTGTTATCCAAAATACAAAGAACTGTTAAAGCTAGACCATAAGAAAACAAAACAAAAATTTTTTTAAATGGGACAAGACCTTCACAGATAGTCCACCAAAGAAGATAGATAGATGGCAAACAAGCATATGAAAAGATGTTCCATGTTATTTGTCATCAGGGAAATGCAAATTAAAACAATGAGATACCACTACACATATATAGAATGGGCAAAATCCAGATCACTGACAACACCAAATGCTGGTGAGGATATGAATCAAGAGGAACTCTCATTTATTTTTGGTAGAAATACAAAATAGTATAGCCAGTTTGGAGGACAGTTTGGCAGTTTCTTACAAAACCAAGCCTACCCTTACCATACAATCAAACAATTCTCCTTGGTATTTACTCAAAGGAATTGAAAACTTACATACACACAAAAACCTGCACATGGATATTTAGAGCAGCTTAATTAATAATCACCAAAACATAGAAGCAACCAAAATGTCTTTCAGTAGGTGAACTATGGTACATCTAGATAATGGAATATTATTTAGCAATTTAAAAAATGATCTATCAAACTATGAAAAGACATGGAAAAAACCATAAATGCATACTACGAAAAAGATGTATTTTGTTTGATTCCAACTATATGACCTTCTGGAAAAGACAAAATTATGGAGACAGTAAAAAGATCAGAGATTACCAGGGTCTGAGGTGAGGACAGGAAATGAATAGAGGATTTTTGGGCAAATGCTGATACTGTAATAATGGATACATGTCATTATACATTTGTCCAAACCCATAGCATGTATAATACCAAGAGTGAACCATAATGTAAACTATGGAATTTAGGTGGTTATGATGTGTCAATGTAGGCCATCAATTGTAACAAATTTACCACTTTGGGGGGATGCTGATCATGGGAGAGTCTATGCATATGTGGGGTCTGGTGTATATGGGAAATCTCTGTATCTTCCCCTAAATGTTTTTGCAAACATTAAACTGTTCTAAAACAAAGTTTTAATAAAAAAGCAACTTTTTAAAAAAACTTAGAGCTACATAATTCATTCCTGTTTAAAAAGATATTTCCTTTAAAAATATTATGCCTTGTTGAAAAATATACAACGTTATAAAAAGGAATTTAAAATAGAAAAGCAGACTTCCCCACAGACCTACCCCTGCCACCACTTGTTTCCAAGTTGACATTTGAGTCTCAAGGGTAATCAAGAACAGGGAATTCATTCTGAAAATCTCTTCTGCTCGGTTGGAACAACTGTTTGTGTTTATAAGGCACATGGTATGATGAAGATTACATTTATTTTAAATTAGTCTGGGGGATGGCATTGTTGTTCTAAAAATCTGAAGATGAAATTACAAATTTAAATAGTTCATGTTAGTGGCAAAGCCTGCTGTTTGCTGTGGCAGATTCTGTCACTGCTCCACCCATATCCTGTAGGATTTGTCTTACCAAAAGCACTTGTGACTCTGTGCCAGAGGAGAACTGGGGAGCAGGCTGAATGTACTGGGGTGGGGGGTTAATACCACTGGGACGAACCCTCAGCCAATGGCAGATGGCAGTTGGCAGACGAATGGGATAACTTGTTTGGGATAACATGGTTGGGATGACTCTGAGAAACTTGATTGGGATAACTCTGAGAAGTGTCTACACTGACTCCCAGGATTCCCCAGCTGAAGTAATCTTCAGTTGCCCATTCTTGTAACTTGATTTATAATACACCCTTTATTAGCTCACTTCCTTCCTTCTCTCACTTTCCTACTTCCCTTATGTTTCCTGGTTTCATCTCCTAAACAACCTAGTTATACATACATTGTTTTAGGATCTGCTTCTGGGGTAACCTAAACTAAGACCATTATCTTCCCAATAGCTATTGTCTTCTTCCTTGTTAACATGACTTCAGTTTTCCTGAAATTCCTACCCTCCTCCCCAGCATCATGGGCTTCAAGGAAGGCTGGCTCACATCACCCCAAGGAAGGGGTCCTGACTAGTCTAGATCGACCATGGTGTTCCTGTTCTAGCATGAGCAGTTGGCTCAGTTGTGACCAGTAAGACATGATACAAAGTCAGTGAGGGGATTTCTGAAGACAGAGGAAAAGCCAGTTTATTTTCAGCCCCTGAATTTTGTCATGTCTAGGTGAGATGCTGGAACTGGTGAGGTCCTCTTACAACAATGACGGGAGAAATGAACGTGTGCAGGCACAGGTAAAACTCTGCTGCTCTGCTATAGTATGTGGCTATTTCCACTCCAGGCCTTGAAGGAGCCAAGAATGAATTTGGACTCAAGACAATATCAATGACGAAACTATCCCCAAGGAAAGAAAACTCTTCATAGGCCTCAATGGAAGTCCTGTGATCTGGACAATATTTGGTAATGACCCACTGAAAGAGAAAAATCACCTGTATCATAAATATGCCATGAGATGATGACTGGTACTTGGCAAATGATTTTTTTCCTCATCCAGGGAATGACTTAAGTTGAGGATTTCAGGTAAGTTCAACCAAAAAGCTACCTGGAAATCTGTGTTGATAAGTCCATGAGCAGTAAGGAAAAAAATGTTGTGATATTTTCATGGACACAGAAAGAATGATAGTCACTCAGATACGTATTTGCTGTAGCCAAATTGCAGGAAAACGTGGAAGAAGGGAAGTCTTAGCTCTTTTTGTCCTTATCGAAGAAATTATTCTATAACTAAAAGAAAAATAGGACCAAAAATTAAAGCTATACTTGTTTCTCTTCTTGGAATTTATGCCATAAAAACTGTGAATCTTGAAGCTGGCAAATACCCATTCCTGAGTGTTGAACTATAAATCAATCCGAACATCTCTTAGATGTAAAGTACAACCTTACTTCAACAATTTAAATTGTTTAAATTGTGCTTTATTATTTGAGTCTCTGAGATTTACTTAAAATGTTTTACTGAATGTTTATCATTTGTACATTAAATCTGATAACACCTTTTTTTTTTTTTTGCACTGACTTGCAGATGGCCATGTTACCTATTGTTGTTCTGCTTTGTATGTGCTCTGCTTTATTTTCAAACATACCAAAAATATCCACATATACACACTTATGTTCTCTTTTCAAGGTAATATGGCTGGCAATTATGTTATAAAAATATATTATTATTGCTAAAAATGTGTGGTTTTGTGCATTTTATGGAAGCATAAAGGCTACTTTTGATTCATTTATTTACTCATTTAACTAATATTTGTGGAACCCCTATTACACATTAGATGCTAAAATACTGGGCTACAAGTTAGATTTGTCACTGTAAGTCTGGTTGTAGAAACTGTTTTCTCTGTTGCCTTAACACAGAGCCAGTAATTATTAGAATTATTAGTATCAAAGTCTACATAATAAATCACTATAAGATGGCAAAAAGAAAGAAGTCAAAAAACAGAAGAGTTTTGGTAAGATGTGAGAACCAAGATTTCTGGACACAAGCACAGTCAGAACAAGGCCAGATTCAGATTCTAAAATTCATAGAATTGAAGAACAAGATTTAAAAAATGATCAGGAGAGAGTATAAAGACCATTGGAAAATCTGAGAGGCCAATAGCCACAGAAGCTTTCAAATAACAAGGAAAGCATTCTTTAGTCAGTGCTTGGTCATTGTAAGCACATTCTCATTGACAGAGAACTGTATTGAAAACTCTGAGCCCCATTTTTTGATCCCAATTGGCATCTGAGAGGTTCATCTAGTAGGAACTAAGAGCACGATTTTCTACTTCCTGAGACTTCATCACTTCCTCACAGGAAGCCAGTCCCTCTACAATCACCGCTTTGTTTTTTCCTACCAACTTTCAGTTGCTGTTTAATTAGGAAGGCAGAATTCTAACACTGTATCATAAGTAGCACAATATGGATTTATCCTGCGATATCAACCTGTAGTACATGCTCTTCAGTTTATGACATAAGAGTCATTTATGCTACCTGAACATCACCATCTTCTAAGCTGCAAAGAACAGAATATCATATCATCAAAGTCAACAAGTTAGAAAAAGGGCAACTTGAAGACAGCAAGTTACAAACTAAGATAAGCCCCCATAAATGTGCAAATCTTAATGGGAGAGGTCAGACAAGTTGGCAGGCTAATGCTCAAAGAGAACTGGAATCTAAAGGGCAAACTCTGATTAGTGGTATAGATTCAGAAATTTAGCTTTATCATTTTTGTCTGACCTAATCAGGCCCTGGACACTGAATAAATTAACCATATCCAAAGAAATGGAAATATGTATCAGTGGGTCAGTTAGTTGTTTGTGATCAAAATCCTTATGTCACCTTTCCCAAGCACAGGTGACTTATAAAACCTATCTGGACTTTTCTTGGAGACTTAGAATAACAAAAGTCGAAGAGTTGTTAGTGGTCTTTTATCCATAAAGTGGTGATCTGACACTATTCCATATCATGTACTGTGGGGCTTGGAAGAAGGTATCCTTTCCAGGACCTAAGCTCTGAGACTCAGGAATGAGCACTGGAATGTCGCAGAGTTGACCCAGAGCCTATTGTATGAAGCAAGTAGAGAGAGAAGGATGGGAGTTATTCAAGATCTAAAGAGTCCAAAGGAAAATCATAGCTGAAGCAAAGGGGCAGTTAAGGTTCAAGAAGATAGGAGGTGGAGCCCAGAAAGAGTCTCAAGATGGGAAGTTCCTGTCAGAGACCTTTTTCTGGGGCACTTATGGGCCTCAGCAATAAATGGAGAAAGATCTGTCAGGTGCGCCAAGTGGTTCTGATTCATGACAATTCACTGGAGTGCCACTGACTGGAAACTTGGTTGCTCCTACAATCTACTGGATGAAAACTGATAGATTTACCTTTTGCTTTCTGAACTCTGAAAATTACCACCTTTCTCTAGGCAAACTATGAATCTTTAAACTATTTATCTGTTAATCTTTAATTAAATATTAGTGACAAGAATGAACTACCAAAAGCAAGGTTTGACAAGTCATTTGATCACTCTTACCATGTAATTCCACAGATAGGAAAAAATGAATGGTAAAATTATTTAGTAGTATATTTCCTTAGGAACTTTGAAGAGAGTGAATGAAACCCAATACAGCAAAATGATCATCTCTGTTAGATATTCTGTGCTTGCCTCTCAACATCCATTCTATAACATGATCTGCCCGCTCTGTGTTAGAAAACTACCTTTTTTGGATACATCAACCAGGTTGATGGTTTCTTTTTTTTTTTTTTAAGTTTTTATTTTGATTTCAGTTAGTTAGCATACAGTGTTATATTAGTGTCAGGTGTACAATATAGTGATGTGACACTTCCATACAACACTCAGGGCTCATCACAAGTGCACTCCTTAATCCCCATCACCTATTTCACCCCCTCCCCTCCCCCCTCCCCTCTGGTAACCATCAGTTCTTTATATTAAAAGTCTGTTTCTTGGTTTGTCTCTCTCCATCTCTTTCTTATATTTTTCCTTCGCTCGTTTGTTTTGTTTCTTAAATTCCACATATGAGTGAAATCATATGGTATTTGTGTTTCTCTGACTTATTTTGTTTAGCATTATACTCTTTAATTCCATTATGTCATTGCAAATGGCAAGATTTCATTCTTTTTTATGACTGAATAACATTCCAGTCAGATATATATCTGAATATATATATAATATATATATATATCACTTCTTCTTTATCCATTCATCAATCCATGGACACTTGGGCTGCTTCCATATCTCGGCTATTATAAGTAATGCTGCTATAAATAGAGGGATGCATGTATCCCTTTGAATTAGTATTCTTGAATTCTTTGCATAAATACCCAGTAGTATAATTGCTAGATCATAAGGTAGTTCTAGATCATAAGGTAGTTCTATTTTTTACTTTTTGAGGAACCTCCATAATGTTTCCACAGTGGCTGCACCAGTCTGCAGTCCCACCAACAATGCATCAGTGTACCTTTTTCTCCACATCCTCACCAATACCTGTTGGTTTTTGTGTTTTTCATTTTAGCTATTCTGGCAGGTGTGAGGTGGTATCTCATTGTAGTTTTGATTTGCATTTCCCTGATGATCAGTGATGATGAGCTTCTTTTCATATGTCTGTTGGCCATCTGGATGTCTTTGGAGAAATGTCTGTGCATGTCTTCCCCCCATTTTTTAATTGGATTATTTGATTTGGGGTGTTGAGTTGTATCAGTTCTTTAAATATTTGGGATACTAGCCCTTTATCAGATATGTCATTTACAAATATCCTCTCCCATTCCATAGGTTGCCTTCAAAAGTCTAGAAAAATCTAGAAAGAAGTTGCTAAGGCTCATGTCAAAGAAGTTGCTGCCCGTGTTCTCTTCTAGGATTTTTATGGTTTCAGGTCTCACATTTATCCATTTTGAAATTATTTTGGGGCATGGTATAAGAAAGTGGTCCAATTTCATTCTTTTGCATGTTGCCGTCCAGTTTTCCCTCTTCAACACCATTGGTTGAAGAGACTATCTTTTTGCCATTGGATATCCTTTTCTGCTTTGTTGAAGACTAATTGACCACATAGTTGTGAGTTTACTTCTTGGCTCTCTCTTCTGTTCTATAGTTGTGAGTTTATTTCTGGGCTTTCTATTCTGTTCTATTGATCTATGTATCTATTTTTGTGCTAGTACCATATGGTTGTGATTACAACTATACAGTTGTGCTTTGTAATGTAACTTGAAGTCTGGAATTGTGATTCCTCCAGCTTTGCTTTCTTTTTCAAGATTGCTTTGGCTCTTCCAGGTGTATTGTGGTTCCATACAAATTTTAGAATTCTTTGTTCTAGTTCTGTGAAAATTATTTTGATATTTTGATAGGGATTGCATTAAATGTGTAGATTGCTTTGGGTAGTATAGACATTTTAAAAATATTTGTTCTTCCAATTCATGAGTATGGAATGTCTTTCCATTTCTTTGTTTCACCTTCAATTTCTTTGAAGTTTTCATTTAATCAGTGTTTCATAGTTTTCAGAGAACAGTTCTTTCACCACTTTGGTTAGGTATATTCCTAGGTATCTTATTATTTGGTGTGCAATTGTAAATGTGATTGTTTTCCCAATTTCTCTTTCAGTTCTAGCAGTGTTTTGTTAGAGTCTTCTGAGTTTTCTATATATAGTATCATGTCATCTGCAAATAGTGAAAATTTTACTTTTTCCTTGCCGATTTGCATGCCTTTTATTACTTTTTCTTCTCTGATTACTGTACTTAGGACTTCCAGTACTATATTGAATGAAAGTGGTGAGAGTAGGGGCATCTGGGTGATTCAATCAGTTAAGCATCTGACTCTTGATTTTAGCTCAGGTCATGATCTCAGGGTTGTTAGATCAAGCCCCACATCAGGCTCCGCACTGGGCGAGGAGCCTTCTTAAAATTCTCTTTCTCCCTCTCCCCCTCCTCCCTGACTCATGCTCACACACATGCATGTTCTCACATTCTCTCTCTCTCAAAAAAAAAAAATTGTGATGAGAATAGACATCCTTGTCTTGTTCCTGAACTTAGGGGGAAAGCTCTCAGTTTTTTTCCATTGAGGATGATGTTAAGTGAGGGTTTTTCATAGATGGCCTTTATTATGTTGAGGTATGTTCTCTCTAAACCTATTTTGTTGAGGGTTTTTACCATGAATGGATGTTGGACTTTGTAAATTCTTTTTCTGCATCTATTGAAATCATCATGTGATTCTTATCTTTTCTCTTACTAATGTGTCACATTGATTGATTTGTGAATGTTGACCCACACTTGCAATGCAGAAATAAATCCCACTTGATCATGGTGAGTGGTTTTTAATGTATTGTTAAATGTGGTTTGCTAGTATTTTATTGAGAATGTTTGTATCGATGTTCATCAGGCATATTGGCCTTTTTTTTTATTTTTTATTTTTTTGGTGTCTTTATCTCGTTTGGGCATCAGGGCTGGCTGATATTTAATGCTGGCTCATAAAATGAATTTGGAAGTTTTCCTTCTTTTTCTATTTTTTAGAATAGTTTAAGAAGAATAGGTATTAATTCTTCTTTAAATGTTTGGTAGAATTCATCTGTGAAGCCATCTGGTCCTGGGCTTTTGTTTGTTGGGAGTTTTTAGTTTACTGATTCAATTTCCTTGCTGGTTTTTGGTCTGTTCAAATTTTCTATTAATCTTGTTTCAGGTTTGGTAGTTTATATGTTTATAAGAATTTCTACATTTCTTCTGGGTTGACCAATTTGTTGGTATATAGTTCATAATATTCTCTTATGATTGTATTTCTGTGTTGTTGGTTATTTCTCCTCCCTCCTTTGTAACTTATTTATTTGAGTCCTTTCTCTCTCTGTCTCTCTCTCTTTTTTTTTTTTCGTGATAAGTCTGGCTAGAGGTTTATCAATTTTATTGATTTTTTTTAAAGATTTTATTTATGTATTTGACAGAGAGAGACACAGCAAGAGAGGGAACACAAGCAAGGGGAGTGGGAGAGGGAGAAGCAGGCTTCTCACAGAGGAGGGAACCCAATGTGGGGCTCAATCCCAGGACTCTGGGATCATGACCTGAGCTGAAGGCAGATGTTTAACAACTGAGCCACCCAGGTGCCCCTTATTGATTTTTTTCAAAGGACCAGCTCCTAGTTTCATTGATCTGTTCTATTCTTTTTTTAATTTGTGTATCACTTATTTCTATTCTAATCATTGTTTCCTTCCTTCTCCTGGTTTTAAGCTTTGTTTGTTGTTCTTTTTCCAGCTCCTTTAGGTGTATGATTTGGTTGTTTGAGATTTTTCTTGCTTCTTGAGGTAGGCTTGTATTGCTATAAATTTCCCTCTTAGAACCACTTTTGCTGCATCCCAGAGGTTTTGGACCATTGTGTTTTCATTTTCATTTGTTTCCATGTACCTTTTTATTTCTTCTTTTGTTTCCTGGTTGACCCAGTCATTGTTTAGTAGCATGTTATTTACCACCATATATTCGTGGTCTTTCCAGATTTTTTTTCTTGTGGTTGACTTCTAGTTTATAGTGTTGTGCTCAGAAAACATGCATGGTTTGATTTTGAATTTCTTGAATTTGTTGAGGCTGGTTTGTGGGCTAATATGTAATCTATTCTGGAGGATGTTCCATGTGCACTTGAAAAGAATGTGTATGCTTCTGTATTTAGATGGAATGTTCTGAATATATCTGTTAAATCCATCTGGTCCAATGTGTTATTCAAAGCCCTGTTGCTGTTCTGTTTAGATGATCTGTCCATTAATGTAAGTGGGGTATTGACATCCCCTGCTATTCTAGTATTATTATTGATTACTTCCTTTGTGTTGGGTATTAACTGTTTTATGTATTTGGGTGCTCCTATGTTGGGTGCATAAATATTTACAATTGTTATATCTTCTTGTTGGATTGTCCCTTTATTATTATACAGTGTCCTTCTTTGTCTCTTGTTACAGTCTTTGCTTTAAAGTCTATTTGGTCTGATTGAAGTATTGCTATTCCAACTTTCTTTTGACATCCATTTGCATGATAAGAGTTTCTCCGTGTTCTCACTTTCAGTCTGCAGGTGTCTTTAGGTCTAAAATGGGTCTCTTATAGGCAACATACAGATAGGTCTTGTTTCTTTTTTTTTTTTTTTTTTAAAGATTTTATTTATTTATTTGACAGAGAGAGACATAGCGAGAGAGGGAACACAAGCAGGGGGAGTAGGAGAGGGAGAAGCAGGCTTCCCCGCGGAGCAGGGAGCCCGATGTGGGGCTCGATCCCAGGGTCCTGGGATCATGACCTGAGCCGAAGGCAGACGCTTAACGACTGAGCCACCCAGGAGCCCCCAGATAGGTCTTGTTTCTTTATCCATTCTGTCACCCTATGTCTTTTGGTTAGTCCATCTACATTCAAAGTGATTATTGATAGATATGTATGTATTGTCATTTTATTATTTGTTTTGTGGCTGTTTCTGGAGATTTTCTCTGATGCTTTCTTGTCTTTTTCTCTTTCATGGTTTGCTGATTTTCTTTAGTGATATATTTGGATTTCTTTTTATTCTTTTCATATTTGTGAGTGGTTTTTGATGCGTGGTTACCATTAGGTTGTATATAACCTCTTCTCCATATAGCAGTCTATATTGAGTTGATGGTCATTTAATTTGAACCCATTCCTTTCTCCTGTCCTCCCCACATTTTAGGTATGTACTATTATATTTATATCCTGTTTTTGAGAGTTGCTTGACTGATTTCTTACAGAAATATTCATGTATACTGCTTTTGTGTTTCCTACTTCCAAACTTACTTTTGGTCCTCCTTCCCCTTCAAAGAGTCCCTTGTAATATTTCTTGCAGAGCTGGTTCAGTGGTTATGAACTCCTTTAAGGTTTGTTTGTCTGGGAACCTGTCGATCTCTCCTTCTGTTCTGAATGATAGCATTGCTGGATAGAGTATTCTTGCCCACAGGTTTTTCCCATTCAGCACTTTGAATATATCACGCCACTATCTTCTGGTTTGCAAAGTTTCTGTTGAAAAATCTCCTGCTAGCATTATGGGTTTTCCCTTGTAAGTTAATGACTTCTTTTGTCTTGGTACCTTTAAAAGTTTTTCTGTATCACTATATTTTGCAAATTTAATGAGAATATGTCTTGGTGTCTGTCTGCTTTTGTTGATTCTGTTGGCAGTTCTCTGTGCCTCCTGGATCTGGATATCTGTTCCTTCCCCAGATTCAGGAAATTTTCAGCTATTATTTCTTCAAATAAATTTTTGCCCTCTTTTCTCTCTCTTCTTCTTCTGGGACTCCTATAATACGAATGTTATTACATGTGATAGAGTCACTGAGTTCCCCAAGTCTATTCTTATTTTGCATAATTCTTTTCTCTCTCTTTTGCTCAGCTTGATTACTTTCCGTTTCTGTCTTCCAGGTCACTAATTTGTTCCTGTGCTTCTTCCATCCTGCTGCCCATTCCATCAAGTGTGTTCCTCGTTTCATTTATTGAGCCCTTCAGCTCTGCTATGTTATTCCTTATCTCTGTGTTAAGGGTGTCACTCATATCTTCCACTCTTTTCTGAAGTCCGGTGAGTATCCTTATGACCATTACTTTAAATTCTCTATCAGGCAAGTTACTTGTATCTGTTTCACTTAGATCTCTGGTTGTTGTCTTGTCCTGTTCTTTCATTTGGGATAAATTTCTCTGTCTCCTCATTGTCTTCTGCTCTTGAAAGTAGTGACTTTGTGCAGAAGAGATCCTGGAGAGCCCTCCAGTGCACTGTCTTCTGTTCACCACTTTAGGATAATTGCTTATGCCTTGTTGTTGTATCTGAGTCACTTTTCCTTTCAGTGCAGTTGTCTGCACTTACTTTCTGTCTGTTGTGAGCTGTGTTTGCTCTTTGTGGTGTTAGTGGGACCCATCAGGGCAGCTCTGGGGGTTGGGGGGTGCATGCCTGCTGGGGAACTTGGGAGCAGGGCAGAGATGTTAGCCAAATTTGTGCTGGGCCTATATTCTCATGTGCAATCCCCTGAAGTGCTATGGCAACTGGGATCCGCACACCGGGGTGGCCATGGTCACACAGCTGGGTGTGGTGTGGTGGATGTGCACAGCATGTGGTGGAAGCTGTGCACCCTGAGTGGGTGCCTTTGAGGCTTTAAAAATTTGCCCTGAGCCTATGGCCGGGGCTAGCAGACTTGGAGTGGATGAGTCCTCAGGAGAACTTGTAGGCATGGGCCACTGCTATATGTCTATGCAGTCTATATGTCTATATGTCTTGCAGACACTGCAAGTGTCTATGCAGCCTCACCTCCCCCACAGGTGTCTCTGTGCTTATGCTAGGGAGTGGGGCAGGCAAATGGCACCTGCAAGCTCCCTTGTTTTCAAAGTGGTCCCCCAATAATCTCTGAAATCAGTATGAATAGATCTGTCTGCTGTTTGTCCCCGGCACTATATAAACTGCCATTTTTATGTTGCCTCTCCACAGGTTGCACTCTTTAAGGGCAACCCAGCTAGCCTTCCAGGTTCACCTGGTGTTGACTCAGCTGACCTCCAAAGTTCTAGTTATAAGTCCCAATAGTTTTACAAACTCATGGAATTCAACCCCTCTGGGCTTTAAAGCCAAACACTAAGGGGATTAGTCTTCCCCATGTGAGCCCCCTGGTACAAGGACCCATTTCTCTGCCCTCTCCATGCATGCAGCCCCCTCCCTCCTGTGGACAGCCTCCCTCCACCTTTCTGACCTTCCTAGTCTCTCAGATGCAGCTTCTTCTCTATATTTAGTTTGTTCTGCCTGTCTTTGGATCCCTCTCCAGTTTATTGACTTGGATATAGATGATATCTAGTTGCAAACATGGAATGGGGTGAGCTCAATTTCTTCTGACTCCACCATCTTCCCCAGATATCAATTGATGACTTCTTCTCCTTTGGCTCCCACTCTGTTCAGCCAATGAGAACCACTAACAGGAAGGCAGCAAGTGAAAGAAGGGTGAGATTATGGCAGCAGGTCTCACACATTTTGGTCTCAGGACCCATTTATACTCTTAAAAGATAAAAATCATATCTATTGACACTTGATATTAAAACAAAAATTATATCTATTTATTTTTATCATATTAAAAATTTTAAACTGAAAAAATTATATCTATTGCCATAGATATAGATATATAATAGAAATAGATTGATATTGATATATACATTGATATGGAGAAAAATTATGTCTGTTGATGTTAGAAGCTAAAACAAATTATATCTATAGAGGTTACCACATTAGATATTAAAAGTGATCATTTTTAGATTAATTTATAAATATATTTCAAAATAGTTCCATTGTACATTGTACAACTATGTCCCTGACTCTCTTCTTTCTAGGCTGCAAGTTGACAGTGGCAGTGTTCCCTTGTCAGAGTTGCACCTGCTGTTGGACAGCCAGCCTCCTACAGTTACAGGATGCACTTTCCAGCCCCTTCCCCTCCCCTTGAGTAATAAAGGCTACTGCTGTTGCTAGACCTGGGGTTCTTCAGTATCCCTTGTTGGCTTCTCTTAATTTTGCCCTGACCTCTCTTTGTAAATAGGCCCCTCATTAAACTCTCACTAATTATTTTAGTGTGTGCCTGTGGTGGACAGACCCTGAGCTGGTCCTGCATGATCTCCACCTCTTGATATTCATACCTTTGTGTAATTCCCTCCACTTGAGAGTGATCTTGACCTGAGATTTGCTTCTAACTAGTAGAATGTAGCCAAAGTGATGGGATGTCATTCCCATGATTACATTATGTTGTGTAAGACTCTGGCTAACAGATACATTCTAGATACTCTCTTTGTTGGCTTGGTGGAGTAAGTGGCCTTGTGGGAGAAGCAGCCACATGATAATGATCTACAGCCAGCAGGAAGCTGGACCTCAGCCCTACAGCTATGAGGAAATGAATTCTGCAGACTGAGTGTGCTTGAAAGTAATTCTTCCCCAGTTGATTCCCCAGATAAAATCACAACCCAGGGGCACTTGGGTGGCTCAGTCAGTTAAGTGTCTGACTCTTGATTTCAGCTCAGGTCATGATCTCAGGGTTGTGAGATCGAGCCCCACATCAGGCTCTGTGCTGGGCATAGAGCCTGCTTGGGATTCTCTTTATCCCCCTCTGCTTCTCCTCTCTCTCTCAATCCTTCTAAAATAAAATTTAAAAAACCACAACCCAGTCAGTAACTTGATTTTAGCCCTGTGGGATCCTAAGCAGAGGCTCTGACTTTGGTATGCTCAGATTTCCTGAACCACAGAAACTGCGAGATATTAAATGTATGTTGTTTTAAGCTGCTAAATTTTTGGTAACTTGTTACACAGTAATAGATACCCAATACAGTGCTATTTCCCCCAAAAAACCCTGATTCATAAACTATCTATACACCACCTGTAAAAAAATTATTTCTACCACTTCCCTCCAGTTTTTAATAGCCTTTCCTGTATTCATTTCCATATCGCATGATGGCTACGAAAGCAGTAATAACTTATAGCATGAAGTGTGCAGTGATATTGGAGTCAACTGTTTTAGTTGTTTAAGACCTTGTTCCAGCTGACTTTTCTCTGGGTTAGAAGGATATAGCATATAATGGTCATGCAAGACTCTTTTGCGTTTGATTCCATAGCAATTAATATCAACACAATACATGCAAAATATTTTCATATGACTCATACAAAATGTGTATAGTATAAAATTATAGTGCCACGAACATCTGCATACCTACCACCCAGTTTAAAACACTGAGTATTACCAGAACCTTTGATACTAACTCCCTGAGTTTGCATCTAAAAGCCAATTTTCTTGCCTCCTCAACTAGGTAACCAGTATCCTATATTTTGTGTTTGTCACGTTCCTGACTTTGTTATTAGTTACCAACTATATGTATATGTCTAACATTGTATTGTTTAGTTTTACATGTCTCTGAGCTTCATATATATGTATATACATGCATACATACATGTAATTGTATATATATAGTATTCTTCTACTATTTGCTGTTGTTTTACAATATCATTTTTAGATTCATTCACGTTGTTGTATATAGCTGTAATTCATTCATGTTTTATTATACCTGAAGTTAGTTATCTATTCTCCTGTCTCAAATATTTAGATTATCTTCAGGTTTGTTATAAACAAATTTGCTTTACACAGGGACAGGAATTTTTCAACTCTAGAATATATATGTAGGAGTGGAACTGCTGGATTGTAGAATATGTTAATCTTTGCCTTTTACCAGATAATGCCTAGTTCTTTCCCAAAGTGTTTTGCCTAACTATGCTCTTAGAAGCAGTGTATAAGACTTCTTGTTATTCCACGTTTTGCTAATAAGACTAACTTAGCATATTTACATTAGTCTTTATTTTTCCTACCATTATTAAGAATAGGGGCAAAAAAGTAAAATTACATCAGTTACAGAAACAAAGAGGGCTGTATTTTCTTTGTTCGTTAATTCAATTATTCAATAAATATTTATTGAAAGTTTGCCTCATATTAGACACTATTCTAGGCACTGTGGATACATCAGTGGATAAAACAAACTCCCTAACCTCATGGAACTGACATTATACAAGAAGGAGACAGACAGTAAATTAGAAGTGTAAGTAAAATATATAACGTGCTAGAAACTGATCAATACAGTAAAGGAAAAAAACTACACAAGGAAGGAAGATAGGGTGTGTTAGAATGAAAAAGGGGGTACAATTTTAAATTGGTTGTTGGGAAAAGACCTCCCTGAGAAGAGAACATCTGTATAGAGCCTGCAAGGAGGTGAAAGAGAAGCCATGGATAATCTGGGAAAACAGCAAGGGCAGCAGCCCAGAGGTGGGAGCACGTTTGTTATGTTCACAGAAGAGTAAAGGAGCAAGGCTGTTGTGGCTGAGTGAGGGCAAGACTAATGGGGTTAAAATCAGTAAAAGTGAGATGAATCAAGTAAGGCACTGAGGTCATTGAAAGGACACTGACTTTTATTCTATGTGATACAGGAAGTCTTTGGACAGTTTTGAGCAAAGGTGTGACATGACTTGTATTTTAAGTGCATCATTGGTTGCTTGGTTGTAGACTGACTATAGGAGACTCAGGAACAGAGGAACACTTTGGAAATGGAGGCAATAATTCCAGCAGATTGATAAAATAGTATCTCAACAGATGTTACTAGTTTGAACCTGGATAATACTATAAAGGTGAGGAGATTTCAAGATTGAGCAGCAGTTTACTGATGGACTAGTTGTCAGAGGTAGGGGGAGTTGTCAGGGATGATTCCAACACTTTTGGCTTACACAACTATAAGGGTAGAAGTGCCATTTAATTAAACTAAGAAAGGATGCAAAAAGAGCAGGTTTGGGGGATATTGGTCAGAACTGACTTCTAGAGATGTTAAGTTTGAGATGTCCATTACACATCCACATGGATATGTTTAATGTGCAGTTGTTTATATGAGAATGGAGCAGGGTTTCTCCACCTCAGCACTATTGACATTTGGGACTGGGTAATTTTTTGTTGTGGGGAGCTGTCCTGTGCATTGTTAGATGTTTAGTAGCATCCCAGGTCTCTATGCACTAGATGCAAGTAGTATCCATTCCCCTCATTGTGACAACCAAAAAGTCTTTAGTCATTGCTAAATACCCCTCGGGGTGGGAGTGGGAGGCATAATTGTCCTGAGGTAAGAACCACTAGAATGGAATGGAGTTACGAAAAGAAGTCTGGACTTAAGTTATAAATTTGGGAATCATGAGCATACAGATGATATTTGAAGTCATTAGACCAGTTGATATCATCAGAGGGTAGATGGAAAAGAGAAGAGGTCCACGGGCTGAGATGGGGGGGGGGCCTTCAGTATTTGGAAGTCAGAGAGATAAGGAGGAACTAGCAGAGGTTCAGCAAAAGAAACATATAAGGAACATCAGTTAGTTGGGGAGAAAACTAAAGTTTATCATAAAAGGAGGGAGTATACAACTGTGTCAAATGCTGTTGATAAATCAAATAAAATAAGGACTGAGAATTGATCATTGAGTTTATTATCATGGAAGTTATTGATGACTTTGTCATTATCTATTTGAGTAGAGACTAGGGCAAAAATATATTTCTAATTGATTCCAGAAATAATGGAAGAAAAATAATTATAAACATTGAGTACAAAATAATATTCTCAATGAGCTTGCTGTAAAGGGAAAGAGAGAAATCAGGAATCAACTAGAGCGAGAAGTGGACACAGTGAGGGAAAAGGCAGAGCATGTTACTATAATGATGCAAAAGTAAATCCAGTTCAGAGGGAAATTTTGATGATACAGAAGAGAGAGGGAAAAAAATGTTAGAGTGGTATCCTTGGGTAAGCAAGAGAGAATTGATCACAACATTTGAGTCATTATATGTACATTTCCATATATTTCATAGATGCCAAGAATGTTAAGTTTGAGATACACATGGCTGATACCCATATCCTCTCAACACTTTCTGTCCTGTGCTTGCCTACAGTTTCTACCTAGAGCACATCATTTCTCTGACTGCGAGTGGAAGAGCAGATTTAGTCCACAGATGTTGACCCTTCTTTCCCCCACGCAGTCTTCAGCCAATGACAGATGGAAGCTGGAGTATAATACCCCAGTGTCTTCACCCTTGGTGAGAGGGCAGCTCTAAGGAGGCTGCTATGGCATCTCCTCCAGGTCTCCAGGGGAATTGGACCTCAGTTGCCCTCAGCATTAATCTGCTCATTAGCTCACCCCCTACTCCCTGCTTTCCTTTCCCCATTTCACTTGTCCACCCCCTTACAGTGCTACTGGCTCCTGGGATCACATCCCAAATAAGCTATTACACTCAAGTCCCTGTCTGTGTCTACTCTGGGGAAACCCAACCCAAGACAGTGTAAATTCAAATAACTTTGACTAAGCCCTACCTACTTGTTAGTAGTACAATACTTCTTACAGGTTGCATAGAAAAGTTGTCATTCCAGACTAACTTCAAACAACGTCTATATGCCTTAGCAGACTCAACCCAGAATATAACCGATTTGACGAAAATGGCCTCATATCTTTGCTTGAGTGTCATTCTTTGTCACATCAGCATGACAGCACTAAGTGTTTTGCTTGAATAAGTGGCTCCTTTGATAATACACCACAGGTCCAGCATTCTGCTCGCCATGATTTTCAGTTCCATCAAGGGAAGCCTAAGACATCTCACAATTCCCAGAGATTCTCAAACTGTGCTTCCTTTATTCTATTATGCACTCAATCTGTCTTGTCCATTTGAACTGGAGTCACCAGGGAATACAATTAGATAGCCACTTTATTTGCTTTTTCTCTTTTTACACTCTCTAGCCTGCCATTTCAGTTTTAGTCTGAATTGTCGTGTTGCTTCCTCATCCCCCACTCAACCCATCTCACTCATCTTTCACTTAAAATCCCACAGAGCTAGGCAACTATAATATTGTTCTTTCCCTTAATACCAGAAGATTTCATTTTGCACAGTTAGGTAACAGTAGCTAATATTTATGTAGTGTTTATATGTTCCAGACACTATTGTAAGCGCTTTACATGAGTTTTTCACATCAACATGTGTAGCAGGTACAATTATTGTCTCCATTTTACAAGATTAAATTGTTATGAATTTTTATTGGCACATTTCAAATTCCACAGCACCTCAGGGCTAGAAACAACTGTGAAAACTCTAGGTGATCTTTCCTTGATACATAGGTCTTTTCTTGATAAATAGAGATGTTTCCAAGTACTCCTAGGGTAATTTGAAATAGTCTACAGGTTCTATGCGTTCAATTGTATCTTCCCAAAATTCAAATGTTGAAGCCCTAATCCCCAATGTTATGGTATTAGGAGTTATTTAGGATTAGGTGAGACCATGAGGGTGGAGCTGTCATGATGGGGTTTGTTCCCCGATAAGAAGAGACCAGATAGCCATGTGAGAACACAGCAAGAAGATGGTTGTCTGCAAGCCAGGAAGACCGTTCTCACTAGAAACCAAATTGGCCAGCACCTTGATCTTGGATTCCCCAGCCTCCAGAACTGTGAGAAATATATGTTTGTGATTTAAGGCATCTAGTCAATGGTATTTTGTATAAGACAGCCTGGACTGACTAAGACAACAAGTTTCTGCAGGGCCCAATCCTGGCCTCTCTCCAGGCCATTGTCACATTCTTGTCCTCCCCTTACTCTGACACTCCAGTCCCAGTAGCCTCACCCTGTTTCTCCAATGAGACATGTCCCTCTAGTTCAGCACTTTAGTAAATGCTGTTTCCATTGCCTTGTACTCTGTGGTAGACAAAATAATGGTCCTCAAAGATATCCATGTCTTAATCTCTAAAACCTGTGAGTATGTGACTTTAATGACAAGGACACTTTGCAACTGTGATTAAATTAAGGATCTTGAGACAAGAAGATTATCTTGGATTATCCAGGTGAACCAATGTAATCACATGGGAGGGAGGAAGTTTGGAATCAGAGAGAAGATATGACTTATAAGAGGAGGCAGGATGTTCAGAATCAGAGGAAAGGAGATATGACCACAGAAATAGAGCTCAGAGTGATGTCATTACTATAACGGGACCATGAGCCAAGGCATGTGGCAGTCTCTAGAATCTAGAAAAGGTGATCCTTTCCTTTAACAGATTCTGCCCTAGAGCCTCCAGAGAAGCCCTGCTGACTCATTCTGAACCGCAGAATTGTAAGATAATGAATTATATATATTTAAGCCACTGTTTGTGGTAATGTGTTACAGCAGCAAGAAGAAACTTCCCTCTTCAATTTAATTCTTATTGATCCTTCAGATTTTGATTCAAATATCACTTCCTCAGGGAAGAAAATATCACTTCCCTTCCACTTTGACCACAGAGTTATAAAAACAATGCCCCTGTTACATTTTCACAGCATCCCATACTTTTCCTTTGAGACGCTTAATACTCTTAGATAATTTGATTAATAACTGTGTAACCCCCAGCACTGGAACTTCCATGAGGGCAGAGTCTATGCTGTCTTTTTTCACCATTATATTCCTAGCATCTCACACTATAATATCACAAGCACTCAATAAATAGTTATTTAGTGAACAAATAAATACGTGAAGGAAGTAATTAATATAGGATATGAAAATGATTTTATAGCTCTAAAAGGGACATATAAATATTGTTATAATTTTAACTGGTTAGACTTTGAAATGAAAATCAATGCTATCTATAAAAGGCAGCCTAATAATCTATGGAGCATTATTCCTATATTAAAAGGGCATCAGAAGTTTATAGTCAGAAACAGCTGCTGGTTAATGAGAAGTTGGAAACTCTCTCCTACTTTCTATCTTATCTTCACTCTTCTCTTTCTAAGTCATGGCCTTTCCTTGTTTCCATCAGTTCAAATATATGAAATTGCTCTTATAACTCTTATTAGTCACGACAATCCTTGCTGTGGTGTGGTAACAAACCCCCAAATCTCAGTGGTTTCAGACACAGATAAAATGATTTCGTGTTCTTGCAAAGTCTGAAGAGGGTCAGAAGAGTTGCCTTCCATCTGGCAATTCAAGAATTCAGGTTCCCTTCATCTTGTGATGTCACCATTTCAACCTGTGGCTTCCAAGGCTATCGTGTCAAGACAAAGCACAAAGAACTCACAGTCCTTACCACCTTAGTCCAGAAGTCATTGCTATCACTTCCACTCATAGTCATTGACCTAAACTTGTCACCTGGGGCCAACCCGACTGCAAAATCTGAGAAATGTAAGGGCCACAGGCAGTATTTGGTGAGTGTCGCTGTATTGTCCACAGCGGCTATATATATTGTTTTGGGCAATGTTTCATTGCTTATAAGGAAATTGAAATGTTGCTTCCCAAATAATATTTTAATGCATGTAAAAGTTCCAGCTCTTCAAAGAAGCAGTGAAGTGACTCATTTTGTAAAGAATCTCGTCAATGATCACTTCAAATCTGTCTTTTTTTACACTGGCTTTTCCTAAAATGGTATAATCATTGATGTGCTAGAGCTGGCTCCTATTGGCTCAGGAAGCTGATTTGGCACATCTCTTCCAACTCCCAAGTTCATGTTACGTAGCTTGAATTTGGTCAGAGTGGGGATTATCTATGCTATAGAAGTCAGCAAATGCTACAAATCAGGACTTTCTTCATTTTTTTCAAAGAGCCGATTATTAAACATTTACAAGTATACCACTGTATACACTGGTAGTTAAATGATTGTTTGGCCTTAGAAATCGGATTGTTGCATAGTACTATAATAATTGAGTTCTGAAATTTTAAAACCAAATTATGTTTTTGTGCTTTTGTGTCTGTGCGCACACACGTGCACATGTGCTCATGGTTTGCAATGCAGTGCAGTAAAGTGCTCTAGAAGAAGGGTTAGGAAACCAAAGGTCTATTCCAGATTCTGCCAAAATCATTCATGAGACCTTAGCCAAAATGCTCAATCTCTCTCAAACACGGGTTTGTTTGTTTGTTTGTTTGTTTGTTTAATATAAAGTTAGGGAATTGTACCAGCTGGCCTCTTGTCCTATTCTGATATTTAGGATTCAAGTCCCAGGCTGACTTAAGTCATAATTATCATACTCTGCATTAAGATTGAAGCCACCTAAAAGCACCTAATTGTTTCAGGGTCAGAATATTGTAATTCATTCCTAAATGATTCTGTTAGGGTTTGTGTTTGCTCTGTAAGAAGTACGTGGGTATGGCACAAAAATATGTATGAAAGAATGGTGCTCTGTTACTATAAATTAAATGAAAGATTTGCATTGCAAGGGATTCACATTGTAAGCTCTGTCATCTTGAGGATTAATCTACTACAATTGTAGCATTTTCTTTCTTTTTAGATAATGCTTTTGCATCAGCTTTTATTCCACTTATCTATTGCTGCTTAACAAATCACCACTAAAATCAGCGACTTAAACCGTAAACTACTTTACTGCATTTCACAACTTTCTGGGTCAGGAATTCAGACATATGGAATCCAATAGGGTTGCCAGATAGTAATCAGCTGGCAGCTAAGCTCATCTGGAGGATCCAAGGCATCTTTATTTACTAGACTGGTGCCTTGACAGGAATAAAAAGAGGACTAGGCTCACTTTGGCCCCTCTCTTACACCCCAGCAAGGTAGTCAGACTGCCACATGGTGACTCAGGGTTCCCAGAAACCAAAGCTGAAACTGCCAGTCCTCTAAAAGTCTAGGTCCAAAACTGCCATGGGGTCGCTGGTGGCATATTCTACTGGTCAAAGCAGTCACAGGCCTGTCCAGATTCAGTAGGAACTGGATCAAATAATTTGTGGCCACTTTTAATCTATAAAATCAAGACATATCTTAAATGCTATCAGAGCTTCTTGAAGACCCTCTGTAATCCTGTTCTCCCCTAAATACACAACTGCACCCACAAACAGTAGAGAGATCAACTACCACTACGTTGTGCCTTGCTCCTCTATATAAACCTTGCAACATTTAGCACAGTCTTGGTATATACTAGTTTGTACAAAAATATGTTAATTGTATCAGTACATTTAAAAATGTTGCCTGTCTACAAAATTGTATAAGTTATGGCTAGTGTATTAGTCAAGGTTCTCCAGAGAAACAGGACTACTAGGATGTATTTTTATATATATAAGATATATACATACATATATATAAGATATATATACATAAGTGTTTAAGTATAAGATATATACATAAGTATATATAAATGTATATTTGTATAATAGATATATCTTATATATATCTTACATATATACATTACATATAAGATATATATATATATATACACCCATACATATATCTTATATGTATGTATGTGTATATATACATATATCCTATTGTTTCAGTTTCTCTGGAGAACCTTGACAAACATACTAGCCATAAGATATATCTTATGGCTATCTTATCTTATATATCTCATATTCATGTATATAAATAAACATATCATATCTATATGAAGACATTTATTATAAGATATATAAGATATATCCAATTATAAAGGCTAAAAAGTTTTGCCATCTGCCCTCTGTAAGCTGGACACCTAGGAAAGCCGGTGGTATAGTTTGAAGGCTTGTAAATTACAATCAATTATAGAGTATTCTTCACCTATCAGATCTATAAAAAATTTAAAAACTGGACAATATTGGGGTGCTTGGGTGGTTCAGTCAGTTAAGCATCTGATTCTTGATCTTAGCTCAGGTCATGCCCTCAGGGTAGTGAGTTTTAGCCCCACATTGGGCTCCATGCTGGGCATGGAGCCTACTTTAAAAAAAAAAGTAAAAACTGGGCAATATTTTTAGCAATAATGTGAAGAAATGGGAATTTCTGGTAAAACTGAATTTGGTATCGTTTGCAGGCCAATTCAGTGGTATTTATTGAAACAAAAAACTACATACCTTCTGTGACCCAGTAATTTCAGTTCTCACCAACCTCCCTTATTCTGTACAAAATGAAACACTTTGATATTGTCAGAATTATTGACAAAGTCACACATTTTACCATATTTTTTATTATCAGTTAAATAAAATGCTCAGGTTACTAGCTATGACCTACAAATTTTGGCAGTAAGTTATCATTTTTAATGTATTAATAAACTGACATGTTTTGCACAATTACATAAGGAACCACATTTAAAGTTACAAAGATTATGTAGCATTATTCATAGGCATGAAAAAAACCAAAAACAACCTAAATGACCTTAAATAGTGGAGGTATTAAACAAGACATACTGTAGTCTTAGTCAAAAGAATGGGACAGACTTATGTGTATTAACATGGAATGGTCTCCAGGACAAATTGTTGAGTGAAGAAGAACATGGTGGAACATTATATACAATGGAAAACTCTTTAAGTTAAATGAATAGACACAAAATTTGTTATGATTTTGTAAATAATGATATATAAATGCAAAGAATAAGGTCTGGAAGGACATTTACAAAGCTGTCAACGGTGGTGACGGGAGAAGTATTGAGAGTGGGGGCAGAAATCAAAGCAGGATTAAAGGGACTTTAGCCTCATCTGTAATCTTTTAATCTCTATGAATACAATATATTATTCATAATGTAAAAAAGTAAAAATAATTGTTAAAATTAGCTACAAAATTTTTTATTTCAAAAATTTGAAACAGGTAGATTACTATTAGTAACAAGATGAGGTATATTTTTAAGTGGACAAAATAAATTTTAGATCATTACATGTAGCTTAACTTCATTTGGGTAAAAAGAGAGAGAAAGACTGTTATCTAGATACATATTGCATTTAGGTGGCAAATACATGAAACGGAAAGATCCCTACCAACTGTTAATGAAGGTGACTTTGTGTGGGAAAGGAGTTAAGGTGAGAGGCAGAGCAGGCAGGGGGAGATTTACTTATTTTAATATGCTTCAGTACTGTTTTAATTTTTATAATGAGCATGTACTACTCTTTTGATTAAAATTCCAATTAAAACAGTAAATTCAGCAGTGGCCTACATGGCTAGTTATAAAACATCCAGAATTTCACAACTAAACCATAGATTATTTCCAGGTCTCACTTTCGTTTAAAAGACGGAAGCATTTGTTGGGGTGCCTGGGCGGCTCAGTCGTTAAGCGTCTGCCTTCGGCTCAGGTCATGATCCCAGGGTCCTGGGATTGGGCTCCATGCTTGGGCTCCTTGCTCGGCGGGAAGCCTGCTTCTCCCTCTCCCACTTCCCCTGCTTGTGTTCCTGCTCTCGCTGTGTCTCTCTCTGTCAAATAAATAAAGAAAATCTTAAAAAAAAAAAAAAAAGATGGAAGCATTTATATCTAAGGGATTGACTTGAAGTTCATGTGTTCAATCAGTAGACAACAGCCTCCATGGTTTACATGTGCACTGATTGGCCTTCTTCATTAGGAATGTAGGAAATAGGCATATGCAATTTTTTTTCTCTAAAAGTTGGGGACAATGACCTAAGAGGGACACATTACATTTCATTATTTTTACTGGTTTGTAACTCTCCAGGCAAAGGGTGTAAAAGCTGAATAACCTGATCCCAACCAAATTATAAAGCCTGTACCAGAAGAGACTGTACTAATTGTTGAATCACTTTTTTATTAACATAGGCATGAAGGGGTAAGTATATAAACTGACACCATTACTGTCCCACACCTTTGTGCCCAAAAGAAAAACAAAAGAAGAAGATTTTACAAAAAACGTCTGTTTTGATGGTATCAAACGTGGTAGGAAGAACCTCTTCCTTTTAGTCGTTTCCTGTTTGTCAGCTTTCTATCTAGGTGTCAGGTTTAAATTTGGAACATGCAATATGCAGTGAATTTATCTTAAGCAAAGGACAAAAAAAAAAGAGAAGAAACAAAACTTCAGATTACCCATCTGAAAACAAAATATATTTGACATATAAAATAATGTTACTTTTTCTAGTTATAAAAGCCATTGTGCTATAAATGGAATTAATTTGCATAATGCCAATCAGTGCCATAAACAAATATAGCTCTAATTGTTTATGAATTGTTATACTGTGATTTGAAGCTTGATTTGGGAAATGCTGACATTAACAGATTATATAATAAAATTGATGATGAAAAGTGTTAGATTCCAAAATCAGGAGAAGTCAAAAGTGAAATATCAAGAGCAAAATTAATGTTAAGAATCTCCACAGAGAATGATGAGAAATGAAAGAATATTCTAACAGAAAACAAGGAATACAAAGCACTGATTAAATCATATGACTGGTATGAGGATTCATTCTTAGCTAATATATGAAGAAAAGGAAGAGAGGAAATCACTATTAGACCCCCTAATGATTGACCCAAGGAGGAGTGAAAGAGAATTCTCTCAGTACATGTGTGTATCTACCTTAACAGTACAGAGGACAGCCACACCTGGATTTTCCAATACAGTGCCTATTGATTTATTTTTAATTGTGATATCAGTGACACCATAAAAATGTACAAACCTTAGGTGCATAGCACAATTAATTTTTACGTATGTATGCATCCATGTACCATCACCCAGACCAAAATAAAAAATATTCATCATCTTAGAAGATTTTCTTAAGCCTCTTTCCAGTCAATTCCTCTTCCCTTAGAAGTAGCCAGGCACTCCTATAACCCTTACCATTGTAGCTTAATTTTCATGTCCTTGAACTACTTAATATAAAAGGAATAATACAGTATGTAGTCTTTTGTGTCTGGTTTCTTTTTATTGCTGAATGACATTTGCACTGTTCCCATTTTGAGATCATAATGAATGAAGCTACTGTGATCGTTCTTTAAAAGTGTTATGGTTCACCATAGGTGGTCGAGTACGGTTCCCATCGATCATAGAACCTGTGAATTAAAGAGAAAAGCTTCTCAACCTATAATGGTGGAACAGAGATTGGATGGCCAAAATAGACAATCCCATCCAAAAAGGGAAGGAACAGAAAGTACATAGCAATCATAGGCCCATAGCAATTCTGAAATCCACTCAGGCACATGGCACCACTTTAATCCCTTGATGGGGACCCAGTTCTCCCTGTGAATGGATTATTCTTGTTTCTTGGCTTTGGTCTTTGGGCTCTTGACTCCTCCCTTTGAATCATCATTTCTCATCCATTAAAAAAAGTCTGTGTTTGCAGCAATGTAGCTTTCTTAGCCTGCTTCCCACTCATAGAAGTTAATTTTGTGCTATCTCTGTCTCTTTCATTCCAAGCTGTCTTGATTCCTTTAGCAACTTTGTGGGTTTCTTATATCAATTCATAATAAACTCTGATAAACAAAGTCATACTCACATTTCTTTCTGAGACAAGTCCTTCTATACTTGGCCATGTATAAGGCTGCTATAGAAAAATACCCTCAAAATTCTTGAAAACTTTATCATTTAACTGAGAGGACCTATAAAAGCCTACCCTAAACCTTTCTGAAATCCTCATAAAGGGTCTGAGAGCTACATCTGTGAGATATTTACCCTGAAGCTATACTCTACTGATGACTCTGGATTTGATCTTGCTATTTATTACTTTGAAAATCTTTTACTGGGAGACACTGAGGATAGAAAACAGTTTTATTTTCAAGCCCCACAGGTCCTGGATATATAATTCTTCTAAATTTGACTAAAAAATGTAATAGTTTCTTCTTCATTTCCTCTCTCTTTCTTAAGTTATCATAATCAGTAGAAGAAGCCAGTTGGCACTTTCTGCACTCTGCCTGGAGATCTCCACAACCAAGCCCATGAGCACCTTAAGTTTTACCCTTTTGAATTTCCAATTCTCCAGAGGCAACACTTTTGACAAACCGTGTCACTACATAGCAATCAACCTTTCTTCCTCATCTTCAGATAACATTGTCCTCAGTGTCATAGGATCCCTCAGCAGTGGCCTCTTGAGGCTCTTTGAGATTATATTTACAATATTTTTGAGGCCCTACCAGCATCCACCCAGTCCCAAAGCCAATGTCACATACTTAAGATTTTTGTTGTAGAGCACTTCCTTTCCATTTGCTGCACAAAAACTGCACCAAAATGTAATGGCTTCAAACAATAGCAATTTAATTATACTTCATTATTTTGTGGGTCAGGAATTTGGTTAGGACTCAGTAGAGTGATTTTTCTGATCTATATGACATTGACTGAGGTCACTCAGAGGTCTTCAGCTGTGGCAACAGGGTTGGTTTGGAGAATCCAAGACAGCTTCCTCACATGTCTGAAGTACTTCGTTGTGGATGGCTGGAAGTCTGGCCTGAACTGGAGTGCCTGCACATGGTTCAAATCTCTAGATCGCTCTGGTATGTGTCAAAATTATTCAGAAGAGTGTCCTCAAAGACAGGGATAAAGAGATTTATGTCATCCACAGGGCCTCCTCTGGCTTAGACTACTCCAAAGAATGAATGAGGTCATTTGCTTCATGCCCCAGAGAATCATTCTGTTTAAGACCAGCTCTAAATTTAAGAGGAACTTCACATTAGTGTATGTTTTGCTCCCAATTAGAGTGCCTATAGACAATGAGGCCAGCCAACATATGGTTCCAAGGAGCACATTTTAAAATGTGTGTGGTGCTCTGAAGGAAACATGCTCTTATTTTTGAAGCTGGTCAAAACATTGAAAATCTTAAACCTTAAAATCTGAGGTTTCCTGGGAAAGACATCTTAGTTTCCCAGACCCCAAGCCCCCCTCTCTTTCAATCTATTTGTGTTTGTTCTCTCCTAGGTCTGCAGATGGGCAAGCAATAGGGTTGAAATATACCCAATGAGGACATGGCACTCTCCTTCAGGAGGCACGGCCAACCCAATGAAGATGAAGTTTGCTTTTCTGAAATCTCTTTTATAAGAATAAGTCTCTGTCTTGATCACTTTTCACCATCTTCCTTTCAACTATTTTTCTCGCAAATATTGTTCTGAGATTACGAACTCATTAGTGACGCTGCTAGGGCTAAACTTTCTCAGGAAGTTTCTGGTTAACTCAGGCCTTCCAGGAAAGTAAAAATAAGCTTGAGAACTAAAGTGTCCTCAATCTAAGTGGGGCCATGGTGATAAATGATGGTCATTCTCATTCATTAAATGGAGAGTATATTATTAGCATGGAGTTGGGAGTTTATTTTATAGAAGAGTAACTAAATATGAACTGACAAGACTGGTTAGAAACATGGGAATGTTATGCTACTTTGTCTAACCAACCAGTGGTATTTGGTTTTTATCTCATTTTCTTGCTATCAAAAACTCTTGGCATTTGCCTTTCTGGTGTCATACCCAGACCAAGAGAGAAGAAGCAATTTGGGGCTATGTATTTACAATGGGAGGCACTTAAAGAACAAGGTTGTTGCTCAAGGGTCCGCAAGCTTGTCTTAGTGTCCATACAGAACCACACCTAGGAGAATGCCTTCACCCACATCTCTGAAGAAAGAAGATAGCAGAAAGCTCATGACAGAAGAAACATTTTCTGAATGAGAGAAATGTTTTGTTCAGTTTCAGTCCTTGGTCTACATCATAAAGAAGACTTGTAGGATATTAATACCAATTGCACCACGTTAATATAAGATCAAAGCTAACACTGATCTAGGAGTGAGGACTTACTACCCTACCTTTCATGATGGATCAAAATTTGAGCATATCTTTACTTCAAAACAATATGCAGTTACAGATAAACTTCTATACTTTAGTCTCTCTTTCAGTCACAGTACCCTATACATCAAAGTTAACAACTCACTGAGATAGAAAAATCAGTCTCTGAAGAGATGGTGAGCCAGATTCTAAGTTACCAGATTTCACTTGGGTCAGAGAACAGCAGCAAAACTAAAAGCCAGCTGGACAGTTTATTGCTATTATAACTATAATAATAGTTATTATTATTATTTTGAGTTACCAGTGTGCTCGGAAGGCTCGATGTATTTAACCTTTCAGAAGACAAGTCTAAAATGTCTGGTTTTGTCCTAATGAACTTACAGCTGTGGTTAAAATCTGATAGAGCTCTGGTCCCTTTCTAATTTCATGAGAAACTGATTCATTTGTAAAATGCCTCCACTTCACTCATTCATTTATAACTGAAGCGATGCACTAATCCACTCAGGAAACAAATCTTGTGATACACGGGAGATCAATTGTTTTATGAAATAAAATTAAAAGTGTAAATGTGGTTAACATTTTAAAGATATGTCAATTGAAAGTACTCCTTGAACTCATTTGACCAAGTGTATTTTTTTTCCATTTTTTGAAATCACACCTGTGCTAAGACATGCACTCTCTTCCTCTATCTGGTAAGCACAAGGTGTGGGAACTTGTGCAATAGATAATTAATCTCTATTGCTATCTATAGTTTCATAGTTAACACTGTCTTAGCAGAAGTGTGAAAACACATTCACACCTTTGAAAATGGATGATTAACTAATCAAATGACAATATGAATGTTAGACAGAATTACAGAAATGACTGCGAGGCAGAGCTATTTATGATTATAACATTCTATTTAATTTTTAAGGGTGGATTGTTCAGTGTAATCTGTGCTCCTCAAACATCCACGCAGATTCTCAACTTTTTAATTGCATAAGTTCTCAAAAAAGAATGAATAAAATTTCACATTCTTCCCTAATTAAGTAATTTTTAATATGAGAGGTTAAGAAGGAGAAGAGAGGTATATTTCAAGACCATAGGCAAGGAGGAGCGAAGAAAGGAGAATCACATTTGAGTGAATCGTCAAGTTATTTTTTTACTCTGGACATTGTAATTTCCATTTAAAATGCAGACTAAGCTGAATAAATAATTGAATAGCTAGTTCTCTTTTGATAGTCTGATGTATAAAAATCCAAACTGGGAGGTAGGCCCATGTTCATTATTTTGTTAATTTCCTATGTTTACCTGTGTGTTCTCTTCAAGAAATGATAATCAGGAAAAGGCAGAGACACTGTTGAAGGAATGCAGATCTAATTACTAGGGATTCAAAACCAGTATTCTGTATTCTATCTAAAAGCCTTTAGATGAAAATATTTACCCATATTTATATTTTTAAAGCCAAAGTGTATATTTGCAACACATATCACTTACTGCCTTATAGTGTGGTATTTTAAAGATATGTTAACTCCTCTGTAATGCCTTGAGATCTGGCTACATGTCTGACTCATTATCCCAGCCCAATTTAGCCCAGTGCTTTATACTGAATGGGCATCCCTGTCTACTGAATCAAGCCTAAATAGTAAATGAGGAGACAAAAGTTGTTATAAAGTTGCATTTTCATGGACTTTCATACATTTTCTTTCTTTTTTTTTTTTAAGATTTTATTTATTTATTTATTTGAAAGAGAGAGACAAAGCGAGAGAGGGAACATGAGCAGGGGGAGTGGGAGAGGGAGAAGAAGGCTTCCTGCCGAGCAGGGAGCCCGATGCGGGGCTCGATCCCAGGACCCTGGGATCATGACCTGAGCCGAAGGCAGAAGCTTAATGACTGAGCCACTCAGGTGCCCCGACTTTCATACATTTTCAAAAACTTGACTATTTAAATAGTAGAAAACATGATTTTTTTCAATTCATAAATTAGCTGCACATTTTTTTGTTACATACAAAAGAATTTCTATTAATTAGCAATAGTTTATCAGCACCAAATAAATCCACTGTCAGCTGTTCAACCTTGTAGTTCCTATTGCCCCACCTTGAATGTGGGTGTGGGTGTAGGTGTACGCATACATCTATTCTCCCCCTCCAAGCTGGCTTCTGTCTCCATTTTTTTTTTTTTTTATTGAAATAATTCTGGAAAAGGTCTTCCCCATCTTTCTTTACCTTTGACACCACTAAATAATCCTTCCTTTTTGAAACATTGTCTTCTCTTGTTTTCCATGCCAAGACATGTTCTTAATTTTTCTCCTACATCTCTTCTTGGGAGATCTCACTTACTCCTGTAGATTCAGTTACTATGAATATATTCTTATGCCTGCCAAGTTTAAGCCTCTAGCCCAAATATCTCTTGTCACCTTCAATTCCATATACGTATCTGAAAGTATGTACACACACACTACACACATGCATGCCCACACACACACACACTCAGGGTATCACACACCTGTCCCCCACACCTACTCCTTCACTATGTTTCCCTCTCTCAGTAACATCAGTTACCCAAGTAGAAATCTGGGTGTCATCCTTTACCCTTCCTCTTGTACCTCCACATCAAATCTCTCAACATATCCTATTCATTCTACCTCCCAATGTATCTCAGATTCATCTACTCCTATCCATCACAGTCGGGGCAACCATTATCCTGACTCATTTATTACAACATCCTACTAGCTAGTCTTCTTGTCTCCAGTCTTGCTCCTTCAGTTCCTTTTCCTACTGTACTCAAACAGACTTTCTGCAGTGGTCATTACACTTTCTTGCTTACAAACCCCCTTAGAATTTTTGAAAAATATATGTACTTTCTTACCTTTTTTTAAGTTCACATAAAATTATTTTACTATAAAATTAGATAATTACAAAGAATGGAATATATATAACACTGATACAAAAAATAAAACAACTGTGTCCTCTTTTGAATATACCCAAATGAATCTAAATGATAAGATTTGATACCTCTCATTGTTCTTTTAAAAATACATGAACAAATTCCTCTCTATCAACAGGAAATGGGTTTGATTTTTTCCCTTGAACTTGTATTTCCACTCCATTTTTTTCCCCACAGTTTTTATCCTTAAGAATTATTTTTAATTTTTAGTCTTGGTTGATTATCCTATCACAATGCAGAAAAACATACATATAAGTCAAAATGTTTAAAAATTTCCTGTGACCATAATGGTGTAAGTATTATTAGGTTCTTACAGATTGAGTTAGTTATACTTATTTTACAATATAACTGATGAAAACAGCATAAATATATTACATATTTAGAAAAATATTTATTACACATGAAAGTAAAATTTTATAAGAAAACCACCTCTTAATGAGATAGATAAGTCTTGTGTCTGTGGATAAACATTACATATCTCTAGAATGATAAAGCACTCAGAATAAATTCTATACCTATATTTGGCCTTATAGATATAATTTTTGAGAAGCTTTGATTCCATAAATAACTATGTGGGCCAGGAAGGAACTTTATTATAGCAATGACAGTCATTTCCTTAAACTCTTTTCAAACAATATGTCAAAAAAAACATGATATAATATATAATATAATATATAATTATATAATAATATATATATATAATGTAAATATAAATATATAATATATCATGAGTTTTTTTACATTGATATATCAATTGAAAACATGATTAGATCCTCCTTCATCTTATACAAAGTGCACAATTGGACACCCCTTAACTTGCAAAAGGACATTTTACCAGTTATTAGTGTTATTTTCTTGGCCAATGCCTGAGAGTATACCAAAAAAGCTTTAGCAAACCTTATTAGGAATTCTCCTGAGGACTCACCTACTCCAAGCCCATTAGCCTCAGCCATGAGCTTAGGGCAAATTTTGTTAAAGCCACACACACTCAGGACCCACCCAGCTGCCAGGTACACAGCAGCCACCATGTGCCCCACCAAGCCACCAAACCACACCCAGACACCCACTTCCAGCTATTGTCACACTCTGTGACAAGTCTCGCACCCCAGGCTGCCCCACAGCACTTCAGGGGATCTATAATAGGACTACTAGCCCAGCTCAAATTTGCTAACACCACTGGCCTGCTCCCAAGTTCCTGGTGGGCACATCCCCTCAAGGCTGATCTGGCTGGGTCCCACTAACACCACAGAGAGCAAGCACAGCCCAAAACAGGCAGAGAGTCAGTGCAGATGACTGAACTGATAGGAAAAGTAACTCAGACACAATAGCAGGACATAAGCAAGACACGTTGGATACTCTTCCAAAGTGCCAGTCACTGGTAGACAGAAGACACTGCACTGAAGGGCACTCTTCTGCATAAAGTCACTCCTTTTCTTCTTCTTTTAAGATTTTATTCATTTGTTTGAGACAGAGAGAGAGAGAGAGCATGAGCAGGGGATGGAGGGGCAGAGGAAAAGGGAGAAGCAGACTCCCCACTGAGCAGGGAGCCTGATGTGGGCTCTATCCCAAGACCCTGAGATCATGACCTGAGCTGAAGGTAGATGCTTAACTGAATGAGCTGCCCAGGTACCGCATGAAGTCACTACTTTCAAAAGCAGAAGACATACCTGACTTTCTTAACACACAGAAACAGACAGAGAGAGGCAGACAAAATGAGGAGACAGAGAAATTTATCCCAAATGAAAGAACAGGACAAGGCTACAACGAGAGATCTAAGTGAAACAGATACAAGTAACTTGCCTGATAGAGAATTTAAAGTAATGGTCATAAGGATACTCACTGGACTTGAGAAAAGAGTGGAAGACATGAGTGACACCTTAACACAGAGATAAGGAATAACGTAGCAGAGATGAAGGGCTCAATAAATGAAACGAGGAACACGCTTGATGGTATGGAAAGCAGGATGGAAGAAGCACAGGAACAAATTAGTGACCTGGAAGACAGAGAAACGGAAAGTAATCAAGCTGAGCAAAAGAGAGAGAAAAGAATTATGCAAAATAAGAATAGACTTGGGGAACTCAGTGACTCTATCACATGTAATAACATTCGTATTATAGGAGTCCCAGAAGAAGAAGAGAGAGAAAAGAGGGCAAAAATTTATTTGAAGAAATAATAGCTGAAAATTTCCTGAATCTGGGGAAGGAACAGATATCCAGATCCAGGAGGCACAGAGAACTGCCAACAGAATCAACAAAAGCAGACAGACACCAAGACATATTCTCATTAAATTTGCAAAATATAGTGATACAGAAAAACTTTTAAAGGCACCAAGACAAAAGAAGTCATTAACTTACAAGGGAAAACCCATAATGCTAGCAGGAGATTTTTCAACAGAAACTTTGCAAACCAGAAGATAGTGGCGTGATATATTCAAAGTGCTGAATGGGAAAAATCTGCGGACAAGAATACTCTATCCAGCAATGCTATCATTCAGAACAGAAGGAGAGATCGACAGGTTCCCAGACAAACAAACCCTAAAGGAGTTCATGACCACTGAACCAGCTCTGCAAGAAATATTATAAGGGACTCTTTGAAGGGGAAGGAGGATCAAAGGTAAGTTTGGAAGTAGGAAACACAAAAGCAGTATACATGAATATTTCTGTGAGAAATCAGTCAAGCAACTCTCAAAAACAGGATATAAATATAATAATACGTACCTAAAACGTGGGGGAGGACAGGAGAAAGGAATGGGTTCAAATTAAATGACCATCAACTCAATATAGACTGCTATATGGAGAAGAGGTTATATACAAACCTAATGGTAACCATGAATCAAAAACCACTCATAAATATGCAAAGAATAAAGAGAAAGAAATCCAAATATATCACTAAAGAAAATCAGCAAACCATGAAGGAGAGAAAGACAAGAAAGGATCAAAGAAAATCTTCAGAAACAGCCACAAAACAAGTAATAAAATGACAATACATACATATCTATCAATAATTACTTTGAATGTAGATGGACTAACCAAAAGACATAGGGTGACAGAATAGATAAACAAGACCTGTCTGTATGCTGCCTACAAGAGACCCATTTTAGACCTAAAGACACCTGCAGATTGAAAGTGAGAACATGGAGACACACCTATCGTGCAAATGGATGTCAAAAGAAAGTCGGAATAGTAATACTTCAATCAGACTAAATAGACTTTAAAACAAAGACTGTAACAAGAAACAAAGAAGGACAGTATATAATAATAAAGGGGACAATCCAACAAGAAGATATAACAATTGTAAATATTTATGTACCCAATATAGGAGCACCCAAATACATAAAACAGTTAATACCCAACACAAAGGAAGCAATCAATAAAAATACTAGAATAGCAGGGGATGTCAATACCCCACTTACATCAATGGACAGATCATCTAAACAGAACAGCAACAGGGCTTTGAATGACACATTGGACCAGATGGATTTAACAGATATATTCAGAACATTCCATCTAAATACAGAAGAATACACATTCTTTTCAAGTGCACATGGAACATCCTCCAGAATAGATTACATATTAGCCCACAAACCAGCCTCAACAAATTCAAGAAATTCAAAATCAAACCATGCATGTTTTCTGAGCACAACACTATAAACTAGAAGTCAACCACAAGAAAAAAATCCGGAAAGACCACAAATATATGGTGGTTAAATAACATGCTACCAAACAATGAATGGGGCAAACAGGAAACAAAGAAGAAATAAAAAAGTATATGGAAACAAGTGAAAATGAAAACACAATGATCCAAAACCTCTGGGATGTAACAAAAGTAGTTCTAAGAGGGAAATTTATAGCAATACAGGCTTACCTCAAGAAGCAAGAAAAATCTCAAACAACTGAACCATACACCTAAAGGGGCTACAGAAAGAACAACAAACAAAGCCTAAAACCAGGAGAAGGAAGGCAATGATAAAGATTAGAGCAGAAATAAATGATATAGAAACTAAGAACAACAACAAACACAATAGGACAGATCAATGAAACCAGGAGCTGGTTCTTTGAAAAAAATTGATAAAATTGATAAGCCTTAGCCAGACTTATCACAAAAAAAGAGAAAAAGAGAAAGGATTCAAATAAAATCACAAGTGAGAAAGGAGAAATAACAACCAGCACCACAGAAATATAAACAATTGTAAGAGAATTTTATGAAAAACTATATGCCAATAAATTGTATAACCTAAAAGAAATGGAGAAATTTTTAGAAACACAAAAACTACCAGAACTGAAACAGGAGTAAATAGAAAATTTGAACAGACTAATAGCCAGCAAAGAAATTGACTCAATAATCAAAAAATTCTCAAGAAACAAAACTCCAGGACCAGATGGCTTCTCAGGGGAATTTTACGAAACATTTAAAGAAGAGTTGATATCTATTATTCTCAAACTATTCCAAAAACATGGAAATGGAAGGAAAACTTCCAAATTCATTATATGAGGCCAGCATTACCCTGATACCAAACCAGACAAATGGACCACTAAAAAAGAGAACTACAGGCCAAATACCCCTGATGAACAGAGACACAAAAATTCTCTAAAATACTAGCACACCACATTCAATAACACGTTAAAAAAAATCACTCACCATGATCACGTGGAATTTATTCCTGGATGGCAAGCATGCTTCAGCATTCGCAAATCAATGTGATACATCACGTCAATAAGAGAAAAGATAAGAACCACATGATCATTTCAACAGGCACAGAAAATGCATTTGACAAAGTTCAACACATGTTCAGGTTAAAAACGCTCAACAAAACAGGTTTAGAGGGGACATACCTCAACATAATAAAGGCCAAATGTGAAAAACCCACAGCTAACATCATCCTCAATGGGGAAAAACTGAGAGCTTTTCCACTAAGGTCAGGAAAAAGACAAGGATGTCCATTCTCACCACTTTTATTCAACATAGTACTGGAAGTCCTAGCCATAGCAATCAGAAAACAAAAGGAAATAAAAGGCACCCAAACCAGAAAGGAAGAAGTAAATCAGTATTTGTGGATGACATGACACTATATATAGAAAACCCTAAAAGATCACCAAAAAATTGCTAGGTTTGATAAAACAAATTCAGTAAAGTCACAGGATACTAAATCAATTTACAGAAACTGTTCCTTTCTATGCACCAATAATGAAGCAGCAGAAAGATAAATTAAGAAAACAATCCCATTCACAATTGCACACCAAATAAAAAGATACCTAGGAATAATCCTAATGAAAGAGGTGAAAGACCGATGTTCTGAAAACTATATAAACCTGATGTAAGAAATTGAAATGTTACAAAGAAATGGAAAGGCATTCCATGCTCATGGGTTGAAAGAACAAATTTGTTATAATGTCTGTACTACCGAAAGCAATCTACACACTTAATGCAACCCCTACTAAAATACCAACAGCATTTTCACAGAACTAAAACAAACCATCCTAAAATTTGTATGGAACCACAAAAGACCTCCAATAGCCAAAGCAACCTAGAAAAAGAAAAGCAAAGCTGGAGGCATCACAATTCACCTCAAGTCATACTACAAAGCTGTAGTAATCAAAACAGTATGGTACTGGCACAAAAATAGACACATAGATCAATGGAACAGAATAGAAAACTCAGAAATGAACCCACAACTATATGGTCAATTAATTTTCAACAAAGCAAGAAAGAATATGCAATGGGAAAAAGAGAGTCTCTTCAACAAATGGGGTTGGGGAAAACCGATCATGTAAAATAAAGCAACTGGACCGCTTTCTCACACCACACACAAAAATAAACTCAAAATGGACGAAAGACTTAACTGTGAGACCTGAAACCATAAAAATCCTAGAATAGAACCCGGATGGTAACCTTTTTCATATCGGCTGTAGCAACTTTTTTCTAAATATGTCTCCTGAGGCAAGGGAAACAAAAGCAAAAATAAACTACTGGGACTACATCAAAATAAACCCTTCCGTACAGCTAAGGAAACACTCAACAAAACTAAAAGACAATCTACAGAATGGAAGAAGGTATTTGCGAATGACATCCAATAAAGGGTTAGTATCCAAAATATGTAAAGAACTGATACAACTCAACATCCCAAAATTAAATAATCCAATTAAAAAATGGACATGAACAGACATTTCTCCAAAGAAGACATCCAGATGGCCAACAGACAAATAAAAAGATACTCATCATCACTCACCATCAGGGAAATGCAAATCAAAACTACAATGAGATATCACCTCACACCTGTCAGAATAGCTAAAATCAATAACACAAGAACAACAGCTGTTGACAAGGTCATGGAGAAAAGGAACACTCATGCACTGTTGGTGGGAATGCAAACTGGTGCAGCCACTGTGGAAAATAGCATGGAGTTTCCTCAAAAAAGTTAAAAATAGAACTAACTCATGATCTAGCAATTACACTACTTGGTATTTACCCCCCAAAATTCAAAAACACTAATTCAAAACCATACATGCACCCCTATGTTTATTGCAGCATTATTTACAACAGCCAAATAATGGAAGCAGCCCAAGTGTCCATCAAAGTGGAGATTAAGGAGCGCACTTGTAATGAGCACAGAGTGATGTACGGATGTATTGAATCACTATAGTGTACAACTGAAATTAACATAATACTGTATGTTAACTATATTGGAATTAAAATAAAAACATTAAAAAAAACTTCTCAGGTGACAATTAATTTTACTTTTTTACTTAGAGGTACCTTATTTATGAATCTAAAATTAGTCAAATCTAGGCTTTATATTCATATAAATTCATAAATTTCACATATATATTGAATTCCACATGTTAGGATATTTTCTGATATCTATTCAAAAAAAGACCTTTACAGTTGTGCCAAAGTTCAGTTTTCTAGGTCATTTCTTGATGCTTTAAAAATCATGACAGGTAGGGGCACCTGGGTGGCTCAGTTGGTTAAGCATCTGCCTTCAGCTCAGGTCATGATCTCTGGGTCCTGGGATCGAGCCCCACATCGGGCTCCCTGCTTTGCAGGGAGTCTGCTTCTCCCTCTGCCTGCCGTACCCCCTGCTCATGAGCTTTCATTCTCTCTCTCTCTCTGTCAAATAAATAAATAAAAATCTTTCTAAAAAAATCATGACAGGTAGACATAAAGATGGGCTCTTGAGAATTATTATATATAGATAGTATGATAATATTTCATGGTGAAAACAAACACAGAATTAGAGCAGCAAATCCACATTTGAAATACTGGACTTAATCACAATTAGCTGATACTGATTTTAGGTTCAGAGTATTAGATTAATGTGCTTTGTAAGAATTAAGAGTAAACAGAAGAAAAGATATTGCTATATATTAATGATTTCAGTTCATTGCATTATTTAGAGTAGAATCCACAACACATTTCCTTTAAGTTATTCTCATAATAAATACTTGGGAGGAATGAGTAGATGACTAAAGACATTGATGAGAGACACAGAGCAGACGACTTTGTCCAAGCAAAAATTTTTATGTGTTCACAGTATTCAATAATCTCTTATAAAGAGTAATGAAATTGTTTTTCCACAACCTGAATAAAAAAATAAAACATGAAGTTAACTTTGTCATATGTTCCTTTTACTGAAGTTATAAAATCTGTTGAAAATAAATAAATAATTCTGCACTTTTTTCTCTCTGAAATCAGGCCAAATATACAGCTGAAACATAGGTAAATGAGAATTCTCTCACTGGTGTTACAAAGTGCTTTCTCCTTACTAAGGAGGATGAAAATGTTCAGAAGGCACACTTTGTTGCAGATTCTTATTTTCTAACAGGCTTTTTACAATTCTAAAAAAATAGATAAAGCAGGGAACTTTGCCAGGATGAAATAAAGTGCTACTTTCATCAACGTTTTTGACCAAAATTCTCTTTCTTTGCTCTTTCCAAGTTCTTTTCAGGAAGAATGCATTCTTTGATGGTAATTCAGGAATGAAATGGACAAAATTATTAAGTTAAAGTTACCATTACTCCTGCATCTCCACTGCACAATATACCTGACTTCAAAATATTCTAAGACTCTGTTTCTGATACCATGTTTTATGCTTAATGAAACTATTTTTAAACAAGAGGAAATCTCAAATCTGTAAGCAGATTTACTATGTCTTGAGAAATGAAGACTTCACCAATATCGGTATTTAGATTTGTCCACTTATTTGGAGCTCCTGAATAACCCACCAGAGCCAGAATCAGAATGAGTGAATGATAGGTGTGAGATGTACCAGGGAAGGGAAACCTGCATCATGCCTTCACTGCAAGAGAATGCTTTCTCAAGAAGATCCTCTCTAAGAAAGAGTACAAAAGGAAGTGGAGGACCTGAACATTGATTATTTAAAATTGGTTATGCCTGTGACCCCTTGAGCCCCACTGAATGAGCCTACCCTATTGGAAGTCTTTTGTTCTAAAATGCAATTTCATATCACTTTATTGTTTGTCCAGTAAGTGACCTCTCCTTGCTTTCAGGACGAATACCAACCCTGTTAATGTTACCTGTAAGGTGAAGGGGCCTGTGTCTACAACCTCACATCTTAGTCTTGCTCTGAAGCATCAGCCAGACTGAACTTCCTTAGGTTTTTAAAATGCATCAGGATTTCTGATGGATTTAGCACATACTTTCCTGAACCTGGAATATTTTTCTCTTCCCTCTCCTTATTGATCTCAAATTTTAAATGTTAGTTCCTCTCAGAAGCCTTTCTGGACTTCTCACCTTCAGCTCCACTCCACGGTTGGCTGGAGTAGGCATCCCTCCTGGGCACATATGGCCCAATCTCCATAAAACCCCACCCACTTCTCAACTTTATTATAATAATTAAAAACTTACTTCTAGACACAAGGATCTTGTGGGCCATGAGCACTGTTTTATTTACCACTGTATGACCAACACCTATATCAAATGCCTAGCCTATAATTTAATAGTGGGCATAGTTTTTCAACGGACATGAGAGAATTTACTAATTCAAATAAATCTTGAATTTCAAAGTGGTTACTTCAGCCAACTATCAGTTTATGCTATTACTCAAAAACAAGTAAAATTTTCTCAACATGAAACATTAACACAAACCAGTTATAATGTTCCTAGATATGCCAGGAAATCTGGGTTCTAGGCTGAACTTTAGTATGAACTCATTTTCCATTGGGCAAGTTGTTTAAGATCTACTTATCCCTCTACTTCAAATTCCTGTAGCTTCTTGCCACTATTTTACTTTAGTGAATTCGGTAGCCAAACTTAGGTATGGGTTACGAACAGAGACTGAAATGCCTCACTTGTATGATAAGATAGTTCAATGGCAACAGAGTTCTCCATCTGTAAATTAATCAGGTATATTATTTCTTTTTCCATCTTTTTGATCATTTGAATTTGAGTCCGTGACTGTCTTATCAAAATGATGAAAAAAGTTGATAAATCTGTATCAGTTCTTTATTCTCTAATTGGTTTGGTAAGAAGTTTGATGTTGAAGAGAAGGTAGACACAAATGAAATTGAAGTTTTTAGATTACTGTGGGTTTCATAAAAATTAGGTTCCATTATTCCCATTTAAAACAAGTCATTATTTATGTCCTATCTTAAGAAACTTGATGAACTTGCCATGGAATACTGTATCTTGGACTTCTCTGATGATTTTCATCAACATGTCATGTAAGTGTATTTCTGTGGGTTTTTTTAAAATGTTCGATAAGTGATTACAGTCATCTTTTAAGATGACTGTACATGTAAGACAAGTAAGAATTAAAAGTACAAAACCTGTTAAAAAGAAGGAGAATAACAGATGTACAGGGAGCTGGGATGAGTTAATTTATGAAGCTTAGCAATTAAATAGTGCAAGTTTCCTGGTAGCTAAGATATGATGTGAAATTCACTGGCTAACTCAGTTCTGAGTCTAATAAAAGAACATGTACTGACTTGTTCTTTCCTAGGCAGACTCTTTTTCCATTCCCATCAAGTCATAGACAAAATCTAACACAAATATTACCCAAATATCAATATTTTTTTTATGTCTTCTGAGTTATTGGTGCAGCATTATAGAACTTCAGGTGAACAGGAAGTTTGGGTCATAGGACTCGTTATATCCTTATATTTTTTTAAAGTGACCTGCAGTAAATATGACCTTTTTGACCTTTATCATCTATTAAGTCTGATGATAGGTATAGGAGTACCTATTATATTTTCTATTTAAAACATTTAATAATAAAAAATAAATTTTAAACTTCTAACGTGATGAAAAATGCAAACGTTGAAGGATCTATTTTTTTATGATCTTTGTATGAATAAAGAGAACACTTGGGAAATTTGCCAGTTCTCAGTGTTTAGATTATAGGGAGATGACAAAAAATGCTTATTAGAAGCACCTACTGACATCCTAGGGCCACTTTATGTTTGTGAAATCAAGTTGTGTCTCTAAAGAAGGGGTTTATAATCATGAGGAGGTGTTCTTGACAGAAAATGACGTATCTCAGGAGGATTTTAGGGCTCTACCCTTCCTTGAAAGAGTTACTGCCTATCTAAAACCTCTTATAAATGGAATGAATGGGGCCCCAGGGGGATAGTGATAAGTGGGAAGGAGTGGGATTATAAAGTCAGGTTAGGCCAGATGTAGGCCTGGAAGGCCTAGGAGTTTGGAAAATCTGTGGAAACCTGTGGAAACTTAGATAATTGAAGGGTTTTCAATAAGCAATTCCATGATGAGTTAGTAAGGGTTGTTAAAAGGCATAATCTAGCTGAGGTGCACAGAATGAACTGGAGAGAAGAAAGTCTGCAGGTCTGAAGTAGTTGGAGTTGGTGGCAGGGGGGGTAGCTACAAAAACAGTCCAGGTGGGAAAGGATATGGGTGTGCACAAAGATGTTGACTGAGGAAAGAACGATCTATGGTATTAGAGAAGGTTACACAACATGATTTAGGTTTAAGGAGCGAAATGCAGAACTGATTCAAACATCACTGAGATGATAAGGATGGACTGAGTTCTGAGAATACTGAAAGATACAAGGATGACAGAAAGTAAGTCTTTTCTAATGTGCTGAGTTTGACGAATCGATACAACATCAACATTATTCAATAGGGAGCTGGAGATGCAAACCTGAAATTTGAGAAATTAGAACTCCAGTAATATTTGGGAACCCTCCACATAAACTGCAACAGTTGCATCTCCAAAAATGGATGGATTCTCTAAGAGAAAGTCCACAGAGAAGACCATGGATCTCAAGATTGTACATAATGGAAAAGTCAAGTATTTTAAAATGGAAGAGGGTAAATCAGAGAGCAGAAAAGGGCAGACTTCATGGGAGAAGTAGGTGAATATAGTTTCAATCTGGTACAGAGAAAAAGGCTTTCAAAAAGAACAGCTCGGGGTGGGGGGAGTGGACAACAGTGTTGGATACCATAGAGAGGCAGAAAATGAGGGCTGAGAAGAGGTCCCAATGCATTCAGCTTCCAAATCCATTCACAGAAGCAGCAGTTTTAGTGATTTCCTACTTGTCTCATCTCCTGACAATAAACCTCCTCTTGGCAAATGTGATTCTGTTTTGCATAGTGGAATATGCACATTTCCCACTGAGCTTCTCCATCTCCCCTCCAATAGCCTTTCTGGAACACCAGATGTGTCTAATTGGGTACTTTATGTGTTCCAATATTCTTCTTGAGAACACTCCAAGGAGCAATTCACTCTACTTGACCAGAAAATATAACTATTCATGACCATTTGTATTTCCTGTAAGAAAGCCCATGGATGCCTAAGCTATTTCTGGGACTCGCAGACTATGGTACTATTACGGGGCATCTAACATTTATTGACCACCAACTGTGTGCATGCATTATCTAGCATTTCCGCACTTATTCCCTTATTTAATACTGACAATAATACTGCAAGTTGGACATTATTAAGAATTATTGTTCCCCAGTTTTTGAGTGGTATCCCAAGATCGTTTTATTCCCCTTGTAGTAGAAGTCAGTATCTCTATGCCTTTTAAAACTGAAAAAAGAGCCCACTCTTGGTTGAAGGTATCAAATAATTAAAATTAGAAAAGCATTTCAACACTAGAGAATATATGTATCAGGCCATATATCACCTATTCTTCTTATGAGTAATTATTTGAAATGGAAAATTACAGGGAATTTCATCTGGTAGAGATAAAATCAAGCTCTTTATATAAATAAGAAATACCATAATTTCTGAGAGTAAGGAATTTTATACAAAGTCAATTTATTTGGCCCAAGTACAGTTAAAACTATTAATTTGAAATATGACATGGTGGCTTAGCTATCATCTCTTGCATCTGGTTTATCAGAAGTTGAAAGTTCCTTCTTCTTTGTTTTTAACCTTTTAGCTTATCTGAGAAATGTATTATCATTTATACTTAAGCCCAACCTACAAAGTAAAAATAACCTACAAATCTGAGAAGGTGTATTTCACCCTGAAAGTAAACAGGGTATGAAATTTTTCATGGCTGATAATTTTTATAATTGTAATACTATATACTTCCAGTATAATTAGTGAAGACTTGGGTTATTCATATCTTCAGAAAATCCAGTTTATGTTGCCCTCTTAATGATATATTGAAGAGGCTGTCTTTAGCAATATTTCACAGCTGGGTTGTGATTGAAATTTTTTTCTTTCTTTCTTTTCCCGCTCAGAGTTTTCCCCCCCTATGACTTCAGCGTGTAATAATACATAGTTTGAAGTAGAAATTTGGTGGATGATGCCATACACTTTGTCACCTGCAAGCTCTGAGTTGAAGAACAAATAGAAGAATGAATTGAAGGATGGTTGAATAATGAATCAAGTGTTAACAGGTGGGCAGTAGGGCAAAGGGAGAGTAAGGAGAAAGGTTCAACCAGCAGCCTTTCTCCAGATCATAGTGACTGCAGATGTATGGGCCATTCGTCTAGTGGTTGTAGACAGTTTCAAAATTCAGGAACCAGTGAACCAAATCAGATCAAGCAAAGTGTGCTATTCTGGCAGGAAGTAGAGGCCAGGGAGGCTAGTGAGCAGAGAGCTAAAGAACCCAGTCTGAACCTCAAGAAATAAATGTGTAAGCCAAAGAGAATGCTGGAGCATGCCAGATAAAAGCATGGTCAGCAAAGCCTGGAATTGAGGTCAGCTACATAGACAAATTGAAGGTGAGAGCTAATGAATAAGGGAAGCCATGCACAGTAGCTGAAAGGAGTTGAAAGGCTCCCATGTAGGGTCTCAGATCCTAATAGAATGAAAGGAACCTTACAGGATGTCAGAGCCACCATATATCCCATGAATGGTTTAAGCCTTTTATGAATAATTAAACTGAATTAACCTCAAACACAAATTCAACATCTACCAAGCAGCAATTCTTGGCAGACACTATGTGAATCATCAGAAATACAAAAGTGAGACATGTCCCCTGTACAGTCAAACCCACAGTGAAAGAGAAGGGCTTGAAAAATAATAAAAGTAAAGCGGTAATATAAAACAGAGATACGAACACAGTGTGTGGAATCATCATTAAAATACTCCAAAAGAGTAAGGGAAGGCTGCCCAGAGAAGGAGCATATGAGCTGGGTAGGAAATAGACTGCCAGCCATGAAGGCATGAAGTATGACAGTGCCGGAAGTATTCCAGATGTGGTGAAAATATGTGGGTAGAATGTAAGATCTATGGGAGTTAGAAGGAGGCGGGTGCAGAAGGGTAAGAGGGAGAGGGGTAAGCAAGGGTAAGCAAGCTGAGGCCAGATCGAGGCAAAAGCTGGGGGTCAGCCTTCTCTGCAGGGCAGAGGTTCTCCAAAGGTAGTCCCAGGATCAGTTTCATTAGCATCACGGGAACAGGTTAGAAATACAAATTCTCAGGTCTTGCCCCAGCCCTACAGCATCAGAAACTCTGGGGGTAGAGGGGATGTGTGGTGGAGGGACACCAGTCTGTGTTTTAACAAGACTTCTAGGTGATTCTGATGGACAACGAAGTTTTAGAACCACTGTCACAAGGAGAAATGAGACTACAGGGAGGAGTTAAGCGAGGGAGTGACAAGGTCCTTTTTTCTTCTCAGGATGAAAACTAGCCCAAGTATGGAGGATGGACTAGATTAATGGCTGAAGACCATAGCTATTGCAGAATACAAGAAAGAGAAGCTGAAAGCTAAATATCTTTAATGAGAAAATGTGGGTCAGAATTTGATACAGTGGTTAAGAAGATACTTCATGGTCTGCAGCAATTTGGAGTCACTAATTAGGGGAGGACCAAATAACCCTAATGTTGAGTACTACTGTCTATTTTTAAAGTTTCTCAGACCTTTCATTTCAACATTTTCCTGTTTTTATCTTATTTCTTATATAATTAGACACAAATGGCAGCATTACTTTCACAATAGCGCAGAAGGCAGAAGGCGAGTGCCACAGTACTGCCTAAGGTAGGCTCCCCTAAATCTTTATGGTTTTATAATAAGCCCTGGAAGTCTTTCTGTTATGGACTGAATCATGTCACCCCCCAAATTATATGTTGAAGCCCTAATCCCCAATGTGACTGCATTTGGAGATAGGGCCTATAAGGAGGTAGTAAAGGTTAAATGAAGTCATAAAGGTGGGGCCTTAATCTGATAGAACTGGTGTCCTTATAAGAAGTGGAAGAAACACCAGAGATCCCTCTCTCTTTCTCTCTCTCTCTTACTCTCTCCCCCTCCTCTCTGCATGTGCCCAGGGAAGAGGCCACGTGAGAACACAGCAAAAAGGTGTCCCGTCCCTACAAGCCAGGATGAGAGATTTCACCAGTAACCAATTCTGATGACCCCTTGATCTTGGACTTCCAATCTCCAGAACTGTGAGAATATAAATTTCTTTTGTCTAAGCTACCCAGTCTGTGGTATTTTGTTTTGGCAGCCTAAGCTGCCTAAGACTCTATCATAGTAGAAAGAGCATGGCCTCTGGAACCAAATTGATGTGGACTTATATCTCAGCTCTACCATTTATTAGCTCTATTTTGTACCTCACTTTCTTCTTTGTAAAATATAGACAAAGAAGATAATATTGCCTCCTCTAGTCATTTATTTATTCAGCAATTATTTATGGAGTCCTTTGTATACATTAGGTACTCAACAAAAAATTGCTATGTTCTGAGGTTGCAATAGTGATTAAGAAACAGACATGGTCCTTTACTTCCTGGAGCTTATGATATAGAGAGGGACAGTTAATAATGAATGCATTTCACAAATTCATGTTAACTTGTAGTTATAATTCTGGTAATTGTAATCATGATTAGTGCTACCTGCTAAAGAGACATGCCTCACCCAAGGTCATTGCCCTTCCTAGAGCAGCCTTCTACCAATGATTGGTCAATGCAGGAGTATGAAGCTCAGCCCCCTTGCTCCAATTCAGGACAGTTCTGAAGGGTCATCCAGCTTCAGAGTTTGGCTAAGTTCTTGTTAGGACTACACCACAGTTTATCTCCTCCTTCTACCTAATCCTATTTCCTTCTCTTCTCTTCTAAAAGTCTTGACCACCAGAGCACTCCCTAGCAAACTTCCTGTGTGTTAATCTCCGCCTCAGAATCTGCTTCCCAGGGACCCAAGGTATAATAATATAAATAGTATGGAATAAATATAAACATGCTCTGCAACCAAGGATGGGAAGTCAAGAATCATTCTTTAGTTGAATCTGGGGAGGGGGCTATGGGCTCTCGTAGCCCATCCCTCATCTGTCTGCGCACAAACTAGGAGCCAGCAGGCACAAAGCCAGAGTGGATGGGGCAGGTGACACTGCTCAGTGTCCTCACACATACCAATCACAGACATTGTCTTGAGCCTTCAGTCAGTTCAGTGCTCAAGTGTGCTGAGACGTGGCCTGAAATGGGAAGAGATGAAACATCATTTCTATCTTCTCTTTACCTGCCCAGAGCTTAAGAGTTAGTTGCAAAATGAAAAGACTATGACATAGTCACAGAAGTAGGCAGGGAGATGGAGAAGACAAAGAGCCTAGAAATAGATTCAAGATCAGAAAAAAACTGAAAAGGAAAAAGTAGGTTATTTGGTAAATACTTTTGGGAAAACAGTGTTAGAAGAATTGGTTAGTTCTTTGGAGAAAAGGATAGATTTTCATTTCCCACCATAAGAAAATAAAATAAAACAGCCAACAGACACATGAAAAAGTGTTCAATATCGCTCGGCATCAGGGAAATCCAAATCAAAACCTCAATGAGATACCACCTCACACCAGTCAGAATGGCTAAAATTAACAAGTCAGGAAATGACAGATGTTGGCGGGGATGCGGAGAAAGGGGAACCCTCCTACACTGTTGGTGGGAATGCAAGCTGGTGCAGCCACTCTGGAAAACAGTATGGAGGTTCCTCAAAAAGTTGAAAATAGAGCTACCATATGATCCAGCAATTGCACTACTGGGTATTTACCCCAAAGATAGAAGAGTAGGGATCCGAAAGGGTACGTGCACCCCGATGTTTATAGCAGCAATGTCCACAATAGCCAAACTGTGGAAAGAGCCAAGATGTCCATCGACAGATGAATGGATAAAGAAGAGGTGGTATATATATATATACAATGGAATATTATGCAGCCATCAAAAGGAATAAGATCTTGCCATTTGCAACGACGTGGATGGAACTGGAGGGTATTATGCTGAGCGAAATAAGTCAAACAGAGAAAGACATGTATCATATGACCTCACTGATATGAGGAATTCTTAATCTCAGGAAACAAACTGAGGGTTGCTGGAGTGGGGGGTGGGGTGGGAGGGATGGGGTGACTGGGTGATGGACACTGGGGAGGGTATGTGCTCTGGTAAGCGCTGTGAATTGTGCAAGACTGTTGAATCTCAGATCTGTACCTCTGAAACAAATAATGCAATATATGTTAAGAAAGAAAAAAAGAAGAAGAATGTAGCAGGAGGGGAAGAATGAAGGGGGGTAAATCGGAGGGGGAGAAGAACCATGAGAGACGATGGACTCTGAAAAACAAACTGAGGGTTCTAGAGGGGAGGGGGGTGGGAGGATGGGTTAGCCTGGTGATGGGTATTGAGGAGGGCACGTTCTGCATGGAGCACTGGGTGTTATGCACAAACAATGAATCATGGAACACTATATCTAAAACTAATGATGTAATGTATGGGGATTAACATAACAATAAAAAAAAGAAAAAAAAAGAAAAGAAAAGAAAGAGGAAGAAAAGAAAATAGTTGTAAAATAGCTATTTATTTATTTATTTATTTATTTATTTATTTATGAGAGAGAGAGGGAGAGTGAGCAAGTGAGAGAGCACAAGCAGGGAGAGCAGCAGAGGGAGAGGGAGAAGCATGCTCCCCGCTGAGCAGGGAGCCCAGTGCAGGACTCGATCCCAGGACCCTGGGATCATGACCTGAGCCAAAGGCAGACACTTAACTGACTGAACCACCCAGGCGCCCTAGCAATCTATTTATTTAAAAAAAAAAACAGGAAACAAGAAATATAGAGGATAGAATGGGTTATCTCTAAGAATTAAATAACAAAATAAATAACCAAAAGAAAAATACTCCATATGTACATGAGTTTGTCAAATTATTATTTATAAAAGTAAAAGGAAAACAATTATAATAAATGCCACAAACAGGATAGAAAAAGGCTTCATATAAAAAAGCAATAGATAAATCAATAAGAAAATGGTAATGGTTTAATTTAAAATGGGAAAGAATATGGATAGACAATTCATAAAAGGACAATAAGTCTATTAAGCAAAGTATTTATCACTACTAATAAAAATTAATAAGTTGTAACAAAATGCCTGTCTGTATCAACTTAGGAAATATATTTAAAGTAACTTTACTTATTGGTGGCAATTTATCCACAGTAATTAGTACCATAATTCCATTTCTAGGAATTATCCTTTGGAAATACGCAGAGCTAAAGATGAAAGCTTTATTTTTAGAATATTCACTTCAGTGTTAATTTTAAAAGAAAAATTAAAAACAGCCCAAATCTTCAACAATAGATAAACAGTGAAATAAAGTGTGGTACCTAGACACAGCTCACAACAGGAAAAGAACAACTAGTGACCTGGAGTAGGATTTTTGTGTGTGCGTCTGGAGTTTTACGTATTCTCAATGGCACGTTGCATAGTTAGGGAGAATTTGATTGATTTTCAACTGGGAGAGGGTGATAAACATTTACAAAGCACCAGAGAAGTTAAGAATGTAAACTCTGGATCAGATTTCCATGTGTTCCCATCTAGTTCTGTTGCTTGTATGCTCATATTCTATGGGCGATGGGGGAACCATTGCAGGGCTTTGAATTAATCTGGACAATGTCTTTGAGTTGCAAGGAGCAAGAACCAACTTGAATCAGTTTAAACAAAAAGTCAGAAACAATGTGCAAGTGCTCTTTTTGCCTAGATTATGTGCAAGTGGATTATCTTTGAATATCATCCCGGGAAGCGGGAAGGAGGGACAGGGAAAAGTGAAGCAGGGAAGGAGGGAAAGATAATATACTCATGTTTTAATGAGTGTCCCATTTTACAGGTGACTGGTACTGGATACCATGAGACTGTTGGAGAGGTCTTATAAAATGTGCTTCAGAACTGTCTTCCCAGGGAATAAAAAGTGGGTCATATTTATCCATTGGATTCCATTCACTATTGATCGTGGTGACCCCATAGACATTAACTTCCCCTGCACTTCTGTATATGTGTATATGTATGACTCTTTGGAGGATCCATGTGGGTGTTGCGTGCAGTAGTGTGAGAGAGGTACAAGATATTACCAGCTTGCACCTATATGAAAGTATTTGAAGCCTACAAAGAACTAGTGGCCACATGCAAGAATTGGGGCTGAGAAGATTCGGAGTCATATACAAGACATGTCCTGTATACGAGTCTTTGGTGGCTGAAGGAGCCAAGACCCAGAAAGGCAGGAATAGAGATGAATCTCAGAGAAGCTACAACCAGAGGTTCAAACTCTATATGGATTTTCTCAGTCTTGAATCTCTGTACCTTTTAGGTTAGGCATCATCTTTCCCTTTTCCTTAGAGATAACTTTCTCTACATGGCACAAAATTCATCTCTTTTTCTTTTCTTTTTTTAAAGATTTTATTCATTTATTTGAGAGAAAGAGAGGGTTGAGAGAGAGCACAAGAGGGGAGAGGGTCAGAGGGAGAAGCAGACTCCCTGCTGAGCAGGGAGCCTGATGCGGGACTCAATCCTGGGACTCCAGGATCATGACCTGAGCGGAAGGCAGATGCTTAACTGACTGAGCCACCCAGGCACCCACAAAACTCATCTCTTAATGGCTTACACATTCTGCATTTTACAATTCTAACCTCAGGAAACAAACTGATATACTTAGACCCACAGCTAATATTTCCTAGGCAAAACGTCATTGATCCACTTGAGGTCATGTATCCATTCTTTGACAAATGAGTATGGCTAGAGAGAGATGTCCTATAAGGAAGTGAAAACATTGGTAGAAACCATGTAATAAAGCAGGGGAGGAGCAGTGTCCAAAAGAACAAGATGTCAAGCAGATCGTGCCATAAATGTGTATATCGTGTTCTAAGTGAGGAGATGCCTTGACCAGAAAACATATCTTAAAGAATGAAAAAGTTGTCTTTAGCCAAAGATCAGAAATGGCAAAATAGAGCCTGAATTGAGGTAGGGGTTACTGACAGAAGGAGGACGGAAGTGATGCTAAAGAGAAATAATCAATGGACCATGTGACCCATATTAGTTTTACATGGTGCCCGTATATTCTCCATTAACAGGATCTTATGCAACCAACATTTACCTTGCCAGATGCCAAGTCCTCTGAGAGGTGCTATAATGGTGCGCATAAGACAGTCTCTCTCCTCAAACAGCAGAGTCATGTGGCCTAGCAACAGCAATACCACATTCCTTTAGGAAACCCTTCATCCGTACCTTGGGATCCCTGGCTCCATGACATAGAATTTATTTGTTTTTTAATTTTTTTTAGGATTTTATTTATTCATTTGAGAGAGAGAGAGAGAGACGGAGAGAACAAGAGCATGAGCAGGAGGGGAGAGACAGAGGAAGCCGATGAGGGAGAGGGAGAGGGAGAAGTAGACTCCCTGCTGAGCTGGGAGCCCAATGTGATGCCGGGCTGATCCCAGAACCCTGGGATCATGACCTAAGCTGAAGGCAGACGTTTAACCATCTGAGCCACCCAGGCATCCCATGACACAGAATTTAGTTAATGGAACAGATCTGTGTAAACACTCTCCTTTACTGAAGATCAAGTCCTGAGCTTTTGGGAGCTCTTTATTTGGACTTATTGCTTAATGTCCTATTGATAAATATACCAAAATCGATGACATAGGATTGTTTTGACTGAACATAGCACTAGTGAGAAAGCATCAGAACTTGCTAGCAATTCTCATTTTTATCTCCTTGGGTGTCTATGTGGCTCCAGCTAATAGTGGCCACCCTAGCTATTTCAACCATATTTGTTGTTCATTGATGGTTACCCTATGCCTATTCTATACAGCAAAGTGCTGTCAACTATGACTCCATTGTCTTTCTCTTGTTGAATAATAATTTTTAAAGAGTTACTTCAAATATAAGCATTCATGTTTATGTTTATTTTCTGGAAGTCAAATGACTTGGGCTCCCTCGGGCTCCCACATCATCTTTTATCATGTTGGACTGTAATTATTGTTCGTATGTTTGTCTTATGCCCCGTGTACTGTGAGTTCCTTAAGGGAAAGGACATCATCTTGTTTATTTATTCCAGGACTCAGCACAGTGTATGGCGCATAGTAGGCTCTCTGACTTGGGAGAGGAGTGGGTAATGAATTCAGGAAGTTTGTCCGCTGTCAGATTAGTAGTGCAGAAACATCTGGAATGAGTTGTCGGAGTTTTCACTAACTTTATTTCCTCTAAATAAGCAAAAGATCCTTGAGATGTTTTCAGGGCAGCTGGCCATCTAATCAGAATGTCACTGCTCTTTCAGACACACTGTACAATGAAAAGCACTTCTGTTTTTGTTTGTCAAGTTTGCCAGCTCCTATGAGAAATTCTACAAAGGATCATAGCATCTGCACAAGACCAAGGTAAGAGGAATCCAATATGAGTCATGTCATAGTCTGATCATTATCTTTATTACTTTTTTTTTTTAGTATTTTTTAGGAATAAAAGTCTGTGACCCCAGAAAAAATTGTGGTCTGTCTTAAAGGAGGCCACCCAGAAAACAATTCACAGTAAAAACAAAACATAAAATATAAAAAGCCTTCCACAGAGGTAAGAGGTGATTTTTTTTCACACTTTTTTTTCTCACCTGATAAGTGATAGGGCACACTGTTAAATCTCCTTTGTTCATTTGAAAGGTGTTCACATAATACTGATTTAAACATATTGTTACCCAGATTTCAGTCTTGAAGGCAGAGTAGCTCAGAAGTATTACATAAAAAAAAAAACAACAACAAAAAAAACCCTGGATATAGTGCAATAGTTCAAAAGGACAGTTTTGTAAAAGTAAAAGATAATCATCACAATAACAATAGTTAGAATTTAGCAATGGCCTACCATGTGCTAGAAAACACTATCACTGTTTGTTACAGGTCTTCTTTAATGCTCAGATCAATTGTGCAGGGATGGTGTGATTGAGGACACTGAGACTCAGGAGGAGAAACAGTTTACCAAATGTAAATTAGAAGTAGGAGAGCAGATATGTGGATATATACAGCAACATGAACGAGTCTCACGGCTATTGAGCTGAGCAAAAGAAGCCAGATATGATAGACTACACTGTATGATTATGTTTGCATAAGTTCGAGACCGGGCAAAACTAGTGCATTCTCATAGAAGTCAGGAGAGTAGTTATTTTTATGAGGGGGGTTTCACTAGGAGGAGGTATCAAGGAACCTTCTTGGATGCCTAGAAATGCTCTAGGTCTCGACAGGGGGTGTGGTTCAAAAGTATGTACATACTTAAGAACTCATTCAGCTGCACAAAGATTTGTGCCCTTTTCTGTATATGTTATATCTCAATAAAACAGTTAAAAAGTAAAAGAAGGCAAGAGGAATTAGAATTTAGCTCTGTTTAGTTCCACAGCTCCTGTCTTTCCACTACACACTCTTTCAGAAATCAGTTTCAAGTTTCTATGTTCAACACAGAATCTTACCCATTTTTCTAGGATAGTGTACAGAAAAGTCCCCACAGATACTTTCTAAACTATTGCAAGTAGGCTCATATAGTGAATAATGTAGAGTACAAGCAGGTTGTTGATGAAAGGATGATGTAATAAGCTGGAACTCATCTATCAGGGGCTTTGTGAACCTTGTCCAAGGAAAGGGTTTGGATTTTATTTATATGGGGAACCACTGAGGGATTTTATATAAAAAGTTTTATGATCCTATTTGCTGTTGTGGGTGAAATGAGTTAGAAAGAATGGATGGGAGGAGAAACAGCCTAGGAACAGAGAGCAAGTTAGGAGACTGTTGTGAACATCTCTGCAAAAGCAGGTAGATCTTGGATTGAGTCGTAACAGTGTGGTTGGCAGATGAAATAAAAAGATTTGTTAAAGAGCCAGGTGGATGTTGTAATCAGTTGGGTGTGGGCAATGGGGGACAAAGGGGAGCTGACTGAAGTCGCTAGGTGGACTGAGCCATAGCAAGGCAGAACCTATTCAACCACCAGAAAGACAGGGACAAACTCTATCATGCTGGGGCGAGGCTAAAGCTAGGCAAGTTGTCAGGGCTCTAGCCAGGTGATTTGGGACTCCAGGAAGGGGTCTGGTCCTTTGGACACAGACACCCACAACCTGAAGACTATGTGAAGATACTGGGAGAAAACGGCCATCTGTAAGCGAAGAAGAGAGGCCTCAGAAGAAACCAAACCTACAGATACCTTGATCTTGGACTTCTAGCCTCCAATTGTGAAAAAAATAAGTTTCTGTTGTTGAGGCCACCCATTCTGTGGTACTTTGTCATGGCAGCCCTAACAAACTAATTAAGTGTCAACCTGGACCTAAGTCCATTCAAATGGGAAAAGGCACAGGCTGTGGGGTACTGGGGGCTAAATCATGAGGCTCAGAAAGCAGACAGGGCCATCAGGGTCCAATGGATAGTGATCTTCTAGCCAAGAACTGGTTCCAAATCTCATGTACTGGTAGGGATGGGGCTTCTAGTATTCTTCCAAATGCAATTCTCATTGGCTCAAAGACAGGACAGAGCAGAACTATCGGTGAAAAGTCTTCAATTCTGACGTTGGGCAGAGTTGGAAGTAAGCAGGGGCTATCTTGACCTTTAAAAATAACTAACTGGATATCAACATAGAGCAAAAAGGTATGCTAGATCTAGTCAGAATTGATGCAATAAACAATTAAGATATTTATGTGTACTTGCAAATTCCTTAGATATTAAATTAAGATATGTATATGTGTGTGTGCATTCACGTCTAGTCTACATACTAAGCAGTTCACTTCTCTTTGCTTTTGCATGCTCTGCCACAGATCAGCTACTGTCCTTGCTCCCTTGGGTCACTACAATTTTCTCCTAGTTGGTTCCTCTGTTTCAGTGTTGCTCCCCAGTAATGAGGATCAATGGCAGATCATTTGAGGCATGAATGGGTGCATTGCCATGATTTTCTCATTTGTCTGTGTACATTTGCCAAGGAAAGGAATCACCTAGAAAACCTTCTTGACTCCTTGTTCTAGTCTCCTAAGTCGGTTATGAAGAATGGATTCTTCCTTTCCAGGTACATTCACATCCGTCCTTTGTTTTACATTGCCACATATACTAATTCAGGCTCTTTTCGCATCCTGCCTGAACTGCAATAGCCCCTTACCCTTCTGCTTAACCCCTGCCTCCTCCTCACCGCCTGTATCTAGCCTACACAAAATCTTTAAGACACCACTTTGACCACAAGGCCGTTTTTCTACTTGTTAACCTTCAATAGCCCCTGACTGCTTATAGCAACAAATTCAAACACTCCTCAGCCTAATGTTTAAGGCTTTGGGAATCTGACCTCTTCTAACATTTTCAGTCTCATTTTTAACCATCCTAGCTTCCCAAATCCTCAGACGAATGGTTTCAGGCATTGCCCTCCACCATGCCTGCCACACAGCCCTGCTTCCTACCCCTAGCTTTTGCATATATGTTTTTATTCCTTACCTTCTATCTTTTCCATGCCTCATTTGTCCTTCAAGAACACCTCAAATCCCAGACACTTGTATTTTTAAGGATTTTATTTATTTATTTGAGAGAGACAGAGACAGAGCACAAGCAGTGGAAGGAGGCAGAGGGAGAGGGAGAAGCAGACTCTCCACTGAGCAGAGAACCCAACACGGGACTGGATCCCAAGGCCCTGGGATTGTGACCTGAGCCCAAGGCAGATGCTTAACCGACTGAGCCACCCAGGCGCCCCTCCCGGACACTTTTGTTTACTTTTCTCCTAGTGTGACATGCATTCTTCTCTGCTGACACGTGCTACCCATCTTTCACTGCCAACCATAATTTCTGCCTCATCTTTGAAGTCCTTCCTAACCACCCACGCCGGCATTCAGCCATTATGTACCAGATATTGTCAAAGCCCTAGAGGTCATGCTTGGATAATACAGATTTCTTCATTTCTGGGACAATGTGCTCTCCTCCTCTTTTTGTTCCCATTGCAATTATGGCTCAAAGAATTGCCCATTAATAATGTGATATCTTAGGAAATTTCTTCTGTTTTGAAGTACCAATTACATTTCTATGATTTAACTTTTAATAAATAACTTATCTTTCCCAGGTATATTATAAAGACTGTGCCCCCAAATGATCTTATTTAGCATGAGACAGGAGAGGGGTACACTGTTATGTACCAGGTACTGAGGTGCTGCTAGTGCTTCTCATAGTGTGATATGTCCAGCAGTCCATTTTATGGGATAAGGTAGGGTAAGGCTAATGTGGATAGTGCCCATGTAAGTTTTTCTTTGAGTTGATTTAGATAAAAAATCTTAAATAATAACGGTTCAAGTGATACTCAGTTATGGCAAAAACTGTAGAAGTGGTTTTTCAATGGCTGAAACAGTGTTAAATGATACCACATTTATTCCTCACAATGATTTTACAAATTAGAAACTAAAGTCTAGAGAAACGTTGGAATTTATTCAAGTCATAAAGCCAATAGGTTGTGATGCAGGATTCAGGTAGAGGTACTTAGGTCTCTGACTAAAGCTCCAGGTGATGCCCTTTTGCATATAGGAAGATTTAGTTTAATTACCTAAGTGTGAGTGTCTGGCTTGTGTTTTTATACCCCATCTCATCTCCTTAAAAAGATTTATTTTCTAAACGAAATACTCCACCTCCAGAAAAAGAAAAGGGGCACCAGAATGAATCTGGTATGTTTCAAAACACATTTATAAAACACACGAGAAAACCGACCTGCTTTCCTGCCTGGCTGAGTGAAACATTAATTCTTCACCTTGGCATCTCAACCTACAGCTGTAATAAGGGCCGTTATGCCCAAATAGGCCCTTAAACGGAAGACCTGCTGAGCAGAGACCCACTTTCCCAGCCCTGCTCAACTGCGGCTGCTTTTTCTGCCAACTGACCAGGCTGAAGCAGCAGCAGGGGAGGAGGGACTGCAGGTAGGTGGGGAGGGGATCATTTTGAAAGCTCTAAATCCCTCCCAGGGAAGAAGCAGCTGCTCCTTGTTTTTCTAACATCTGTCCCATCTGTCCCGGCCGCACTTCACCCTTTGGAGTCTCCAACTAGCAAAACGTGGATGTGACAAGGAAGCATTTCTGAAGGCTGGTTGGTGAGTGGAAATGAGCATAACTGCCACCAGAAAGTTTCCTTTAACGAGAAGAGGGCAGTTGGGGTTCTTCAGGAGTATAGCTATCACCTTCCTTCATTTTTCTCAAAAATATACAGCTTTAATTGACAGAGTCGGGATTTGTAACATCACCCAAATCAGGCTGTGCCTTAGGCCCCTAAGAATAATATTTGCTAGCGCCCAATTTTTTATTTCTCCTCCAGGGGAGCCACAGGCTGCTGATTTGTGGGAGAAATAATGATACTGCACAAACTATACCACCTCTATAGTAGAACAAGCTGTGCATATCTCGCATGTGTGGAGTTTATCACATTTAACAGCGTGTTGCTTTTATCTGACTCTCCTGCCAACACGATATTACTGGAGGATAGGGACCTTATTTTTATTCAATTATTTGCCCCTCGTATTTAGAACCCGTGGCTGGAACCTGACAGGCATAAAATAGACATTTATGAATGAATGAACGTTAACGAAGAAAAAATAAAGGAACAGGATGATTCATTCCGTTCTCCAAAGGCGGACGTGGAGGGAGGGGCTTGGCCGTGAACCTAGTCGCCACGTGAGGCGCACTCCCAAAGGCCCACAGCTTCCGCTCTGGTCTCCGCAGACCCGAGTTTGCAAGCAGGTGCTCACGGTTCTTCCCAAGCCAGGCTGCGCGCGTCTGAAACAGTCCCGCCTCCAAGGCACGCGAGGTCACGCCCCCTTCCCGGTCATTCCCTGGGAGATGTCCGTTCCCCTTCAGTTACAGGCTTCGGGGAGGGGTCAGGAGAGCGCAGGCGCAATGGGCGGCGGAAGTAGCGAGTAGGGAAATAAGAAGGAAGGAAAGAGGCCTGCCGCGCTTTGCGGAGGGCACTGCGCTCCTCCTCCACCGCCTCTTCCTACCGCGGGAAGCTCCGGGCGGCCGCACGTGCCGCCCAGCCCAGGCTCCTCCCCTCCCTTCCCCCCCCGCCCGGGAGCGGCCGGGAGCTGCTTTCCTCCGCCCGCCGAGATGGCGCTCGACCCCGCAGGTACGGGGGCGGGACGCGGGGGTTGCTGAGGAGTCACGGGCCGGCTCCCTAACCGCGGCTCTGCGGTTGGGGGCCGGCCTGGGAAGGGGGCCGAGCGCTGAGGTTGCACCGCTTTCGCAGACGTCCGCTCACGCCCGGCCGGCCTGCCGCCTTAGGGTTTCTGGCAGCCCCAACTTCTTCCCTGCAGTCTTCGGTCTTCTTCCCGCTCCTTGGGGTTCGGGTTAGGTGAAAGGCTTGGCTTTGCTGTATAAGCTCTCGTCCATTTGTGGCTTACACACATTTCCTTCTTAACGCGACTGGTCTCTTCATCTTTTTCGCCCCTCTGGGGCACTGATTCCTTTAAGTATCTGTAATCTAACTTAAAAGCGGTAATCCAAAAGACCCATCATTGTGGCAAGAGTCCGTTTCTTGAGAAAGGATCCCCAAGGTTTTGATCAACGTTATTTTAACTTTAGTGTTTCCACCCCACTTGCATTTGCAGCGGTAGTTTCAGTTTCCCTCGAATTCCTGTCCTTACAGAAGCTCACCGGCGGTGTCCTTGCTTTAAGGTATTTATGTTACGGAAGCTCACCTGAGGTATCTTTATAGGGTATTCATGTAAATATAGGGAACTTCATTTTTGAAGGGAATGGTGATTGGTCTAGTCCACTCCCTTCATTTTATGAATATGGAAACTTGAGGCATTGGGAGGAGTAGTAATGGCTTCAAACCTTTGGAGATTCAGAAATGGAAAAGTCACTTTGGTGGCCCTCAAGGAGAGCGGAAAGTGTAGGTAGCCAACAAGTAATACTATTTATTGAACGCTTTATTATCAAGCGAAGTATTCTCAGTTGTCCAACAATAGTGTGTGGTGTGGTAGATAGTATTATCTCCCTCTTACGGATTAGGAAACAGGTGGAGAGAGGATCAGGGACTACTCTAAAGCATAAAATAATTTCTGGAACACCTAATAATCATACCAATATTGGGCCAGGTGGTTGGATTAGACTTTATGAGGCAGTTAACAATTGATCTGGGCTTTAAAGGATAATTTCCAGTGGTTGGAGTTGGAGAAGAGGCGGCAGAATGAGGAAGTGTATGGGCAGTAAAGTGCACTGTGTGATGTTTGGTCGCAGGGTGTAAATAAGGGGTGGGTAAGGAAAATTAGAAAGTGGATTAAGGCCCATTACAATAGCGCCACACCCAGCGTGGAGCCCATAGTGGGGCTTGAACTCACAACCTGAGATGGAGACTTGAGCTGAGATCAAGAGTTGGAAACTCAAGCGACTGAGCCACCCAGGTGCCCCATAGTTCTAGTATTTTGAGCTGAAAGGGATATTCAAAGCAGTCTCATACAAATGAGGAAACGGACACAGAGAGAGGTCAAAGACTTTCAAATGTCTATATTCTTGAATTTAGATCCACGAGAAAATTTAGAAAAAAATCATACTTGCCGTCTCCACTTTTTTTTTTTTTTAAAGATTTTATTTATTTATTTGACAGAGAGCCCGAGAGCACAAGCAGGGGGAGCAGCAGAGGAAGAGAGAGAAGCAGGCTCCCAGCTGAGCAGGGAGCTGGACGTGGGGCTTGATCCCAGGACCCTGGGATCATGACCTGAGCTGGTCAGCAGGCGCTCAACTGACTGAGCCACCCAGGTGCCCCATTTACTTTTTTACTGTCGAGTTACTCTTAACCCACTCAAATCTTGTGGTATGCCCAAGGCTACCCAGCTAATTGCTGGTAGAGTCAAGGCTGGAATAGAACTCCATAATTCATTTCCAGGCCAGTGTTACAGACCATGCCTCTGTTGGAGTATTTATTGATTAAACAAATACATGCCCGTTACATGTCACAAGCATACAGTGTTAGAAGAAAGAAGACAGCCCACCCCTATGCCCCCATATACATTTTGCCGGATTATGATAAACATGACAGTAGGTGGTGAAGAGAGGACTACCTCCGAGTGACCAGTGAAGAGCTCTATGAGGAAGTGTTGTTTGAATTGGAAATCTGAAGGACAAGATGAAGTAGCAATATGAAGAGGTAGGGAAAAAGTATGCCAGGCAGTCCGAAGTAGCAAATGCTTAAACCTTTGCCTGGAATGAAGGTCAGAGTGGTGGAGCTCCGTAAGGGAAGATGTTGGGAAAGTAGGCAGGCGCTTGATGCTGCAGGGCCTTGAAGGCTCTGATAAGAAAGCATTTGGAGGCTTCTAAAGAGGGCAGTGACATAAATTATGTCTTTACTACCCTGACTGCAGTGGTAGCACGCACTATGGAGGGGTCCTGAGTGGAAGCAGGGAGACAGGTTAAGAGATGGTGGCAGTAGTCCAGGCCAAATATGTTAGTATCTTAGCCTGGAATGGTATTAGAAAAGCTGGAAAAGAATATAAAGCTTATTCGGTTGATGTTTTGGAGGAGCAGTTGAGCTGCTGTTGCATTGAATAAAGGTGGTGAGGGAAAGGGAGGCATTAAGGATAATTAGTAGGTTTTTTACCAACTGGGTGGCTCGTGATGGTCAAATCTAACAGTATGATCATTGGAAACTTGATAAAAGCAGGGATGGAAGCAAGATTGAATGGGAAGGAAGAAAGTGGAGTCAGCAAGTTGGAAGTTTTAAATTTTTCTTATCTGTTTAAATTCCGGAATAAAAATATTAAAGCCAGTTTTGTGTTTTTTTAACTTCATTTTTGTTTGGTTCCTGAGTTGAAGCATAGGTTCACATTTTGATATTTCTCTTGCTTTTTATACAGTGGTATATGCCCATACTAGTAGTTACATCAAATGAGGTTTATATAGCAAAGTCTCTTTTCCACTGGTTTATGTTAGATTTTTAAAAATCTTTTATTAAGTTTTTAATTTTAATTCCAGTATAGTTGACACAGTGTTATATTAGTTCCAGGTGTACACTATAGTGATTCAGCAATTCTGTGCATTACCCAGTGCTCATCAGGATAAGTGTACTCTTTAATCCCTATCACCTGTTTCATCCATTCCTCCACCTACCTCTGGTAACCGTATGTTTGTTCTCTGTAGTTGAGTCTGTTTCTTCATTTGTCTGTTTCTCTCTTTTTTTTCTTTTTTGCTTGTTTTGTTTCCTAAATTCCACATGAGTGAAATCATATGGTATTTGTCTTTCTCTGACTGACTTATTTTGCTTACCATTATACTCTCTAGCTCCATCCATGTCGTCCCAAATGGCAAGATTTCATTCTTTTTTATGGTTGAATAATATTCCATTGTGTATGTATATACCACATCTTCTTTATCCATTCATCTATTGATGGACAGTTGGGCTGCTTCCATAATTTGGCTATTGTAAATAATGCTGCTGGAAACATAGGGGTGCATGTATCCCTTTGAATTAGTGTTTTTTGAATTTTTTGGGTAAATACCTCGTAGTGTGATTGCTGGATTGTAGGGTAATTCTATTCTTAAGTTTTGGAGGAATCTCTGTACTGTTTTCTACAGTGGCTGCACCAGTTTGCATTCCCACCAACAGTGCATGAGGGTTCCTTTTTCTCCACATCCTCTCCAACACTTGTTTCATGTGTTTTGATTTTAGCCATTTTGACAGGTATGAGGTGATGTCTTATTGTAGTTTTGTTTGCATTTCCCTGATGATGAGTGATGTTGAGCATCTTTTCACGTGTCTGTTGGCCATTTGGATGTCTTTGGAAAAATGTCTATTCATGTCTTCTGCCTATTTTTTTAATTGGATTATTTGGTTTTTTGGTGTTGAGTTGTATGAGTTCTTTATATACTTTGGATATTAAACCCTTATCAGATGTGTCATTTGCAAATATCTTCTCCCATTCAGTAGGTTGCCTTCACTGGTTTATGTTAGATTTTTAAAGATCTTTATGCAAGTTTGATCTAACTAACTTTGTAGGGTCCATTTTTCTCAAGAAACTCTGAACTCAGCATTGAAATGCAGGTTATATACTTTTCTATGTAGTTTTATTGAAACTATTTTTCTTTTTGTTAATGTAGAGGTAATAAGGGCACTCTGTACATTTTTCAGCTGTAATTATGTTCATTATTTTCGCTTACTATTTGAATGCAGAGAGAAAAGCTGGAGGGAGTCCACAACACCCAAGAAAAGTGGCTGTGGAAAGAGAGTAATATTTGTAAAAACTACTCGTATGTGGGTTGTTCTCCCGGATATTCAGATTTAATTCACTAAGCCTCTGACATTTTAAATAGTCCATAGACAGTTCTAATATGCAAATAGAGTAGAGGAGGAACCACTGTTCTGAACTCTTCCACTTTTATTGACTTATTCTTCAGCTTTGTTTTCTTATCAGTCTAATCTTCCTATTTCCAGAGAAAATTATCCCTACATTTTTAGCCATGAATGGGACCTTTGATGGCATAATAATGGTTCAGAAATATACAGTATAGCACATTCTTGTATAATAGAACTTAAGCATAGTCTAGTCCAATTTATATTTGCCAATTTAGAACCCCTTCTACAAGTATTGTATATTTTAAGGATCTAGTCAGACTTAAGTGATTGCAAATTTAAATGGTTGTGTATTTTGAATGCATAACACATGATCACCTATAGGAACAATTTTAAAAGTGGTGCTTGTTAAAGTAGAATTTTCAAAAAGGTAAAATTATTACTCATGCAAATACAAAATGAACATGTGTTGAAGATTTTCTTCAACTCATTAATTAGGGAAGCAGTAAAATGTAAAACAGTCCAAAAGCATTTGAGAAACTAGATGCATAGACAGTTTCATAGATTACTTGCTTAGATAAAAGAAATATGGTTAGTTTACAACAGGACCATATACTGTAATCTTTGGGGTTATCTTTTCCACTGGTCAGAAATTATGTCTGTCTTTATTCAACAAAGTTCTAGACATTAACCTCCTCCTGTAACAAGTTATAAAAGGGCCTGGTAATGGAAAGTCAAGCCCAGGGCTGTACTGAAAGAACACCCAGTTATTCCTTTGCTATTTCCAGACTCCAGAGAATTTTCCAACCTGATTATATTCCCAGAAGACAACTTACAGAAACCTGGGCCTGATAATTTTGATTACTTTCTGTAATAACCAAAAGAGATTCCTTTTTTCCTTTTTTTTTCTTGTACCATTCCCTCTTTTAGCAGGGTGGCTAGCTCCCCTTTCCTCATCCATTAGTGTGCATTTGTTCTCTACTTTTGCGTGATGGAGCGCTAGCAGCAGAGAGGTTTCCTTAATCAAATGTGTGTGTCCCTCTAATGGTGTTTTCCAGAAATCTAAGTAGGGGAGGAAGATGGGACAGCGAGGGCTCAGGGGATGGAAAGTGGAGTCAGGAATTTCACGACATCCCTTGAGTAGATGTTGAAGGTGTGTCTTGGGAGGGTGTCCTCATGGCAGTTCTCTGAGTATTTGAATGATAGGGATTCTTTTAGTGGTTCCTGTGGGCATGTAGGTAGATTAGCTTTAGGGGTACTAGCACTTAACTCAATTCACTGGAGGTTTTTAAGTTAGACATCTAAACAGATTTGAAGACTTTTCTGAGCACTGTGTAATTAATATATAAAAGGTTATGTAGCTGATTAGAAAAATTTTGATTTTATTCTTCTATAGCTCTATAGTATCAGACATAGATTACATTTGTAGTTCAGAGCTAAAAATCTGTTTAACTTGTAAATTTTACATATTTCTAAACTCGAAGTATATTTGTTATAGGAGTTATGAATCATGAATCATGAAATGTTTTGTCAACCAGGTCAAGGAGTTTGAATTTTATCCTGAGAACAATGGGAAGATGCTGCAGATTTTTAGGCAAATAGAACTTTCCTTCATTTTCTGTTTATCTGACTTTTCATCAGATCCGGGTTATTTGTTCTCAGCAGAATACTGCCTAAGTGGTGATGTATCTTTCTCTTGGTATCATATCTGGAGGCACATAATGTTTGTTTCTCATAGGTGATATTAATTTTGATCACAAGGGCTTTGTCCCATTTCTTTGTTTTTCCTCTCGCCATTAATTAGTAATCTGTGGGAAGACCATTTAAGACTAGGCAAATACCCATTCCTCATCAAAAAATTCCCCTTTGATGTGGTATCCATTGATGATTTTTGCCTGATTCAGTCTTTCCTACTATGGTTGCAGAATGACGATTTTCTGCCTCCAGCATTCTCTCCACATTTATTAGATGGTTGTTGACATTTCGATATAAGCCAGAGACTATTTTGTTTCTTGTTTATTTATTTATAGATTTATTATAGATGTGCACTCATGAATTCCTATTTTTCCACTGGTTTATAATTTGTTACTGTATGTAATTTGGTGCTCACATTTTCCCAGATTTAGCCAGTGAGAGAGTTCCTTCAAACTAACTTCTGGGTCCTTGTGATATGTTCCCGTCCTTTTTTGGAGCATTTCCTTTTTTTCTCACACAAGGTGTTTCTGGTTCATCTTGTACCTGTTCTGGCCCATCCATAGAATTCGTCTTCTGACAAACCCTGGTTCCTTTATTTGGGCATGACATTACAGAACAAGGTCTGAGGACCATTGGATGTTTCACATGCAGGTTTATGAATGGCATGCTCTTAGGGAAAAACCTGTGAGGGACTGAGGGGAACAGGAAAGGGAAGGGGAGGAAGCTGAGCAAGGATGTGGTTTCAGGGAAGGCTGGTCTCAACCTGATCAGCTCTGGTGCACCACAAAGTGCAGGCTTGTCCCACTCTGGAGGCAAGGGCACTGGGCTTTTGTGCCCTCTGTCAGTCCTTGCCCACTGCAGGAGATGGGAGAGGGGCAGCAGGAAGGAAAGCTAGAATGTGCTACCGTGGCCAGGGGCAGTCCTGAAGAGGTTGCAGGGGTGAATGCTTCTGCATTCTGCTGTGGGGGGAGGGGGGGTGGGAATTCCAGCTTTGTCCTAAAAATCATTTATCGGAAGCTTCTAGGAACCTTTGTTCAGGTAGTGAGAGTTTGGATAGTGGTAGGTCAGGTAGGAAGGGCTACTTGCACAAATACATAAATACGCACAGGTGTGTGTACTGGCTCCAGGTGTGAACATCATGGGCTTGTGGTAATGACATTGGCCCAAGATATACCTAACATCTGCCAAACTGTGCGTTGTTTTTTTTTTCCTCTAGGTCATTTGACATGCTGTTCTTTCTTTTTAGAATTTTCCCTCTCTTCCCTATCCCCAAATCTAATTCTTGTTCATTTTTCACACCTCACTTTAGAATCGTTTACATAGGACGCTTTCCCTGATTGTTACCACCCCACAATCTTTCAAAAAACAATTTTAAAATTATTTGAGATTTTTAAAAACTACCAAAATGTCATATAACCTGGGTATAGAGTTTTTCATTCTAGACCTAGAGTTTTTTTCCTTGAGAAATAAGGTGAAACTTACAGATGTGATTTGTCTGTATGTGTCCAATGATTTGAGAGAGGAAGAAAAGCATCGTGTGGAGAATGAGATTATTTACCTGTGTAGTAAACAGTAAATATTTCTCATATGATTTCACCTCTTTAAGTTTATCAGAGACTAGATGATTAGAGAAGATAAACCAGTTAATTACATCTAGACGATAAGAGATTGCCCACCAATGGGGGGAGAGCACTGTCCTGTTATGGAAATAGCACCCAATTGAATTGGGAAATTAGTAATGATATCTTCTTGTTTTAGACTTTGCCATTAACCTTAGGCCCAATTCTAAATGGCATAATCTCAGGTTTGAGGATGAGGGGTAGGGAGAGTAAGGTTTATCAGATAACTGTAAAAGCTGCTTTTTTTTTTTTTTTTTTTTTTTTAAGATTTTATTTATTTGACAGAGAGGGAGAGCAGCAGAGAGAGGGAGAAGCAGGCCCCCTGCAGAGCAGGGAGCCCAACTTGGGGCTCGATCCCAGGACCCCGGGATCATGACCTAAGCCAGAGGCAGCCGCTTAACCGACTGAGCCACCCAGGTGCCCCTGAAAGCTGCTTTAAGCCTTAAACTTTTATGATTTTTAAATACTTGCAGTTGGTCTCAAGGGATTCTTGACTCAGCACAGAAGTTTATGTTCCATTGGCTGGATGAATATCCTTATTTTTGTATAAGGGTTTTAATAGCATATGTGTAGAATTCCCTAAGTTTATAGTTGTCAAAAAATACTACCTTTTACTTGATATAAGTGGATCAAACAAAACTGCCCAAATAAGAACACTGATGCCCAAATTAACCTTCTCCCCCACTAGCTCCAATTGTATTTTAACATTTTTAAGTAAAGAGATTGAGGGGAAAATTTTTTTAGGCATGGTATTTAATATCCTGCATTGTGTTTTTGCTGACGAACTGTTACTGGGAATTTTTTGTGTTTTTGTTTTTGTTCTTACAGATCAAAGGATATGTTAATTAAGCATGAAGAATTAAAATACTAAATTTCAGTGGGGCACCTGGGTGTCTCAGATGGTTGGGCGTCTGCCTTAGGCTCAGGTCCTGGTCCCAGGGTCCTGGGATGGAGCCCCACATCGGGCTCCTGCCTCAGCAGGGGGCCTGCTTCTCCCTCTCCCTCTGCTCATGCTCTCTCTCTCTCTCTCTGTGTCTCAAATGAATAAATAAAATCTTAAAAAAAATACTGAGTTTCAAATGTTTATGCGGCAGAATAAGGAACTAGCTTGCTTTACTCATCATTGTGTAGACAAGCCCTAGCATGGTGACTGATACGTAGTAGGTGCCTAATATCTGTTAACAGAATGAATATCTATAATTATCAAATATTGAAACACTGTTAATCATGGGTCATTTATTAAACTGTTTGAGTGTGTATTTACCATGTGCCAGCAGTTAAAGGGAATTAAGAGATAAATTAGATATGGTCTCAGACCTCATTAAATTTAAGTTTCATGCAGCATTCCTTGATTTAGCGACATATTAGAATTATTTGAGGAGCTTTTAAAAATACCAATGCCTGGGTTTATCCCAGCATTTCTGATTTAACTGGTCTGGGTGGTGCCCAGACATCATAATTTTATCAAGCCCTCTCAGGTGCTTATTAGGTGCAGCCAGAATTGAGAATTTCTGGTACCAAAATCTGTCTTAGTCTCTTTGGCCTGCCATAACAGCATACCATAGACTGAGTGGCTTAAACAACAGGTATTTATTTTCCCAGTTCTGGAGGCCGGAATGTCCAAGCTCAAGGTGCTGGCCAGTTTGGTTGCTGATTCTTCTTATAAGACCACCTGTCAGATTAGGGCTCTACCCATATGATCTCCTTTAACACTTAATTGCTTCTCCAAATAAAGTCATATTAAGGTTTAGAGCTTCAGTATGAAGTGGAGTGGGGGAGGGGGACAAAGATTCAGTTCGTGGCAACCACTGATCTATCAGGAGAAGAAGATTGCACAGATGGTGTGATGTGATGTGTTAAGTCCAGAATCAGTTAGAGCCATAGCATTGGTGTACACAAAATCTTGGGCTTAAAGGACGAGAAAGCACTTTCAGAGAGAACTTGGGGATGGAACAAGTGTTTGATTTTAAATCGGTGGACTTTGATAAGAAAATAAGAGGTAGAAAATGGTAAATAAGGGCAGAAGATTGAGCTGGAGTTTGACTTTACAGTTACTTGCTGGGTAATGTTGCAAGATTGCTTTGAGTTTTCTGAGCCCCCCCACTACTTTATAATATCTTGTGTGTGGTGATGTTTGTAAAACAATTCCTTCTACCGCATCTCCCTTCCTTCTTTAAATATTTATTGGTTGCTTTTGTGTACTGTATAAATGTAAGCTGATTATTTTAGGTAAGGAGGATAACATAACCACCAGGATGGCAGAATGAAGATTTAAATTGTTGAAATTTTTAAGTTGAAATCGTGGTGCTGGTGGGACTTGGAAATTGCCAATAGACACCTGAAAATATGGGCAGAGTAGATTTGGAGCTGGAAATAAGCCCTGAGAACATGGCATAATCAGCAGCATCTTTAAAGGTAGAACCTTGTGGGGTTGCCACAGGAGGAATAGGAGCAGATCTTACCTTGGAATCGTTTATGCTTTTTCTAGTATTATTGCATTTGTTCAGAATATTTTTGAGACTCCTTTAGGATTTGCCTTCAGCCAGTACGGTCCATTCATCTCAATATCCTCATTTTTAGCACATTTTTTGTGTAGGAGGTGAACTTGAATTTCAGCCAAGGTTAGCCAGGGGCAATCTGGTGAAGGTGGTAGATGATCATCCTGGGAAATGCCCCTCCCCCAGAAAAGTTGTATTATGGAACTGGTTTTCATGTTAACGCACACTGACTGAAGAAAGACGTGAGTGGTGTGAACAAAGTTTGACTCTTTGAAATAAGTGAATAACCTCTCAGTGTAAAAATAATTCCCCCACTCCATTACAAAGTGGCACATATTTTTTGAAGAAATGTTATGAAATATTGTAAGATGAAGGACAACTGGTGGAATAGAGTGGCCAAAAGCACTGAGAAACATTCATAGATTTGAGGATAGTCTACCATGTTCTAGATGTACATCAGAGAAAAATCAGGTCTGTATTGCTGAGAAGGCTTAGGCATGCTGTCTCTTATTTCTTTCTCAAATACCTGTTTCTGTCTCCCATAACACTGCTGATTTCCTGTTATATATCAATGGGAAGTTGTGCTTGTAGGAAAAGATAGTCTCAAAGTTTTACCAAGTAAAGTAAAAAAAAAAAAAAAAAGTAAAAAGTAAACCAACGGAGATTGCAGCACATTTCTTAAATTGGCATGTCTTCTTGTGTAAGTTGATTTCCTGCTTTGGTATACGTTTAGATTTGTTGTCCCCTTTTGGCCTCATCTTGGTTAAAGTAATGTGGGTGGGAGAGGAAGTTTTCACACCTAGCAATCTACAGAATCTGAGGTCCAAGAAATAGGTGCTTTTGGGAAATGGGCACATCTAGTGTGAACTAGGTGGTTATTAACAGTGAAAGCTGATAGGACAAAGTAGTTCAAATGAAGACTACTAGTGTGGGATATGGTATTTGACCCAGAAGCTAAGCACAAATAGGCACATCTACCTCACTGACGTGCTTTCCATATTTAGTTGAAGTTTGAGCTTATAAAAAAATTAAGATTGTTGCCAGTTGACCTAATACATGATGTTTACTTTCTTTGAAGGTATTTTTTCAGCCAGCTGACAAATGGCTTCTCTTGTGTTTTTTTTTTCTTTTAAATAATTTTCTCCATGCTAGAAATCAGAGAATCAGAATTCCATTTAACTTTCTGATAAAGAAAAAAATCTGAACAGTGAGTTTTTTATTTTGCCTGTGCTTCTGATACTTCTGAAACAATCTTAACTATCTAAGGGTTATTTCACACTTTGCATAACTTCAGAAGCTTATATAACCTTGTTTGCTGAAATCCCCTTAAATAAGCCACCACCCCCATGTGTGTGGTGTGTCATGGAAGAAGATTCGAGACCTGGGTTACATGATCTTGGCATTGCCGCTTTATCAGAGACTTGGGTTATTTCACCTCTGTGGGTCTCCACTTCTTTATCTGCAAAATGGAATCAAAGTACTTTACCTGGGAGGGCTGTTACACAGACTATGGGGCATTCATTGCCCTATCTTGAAGGCCTCATAGCCAGAGACAGCCCGGAATTTTTTTTGTGTGGGGGGGAAGGGTGCAGAATATCTCCTACTACTGATGTTTTTTCTTCTGGTTTTGTCAGTTCAAGTAAGGCTTGAAGGTAAGAATGTGAAAGGAGCACTATCTTCACTGTCTTAATTTTCCCAGCCTAAGTATCTCTGCCACCCACCCCCCTCTTCCTCATTTTATCATAGCAAGAAAGCACAAGCAAGCAGCAAGAACCTGAAAATCTGATCAAGAGCATCCCTATTTTTGTGCTGTTGAGGAGAACTGGAGGCTGCCTAGCTTCCTGGTGTGAAATGAAGCACTTACTGGAAATGTAGCAATTGAGAACACTGGTCTTTCTATGTTCCTGATACCATCTGCCTGGAGCCCTTCATTTCCAGGCTGTTGGTAGCTAGCTAGTAAAGAAGAGACCTAAAGATAGAAACTGTGGCTAATGAGAATACTGTTGCAAACTTACTGCAAGCATTTTTCTTGTTTTTCCTCCAGACTAAAGAGTAGCACCCTTCAAGAGCAAATACATTTAACTAGGAAGTTAAAAAAAAAGGGGGGGGGCATTATCTAATTAAGAATCAAATTAGTTAAATTAGAACATTTTCACTATTGAAACAAGGCATACCTTGCCCTTCCGGCCTCACGTCTTTCCAATGAAAGATTCTGTAATGTTCTGATTTGCTTCACTGTTATCTTTGTGGATTCATAGCAGGTGCTGTTGTCAGTAGACTTATCATCTACTACTGCCATCCTGCAAGAACACGTGAGCCCCAAAGCAAAATCTGAGCTAACAAATTCAGCCAGTGGAAAAGGTGAAAATTGACTTTCAGGTGATGATAGAATGTTGAGAAGTTAGAGCTTTGGAAATTTTCCCTGGTGGTGTTATCCTGATTCTTTATCTCAGTATAAATTCATGTGACTGTATAGTAGCAAACTCTCAAATTTTGATTTTTTTTTTTTTTTTGGCAGGTTCTTGTACAAATGTATAACATATATGCATCACATTGACTTTGAGAGAATCGTTCTGTAATTTAATGAATAGAAAGTATACTTTATTGATAATTGTGTTGAAGATAGTTTTGTAATATGTATAAAATCGTAATTTAATAATATTCAGTGGTTGATATGCTATCAAATGAGAGAATCTTTAGCAGAATTTATTTATATATTTTTAAGTCTGTTATTTCTGATTTAACATCAAGAGTTTGGAAAATCTAAATCTATATTCATGTGATTCTGGAATTGTTTTTTTTTTTGTTTTTTTTTTGCCCTAGGAGGTTTTAGAAGAATGATCAGAAGGAGTTTTTGCAAGCCATTTAAAAAAATGTGTTTAAATAGGAATTATAACCTAGAATTCATAAATAGGTAAATTTCTACTATAATTTCTTAAGGAAAAATAGTTCAATATTACACAGCTATGCCTGTATTTAAGGAACTGATTTGAAAAATTAGTGCTTTTGTTATCTAAGACCACTGCAAAGTTTATAGAGCAAAAGATACTCATCAGGACACATTATTAATAAGTTGTATAGATTAAAATTATATAAGTGAAGAGATAACATTTCGAAATTGATTTTATAAAATAGGTCAGTATATCACAGTGTTTCTTCTACTCATTAATTTGCATGTTAATAACTGATGCCCCGTATGATGTGTGCTGCAGACCAGGAGAAAAGAAGTATGTGGAGATAGTCCCCTGTTATATTATTTCCCTTCAAGTACACATCAGCTTTCCACTCCACAGGATGTCTTGCATCTGAAATTCACCATGTCCACAGATGAAGTCCTCTCCCACCTGGTGTTTTCTCTTGTGTTCCCTGTGTCAGTGAATGGCCACAGCATTTCCCTGGGAGCCAGAAAAACTGGGAGCCTTCTTTGAATCCTCTTTTCTTAGTCCCTGCAGGCCCTGTGAATCTCGTAGGGCCTCCCTCAAAGCTGCCCTTTTTCCTCCATCCATACTTCCAGTGCCTTCTATAAGCTCAGTGTCCTTTTTCCCATCTTACAGCAGCTCTGGCAAAGCTAAGGAGAAAGAGAAAGCATAAATAACTAGTTTAGGCCAGATTTCAGCAAACCATGGTCCAGGCAAAGTCTGGTAAGGCCTGTAAGCTATCAATGGTTAGTAACATTTGAAAATGTTACTAACCATTGATATACATGACAGAGTTTGTAGCCCGCAAAGCTTAAATATTCACAACTCTGGTCCTTAACTAGAAATAACTTGTTGAACCCTGGCATAGGCAATGAAAATTGGGATGCCACTATAGATATGGTAAAGAAAAAAATCATGTGAGTATCTTCATATCATTATTTGGAAAGTTTGATGAAATGGATAGTTTCCTTGAGAACTGTAAATTTACTAAAACTGCAACTGACTAAAGAATAAATAAAAAGCCCTTAGAAAATTAAATTAGTAGTTAAAACTCTGTGTCTGTCTGTCTCACACAGACATACTGAAGACCTAGGCCCTAATAGCTGGTGTATCAGTCAAGAGTTCAGAGACCACAGGGCTACTGTGTGTAGGTACGTACATGCAGACATTAAGGCCAGATACTAGGTCATGTGACTGCGGGAGCTAGTTGGGCAAGTCTGAAGTGTAGGGCAGGCCAGGCTATGGGGAAGAATGGCTATCAGCATTGGAACTCTTGGTTCTGAGCTGAAGCTGCAGTTTACAGAAGGAATTCTTTAGGAAAATCTCAGTTCTGTTCTTCAAGCTTTTCAGGCCCACCCAGATTATCTAGGATAATCTCTTTTACTTAAAATCAACTGAGAATAGACTTTAATCACATCTGCCAACTACCTTCCCAGCAATACCTGGATTAGTATTTGTTTGAATAACTGGAGACTATAGCCTAGCCAAGTTGATTCATAAAACTGACAATCACAGGTAGTTTCTACCAAACTTTAAAGGAACTGATAATGATCTTTATTTTATACAGAATGTTCCAGAGAATATAAGGGAAGAGATAGGTCCCTAGTTTATTTAAATAATGTAACTGTGATACCAAAGCAACACAGAAGAAAATCATAGGCAAATCTCAACATGAAGATAACTATAAAAATTCTAAACGGAATTTGAGCATCCAAAACAGAGGTGCTGTTAGTGTTCTACCCATCATTTTTCTAAAGGACATAGCCAGTAAGAATTTAAAAAGTAAGAGCAGAGCTGTCCCAGTGATTGTCTCCATAGAAATTAGAAGAGACTATGGCCAATTTATTAGAACTAATGAGAGTTAAGTGAGATTATGTTGGCTGTAAGGACAATATAAAAAGTTCAAGTGAAACCAGCAACAAATAATTACATGTTACTTATGAAAAGTTACCTTTACCAGTAGAAATAAATCTAATAAAAGATGAACAGTATCTTCAAGGAGAAAATTATAGACCTTTTTCTCTACTTAATTATTTAAAGTTATGTGTTAAAATCACCCATTATGAGTGCAGATGTTTATCCTGTTTTAAAGCTAATATATTATAAATTGAGGTAATATATGCAGTGAAGTTTATAGATTGTAAGTTTTGATAATGTATATGAGCAAATCAAGACATCCCCCAGAGAATACCCTTCTCAACTCCCATAGATAACCAGTGTTCTATTCTTCATCACCACCAAGTTTTTCATGTTCTAGAACCATGTAGTATTTATTCTTATGCCTGGCTTGTCCTCAACAGAGTTCTTGAGCTCCACCCATGTTGAGTGTATCGGTTGTTAGTTCTTTTGTATTGCTGAGTAGTATTCAGTTGAGCATTTAGGTTGTTTCCAATTTGGGGCTAGTATGAATGCTTGCATAAACAGACTTGTACAAGTCATTTTCTGGAAGTGTGTTGTCATTTACGTTGGGTGAATGAATACCTAGGAGTGGAAAGTAGGTTGGGTGTATATTTAACTATAACTTAACGATTAGCTTTTCAGAGAAGTTTATCTCTTCACACTCTTACCAGCAATAGATGAAAGTTCCAGTTGCTCCATGTTCTGACATTTGGTGTTGTCAGTATTTTTAATTTTAGTCATTCTTGTGGGTGTGAAATGGTATAATGGGGTTCATTTGCATTTTCTTAATGACTGATGATTTTGAACACCTGTTCATCTAAATATTTACAATTTGTGTATATTTTTGAGGAATCCATTCACACCTTTTGTCCCTTTTTTATTGGGTTTTTTATTTGGTTGTTTATACTTTGTTATTGATATGTAGGAGTTCTTTATATATGCTAAATTCAAGTCCTTTGTCAAATATATGTATGTATCTATATATATATATAGATATAGATCTGTACCTATTTTTTTAAAGATTTTATTTATTTGAGAGAGAGAGAGAGCAGGAGTGAGATGAGGGGCAGAGGGAGAGGCAGACTTCCCGCTGAGCAGGGAGCCCAGTGCGGTACTTGATCCCAGGACCCTGGGATCATGACCTGAGCCGAAGGCAGATGCTTAACTACTGAGCCACCCAGGTGCCCTGTACCTATTTCTGTACTATCTGTCTGTCTATCTACTGTGAACGCTTTCTCCTGGCTTGCCTTTTAATTTTCTTCATGGTGTTTTTCAATGAACAGATTTTATATTTGATGAAAATAAATTTATCTTTTTTTCTTCTGTTTAGTGCCTTTCTGTCTTCTTTAACAAAAAAAATCTTTGTCTACTCTGAGGAATTGAAGTTTTTTTTGGTTTAATAGTTTCAGTTTTTATATTTAGGTTTATGATCTGTGGCAACTTAGTTTTTGTGGGTACTGTGAAGTAGGAGATCAGGTTTAGGCTGATTTTTTTTCCCCCCTCCGTTTTTATCCAGGTCTACCACCATTTGTTGAAAATGCTTTTATTGGGTGCCTGGGTGGCTCATTCGGTTAAGCATCTGCCTTTGGCTCAGGTCATGATCTCAGGGACCTGGGATCGAGTCCCACGTCGGGCTCCCTGCTCAGCAAGGAGTCTGCTTCTCTCTCTCTGCCCCTCCTCCCTGCTTGTGCCCTCTCTCTTTTTCTCTTTCTCGCTTTCTCAAATAAATAACTAAAATATTTTAAAAATATTGCTTTTATTTCTTCATTCAGTAACCTTGGTGAATCTGTCAAAATAAAGTGACTGTATATAGGTGGAAACATTTCTGGACTCTATTTTGTTACATGAATCCATTTGTTTATCCTAATTATACCAGTACTACACCACTTTGATTGCTGTAGCTTTGTAGTGAGACTTGCAATCACTTGAAATCAGGTAGTGTAAGTCATCCAAATTTGTTCTTCTATTTTAATGTTGTTTTGGTTATTCTAGGTCCTTTATTCTTAGACATTTTTAAGCTTTTTAAAATTATAACTTTGTTTTGAAATAGTTTAATGCATCAAGCTGCAAAACATGGCAGTTTTTATGTTCCTTTTCTCCAGCTTTTCCTAATGATACTGTCTCTCATAACCATAGTACAGGTCTTCAGTGAGTATGATATTGCCTTCAAAGGGGCAAAAATTGTTATTGGAGGGAGAAAATAATCTTGCTCTTTTAATGTATGAACTACTGTTATACATGCAGCATATAAATAGATAGACAGTGTGTCTGTGGTATTAACAGTTCATGGGGGCATTAGAAAAAAAAATCTCTAAAAAGGCTCTTCTAGAGTAAAAATGGAAAAAAGCTGGGACACACTGCTATAATTAATTGTACCTAAGGAAACCAGGAATTGACATTAGTATGCTAACTCAGATACATATCTTAGTTGAATTTTACCAAACTTTACATGGTGTGTGTGTGTGTGTGTGTGTGTGTAGTTATGATATTTTATTGTCTGTGAATAGTCAAGTAACCATGATCACAGCATACAGAACTGTTTTATCAGCACAAAGGAAACCCCTCATGCTTGCTTTTAATAGTCATACTGCTTCCTCAGCTCTGAACTACTGGCAACCAGTGATCTGTTTTCCATCACCCTAATTATGTTACTTTAAGGATGTTACATAAATGGAATCATAACGCGTAGCCCTTTGAGATGGTCTTTTTTTCATACAATATAATGCGCTTGAGATCCATCCAAGTTGCTGTTGCTGTCGTGTATCAATAGTTCATTCTGTTTTATTGCTGAGTAATATTTCATTGTCTTGAACTGTTATTCATTCACCTTTTGAAGTACTTTTGGGTTAACCGCATGTTTTGGCTATTACAGGTAAAGCCACAGTGAACATCTGTGCACAGGTTTTTGTGTGAACATATTTTCATTTCTTGAATAAATCCTGACGAGTGTGTTTGCTGGGTTATATGGTAAATGTATGTTTAACTTTACAAGAAACTGCCTGATTATCTTCCAGAGTGCCTATATACCATTTAATGTTCCCACTGGGAATGTCTAAGAGATCCAGTTACTCTGCATCCTTGTTAGTATTATTACTTTTTTTCTTTTAGCCATCTTAATAGGTCTTTAATGGTAACTTTTGTAACTTTATTTTGGATTTCCCCAATGACTAATGAGTTAAGCATCTCTTACGTTTATTCGCTATCCTTATATCTCCTTGTATAGTGTTTGTTCAAGTCTTTTGCCCATTTCCAAATGGATTGTTTTCTTACTGTTGAAGTTTAAAAAAGCCTTTATATATTGGATGCAAGTCCTTTATCAGGTATGAAATTTGTGAATAATTTTTTCCCACTATGTGGCTTGTCTTTATCTTCCTAAGAGCAATTTTTTTAGAGTGAAAGTTTTAATTTGGATGAAGTTTGAATTTATTGGTTTTTTTTTTTCTTTTATGGATCATGAGTTGGTGTCATGTATAACAACTCTTTGCTTAACGCTGGGTCATGAAGATTTTCCCCTATGATTTCTTATAGAAGTTTTTTTCCTTTAACTTTTTATTTTGAAACAATTAGAGACTCACAGGAAGTTGCAAAAAATACTATAGAAAGTCCTACATGCCCTTCATGCTGCTTCCCTCAATGGTGGTCTCTTGTATAACTAGTATAATATCAAAAGCAGTATTTGTGGAACATAAGGAATAGCATGGAGGACATTAGGAGAAGGAAGGGAAAAATGAAGGGGGGGAATTGGAGGGGGACACGAACCATGAGAGACTGTGGACTCCGAGAAACAAACTGAGGGTTCTAGAGGGGAGGGGGGAGGGGGATGGGTTAGCCTGGTGATGGGTATTAAGGAGGGCACGTATTGCATGGAGCACTGGGTGTTAAATGAAAACAATGAATCATGGAACAGTACATCAAAAACTAATGATGTACTGTATGATGACTAACATAACATAATAAAACTAAACTAAATTTAAAAAAAAATCAAAAGCAGGAAACTGAAGTTGGTATAATACTATACCTAGAATATAGATCTCTTCAGTTTTCACCAGTTTTTATATACATGCATATGTGTGTGTATAGTTGTATGAAGTTTTATTCCATGTTCCTCTTCTTACAAGGAAAACATTCAGTGTTTTACATTAAGTGTGGTATAGGACTTTTTAGCTATAGGATTTTTGCAGACACTCTGTAGGTTGAAGAAGTTCCTTTTTATTATTGAAAGTTTTGTTTGTTTTTAATGAATGGTATTTATTAAATTTTTTTCCTTCAATTGATGTGATCATATGGTTTTCTTTCTTTAGACTGTTAATATGATAGATCACATTGATTGATTTTCAAATAGTGAACCAACCTTGTATCTTGGAATAAATCCAACTTGATATGGTGTATTTTTCTTTTTCTATATTGCTGGATTCGATTTGCTAATACTTTGTTGAGAATTTTTGAGTCTATATTCATGAGGAATATTGGTCTGTGTTTTTTTGTTTTTTTTGTCTTTTTAATACTGCCTTTGCTTTTGATATTAGAGTAATGCTGATCTCATAAAATATACTGGGAAGAGACTATAGAGTTGGTGCTATTTGTCCTATAAATATTTCAGAGACTTTGTCAGTGAAGCCATCTGGGCCAATTTTATTGATTTTTCTAAAACAACAACAAAAACACTTCGGTATGATTATCTCATTTGTTTCCCTGTTGTCAATTTTACTGAATTCTGCTCTTATTTTTTTATTTGCTTGTTTTAGGTTCTTTTTGTCCTTTCTCTAATTTTGTCAGATGGAAGCACAGATTATTAGTTTGAGACTTTCTTCTTAAATGTGAACATTTATTGCTATAAATTGCACTACAAGCACTGCTTTAGCTTTGTCTTGGAAATTTTAGTAAATTTTGTTTTTATTTTCATTCAGGTCATTGTATTCTTCTACTCTCCTTGATACTTCTTTGATCTATGAATTATTTAGAAGAGTGCTATTTAGTTTCCAAGTGTTAGGAGATTTTCCTGCTACTTTTTGTTCTTGGTATCTAGTTGATTCCATTATGGTCAGAGAAAATACTTTCAATCTGTTGATACTCCATTTGATTTATCTAGTGTTTTAAAAATTTTTTTTTTAGTGGTTGTTTTAAAGATTACACTGTATGTACATACGTTATTACAGTCTCCCAGTGTGAACATTTTATCATTTAAGTGGAATATAGATAATCTTGCTATCACCAAAGTTGCTTTACCATCTCCCCTTTATGGTATAGTTATCCTTAATATTACCTCTATATACATTGAGAATGCTATGATTTTTGCTTCTGTCAAAAATAATATTTAAAACTCAAGAGTAGTTTATTTACCTTTCTGTTGCCTTTTCTTCATTCCTGTTGTTCTGAGTTTCCTCTTGTTATCATATCCTTCCTGTTTGAATAACTTCCTCTAGCCATTCTTTGAAAGTAGGTCTGCTTGCAAGAAATTACCTTAGCTTCCCTTCATCTGAGTTGTCTTTATTTCATCTTCAATCCTAAAGAATGTTTGATGGATATAGAATTCTTGATTGACAGTTCTTTTCTTTAGTACTTGAAAATATTATGCACTTCCTTCTGGCGTCTGTGGTTTCTGATGAGAAATCCTTTGTCTTTTGAATCTTTGTTCTTTATTTCTCTCTGATGCTTTGAAGATTTTTCTTTGCCTTTCATTTTCAGAAGTTTGATTATGATGTGTCTAGGTGTGTGTTTTTTGGGGTTTTTAACTGTTTTTCTTAAATTAATAGGTTTATGTCTTTTCCTCATATGGAAAGGATTCAGCCATTATTTCTTCAAATATTTTTTTGTCTCTGCATTCTTTTTCCTTTTTTCTGAGACTCTGGTAAAATAAGTGCTAGATTTCTTTTTTTGGTCTTGCAGGTCCCTGAGCCTTTGTTCATTTTTTAAAAAGCTATTTTTTAATAATGTCATCTCCATTTGATTTTTGCATATTAATCGTATATCTGGAAACCTTGCTGAACTCACTGATTCGTTCTAGTAGCTTTTTTTGTAGATTCTATTGAATTTTCTAGATAGATGATCATATTACCTTTGAATAGCTACAGTTTTATTTCTTTTCAATCCAGAAGCCTTTTATTTTTCTTACTTTATTACACTGTCTAGAACATCAAGTATAATGTTAAATAGAAGTGGCAAAAGCAGACTTCTTTACCTTGTTCCCTATTTTGGGGGGAAAACTTTTGGTGTTCACTAATAAATATGTTAGTGGGGTTTTTTCTGTAGGTGTTTATCATGTCAAGGAAGTTTCCTTCTGTTTCTACTTTACTGGAAGATTTTATTAGGAATGGTTGTTGGATTTTGTCAGATGTATCTTCTGTGTCTATTATAACTATGTGTTTTTCCTTTTTTAGCTTTTTAGTCTGTTGCATTACATTTATCAATTTTTGAATGTTAAGTAAATCTTGCAATCCTGGGATAGACCTCATTTAGTCATGATGTAGTATCCTTTTTTATATTATTGGATTTAATTTGCTAATTTTTCATTAAGACTTTTGCATCTATGTTGATGATGAGATATTGGATTGTAGTTTTCTTGTAATGTCTTTGCCTGGTTTTGGTATCAGGGTAAACTTCAATTTTCTGTAAGCGTTTGTATGGAATTGGTATTATTTCTTTTTTAAATGTTTGGTCAAATTCACATGAGGCTACCTATGTCTGGAATTATTTTTTGGGAGAAAGCTTTTAAATACAGATTCAATTTCCTCAGTAGATACAGGGCTATCGTGGTTATCTATCTGCGTCTTCTCGAGTTACCTTTGGTTGTTTGTGCTGTCAATTTTATTGGCCTACATTTAAAAAATATTTGAAAAGATTATTATCATTTAAAACTGTGTCATTTCTAATGTTTGTGATATCTCTTTTTTTTCCTGGCTAGTGACTTATCAATTTTAATAATCTTTGCAAAGAATCAGCTTTGGTTTCCTTTCTTCTATTATTTTGTTTATTTTCTAGTTTATTGATTTTGACTTTGATCTTTATTATTTATTTTGTGTTTAGTTTATTCTTTTTCTGGTTTCTCATGGTGGAAGCTTATGTCATTGATTTAAGACCATCCTTCTTAAGTGTGGGCTTTTAGTGCTACAGATTTTCCTCTAAGTACTGTTCTAACTACATCACACAAATTATAGTAGGTTTTATTTTCATTTTCATTTATTTCAAAATACTTTATTTCCCTTTTGATTTCTTAGACCCATGGGTTATTTAAAAGTGTGTTATTTAGTTTCCAAATATTTGGAGATTATCAAGACATTTTTCTGTTACTGATTTTTAACTTAATTACATTGGGGTCAGGGAACATACTTTGTATGATTTGAATTCTTTTAAATTTACTGAGATTTGTTTCATAGTCCAGAGTCTGGTTTATCTTGGTTAATATTCAGCTGTTATTAAGAGGAATATTCTGTAAATGGGTCAAAGTAGTTGATAATATGGTTCAAGTATTTTACAATTTTAATATGTAAATTTAAATATGTTTTTCTAATATGTTTTATATATTTCACATTTGTACATCATGGATTTGTTTTTATTTTATCAGAGTATATTCTTTATTACTTGTTATGGCACATTTTGTTTTACAAAGAAGGTCACAACATTATCTTCCATTCCTCATGCTCTTCTGTAATGTGGCCTTGCAAGAAAGAATGGAGTCTTCATTCCCCTGCACTTGAGTATAGCCTGTCCTTGGTGACTTGATCAATGTAGTGCTGTAGGAATGATGCTTCCTGGCTTCTATGACAGGGTCAGGAAAGGCCAGACTGCTTTCACTTGGTTTTCTTGGAACTGCTTGCTCTCTAGACATTCCTTCTTAGATTGCTCCCTCTCAGGACCTACTACCTTCTGCACTGTGAGAAGCCAAACCCCATGGGGAAGCCATGCATAGCTGCTCTAGTTTACAGTCCTCACTGAGCCCATTCATCAGCCATTCCAGCCCAGAGATCAAATACATAAGTGAAGAAAGAAGTCGTCTTGAAAGTCGATCCTCCAGCTTCAGCTTTTGCAGCTGTTGATGTCAATGCCAGTCATTTGACTCTTACTAGAGGAGGCCCCAAGATACTGTGAGGCAGAGAAGAGTCAATTCTGCTTTATCTTTCTGAAGTTCTAGCCTGTTGGCTCTCCAAGCATAACAAATTGTTTTACACCACTAAGTTTGATTGATGGCTTGTTGCACAACAATAGGGGTCACTTCATTTCAGTAGGATTTGCAAGAGGTTTCAGTCCCTACATACCTGAAAATATCTTTAACTGCACTCTTAATTGGCTTTGGAACCCTTGGATGTAAAGTAATTCACTCTCAGAGCTTTGAAGTTATTTCTCTATTGTCTTCATGTATCCAAGTCTTGCCAGTGAAACGTGATGTAAATCTGATTCTCATTACTCTGGATATAGTTTTCTCCCTTTTGAAGCTTTTAGGAGTTTTGACCTTCAGATATTTCTTCAGAGTTCACGTAGGTAATCTCTAATCCATTTCTTTCTGAGGACTCATGTCTTTTTATTTGCCTCAGTCTATTTATTATACTTTAAAATCTTTTTTTTTTTTTTTTACTCTTTTAACTCTCCAAGATTTGGATATTTCTTGATTAATTACATTTGGTTTCCCCCTTTAACTGTGTTGTCCCTCCCAATTTAGGTGGTTCTTGGCTGTTGTTGATTTTGTTTGCTTTTTGAGATGCCCTTTTATACTCTCTGCAGATACTCTCAGTTCATAGTTGCCTGTATCCAGAAGTGGTTGGGAATTGCATAGTACCAGGAAAAGTTTAGGGGTTCCTGGTCTTCCTAGGTGTCACTAGATACTGGGAAACTTCCTGATCCTTTGGGGGTAAATACACGTATTTATTTCTTTTACCCATGGTCTAAAGGCAGCAGAAGAGGTGACCCACTTGCTCCTACGGAGGCATTTCAATCAATAATGCTTTGGTATCCTTCAGGGAAGTCTCTTCGCATTTTTGCTGCTTCAGTGCATGGAGCAATCTCCACTTTGGGCATCAGTTTTTTCCTGTGGAAAAAGTCTTGAGTATATGATTACCTCCTTTAATCTGATCTCATCTGCCTTTTGTCTTTCAAAGAGATTCCTGATTATTTGGTTTCTCTGAGGACATCTACCCTTTGTTTTTCAGGACTCTCTTAATTTAAGGAGCTGGTAGGTCTCTGGAGTAGGTGCTCTGTCTGCCGTTTTAGTCTAATTGTGGTTGTTTTGTTTAAAATGCACGGAAGTCTCACGTGCTGTTTTTATATGCACGTGTAGTTCTACTTTTTCTTCTGCTAGTTCTTTCTTAGGCTAGTCTTATTACTGGGTTGAGAAACTACTCATGTGTCTCTAATCTTGGATCTCTTCATTTATTCTTGAATCTCCGTATTGATAAAAATCCTTTTTGTGGATTATATTAAGAAGGAAAATTATAATGTTTTATTTTTTTTAAAGATTTTATTTTATTTATTTGTCAGAGAGCACAAGCAGGGGGAGTGGCAGGCAGAGGGAAAGGGAGAAGTAGGCTCCCTGCCATGAGCAGGGATCCTGACGTGGGACTCGATCCCAGGACCCCCGGATCATGACCTGAGCTGAAGGCAGCCGCTTAACTGACTGAGCCACCCAGGCGTCCCCAAAACTGTATGTTTTAGTTTATGACTTTAATTTTGACAAGACTGCATGGAATATGTTATCAAATACAGGTGTTGCAATATAGCTTGTAGAAATTTTTAGAAACATAACTGCTTGTGTCCCACATTTTTTTCTGTTGTATATAAAAAATACTTAGAATGATTTTTACTGACTAAAATAATCACAATTTTATGAGGTTGTAAGAGTCAGTTTTTAGTATATTTGTATAGGTTTTCATTTCGAGTAAACCAGAGTGCTTATTTTTTCCCTAAACTGGTGATTTACGTGAGACTTCACTATATTAAAGAAAGATCTCTCTTTTTTTTTCCCCCAGGGCAGCATCTCAGACATGTCGAAAAGGATGTTTTGATTCCTAAAATAATGAGAGAAAAAGCCCGAGAGAGATGTTCTGAACAAGTTCAAGGTATTCATATAAATATCAAATACATTTTTTATAATATGATCTGAATTTAATCCTTAGCCTCAGAGTCAAGTAGTGAATGAATTAATATGTATGAATTCCTTCTCACCCTTTCACGGAGATACCAGTATTTCAGCTTTCAGAACTTCCAGACGGTGTTCAATTCATTTACAATTTAAAAATATTCTCCCAAATTACTAGTAAAAATTTTTTTTCCTAGAAGTACAGTTACATATATAGAGAAAAACTTGGTTATGAGTATTTTAGAGAAACAAGTTATTCTGGTGATTTTGATAGGGAAAGAGAAACCTCAAATGTAACATGTACCTGTTTTTTCTTCATCAACATATTCTTATAGATATATATTCTAAGGTGATTTTCTTTGGTGCCATTGTCTATTACTGAATTGTTAATGGAATCTCAGTAGTACTTACAGTGAGTCTTTGTTTTTTATTTTTTTACTTTTCTGTATTTTACATTTCTAAATGGAAGATATTTATGTAAATGCATGCATTAGGCACCCACATACGCATATTTGCTTTAGAAAATGTTTCTTAACATGAGATACTTCTGTATTCTGTAAATCTAGAGAGATGCTGTTGATTAGTATATAATATTTAGTGAAAACATGTAAACAAAGCAGTGGAAGGTGAAAAATGAGGCCATATATGGAGGGTCATTAGAAAAGCAGATGGCAATATTACTGTAGAAATGTCTTTTTAAACAAATCTACCTCCTGGAATGGCCGTCTAAAAGAAATAGTAGTATAATTTTTGCTGATGTAGGCTGTTTCCTGTCTCCCTTCTTCACCTTTCCCTGTAGTCTTCTTCCTTGAGGGATCTCAGTGATTCTTTGTGAGGATGATGGGCTGTAATTCCACAGCAGGTTTCTCTACAGGGGAGCCAGGCTGTGTCAACTGTAGTTTTGGGACCATGTCAGTAATGTTTGGATGCCAGGAACATTTCTGTCCCTCTGATGGTGTTCTCAGAGAATGACCTTTGGAATCCATGGATTGAAGCAGTAAAAGAAGAGTAATTCCTCAGAATGGACATTGTGTGATGGTCCTTTCTGTTTCTTAGATGACTTATTATGACCTATTCCAGTTTCAAATCCATTCATAAGATTTAAGTTAAATCCATCCATAAATAATGTTATCAATAATTACTTAGTATCATTCTATGATACTAGTTTTGCTTTCACTGTGAATTAGTTGTTTAATCAGGAAGGAAGGTTCCTTCCACCCACACCCCCAGGTGTCAGGAGAAACTAACCCATTGCCACCTGCAGACAGGGCTCGGTGCAAAGCTGGAATTGGCAGGTGTAATGCTGATAGTCTGAAGAGATAATTCTCCCCTTGCCTTAGAACTTGAAAAAAAAAAAAAAAAATACCTGTCCTGACTCAGGTGAGGGAGGATAAAAATCAATGTGTGATGAAATTATAGGGCTAAAATTTCCCTACCGGGAAAATTTACTTATTACTGATATATTGGTTCAAAGTTATAAATATGAGCTGTATTTATGCTGTTTTTAACACATTATTCTGATATTTAGAATGAAAAAAGCTTTACTCACATGATTCAGATGAAAATGCAAAATTGGGTTTGGGTTTCAGAACTGCCTTTGCTTACTCATAGATAGTGAAACTGTTTTGGGTTTTTTTAAATGAAAGAAATAGAGTATAACTTTAAAATATAAGTTTGTGTTGCGCAATGACTATCATATAATGAGTGGTACAGAAAAAATGTTTATTTTTTGCTTCTTTATCAGAAGTTAAGTTGTTTAGGATGTTTGTTGATTGGTTAAGTTTTTTTTAATATACTTAAAATCTTCTGAAGACTGAAACCGTCTTAAAATTTGACATCTGCTTGGGTTATTGCGATGCATTTGTCCCTATTAGAACATGTTATAACAATTGATTTTTGAATATTTGAATCTTTTATAGATAATCATATATTGATTTTTTTTTTTTTAGGCCATATGGTCTAAAACAGTGTTAGAGAATCTAAAATTGATTACTTTATAAAACAGTACTCTTCGGTATTCTTGCTTAATCATGTGATTTAGTAAAGAGCATACATTGGTATTAAGCAGCAGCAGAAGAGCTACATTTGAACTGAACAATAAGATGTAATTTAGAATCAGGACACTTCCCTTGTAGTTTATTTACTACTTATAGCCTTTGCTTTATTAAATAATTGTAGGAATTTATATAAAAGCATTATGTGTATAGTTCTTGGGTAAAGATACAGGAATTTTAATAAGTGATCTGACTTCCTGCTAAATGCCTTAAACCTGATTATGTAGGAAAGCTTTTCTGTTTAATTTTTTGCATGTCATTTCAACCCAGCTGATCATAAGAACTGGGTCACACTGCCAGCAACTTAGGTTTGTGAAGGGAATGGAACAGCTTTTCCAAGGACAAAGAGAAATGAAATCACTTTCAATGAAAGAAAGATGCCTCATTATAGTCACCAACAGCAGTTATTGACAGCTACACTTCCTATTAACAAGGAGCATTTAACTAAGAGTTTGGCTGTTGGATCTTTGGACTTGATCTAATTTGCTAGCATTAATTAGTTTCTTTTGAGCACAGACACTTGGTGCTCACAGCTATAGATTTGGAGGGCTAATTAGGATAGAAAATTGAACAGAATGGGGTAAGGCATTAACCTTCAACCATTACCAGCTGGGACACTGATAAAGACCACAGAGTCCAAATGCTCCCTATTGATGTGAAGAGTACCCTAATGAATATCAATTTCAGCCAGGTTGCTATATTCTTACTAGTTCTCTCTTCATTATAATTTTTAACCAGTTTGCATGATACCTTCATTATCTATATATATACTATTGGTTTTTACTATACACTGATTTAGTCTGAGTTGCATATTTTATCTTATGTTTAAACACAATTAAAATTTGTCTTAAGTAGCCAATAATATTTAGAATGTTTCATTGTTATATGCCTTAACACTTCTAAAATTTTATTTACAATTCAGAATTCTTATTCTGCAGTGAATTTTTATAAAGTCACAGTAACTGTGATTTCAAATAATGAAAACTATAACCAGAAACAAAATCTCAGCTTCTGGGTAACATATTAAACTGGTGTCAAACTTGACAATCTTTGTCTTTATAAAATACACTTTTTTTGTTTTTTGTTTGAGTAGAAAAATAGTACTCATCACCTTTTCTTTTGGAATTTAACTTTGATTTGATGAGTAAAGGTGGCTTGACTTAGAGATTAGATACAGAATTGAGAATGCTGATCTTGTTATATACACTTAGATAAGATTATTAACTGTTGGTAGAGTATATATCAACAGAAAAGAAAGTGATCAATTCGTTTAGATAGACAACTAAATTTTATAGTATTCTTCTTTTGCCAGTGATATTGGCAGTAAATAGAGCCACTAAAATTACCAAAGTGTATTTTTAAATGTTAACACAATGAACACTGACTATGTTGGGAATGAAACTGAAGAAAAATTCTAGAATGTCATGCCTCTCTCCAGGTCTCCCATTTCCCAAAAGCCAAAACAAATTTTCTTCCATCAAGTGTGATGGTGGAATCATTGCTTTTCTTGGATCTGGGAGTTACCAACTTGTGATGTTTTAGGAAGATGGTTTGATGACCTCTGGAGGTTACTTTTCATTCTATGACTTTTTCCATATGTTTGACTCTTTGCTAATTTAATTTATATTTTCTATGTTAGTAATACTGTGTCATATGTTATATATATAGTTTGTCATATATACACTTATATATAATATGCATATAAGTAAAGTATGCAATCTCGTGTTACAGTTTTTCTTCTGGAAATAGTCCATGAGAGAAAGAGTCACTGAATTACTGTTTTGTAAAAATTCATTATATTTTGCTGCTTTTTTTGAATTGCATAGTTGGCATTTGATATAAAGCTTCCATGTTGAATACCGAAGTTAGATTTAAAAATAACTTTTTTTTCTTGTTTCTATGACCCATCAAGACCAAAGAAGTACCCTATCATCAGGGATGGCCTGGAGCTCTCTTTAACCTAGATGTATCTGCTGCTTACTAACTCCTTTCATCCTTTGGGCTTTCTTTTACCTTATTTTAATGTTTCTTTTGTATTAGTGTCTTCTACAGCAGTCTTTTTGATCTTTTGCCCAATATAGGTGGGGTTAGTTCTAAAGGAATTCTGTAAAGCATAAGGAAGCATGGATTGTTCATTTCTTTGAGACCTCGCAGATCTGTAGTTAACATAAAATGCCTGTCTTCTTCTGTCAGTCACATGCAATTAAATATGTTACATTTTATAAATTCGAAAGATAATATGAACTGATAAAAAAATAAAATTAGGAATGCCTTGGATATTCTTTAGGATGTTTACAGGCGATCCTGTAAACATTAAAACATTATTAAAACAAATTGGAGGACTGCAGACTGCAGATGGTCAAAGAAATCACTCTTTTATCCAACTGCATTACTTGTATCTGCCAAAAACTTTTCCTTTGTTGTTTGAATGGTGCTGTTATCACCACATATATTTTTGCCATTTAACAGTTCACCAATGTTAACTAACACTGAAGTGGAGATAACTAACTTGGATATACTAGGAGGGTGAAATATATAAAATCACCAAATATGATGCCTATCTGTTATGTATAAGAGTAGGTATGTACTCTAAGAAATATAAAGAGAAGGTACAGTTCCCCTTCTTTGGCCTTGCACTGGACTCATCACCTATTCATACTCATGGCTAAGATTTATTACAGCCAAAGGGAAAAGGCACATCAGATGAAGTTCAGAGGAAACCAGGCGCAAGCTTCCACAAGCCCTCTCCCAGTAGAGTCACTCAGGATGTGCTTAATTCCTCCAGTGTGGAATTGTGTCAGCATGTGTGAAATGTTGTGTACTAGGGAAACTCATTAGAGACTTTGTCCTCAGAGTTTTTATTAGGAGCTGGTCACATGGGCATCCTTTGGTTAGCATTACCAAAATTTCAAGACTTCCATAAAGAAAGCAGGTGTTCAGCATAAACCATATGGTTTGCACAAACAGTTTAGACACAGTAAGCCACTCTTAGCAATTAGGGAACGATGGGAACACTCCCAAAATCCAAGTTGTTAGACACCAGCTAAAGGCCAACCTTGCAAACAGGCTTTTCTAAAGATAGCAGCATCAGGCCTGCCATGTTCACCCCTTTCTGCACATGGACATAATACAACTTAATTGCCAATAAGTACTTATGTATGCCTCTCAGGCCTAAAGTCATGACATGATGAGTAATAGACCTATATCTGACAAATACAGCTGAATTATTTTTAAAAACAACTGAGCCAAGTATATAGTGGTCATTACTTATTGATATAGTGGTTCTCAGTTATGTTTAATTCATACCTGTATTGTAAGACTTAATAGCGTATTACGATTTCTTGTTTTTGAATAACAAGGCAATTTTGTAATTATAATTGTACCTAAGTAATCTTGAATAAATTGGTTAGTTTTCTTCTCACTGAGAGAGGTGTAGTCTGTTTTAGTTTTAGAAGTAAGTTAAATCTTTAAATGCTAAATCTTTAAATGACTAAATTAGCAGGGAGTTTTGTCAGGGCAGATGAATTTAATATCTCAAACAACTAATTTATGCAGCTTATTTTTGAAGGTATAAGTGTGAAAAGTCTACATTTGAACACAAAAGCAAAGAATTACGTGACTTGAAACTTAGGAATATTGTTAAGATGAATAAATATTAATATAAAATATGAGCTAACTGTTCTGTGATTACTTCATTAACAAATTTTTATTATTTCCCTAGTTTTCCTAGGTCTCACCTTTCAATGATTTTGCTGTAATAGTTTTAAATTCTTTTATCTTATGAGAAATTAATCCAAAATTAAATATGGTCTTTAAACAGTACCATCCCTTGTTTATAAAATCTGAGTACAAAATCATATTTCACTTCAGCTAACTGATGATCCTTGAGTTGTAATTGACATTCTTTCCAGATAATCAAAGCAGATGACTGGTTAACTTTTTGCAAATACTCACAAATAATTATATTTTGACTGAAATACATTCTTAGAAGAATCCTGTCTTTTGGAAAGATAAAGGGGAAATCTGGTTTGTACAAAACTCTGGAATGCATTTAGATTTTGAACCATTTCAAAAATAATTAGTTCCTTTTTACAGGGGGCTAGAATTTGCTTGGAACTATAATGTATAAAACAGATAAAAGCAGTATTTTTATTGTAGTATGTTTAATTTTGTTACATTTACAGAGTGAACATATGGAAACAATGTTGTTGCATTATTTTCATGAAGCAAATTTTAAATCAGATGTTGTAGATTACAGTTGTAGCCTAGTATGTATCTCCTCTTCCAGTTCATTTTTCTGGCTTGCTTTTTTGAGGAATACAAAATATAGAGTAAATCCTAAATCATATAAAATAGTAGTCTAAATAGTAATGATTTCTTATGATTTACTCAGATTTTTGGAGTATCATTCAGTTAAACAGCTATGAGAGAAATTTTGATCTGAGGCCCCTAAATAAGTTTATCTGGCATCATATTTTAACATATTGGTTGTCTGCAGTATGTTAGCATTCAGTAGTACTATTTGCATATATTTTAGTGTTATCCAGTTATTATATCACTAAAGATATATATATATATATGATTTTATTTATTTACCTGACAGAGAGAGAGAGCACAAGCAGGGGGAGCAGGAGAGGGAGAAGCCGGGAGATCCCACAACCCTGGGATCACGACCTGAGCTGAGGGCAGACACTTAACTGACTGAGCCACCCAGGTGCCCCTAAAGATATATTTTTACAAGCAGAAACAGAATTTTCAGGTTCCCTTAAGCACTTGAATGGAACGTTAGGGTTATATGGAACATAGTCATTCAGAATGTTTACTGAGTATTTCCCAGACACCATTATATGAACAGTGAATGAAACAGACAAAAATTCCTACCATTACGGACCTTACGTTTCAGTGAAGGAGGGAGATAAATATTGTGGGTTTATTATAAGAAATATAAGTGATCTGGAGAAAAAGTTGAGTGAGGGCCATGGAGAATGCTAGAATGGCACTGCAGTTCCTCCCTCTCTCCTTCCCTTCTTCCCTCCCTCCCTCCTTCCCTCCCTCCATTCCTCCCTCTCTTCCTCCCTTTCTCCCTTCCTCCTTTCCTCTTAAGATTTTATTTAATTGGAGAGAGAAAGAGAGTACATGCAGGGGGAGGGGCAGAGGGAGAGAATCTCCAGCAGACTCTGTGCTGAGCGCACAGCCCATCGTGGGGCTCAATCCCCGACCCTGAGATCATGACCTGAGCCGAAACCAAGAGTTGGATGTTTAACTGACTGAGCCACCCAGGCGCCCCAGGACTGCAGGTTCTAATAGGTGGTCAGTATAGTTCTCACTGAGAAAGTGACATTTGGACAAAATTCGTGAAAGAGGTGAAGGAGTGAGATGTGCAGCTATGTCTGGGCAGAGTGATGTAAACAGTACCTGCAGACCTTGAGGCACTAGACGAAGCTGGCATGTTTGAGGAACACCTAAAAGGTCACTGTGGCAAGGTAGAATGAGGGAGGAGAAGAGTGAAAAGTGAAGGGGTCAGCAAAGGAATTGGGGGTAGAATCCTTTTGGGTCTTAGAGGTACTGAGGACCTGTAGGTACTAAGGAGAGAAATGGCAAGACATTGATGGTTTAGAGCAGTGGAAAGAGACAGTTCAGTAGCATCACTCACTGTTGTGCTAAGTGTAAATGCATTAGGGTCAAGGGGAGAATCAGGGACACAGGTTAAGGATGTGATGGTGGATTAAAAGGGTGGTAGCAATGGAGATGAGGATGAGCACATCCGAGATATTTTGAAGGTAGAGGCAACATGAAAGAGATAACTTCCTGTTATTTGTTCTGAACAAGTAAAAGGATGGGACTGGAGTGACCAGAGATGAGGAAGAATGTGTGTGGAGAAATATTATTAGTTTAGTTTAGTTTTTGGTGATTGATGGATTAAGAGTTTAGTTTTGGACATGTTAACTCTGAGGTGTCTAGTAGACATCTAAGTTTGAAACTGCTGTATTAAACAGTGGTAAAAATTATTTTAAAAGGAAACAAGGGAATAGAATGTTTATGCAACTGCAATAGTTCTGGTATCAAAAACTGACATTTTTATTTCTTGGTTTTCCTTTAAGATTCCACATAGACCATTTCCCTTCCAGAGCAAATCATAACTACACTGATTTATTAATTTAACAAACTATACCTCAATACTCACAGGGAAAATAATGGTTCCAAACACAGAGGGGAATATGAGGATATGGTCTCATACCACAATAAATAGATTAAATTACCTATTCAGTATGGTGTGACTGGTTAATATGTTACAGTTGATATTAGAGTCCGGGTATCTTAATTCCCAGTTTAGTGCTCTTCCATTAACATACCATTTAACTATGTCAAAGATAGCAAATATACTTTATGCTGACTTTAATCAGTTGGAAGTGGCTGCCTAGCATACTACAAAGGGGATCAATCAAAAACAGTGTCATTACCCAGCAATTGCACTACTGGGTATTTACCCCAAAGACACAGATGTGAAAAGAAGGGCGATATGCACCCCAATGTTCATAGAAGCAATGTCCGCAGTAGCCAAACTGTGGAAAGAGCCGAGATGCCCTTCAACAGATGAATGGATAAAGAAGATGTGGTCCATATATACAATGGAATATTACTCAGCCATCAGAAAGGATGAATACCCAACTTTTACATCAACATGGATGGGACTGGAGGAGATTTATGCTAAGTGAAATAAGTCAAGCAGAGAAAGTCGATTATCGTATGGTTTCACTTATTTGTGGAACATAAGGAATAGCATGGAGGACATTAGGAGAAGGAAGGGAAAAATGAAGGGGGGGGAATCAGAGGGGGAGACGAACCATGAGAAACTATGGACTCTGAGAAACAAACTGAAGGTTTTAGAGGGGAGGGTTGTGGGGGGATGGGTTAGCCCGGTGATGGGTATTAAGGAGGGCCTGTACTGCATGGAGCACTGGGGGTTGTACGAAAACAATGAATCGTGGATCACTGCATCGACAACTGTTGATGTATGGTGACTAACATAACATAATAAAATAAAATTTAAAAAAACTGTCATTAGATCAGTTAGCTGTGTCTGTCATAGGTGGTAGATTTGGTGGTGATTATATGCTTTGCCTAGTATTTGTTTTTTTCTTGCCTATGTGCTAGTTTATTTCCATTTAATACTTTTCTGTTGCTGGATTGTGTGTGCTGTGTATTATTTATCCTAGACTTCACCAAGATGGAAAAGTTATTTTCTTCCTGTAGTTTAAGCAATTTTGAATTTTTATTTCATTTTCTGGGAACATTTCTGATCTTTCCTATGGCACACTTTGGAGCTATAGCCCTATACCTACACAAACTACAGACCATTTGCTCGTTAAAAATGCAGTCATACCCATACAGCATAATTTATGCATTGAACTTGAATGTTTTCCTTATTTTTATAACAGTTAACAATATGTACTTCTTTGATTAAATAATCAAAGTTGTTTTGATTAAATAATCAAATCTAGTTTTACTAGAGTTGAAACTCTTTTTGATTTCCATTACTTTATATCTTATGAAAGATATCACTCAGCAAAATATGTGGAGTCTATGAAGGATCATTAACAAATATGAACATGTTCATTCACTAAGTAAAAGGGCATTATATAAAAGCATATACATGGTATAGTTCTAAACACCATTACAAATATGTTAGAAGTAAATATACAAAATTTAGTAAGTATCTGAAACATGAGAAGAAGGTGGATCATAGGTTATTTTTCTCTGAATAGCTTTTTCATATTCTTCAGAGTGAAAACATTAAGCTTTTTTATATCCTACATGCACAAATTATAAATGTATAGCTTGATGAATTATGACAGAGTAAACGTGTAACCACTGTAGAAGTCAAGAAATTGAAATTACCAGAAGCCACCCTTCTTTCGGTCTCTTCCCAGTCACTGTCCTTTTCCTGCTCTGCCAAAATAACTACCCTTTTGACTGAGAACTGCATAGATTAGTTTGTGCTTTAATTTAGATGGAACCATACAGTATATGATCTTCTGTGCCTGGATTCTTTTACTCAACATTATATTTGTTAGATTCATCCATGTTTTTGCATAGAGTAATAGTTCCTTCATTTTCATTGCTATATTGCACCATTATATGAATGTGCTATAATTTATAGCAGAGAAATGGGATTTCTGGGTCATATACTATATATAACTTCAATTTCAGCAGATAATGTTGAACAGACTACCAAATGACTGGAAGTATAACTGGTTTTTAAAAAACAGCCATAAAAGGGTATTGGAGGAAGAAGGAGAATGATAGGTGATTTTTATTTTCATAGAATGGATTTTTTTTTCATTTCCCATGATGAACATGTGTTTTCTAAGGAATCAAATGTTATATTTCATAATACAAAACTGTAAATATAAAAAAATAAAACTTTTTGTATGTCATATATGTCATATAAACATAATAGATCACAAATAAGGAAAATATACTTGTAACGTATGTGACAAAGGTTTGCTATCCTTAATTTATAAAGACTTATCAGTAAGGAATTGGTAAATATCCAATTTAAAAAATGAGCAGAGGACACAATTTCTTTTTGACAAATTACATATTATTAAACATGAAAAATACTTGCCCTCACTTTCAGTGGGTGAATTGCAAACCATACCTACAGTACTATATGTAACCTGCAAACTTGATATGACTTAAAAGTTCATAATGGAGAAGTTCAGCTTCTGGCATGGCCTAATAGCTCTTATTGTACATGTCTCTCTGCAGAAAACAACTATAAACTATGAACAAAATGTAAAAATAACAACATGAAGGCATTTGAGTGTAGACAAAAGCAATTGGAAATCAGAGGGGAGTCACACTGAAGGAAGAGAATAGTACGGGGTGAGTCTCCATCTTGTAAGGTGGCTGCAACTCTGACCAAACAAGCAAACAAAAAAACGCCTTTAGTCTTACTGGTCTGAAGGACCAAAAACAGGGTTTAGTGTAACTACTTAGAAAACTTTGTATTTATTTGTGATGGTGTAAGAAGAGGGAAAGAGCATAAATCCCAACAAGTTGAGAGCTAGAGAAGGTGAGCCTTATGTTGTGTATAAACTCTGTGTCTCTGGCTCAGTCCTAAACTACCTATGGAGCAAATTCCAAGCCACTCAGTCACCAAACTTTGAGCTGCTACCCACTATACATTGTAGGGGAGATAGGATCCCACAGTTAAAACACTGAACATATTCACTAACCACATACCTGCCCACAATGACCCAGCAGCTCTACCCAGGAGAAACGAATAATTTCAACCTTAGTTTCATTTCTGTATAATAATACTTATGGTAGATGTTTTATAAGAGCCAAAAATGGAAAATAAGCCAGGTATTTCTCAAAAGGAGAAGGGATAGCCTAATTGTGGTGTACAAGTACAATGGAATACTCTTCAACAATAAAGTTGAATAACTCGTGTTATACATTACAACACAGATGAATCTCAAAACTTTATTCTGAATAAAATATGAAAGAAATATAAAAGTACATACTTTAAAAAAACTGTGTTCTAGAATAGGCTAAACTAATCCAAATGATGGTTGCACCATTAGGGTGGGAGTGGGACTAATTGGAAAGATTTTTAATGTTCTGTATTTTGTTGGTTTGTGATGCAGAGGTGTGTATACTTTGTTTCATGGAGTGCTATACTTAAGATTTATTTCCTTGTATATAACTGTTCTCTAATAAGAAAAAGGTAAACAAGTATAGACGTCTAATCAAGTCCAGGATGAAGTCTTTGTGGGTAAGAAAACATGTATCGTGTATAATGTTGAGGAGGCTTTGGAGAAGCAGGTATTCACACTGCTGGCTAGAGATACAGATCAGCACAAAGTCATGAAAGGGGTTTATGAGTATTTTCTCTTTTTTTATTTTAATTCCAGTTAACATACAGTGTTACATTAGTTTCAGGTGTAAAATACAGCTGAATACAGTCCATATATCACCCAGTGCTCATCATGACAAGTGCACTTCTGAATCCCCATCACCTATTTAACCTATCCCCACATTCACCTCCCCTCTGGTAACCATCAGTTTGTTCTCTGTAGTTAAGGGTCTATTTCTTGGTTTGTCTCTCTATTTCCCCTTTGCTGGTTTGTTTCATTTTTTAAATTACACATATGAGTGAGATTATATGGTATTTGTCTTTCTCTGATTGACTTATTTCACTTCGCATAATAGTCCCTAGTTCCATCCATGTCGTTGCAAATGACAAGATTTCATTCTTTTTTTTTTATGACCGGGTAATATTCCATTGCATGTATATACCACATCTTCTTTATCAATTCATCAATCCATGGACACTTGGGCTGCTTCCGTAGTTTGGCTATTGTAAATAATGCTGCAGTAAACATAGGGGTGCATGTATCCCTTTGAATTACTTTTGTATTTTTTACGTAAATACCCACTAGTGTGATTGCTGGATCATGAGGTAGTTTTATTTTTAACTTTTTGAGGAACGTCGATACTGTTTTCCACAGTGGCTGCACCAGTTTGCATTCCTACCAACAGTGCACAAGTGTTCCTTTTTCTCCACATCCTCAGCAACACCTGTTGTTTCTCATGTTTTTGATTTTAGCTGTTCTGACAGGTGTGAGGTGATATCTCATTGTAGTTTTGATTTGCATTTCCCTGATGGTAAGTGATGATGAGTATCTTTTTATTTGTCTGTTGGCCATCTGGATGTCTTCTTTGGAGAAATATCTGTATGTGTCTTTGGTCCATTTCTAAATTGGATTATTTGTTTTTTGAGTTTGAGTTTTATAAGTTCTGTATATATTTTGGATACTAACCCTTTATTGGATATGTCATTTGCGAATATCTTCTCCCATTCTGTAGGTTGCCTTTTAGTTTTGTTAATTGTTTCCTTCAGTGTGCAGAAGGTATTTATTTTGATGTAGTCCCAGTAATTTATTTTTGCTTTTGTTTCCCTTGCTTCAGGAGACATATTTAGAAAATAGTTGCGATGGCCACTGTCAAAGGGGTTACTGCCTGGGTTCTCCTCTAGGATTTTTATGGTTCCAGGTCTCACATTTAGGTCTTTCATCCATTTTGAATTTATTTTTGCGTATGGTGTAAGAAAGTGATCCAATTTCATTCTTTTGCATGTTGCTGCAGTTTTCCCAACACCATTTGTTGAAGAGACAGTCTTTCTCATTGGATATTCTTTTCTGCTTTGTCGAAGATTGACTATAGAGTTGTAGGTTTATTTCTGGGTCTTCTGTTCCTTTCCTTTGGTCTATGTGTCTATTTTTGTGCCAGTGCCATACTGTTTTGATTATTACCACTTTGTAATGTAACTTAAAGTCCAGAATTGCATTGCCTCCAGCTTTCCTTTTCTTTTTTGAGATTGCTTTGGCCATTCGGGGTCTTTGTGGTTCCATACAGATTTTAGAATTCTTTGTTCTAGTTCTGTGTAAAATAATGTTAGTATTTTGATAGGGATTGTATAAATGTGTAGATTGCTTTGGGTAGTATAGACATCTTAACAATATTTGGGCCTCTAGTCCATGAGCATGGCATATCTTTCCATTTCTTAGGGTTGTCATCAATTTCTTTCATCAATGTTTTATAGTTTTCAGAGTCCAGATCTTTCACCCCTTTGGTTAGAATTATTCCTTGGTCTCTTATTTTGGGTGCAGTTGTAAATGGATTGTTTTCCTAATTTCTCTTTCTGCTGCTTCATTATTGGTGTATAGAAATGCAACAGATTTCTGTACGTTGATTTTGTGTCCTGCAACTTCAATCAGTTCTAGTAGTTTTTTGGTGGAGTTTTCCGGGTAGTATCATGTCATCTGCAAATGGTGAAAGTTTTACTTCTTCCTTACTGATTTGGATGCCTTTTATTTCTTTTTGTTGTCTGATTGTTGTGGTTAGGACTTCCAGTCCTATATTGAATAGAGGTGGTGAGAGTAGACATCTTTGTTTGTTCTTGACCTTAGGGGAAAAGCTCTCAATGTTTTTCCATTGAGGATGATGTTAGCGGTGGGTTTTTCATAGATGGCCATTATTATGTTGAAGTATGTTCAACTAAACCTACTTTGTTGAGGATCTTTATCATGAATGGATGTTCAACTTTGCCAGAAGCTTTTTCTGTGTCTGTTGAAATGATCATATGGTTCTTATCCTTTGTCTTATTGATGTGATGTACCCTGTTGATTGATTTGCAAATATAGAACCACCCTTGCAACCCATGAGTAAATTCCACGTGATCATGGTCAGTGATTTTTTTTAATGTGTTGTTGGATTCAGTTTGCTAGTATTTTACTGAGGAGTTTTGCATCTGTGTTCATCAGGGATATTGGCCTGTAGTTCTCTTTTTTAGTAGTGTCTTTGTCTGGTTTGGTATCAGGATAATGCTGGCCTCATAGAAAGAATTTGGAAGCTTTCCTCTCTTTTCAGTTTTTTGGAATAGTTTGAGAAGAAGGGGTGTTTTAGATGTCACCTGTGAAGCATCTGGTCCTGGGCTTTTTTTTTTTAATTGGGAGTTTTTTAATTACTGATTCAGTTTCTTTGCTGATTATTGGTCTTTTCAAATATTTTTACTTCTTCATTTTTCAGTTTTGGTAGTTTATATGTTTTCGGGAATTTATTCGTTTCTTCTGGGTAGTCCTATATGTTGGCATCTAGTTTTTCACAGTATTCTCTTATGATTGTGTTTTTGTCGTGTTGTTATTTATCCTCTGTCATTTGTGATTTTATTTACTTGAGTTCTTTTTTCTGTTTTTCTTGATAAGTCTGGCTGGAGGTTTATCAATTTTATTGATTTATTTTTTTCTCAGTGAACCAGCTCCTGGCTTCATTGGTCTGGTTTTTTTTTTTTTTTTCCCCTATACCATTTATTCTGCCCTAATCTTCATTATTTCCTTCCTTCTCCTGGTTTGAGGTTTTGCTTGTTCTTTTTCTAACTCCTTTAGGTGTAAGGTTAGGTTGTTTATTTGAGGTTTTTCTTCTTGAGGTAGGTCTGTATTGCTATAAATTTCCCTCTTAGAACTGCTTTTGCAGCATCCCAAAGGGTGTGGACTGTTGTGTTTTCATTTCCACTTGTTTCCATGTACTTTTTAATTTCTTTTTATTTCCTGGTTGACCCATTCGTTGTTAGTAGCTTGTTATTTAACCTCCATGTATTTGTGGTCTTTCCAGATTTTTTCTTAGTGGTTGACTTCTACTTTCAAAGTGTTGTGCTCAGAAAAGTTGCATGGTTTGACTTCAGTTTTTTGAATTTGTTGAGACTTGTTTTGTGGGCTAATATGTGATCTATTCTGGAGAATGTTCCATGTGCACTTGAAAAGAATGTGTATTCTGCTGTTTTAAGAAGGAATGTTCTGAATATATCTGTTAAATCCATCTGTTTATGTGTCATTCAAAGCCATTGTTTCCTTGTTGCTATTCTCTTTAGATGATCTGTCCATTGATGTAAGTGGGATGTTAAAGTCCCCTACTCTTACTGTATTATTATCGATTAGTTCCTTTATGTTTGTTATTAAATGTTTTATGCATTTGGGTGGTCCTATGTTGGGTGCACAAGTATTTACAACTGTTATATCTTTTTGTTGGATTGTTACCTTCATTATTGTAAAGTGTCCTTCTTTGTCTCTTGTTAACAGTCTTCGTTTTAAAGTCTATTTTGTCCAATAGAAGTATGCTACTCTGGCTTCCTTTTGGCATCCATTTGCATGATAGATGTTTGTTTATCCCCTCACTTTCTTTTTTTTTTTTTTTTTTTTTTAAAGATTTTATTTATTTATTTGAGACAGAGAGAATGAGAGAGAGAGAGCGAGCACATGAGAGGGGGGAGGGTCAGAGGGAGAAGCAGGCTCCCTGCCGAGCAGGGAGCCCGATGCGGGACTCGATCCAGGGACTCCAGGATCATGACCTGAACCGAAGGCAGTCGCTTAACCAACTGAGCCACCCAGGCGCCCCTATCCCCTCACTTTCAACTGCATGTGTCTTTAAGTCTGAAATGAGTCTCTTATAGGCAGCATATAGATGGGTCTTGTTTTTTTTAGCCAATCTGACACTCTATGCTTTTTTTTTTTTTTAAAGATTTTATTTATTTATTTGAGAGAGAGCATGAGAAGGGGGAGGGTCAGAGGGAGAAGCAGACTCCCCTGCCGAGCAGGGAGTCCGATGCGGGACTCGATCCCGGGACTCCAGGATCATGACCTGAGCCGAAGGCAGTGGCTTAACCAACTGAGCCACCCAGGCGCCCTGACACTCTATGCTTTTTGATCAGAACATTTAATCCATTTACATTCAAAGTAATTATTGACAGATATGTGTTTATTGTCATTTTATTATCTGTTTTGTGGTTGTTTTTGAAGATTTTCTCTGATCCTTTCTTATCTCTTTTTCCTGTTAGGCGATTTTCTTTAGTGATATATTTGGGTTTCTTTCTCTTGTTTGCATTTTTATTTGTGGTTTTTGATATATGGTTACTGTTGGGTTTGTATATAACATCTTCTGCATATAGCAGTCTGTATTAAGTTGATAGTTGTTTAAATTTGAACCCAATCTTTTCTCCTCTCCTCCCAACATTTTAGGTATATGCTATTTTATATCTTTTTTTTTTTTTTTTTGTGAGTTGCTTGACTGATTTTTTACAGAAATACTCATTTTTACTGCTTTTGTGTTTCCTACCTCTATCCTGTCACTTTTGATCTCTCCTTTCCACTCAAAGAGTGCCCTTTCATATTTGTCATAGGACTCGTTTAATGGTCATGAGCTCCTTTAGTTTGTCTGGGAAACTCTTTTCCTCCTTCTATTCTGAGTGATTGCATTGCTGCATAGAGTATTCTTAGCTGCAGAAATTTCTCCTTGAGCACTTTGCAAGCCAGAGGGAGTGGCATGATATATTCAAAGTTTCTGTTGAAAAATCTCCTGCCAGCCTTATGGGTTTTCCCTTGTAAGTCACTGTTTTTCTTTTGTCTTGATGCTTCTAAAATTTTTTTCTATCACTATATTTTGTGAATTTAATTACAATATGTTTTGGTGTGGGTCTGCTTTTGTTGATTCTGATGGGAGCTCTCTGTGCTTCTGGATCTGGATATCTGTTTCTTCCCCCCAGATTAGGGAAGTTTTCACCTGTTATTTCTTCAAATAAATGTTCTGCCCTCTTTTCTCTGTCTTCTTCGGGGACTTCTATAATATGAATGCTATTACGTTGGATGGAGTCACCAAGTTCCCTAATAAGTCTATTCACATTTTGTAGAATTCTTTTTTCTCTCTTTTGTTTAGGTTGATTACTTTCCATTTCTCTGTCTTCTAGGTGACTAATTCGTTTCTCTGCTTCCTCCATCCTACTGTTCAGTCCACCAAGCATCTTTCTCATTTTGTTTAATGAGCCCTTTATCTCTGCTATGTTATTCCTTATCTCTGTTTAAAGGGTCTCCCTCATGTCTTTCATTCTTTTTTCAAACCTAATGAGTATCCTTATGACCACTGCTTTAAATTCTCTATGAGGCATGTTACTTACATCTGTTTTGTTTAGATCTCTGGCCATGGCCTTGTCCTGTTCTTTCATTTTCATTTCATTTCTCTGTCTCTGCAGTTTGTCTGCTTCTGTGTGTGTGTTCCTGTGTGTGAAGAAAATCATCTGTGTCTTCTCTCTTGCATGCATTGACTTTATGCAGAGGAGGTCCTGGAGTCCCTGTAGTGTGTGTCCCCTGTTCACCAGCACCTAGCACTTCAGGAGAGCAGCCTGTGTGTGTTGCTTACGTCCTGCTGTCGTGTCTGAGTCACTTTTCCTTTGGGTGCAGTCGTCGGCAATGACTCTCTGCCTGTTGTGGGCTGTGCTTGCTCTCTCTTGTGTTGGTGGGACCCAGTCAGGCCAGCTCTGAGGGGTGTGCCTGCCGGGGTACTTGTCAGCCCGGCAGTGGTGGTAGAAAAATTTGCGCAGGGCCACTAGTCCCATGTCAGATCTCCCAAAGTGCTGTGGCAGTCGGGGGTGTGTGGCTGGGTGGGGAACGCGATGATGGCTGGCCCGTGGCTGGGCCCAGCATGTGATGGTGCTGGGGGTGCGTGCGTGGGCACTGTGGGAGGCAGTAGCTATGCATCTGGTGGTGGGTGTGGTGCACGTGTACTAACAAAATTTGCCCTGAGCCCAGAGCTGAGGCTAGCAGGCTTTGAGCGGGCGAGTCCTGAGGAGAATTTGTGAGGGAGGCACACTGCTAGCAATTGAGGTAGCAAGTGTCTGCAGCCTGGCCTCCCGCATGTGCCTCTGTGTTTATGCTGGCAGGTGGGGGAAGGAAATGGTGCCTGCCAGCTCCCTTGTTTTTGGAGAAGTCCCCAACACTCTCTGAAATCGGTATTAATAGATCTGTCCCCTGTGTGGCCCCGTTGTTTGTAAACTGCCTTTTTTCATTTTGCCTCTCCGCTGGGGCTGCTTTCTCTTTTAGGGCAGTGACTCAGCTCTCTGCACCCTCCAGGCTCGCCCAGTGCTGAGTCAGCTGACTTCTAAAGCTCCAGGTTCTGAGTCCTACTTGTTTTACAAACTCACTGAATTCAGCCCCTTTGGATTTTAAAGCCAGAGATTATGGGAGTTAGTTTTCCCCAGGTGAGGAGCTTTTTCCCTCCTGCAGGTAATCACCTCCGTCTTTCTTACCTTCCTAACCTTTCAGATGCAGCTTCTCTGTATTTAGTTGTGGAGTTTGTTCTGCCAGTCTTCTGATCACTTTCTGGTTTATTGACTTGAATGTGGATGATATCTAGTTGTAAATGTGTGATGGGGTGAGCTCAGATTCCCCCTGCTCCACCATCTTCCCAAGCTCCCCCAGTTTGAGTATTTCTTTTTCCTAACAAAAATTCATACATGTGGCTACTGGTTGACCTAGCATTTACAGTGGGAGGAGTGTCTCTTAAGGAAATGATCAGAGGTATCCAATAAAACACGGCTTAGTATATTCCGTACCGCATTATTTATAACATGGACTATTGCCCAAAACTTAGATATCAACAGAGTCTATGTAAATTTTGTTATAGGAAATGATACATATGCATTTTCGATCATAATAAGTCCACTGTTGACATGAGAGACTAGTCACACTGTACTATTTTCATTCAGGGATTGGCAGTCTACGGTCTCATGGTGAAATCTTGCCCACTGCCTGTCTCTCTGTTTTCTTGGAACATAGCTATGCCCGTCACTTCTGTATTGCCTATGGCTGCTTTCACACTGCAGTAGTAGAGTTGAATAGTTGCAACAGATACCATATAACTCACAAAGCCGAAAATATTTACCATATGACTCTACTGAAAAATTTCCTCACCCCTGGTTTAATTAAATTAAAAAATACAAGAAGGGCTTACCAAAATTAACTCATTCCATAAGTTTTTTATGAGCACTTACCATGGACCAAGCATTGCACATACACTACACTGTGCACATAAGTATGATAGAAACAGATTCAGTCCTTGTTCTTACTGAGTTTAACCAGGGGAGATAGTTATTCAATAAGTATTCACATTAAAATTATGGCCAATACTATGAAGAAAGAGCGCTATGAAGAAATGTTAACAGAAGTTACTTGTAAGTGTTGGAAGTATTTGTGATTTAAAAAATTTGTTCTTGGGGCACCTGGTTGGCTCAGGCAGTGGATTGTGTGACTTTTGACCTTAGGGTTGTAAGTTTGAGCCCCATATTGGGTACAGAGATTACTTAAAACTAAAATCTTTTTAAAAATTTTGTTCTTTTTCTAAGTTTTCTAGATTTTTCTTATATTCATCAATTATTTTTTATTGGAGATAGATCAAGAAGATTAAGTAGATAAGCAGACATTTGCTCAAACCTTTTTTAAAACCCTTTTAAAGAATAGTATTGCTCTTAATTTTAATTTACACACAGACTTATTAAATTTATTAAATTTAATTAACACACAGACTAGATCAGTGGTCCTCAGTCTTTCCTATACATTAAGGTTATCTGGGAATTTTTTTAAAAATACCAGTGCACAGGCTCCTCTCCACAAAGAAAGAGTTCATTGTAATAGCAGTCTTATTACGTGTTTATTGACTGCCTATCACATGTTCAACGTTGTAAGAAGTTTTATAGAGGCCTAGTAGGAAACTTGGTTTAAGAAACTTGTCTGGTTGATGAGATTGATGAGAGACAAACCAGGCACACGTAAAATAGAAGTACATCATGTAAAGCAATTTATAATAAAATACCTGCATGTTAGTTTAGAAAAAAGAAAAGCCAATAAGTTTCAATTTAATCAGGTGAGACTGAAAGAAGAACATGGGCTATGAAGTGGACCTTGAAGGGTGGCTAATGATTTGGGTAAGTACAGGGATGCTGGAAAAGCATTTTATACCACAGACTCAGGATTGAAGGCACAGAGGTAAGAATGGGCACAGTGTGTCTATACAGCAGTAGGGAGATGGACCTTAAGAGACCAGTGGTGCATTTGGGGGATATTGACAAGTAAAGCCTAGGAGTCAAGCCTGATTTTGGAGTGCCTTAAAAAATCTACAACGAAAGTTTGGATTTGTTTTCCAGTAAGAAACCAGAAGCATCTGAAGTCTGTCCTTTCTCCCTCCCTTTCTTTCTTCCCTCTCTTTCTTCCTCCCTCCCTTCCCAGGAAGAGACTTGATACACATAGAATTGAAAGATTAGTTCTGCAGCAAAACACAGGATATATTAACAGATTCCCTTTCTAAAGTCTGGTTTTCTACATTCTTCTAAAACTAGAAGGTATTCTTCATTAAAGTGACAGGCAGTGATGTGTGTTTGCCAGAGCTAAAGGGGCACCCCGTCTCCAGCTGCTGCAGCAGAACCCCTGGCATTTATGAAAAGTGTCAGGTTACTGCGTGTGGATGAGCATTAACTGCACGTAATACTTCCACGGAGTTACCTGCGACATACCTTTTTTGTTCCTACAGGTGTCCTTGGGCATGTATTATTACCTTTTTTAGACAAACTGATTTGTCAGATTTTTATAACATTTTATGTTGAGTCCTTAAAGCTGAAGAAAAAAACTTTCTTTGATCTAAGAATGGCTAAATAGCGAACCGGCAGCTTATTCCCTTAATTTAATGGAGTTGATTTCTGCATACCTAATTTGAAAGTTCACATTGTCAGGCTGCTGCTTCCCACCCTCCCCCACCCCCCACCAGTAGTCTTACTCCGCATTCTGATACAGTACCCAGGTCCTTAACCTTTAAAATGCATGAGTGAATAATGTGTGTTTGCATTGATTTTTTTTATCCCTTTGATTATGCACCGTAACCCTAAAACCAGTTTTAATGATGACCAAACTCAGAAATACAGCGCAGTATTATTAGATGTCTTTTCTTATTTTAAATATCTCTCTTAGCAAAGTTTGAGAAAATCTTACTGGATTTAACTTATTAGGACATATTATATTTAGATAAGATTTCCAGGTCATCACACACAAATTCAGCTTCCTCTTGATTTTCTAAACTTCACCATGTGTTTATTACAAATTGTTTCTCTAGTTCAGCCCTGTATTTACACCTCCTTAGTCACTGACACTGCCAAAGAGCCAAGTCTTACATAGAATTAAGTGATGGGTAGAATCTTTAAGTATTATCTTTTCCAGTGTCTTTTATGTAAGAGATTAGGTAATTGACTAACCTTAGTTCAAACCGTGGGTTAATATCAAATACATGATTAGAACTGAGCTCTTTCTGCATTAACATATTGTCTCACTCTTTAAATTGTCTTTCTAGGTCTATTGGATCTTTGAGCTCAGGTAATTTCCCTTCTGTTCTGACTGTTCCAGACAGATAGTAGCCCTTTATTGTGGTGGAAGATGCCTTTATTGGATCAGTAGGAACAGTTCTATTCCAACTCAAGGCAGGTTAGTGCAGGTATAGCTCTTGTTTACTTTTCTTACCACTCACCTACACAAACTGTGAACTAGACCATCCTAGAAGAGTCAAGACTATGTTTGGAAATTTGAAACTCACTTTAAAGGGAGCTGAATCCTAGATTGTGTCAGTACGGGGTAAAAACTGAAGGTATGTTGCATCCTTTTCTTTGCCTGGCATATCTCCCATAGATATGCCAAGCTCATAAAACTTCTGAAAAATTCTGATCTTATTGAAGGTTTGACCAGCCATACTTCTTATGTACTAGTGTGAAAAAGGTGAGGTTTGTTTTTTTCTTATTTTGTCCTCAAGAGACAAGACCTTATGGTTGACTTATATGTGGTTGAGTTTATTAAGGAATTCTAATTTCATTAGTACCCCCATGATTTTCAGAGTGGACCTATTTGTTAAATGCGTCAATGATAAAGGCTTTGGGCCGTTTCTTCTGTGTTATCTTTTTCTTCCACATCTTCCTTCCCTGGTCAAATCTCTTCAGATGATGAGATTCAAATTGTCATATTCTTAGGGTAGAACCTCTGCTCTGCCTTTATGATTTTATCCTCTCACACACAGACTAGATCACTGGTCCTCAGACTTTCCTATACATCAAGGTTATCTGGGAATCTTTTTAAAAATACCAGTGCACAGGCTCCTCTCCACAAAGAAAGGTCAATGTTGGATGTTTCTGTTTTCTCTTCAAGGCTCGCATGGTGATTTGAATGTGCAGCCAAGGTTGAGAACCAAGGGATTAGCCAAAGACACAGAACTGCTCCTTAAAGCAGCACCTGGGAACAGGCCATACAGATTTTACTCCTATCTGCAGCTCATTTTGTGTATCTTCAAGATACACACTTAACTATCTAGAGCACTTTTACATATGAAGCAGAAGCTTTTAGTTGTTGTTGTTGTGACTGTGTGTGTGTGTTTTCTATTTTTAAAATTTTATTTCCTTTCCTTCCACCTTCAAGGTTGAGCACCACATTTTCTAGGCCAGCCTTCAGATTCTTTTCTAGGGGGCCAAAGAATCTTAGGAAGTGATGAACCCAAGTATGCTCTTGAGTTCTTAACCCTTGCCTCCTTTTTATCCTGTACTACTCCCTGTCCCCCTTTCTTACCGACCTCATGGCACACAAACTTCACTCTTCTCAGCAGCCTCTCTCTTCTCTGTGTTCTATTAGTCCATGCTTAATTTGTCATATTTATATACAGATTCCAATCTACATGAGCAGAGTTTGATTTGTGATCATTTTAGATCTTTGAGTCCATAGGATGTAATGTGAATAATTACAAGTAATTGCACATGTGAATAGTTTACAGCAAAGTTAGTGAAGAAAATTACTGTGACATGGAGAAAGGGTCTTTAACCAGCATGTGCTTGTATTCTCTGCCTTCCAGAGGATGGTGGTTCTGGCACTGAGCCACTGGTGACACACCCTGGTGGGGAGGAAGGCCTTGTGTGGTTACAGATTCACACTCAAAAACTCCATGGATTGGGCGGCGCCTGGGTGGCTCAGTCAGTTAAGCATCTGCCTTCGGCTCAGGTCATGATCCCATGGCACCCAGCTCAGCAGGGAGTCTGCTTCTCCTTCTCCCTCTGCTTCTCCCCCTGGCTTGTGCTCTCTCTCACTCACTCTCTCTCTGAAATAAATAAATAAAATCTTAAAAAAAAAAAAACCCGGGGCACCTGGGTGGCTCAGTTGTCTGCCTTCGGCTCAGGTCATGATCCCAGGGTCCTGGGATCAAGTCCCGCATCGGGCTCCCTGCTCCGCGGGAAGCCTGCTTCTCCCTCTCCTACTCCCCCTGCTTGTGTTCCCTCTCTCGCTTTGTCTCTCTCTGTCAAATAAATAAATCTTAAAAAAAAACAAAACAACCCTATGGACTGAGTTAAAGTTTTGTTCCAGTTAACAAGTACATATTGTAAAGTAAATATACAAATATGAGAGTTTATTGTTTAAAAATCTTTTTGGATCTAAAAAAAAAGCACAACTAATCAAGTTACTATCGTAAGCTCATATATCATCCAGGTAAATGTTCAACTCATTCTGTTATGTTTCTCTGCTGGTATATACATATTAGGCTTATATATGCCTAATTTCTCGAGTTTCACTAAAAAAAAGGCTAATCAAATATGTCATTGTTGCATTGTATAGGTTAGTGTCCTTGCTAGCTAGTATTTTTTCACATTGATACATTAATGTTTTGTTTTTCTTTCTCTTTCTTTCTTTTTTTTTTTTTTTTTTTTGGTATGTCAGTATTTTAAGTAGGCCTATTTGAATATCAACACTTGTACCTCATGGTGTAGAATTAGCTGAGATGGGCAGTTAGGAAATCTTGTCACATTTTTTACCTTGAAGGGGACACTGGTTTTTGTATAGTGAGTTATATTGGGTAGTTTATATAGGGTTAATTGTTATTGAGATTGGGTTCTTCACCTTTTTTCCCTATAAATTTTAACTTGCCCTTTAACAAATGTAAAGTTATGCAAAGCATTTATATCAAATAGACTCGTTAAGTATATCTTTCCTATCCGCTGCATGGTTCCTACTGAGAGTGCTAATATTCAGATACTCGTTTATGATCTGTGTTATTCAGGAATACGTCTATAAGAATACACCGTATTCTTCATCTTTGAATTATCAGTGTTTAAGAGTACATTCCACAATGGTATTTTTCATTGGTGGGTGGAATATCTTAGTTTTCTTCTTTCCATTTCCCTTTGTTTTAAAGGAAAAGTTCCAAGGTATGAGGAAATAGGTCATGGTCCTATAAACTGGTTAGGAACTGAAGTATATTATGAAGTAAAAATTGAAGCTCAGTTGCCCTCTAGGGGTTCAGTTTTAACACAGCACATGTGCAAATCATTTAATGAGATCTTTTGGGGGAAGGGTAGATCTGCTGAATGGCAGGCTGATTTTGACTATTAATTGCGAATGAGAACATCCTAATTTTGTAACCTACAGATAATTAAACATAATTAAACATTCTTGTTTGTTTTGTTTTAAAGTCAGAGCACCTGTGCCAGAATAGTCCAGCCGTCAACATATTTTCAAGAATTATTTGCTGATCATTCCACAAATTCTTTTCTACACTCTTACCTCCTCAGTGTTGCTTTGATAACATTTCAGGTCAGCTCCCTCCCTTATCTGCCCAAACCCAATAAAGACATGAGTAAAGTGGTTTGGTCATGAATCTTTATGCTTTCAGGATGCAGTCATGAAATTTTTTCCTTTTGGTTTCAGCACCTGTGACTGACATCTTTGTCTGGATGGTGAGAGTACTCCTAGGTAGAAACACCCTGGCTATTGGCTCTCTAGTCTAAATGGTACCCACCTTGGGATTGATTGAGGTCCAGTGGATTTTTGTTGGAATCTCTCTCTGTTGTAAAGTGCTCTACTTTGTAATTGCAGAGTTAGACTCTTACAGTTAGGTAAGAGGGAGCAATTTTTTTTTTTTTTTGAAAATGTTAACTAAACTTGGACTTGATTAAGTGGTAAATATGGAGTTTATTTTGTGTACAATTATTTGATATTTAGTATTTTGAATATTTAAGCACATTTCTAAATCAAATATGAAAGTTCATATGGTCATTGATATGTTTTTAAAAGATTTGTGTGTACTGTGTATGTTTTAATAATGCTCTTTTATTCCCTTTGAAGGATGGTATAAAATTTTATTTCTTTTAATATACAATATTTTTTTCATCCCTGTAGTTATATTGAGTTTTTCCCTTTTTTTCCTCATGGTTATGGAAACACCTCGACAATTAATTGTCAGAACACATTTTTGTATCATTAATTCATAATTATATTTTGGGTTTTTATTTAATATCTGAAAACTCCATTAGTTGTTGATATAAATTAAAATATTAAACTGACTATGATATAGATTTAGTAGTCATTAGTAGCTAGTAGTAGCTAGTAGTCACTAGTCCTATTAGTTACTTAATTTTTCTTAGCACTAGTCACATTTCAAATGGTCAACAGCCACATGTGGCTTGTGGCTACCACATTGGAGAATGCAGACTATTGTTCATTTCCGTTATTTTAGAAAGTTCTTTTGGACAGCGCCAGTATAGACCTAGGAATCATCTTCAATGTATGTTTAAAAATAATCTTAATATACTGGTAGTTTCCTGCATAAAATGAATTGAAATATGAAAACATTGTATATCTTTATGTTTTCTTTTGTCAAAAGAATATTTTGGAAATAACTTTAATTGAAACTGATGTCATATGAACTAGTGTTACCTTTCTATTTATTATAAAGAGCAGCATATATTTCTAATTATGAACTGCATGATATCAGATATTTTAATAAAAATTATATCTCTTAGACATATGTGAATATGTCTACTTTATCTCCATCTTGTGGTAGAAATATATGGAAATGCTGTTCTTAGGAGAATATAGTTAAGCCATATTCATCTTTACATTGACTTATGCTCCTTCCCATTACTCTAAATGTAACATTAGATGTTAGGGTTTATTAATAAAGTTTTGTTACTCAAGGCGTCAGCTAAAGATAATTTTAGATTTTAAAATTACAATGAAGGGGAAGAACAGAATTACAATTACCATTCTGAATGTGTTGGAATATTGAAACAAGGAATATAAATATTTTAATCATGGTTGAGAGGAAGAACAAATAAGAAAGCTTTAGCTGCTTACTCGCAAAAGTAGTTTTGTCTTGGTAAAGAGGACTTTGATGAATATGTTTCTGTGATAAATCTATGAAGTTTCATAAACTGTTTCTTACTGAAGCAATTAAAATTTTCATTTTTATAGTTTTCTAGTTTTTGAATGTGCTCATTGTCCTTTTGTGGATAATTATAATTGTAAAATTATTTTTAGAGGTAAATGAGCATTAAAACACTTTGTAAATTGTAGCGTTCTATATAAATGCATAAAATTCTCTTTTAAAAATACCTAATATGAAATATTTGATTAGGAAGACCATATCAAAGGCTTAAGAACATATTTCATATCAGAATTATTTGTATCACCCTTTCATTTTATTTTTAAAAACTTTAAAATTTTTTCTTTTAAGTTTTTTTCTAACTAAATATATTTAACCTAATATTTACTACTTTTTCTATTCTTCCAGGTTTTTAAATTTTTTGAGTTAAGACTAATCAAATTTACATAACAGTATTAATTTAGAGTTAAGTTTTTATATAGAAAAGTCTGAATGCTCTAGAAATTCTGAAAAAAAAAAAAAATGTTTTAACTTCCAAGAGTTTAGGAAGAATTCTATGCAGCAGATAGACGTTTTAGCTAGGTTAGATTTAGATAGCTTTTTTAAAACTCAAGTCTGTTTATCTTATTAAGTATTGGGGATGAAATAGCCTATAAATTGGTAACATCTCAATATCCATCTATTTAGAAGATATCCCACATAGGAGTTAAAACATGAAAGCTGAATACAGTGCAAGCTATCTGTGGGACAGTGAGCAGATTGGCCTAATTATATAAAACTATTTGCAGTTGGAGTCATATTTTGGTGCTCCTTGAAAGCCAAGCAAAGAAGTCTAGACTTGATGATACAATAGAAAACAGCGATTTTCATGTTGCCTAGATTTTTATATAGGAGAAATTCTTTGATCTTGGAAACTTAGCATCAGATGGAGCCTTTGAGGGTTACTAGTCCCATTTCAGGAATCTTTCAAATAATATGTGAAAATTTCTATTTTCAGTACCTCTATGCCAGTTGAGGCTTTCATTATTTACTTCCCCCTACATGTTATTGTTAATTTTTTAGAAAAATACCTTTTACTACAAATTATAAATACTTCATTTATATAATGTAAGGAATATAAAAAAGATGAAATCCCTTCCAAAAATGTACCCTAAATCTCAGCATTCACAAATACAGGTATCTCTGTGAACATAAACAGCATGGATTATATAAAAAGCACTATTTTTTAAAGTTGAATTTAAACTAAACTAAACTGAAAGAGTTACTGAAGTTCAGGTAAAATTTTCTTGGTTAAAAAATGTATTACTGCTAAATGTGCCTCAGATCTTAAGAAAAAATTATATAAAAGCCATTAATAAGCTTGAATCATTGTGCGTTTTAAAGTTCATATTCTAGTTTGGGGCAGTATCAATTGATTCCCTGCTTTGAGGGTGAAATTATACTTCCCCACATCCTGCCTTTTAGGTTCCATTTTTTGTAAGTTGTTTTTTTTTACATTGTTGACATTTATAATACGTCCATTCTTTTCTGTAACCATAAATTCAGTGCTCATCACATCTCCTCCCTTTATTACTTCTTTGTTTTGATTCATTGCTTGATTGACTAGATTTCATTGTCAAATAATTTAAGAATCTTTGGGTTTTAGAATCCTAGATATCTATCATGTTTGGAAATGACTGCTTGTTGCCCTATACGTGTATGACATAATAGGGCAGGTATAAAATTATCAGGTCATATTTTCTTTCCCTCGGAAATTTGAACAGCTTGTTTTAGTATTTTATGACATTGAATGTTGCTCTGGGAATTCTGAGCCTGATTTTCATCCCTGTCTCACAACTATCCTGCCATAGGAGTTTTGATTTTTCTTGGATAGTAGAAAAATTCTTTTTTTAATTCTTTGGTTAGGTCTATAGACTATAGCTTAGGTGGTTATTGTTCTATATCAGTTCTTTTTGGAATATATGGTGTCTTTTTGATTTGCAGATTCAATTCTTCGTGTCAGAAAACTTAAATTATCATGTAAATATTTTTTTCTTTTCTTTTTTTGGATTTTCTACCTCAGAGATACCAGTCATCCTTGGAACACTGAAACAGGGTTACCACTTGATGCTATTTGCTATGTAACAAATTACCTCAAAACTTAGTGGCCAGAACAGCACCTTTTTATTACCTCACAGTTTCTGTGGGCCAGGAATCTAACATGACTTAGCTGGGTCCTCTGCTTTAGTCTCTCACAAGGCTGCAATCAAGGAGTTGGCTCAGGGTCTGCAGTCTCATCTGAAGCCTCGACTTGGGAAGCTTATCCAGTGGTTGTTGGCAGCATTCAGTTCCTCTGTGGGATATTGTGCTGACAGTCTCAGTTCCTTGCTCACTGTTGTCTGGAGGCCATCCCTCTGTTCTTTGCACATGAGTCTCTCCCTCATTGCAGTTTTTATCATCAGAGCATGCAAACTGGAAAGGCCTAGAGAACATCTGGTAACAACACAGAAGTCAGGCTCTTTTGTCATCTAACCATGGCAGTGACATCCTGTTCTTCACATTGCCATGTTCTTTAGCTAGAAGGAAACCGCTAGGTTTAGCCTGTTCTCAAGGGAAGTGGTTTATTCTAGGGCATGGATACCAGGAGACTGGGATAATTTGAGGCCATCTTAGAAGCTGCCTACCACATTTTGGTTTTCTCTGTGTTTGCATTAAGTTTTAAAATTTTTCCTCTATATTTACTATGATTATCTTAAAGTCATTCTTACAAAATCTCTCACTTAAATTTTAGCTGTGTGTAGTCTATTCTTTATATATTTCTAATATATCAGCACTGTTACAGATCTGTTCAGAGCTTTAATTTAGATTTTTATCTCCTCTTAAATCTCAGTTTTATCAACTCTTCCTTGAAGTCTAGCTTTCTTGAATTTATATTTTTATTAAGTTCTTATATAGTGTGACATTGGAGATGAATCTTTTTTTCCTTAGGGTATGTTTGCAGAGTTGCCCTGCTGTTTCTCTGAAAAATTGTGGGTGAATTCTCTTTAACACTCCTGCCACCTTTCTCTGATATGTTTGTCTTCCCTTGTGGGCTATAGTGTGAGGGCTGAGGTGTTCTTCTCTGTACTTTCCTGAAGCCTGGAGGGAGGGGAGAAAAGGAGCGTACTGGCCAATGCAGTGTTTTTGTTAAATAGCCTTCAGGAATGTTTCCTTTTTCCTGTGGGGTTACCTTTGGGTTATCCTCTCTATTAAGCGTGGAGCCCTGAGAGAAATGGCCTACTGTGGGCTTTTCCACCCCTGCTGAGATCCTCTGAAGGTGGGTAGAGGCTTTTATTCTAAGGGGTCTTGTTTTGTTTTTTACTTTTCTCTAGGATTCCTATTTATGCCCTCGGTCTGCTGCTCTCAAGAATAAGGAGTGCTACTAGTGGAGATTCTCAGCACTTTTTAAAATTCATTTTCTTTCCCCAGTGTGTTCTAAGGGGTGGAAATGGGACTAGTGGCCATGCCATGCTGAGCCTCACCATGCTGAGTTTGCCAGTCTTTTCTTTCTTTCCTATTATTTTTTTGAAGTTTAGGTATGAGACTATATGTATCTCTTTCCTTGTATTGTGGCAGTTGGACAGTTTTTCCTCTTTTGAAACTCCTTTTGTTTATCTTATTGTGGAAGAGTTTATGAGCTTGCAGTATCCTGTGATTTTTTTTTTTTTACCCAGAACTATCCTCAATATCTGTTGTCTGAATTGTTTTATTAGCATACAGACTAGTTCTCCCTATCTAGAAAATTTCTTTTCCTTCATCTTCCCTAACTTTACCCTAAAAGTTGCTAGGTAAAACTTTCTGAAGTATACAGTTTAGTTCATGTCATTCTCCACTGTCGATAGGATCAGGTCTAAAGTCTTATATTTAAGGTCTTCCAGGATTTTATTTAAGCCTACTTTACTAATCATAGTCTCATTTCCTTTCTTGAGCTCGTTTCAGGTTAAATTGAAAATTTCTGTATTTTCCCATGGGTACCCTGAGTAGATTTCCAAGATGTAGTTAGTACATAACATGGTGTATACAATTGACCCTTGAATAATGTGGGGGTTAGGGATGCCAACCTCCTCATCCCTATCTCCATGGCTGACAATCCAGGTATAACTTTTCACTCCCCCAAAACTTAACTACTATTAGCTTACCCTTGACCAGAAGCCTTACCAATAACATAAACACTCAACACATATTTTGCATATGTATTATATACTATATTCTTTTTTTTTTTTTTTTTTTAATTTATTTATTTGACAGAGAGAGAGACAGCGAGAGAGGGAACACAAGTAGGGGGAGGGGGAGAGGGAGAAGCAGGCTCTCTGCGGAGCAGGGAGCCCGATGTGGGGCTCGATCCCAGGACCCTGGGATCATGACCTGAGCCGAAGGCAGACGCTTAATGACTGAGCCACCCAGGCACCCCTATATACTATATTCTTAAAGTTAAGTTAGAGAAAAGAATATGTTATTAAAATCATAAGAGAAAATACATTTATACTATTGTACTGTATTGAAAAAAATCCATATATAAGTGGACCCATACAGTTCAAACCCATGTTGTTCAAGGGTCAACTGTATATACACTGTGGTTTTTCTTTCAATCTCCTGATCATCTTTCTTTAGGAACATGCTTATTTGTCAAGATCCATCTAAATAAATATGTGGTCCCTAGAGAAGAGCACAGATATCTGTGAGCTTGTGCCACTGTGACTGGGACACTGATACTAAGATGGGTTTAGGTGTTCTATCTATCGTGTTTCGTTTTGTTGGATCACATTGAGTTTATTTGTCATTCTCTTCTAAAACTTGGAAGTATTTCTTTAAACCTAAATGCAGGAGTTTGCATTTATCCCTGAGAAATTTCACCTTAAATTTTTTTCCCCTGGTTGTCCATATTGTTGAGATTATTTTGAATCTCAAGTCAGTCCTCCCTTAAGTTGATATGATGCTAATCATGCCTTTTATGTAAGTCTCTCCTAGAAACAGGAACTTCCCGGGAGGGTAGCTGCAGTAGTTCCGATACAGTTGCGTCCTTGTAATCTCATCACGACACACGTCTGGTGACATGAGAGAAAACTAGTGATTGTTCTATTTATGGGGGAGGCTGGGTGGAGGAGGAGATGTTAGAGAAAGGGGATGCTTTTCCTTTCATTAAGCTACAGGCAGAGGGCCTCTTTTGGGGAAGATGGCGGTGAGAATGAGAAGCATCACAGGAAACATTAGCAGCACTTAGTGACTGGAAAGATGACCCCTGAAGTGTGATGTCAAAAGTTTGACTTCAGGCGATTTGCAAGAAGCAGGGAACCTGGACATACTAAGTTTGAGGTCAGTGAATTGAGACATAGTTAAGAAGATACCCAGCTTTTAACAAAAATTTGCTTTGTGTCTTAGGTTTCTAATATAAGGCATTACAACAGAGTTTTTTAAAGCAAAACATATACCTTTCTTTAACTGAAAAACCCTTTAGTTCCATAAAATCTGTGTTAATTTTTTTTAAAGATTTTATTTATTTATTTGGCAGAGAGGGAGAGAGCAAGCACAAGCAGGGCGAGCGGCAGGCAGAGGGAGAAGCAGGCTCCTCGCTGAGCAGGGAGCCCGATGTGGGGCTCGATCCCAGGACCCTGGGATCATGACCTGAGCCGAAGGCAGACGCTTAACAACTGAGCCACCCAGGAACCCCTCTGTGTTATTAATTTTCTTTCTAAGACCTTGTATATTTGGATGCATGATTAAATTTGAACTGTGTGAATTTCAAATAAGGGAAGAAGATAATTGTAATTTTTTTGAACTCATTTTAATTGAGTAAAATAAATGGAGTTAGTGATTTTTTTTTTTAATTAATGTCCAGTTATGTAGAAGTGTTTTCAGTGGATCCCATCTACCATAACTTATATACTAAGCACCCTTAATCAGTGCCAGTTCTGGGGCAATAACATAAATTAATTCCATCAAAAAAGTTACAGAACTGGCATTGCAATTATGAGACCCTGACTCAGTTGTTGTGTGTACAAAACAGAAACATCTTTCCCCATTCAAATGCAAATTTGCCTTATTTTCTTACAGAATAGCTTGAAGTTGCGGATTATGTAGTTAAATAGCAAAAGTTGGGGATAATATTTCCTTTTTGGCATGTGAAATTAATTTCTCTCTTCTATAATATAGGAGAAATAAATTTTACTAACCATTTCAGATGGATTTGAGAAATTTTTTCATAGGATTTTATAAGATAGGTAAGATAAAATATTTGTATAGCTACATGGTTGTTGGTAAGTATCAGAAGTTAAGTACTAACTGCTTGTATTTCATAAATAAAAAGAAATAACCCTCTTTAATTGCAAGTTAAAGCATGAATGGAAACTAACATAGATAAGTGAAAGTCAATATAAAGTAACAATACCAGAAATCCTAAATTTGCTCATGCTATTTCATTTTTATGAATTAAGAACATGGTTTTAACCTAGGATGTAACATTATTTTTCCCACTTTCTCTTTAAGGAAATATATTTGTGTTTTCTGACTAAAAAAAAAAAAAAAAGAGGCCATAGGTCCTTAGTGCATGCATTATATAATAAACTTACTTCCAGATTTGTCATTCCAAAACATCAGCCAATACTCATGATATCCTATATCCTATTACTCAAGGAGCTTATTATATTAGAAATCAGGCTTGGGTTAATTAACTAAACTCATTTCTTCATTCTTTGTTACCCAGGCAGAAGTTGCAGAGATGCTTAATTTATGGTATTTCTTGATTTTTTTTTTTTTTTAGAAAAACAAAAGAATCTGTAGACCCTAGAAGGTGTGGAGAATGCTGTTCTCACACTTGGCTACCCTAGAAATATCTTTAGTGAATATTGTTTTTTCAGTAGATGCATTTTGATCTGAGCTCATTTTGCTTTAAGATTTTAAATCACTTTTTATGTGTCTCTTTTGTCTTTAGTGTTTATTTTCATTTTAGTGACATCCTAAAATTAAGCCCTGTCTGATTCCCACAAGAACAACTTCATTGACATGAGTAGCATTGCCTTCTCTTTGGTGGGTGGAGTGGCCACCTGTATTGTGCTTAGAAATCCAGTTCTTGAAATTTAGTTTTAGCTACAGTTATTCTTTCTTCAGGTCTGTTTTCCTTATAAATATTTTTTGATTTGTCATGTATAGAATTAGAAACTAAAGAATTTATATTACACTATCATTGGGTGTATAAATATTGATACTCATTCCTCCACTTCTTTTAAGTTTTCCCTTGAATTCTCAGAGGGGCCTGCCTTGATGACCCTACATCAAATGCAACCCACTCTTGCCACCCTCCCATAATGCGCCTTACTTCTCTCTCCTTTGTCCCTATAACTCTTACCATATATATTTTTTTAAGATTTATTTATTTGAGAGAGAGAATGAGCGCGCACGTGCACGGTGTGTGTCGGGGGGTGTAGGGAGAGGGAGAGAGAAACTTAAGCAGACTCCGCGCTGAGCACAGAGCCTGCTGCAAGGCTCAATCTCACAACCTGGAGATCACGGCCTGAGCTGAAACCAAGAGTCAGATGCTCAACTGATTACTCCACCTAGGTACTCCAACTCTTACCATATTTGAACATACTATACAATATTATGTCTCTTGTCTGTCTTCCTGTTGGATAAGTTTCACAAGGGCAGAGATCCTGAGTTTGTTTTACTCATTTGTCCCAAGTGTCTAGAGTAAGACTTGGTATATAGAAATATATTTATATAGATATATAGGTTTATTTTTTAATTTTTATTTTTTAAAGATTTTATTGATTTATTTGAGAAAGAGTGTGAGAGAGCATGAGCGGGTTGAGGGGGCAGAGGGAGAGAGAGAATCTCAAGACTCCCCACTGAGCAGGGAGCCTGATGTAGGGCTCAATCCCAGGACCCTGGGATCATGACCTTAGCTGAAGGCAGACGCTTAATAACTGAGCCACCCAGACACCCCTAGATATATAGGTTTATATAGAGGAAATGCATAGTGTATGTTGATATTTCCTATTTTCTTTCATTTTTAAAAGATTTATTTATTTATTTGAGAGAGAGAGAGAACAGGGGAAGGGAGAGGGGAGAGGGAGAGAGAATCTCAAGCACATTCCCCGCTGGGCAGGAGCCTGATGCAGGGCTCCATCTTACGACACTGAGATCATGACCTGCGCCAAAATCAAGTGTTGGACGCTTAACCGTACTGAGCCACCCAGGTGCCCCTATTTTCTTTCATTTTTAAAAACAAATGCCATTTGTAATCTACTAAATTTTTCATGATGCACTAAAACTGCAGACTATAGTTTGCCTTACACAAAAATAATTCTAAAATAACCTTATGTAAATAGAACCTGGTTTTCTTTTTGTCTTACGTGACTGTTGGGAAGTATCTTACTCGAATTTCAGATTGATCTTTGAGGGTACTTGCAACATTATTTTTAAAGTTTCCATATCTATTACCTGCTGTTATGAGATACTGATTCTATGGATCAATTATTTGGATCAAATAATTTTGGATCAAATAATTTTGGATAAAAGCTATGGATACACTATTTTAGTAAAAATGAACTTAATTTGTAATACGTGCAATTTCTTTAAAGTGTGTTTGTTTTACGTTTGAGTTCATTTCTCTTGGAAGGAGGAAGAGCTCCTATCCAATATATGGGAGCAAGTGGTAGTTAGGAGACAGACATGGAAGTGCCGTGAGTTAAAGGCAAGCATAAGATTTATTTTGAGACCTGAATAAAACCCAGGACCAAGTGGATTGGGAACAGATTGCTAGAAATCTGAATTCCTTTCTCCCCCAGCTGTTCTTAGACTTAACAAGCCAGGAATTATGCATATATTCAGTTAACAATGTGACAGATACCTCCCATGAAAAATGTAATGCTGAGACTCCTTAAATGGTTGGTTGACTACCCTGGTAACCATGTAATATTTTATACTAAAACCAGAAGACCTAGGAAATAACTTCTTTCTGTTGGACTTAAAAAAAAAAAAAAAAGATGATTCTCTAGTTTTAAAGTTTGTACATTTTGAGAAAGCTTAATGTCAGCAAAGCAGCTGCTGTTTGAATTTACTTTGTAAAACACTGAATTATTCATTTCCATAAACAAAACTTCCTTAGTAATTATTTAGCATTAATTTATTTCTCTTTATTTCAATCAACCCTGTTGACATTCTATTTTAAAATTAAAAATATTCTTTGTGGAATCTAACATAAGACTTTGTGACAGCTACTTTCTCTACTTCTTACGACAGAACATTTCCAAATCCTTTTTTATTTTTATAGTTATTTTATTTTTATTATCTTAATGAAAGTTACTAGTGAAATATAGAACAAAAGTAAAATTCTTATTTAGCAGCGTCTTTTAAGTAGCAGAAGACCAACCCCTATGTTGTTGACTTGTTAGATTTTGCCATAATGCTTTATGCATGAGTATAATTAACTGCTATTATATTGGATACTGAGAATGTAAAATTATTAGATATACTTTAAAGAATTCTTCATTTTATCCTTTGTACTCACAGATTGTTTAATAGACTAGTAGGGGGGAAAAGATAAAGATTGCTGTTTTACATTTCTTGGAATTCTTCCATCCATGTTTGCAAATGGGGGGTGGGTAGTCCTTTAAATGTTGTGCCGCTTTCTAGTAGCCTAAGATGTGCCCTTTCACCTGTGGACTGGTATTATCAGTCATTGCACATGCCCTCTTTGGGCAGTCGGTCTTTTACTGCCATGTGATATTTGTCATTTTTCCATAATTGCAGTTTTATTTTGTATTGTTTAACATTTTAAGGGTGTCATTGCTGCTCCATTAGACACTTCTTGAGGGCAGCAGACAGACGATTTGTTAGGTTACCAAGTGTCTGGTAATTTAACAGAGGAGGAAAAGAAATCCCTTTATTTTTTAAAGTAGCATCCACTCAAAGGAAACATTATTCTTACCTCAAGTGCTTCTTGGAGCATACAGAGATGTTTAACCCAAAGGACCTGTAAACTTTCAGTTAAGGGCCCATTTTGATTCCCTGTTGTTGGTTCTTGAAAGGAAGTAAACACACCACATCCGTCATGACAGAGATGGTCTCACGGGATCATGGAAAGACTGGGGAGTCTCTGTTTACTTGGCTTCTGTGGCTACGATGTTACTTAGAATAATTATGAGACTTCTGCTTCAGTAGTTGTCAAGTGAGTGATAGTAGTTTTTGAATGGATAACCACATGTGCATAGTTATTCTAGAGGTGAAGTGTTCAAGAAAGCCTTTCAGGTCAATGACACAGACCATCAGCTTTCCAACCAAGACCCATTATGTAGACATATTTTGTTTCTCCTCTGTGCAGTGTCTTAGAAAACAAAGTTAGCTAAACTATTTAAAATTGTGAGATTTTACCTAAAACAAAAATTCCAGCTTAAAAAAAATGTAAATCCTCAGATCCGGAAATGATGTGTTTCCCATTCCTGCAAGGCAAACAAGTTATCTGGAATGAAGTAACTGCTGTACTTTTAAACGGCGCGGTGGGGGGCGGGGCATTTGCCCTGGTTCATTACAGTCTGCTTGCACTGTTACTTTCTATATTTGGAGTATTTATTTTATATATATGTGTATATATATATATATATATGTGTGTGTATATATATATATATATATATGAATATTATAAAATATATATACACACAAAATATATAATACATATTTATAAAATATATATATACACACACATATATATTTCTCCAAAAATAATGTGCTTCAGTCATAAGTAAGAAAATCAAACTGAAATGTCTGTGTGATTCAACAAAAATAGAGTCTTTCATGAAAGTAAAGACGGTCCTTTTGTGTATAACATACAGTGGCCCAACTTCCAAGTTGCATGTGTGCGTGCAAGTCGTCCAGGCAGCCCAGCATCAGATTCTACAAGTCTTTGGAGAGTATCCTATCTTAACATAAAATCTAAATTTTTATGTCCTTAACTATCATATATAACTAACTTCTGTGGGTGTTTCTCATAGGGTATGGTTTTGGGAATCTTTATTTCCAGGCCAGTTTGCATAATTTTTGGTTCCTCAAATTCTTTTCTATGAATTGATATGTCTAAGACACCAGAAAAGGTACATCTAAGGTAAGCACCTATGAGTTATTTAGTACATAGTAATAACCTATTTTGTGAGGTTTGAGAATAATGTATATGAAATAGATATTTTATATAAATTATATTCTCATATTTTTAAAGTACTTTATAAAAGTATTTTCATATGATATATACATTATATATAGTAAATGTATATAATGCCCAGTGTTTGGCACACAGTAAGTACTCTCCAAACTGGATTATTATTTTCAATTCTAATAGTACCTTTAGCTGAGATTTTGCTTTCTTCAGTGTGTTGTTTAAAGTTTGAAAATTTTCTGTCCTTTTCGTCTGAATTATTGAGTTTGCTAACAAGCAAAGCAATAATTTGTATTCAGTTAATCCAACAAATAATTTGGCTTTACTCTTCTCCTCCATCTTAAATTTGAAGTGGCATTAAGGAATGAAAGAGGAGGAAAATCTATTTTGTGTTCTCCTCAGTAGTAAGAGTTACAAATATGTAAGTATTTTCTTATTTTAGGATTCGCTGATTTTTACCCTGCTTAGCAAGAATGAGTCAGTATGTCTTTTTTCTAGAAACGTCATATGTGGTCGTTTTCAGGTTTAGATGCATGCTTTTTGGAGGTCACAGTGGTAGAAAAAGTATGATCTAAAAAGAACTGTGTCTGCCCATCTTGTAAATATCTGTGCCTGAAATACTCTTCTGTCAGAGTAATCAATCTTTAATAAGCCCATGTTCCTAACTACTTGAGCTGATAAATAGTGAGGTTTGTTTTAAAGAAGTCAAGTTTACTTTATGTCAATTTTCTATTTGCCCTGTATAAGATATATTTAATTACTTTGTTCCATCTCTGTGTTCAGATTAATCAGATTCTGCTACATATCGGTGCTCAAATTAGAATAATTCTTTAATCAACTGTGTTATCCATGCCATGGTAGACTAGAATAGAAAAGCTACTCTTGGCATATTGAAGATGCGTGCATTTTATTTTCTATTGTAATTTAAAAGTAAAATCAGAAATATTGATTTCTACTTGACTGGAGAGATGATTTAGTTTGAATATCAGCCTGATCTTAATCAGGTGAGAATTAATTGAGTTGGAGGTATTAGATATTCAGTGATGTTAACTGAACCGTGATCAATCTAGAGAGAAGCTTTCTTTTGTACTATGTTAGAATTATCAAATAGCTCATACACTACAATGTGAAATAATCTTTTCATGTTCATCATTCTAACTTCTTGTCTCATTAAATGCACCACTAAATTCGTTCTATACACAAACTAATCTTTAAAGTAGCAAGCTAATAAATCACAATTTAATAGAAAATTAAAAGCATAATAATTTTGTCACAAAATGCTATTGTTGTGAGAATTTTACAATGTTGTGTTTTTCTAGTGCCTAATTTTAAAGTCAAGTGATTAACTTCTGCTTTTCAAGTATACCTGGGACTTAAAAAAAAAAAAATCTTAGTTTTACTTTTTTTTTTAATGTTCAACATTGCAAGAATAAAGTGAGCAATACAGAATTATTTTAATGTTTATTTCTAGAAATAAAAATAGGGTCTGTAGCATTACATTGGTCTGAAATGTGGCATGGGCTTTTCATTTATTTTAAGAGTGTGATAGCAATATCATAAGTGTTGTGAAAATATAAATGGTGAGATAACACCTCCATAGGACTTGCTCTTAAGTAGTAAAATTGTAAAGTCTTTAAATAAACTGCAGCCAGAACTGAAAGGATCGATTTGCCTTGTTAACTAGGGACACTACACTTAGTAAATGTCTAATTAAATTTAGCATAGCATGTCTTTTATTCTTTTTTTTTTTTCTTTTTAAAACTGAGAATTTGGACCTATTTAGGAGTAAGGTAGCACATGTTATTGTCAGATTTCTTCCATTTTGGCAGTTGGTGTGACCGTGTTAAATTACAAGAAAGCCAGTGGTGTGACTTTTGATAGTGTCATTTTACCTTGGAATAGTGCTTTTCACTTGGCATTGGTATAATGGGAATAGTAGGATCTATGTAGCTCTGTATTTTGTGAAAAGGAATGTCCAAGTTTGTATTTGAGAACAATTAGCATTTAATGAAAAGAAGCCATATGTGCAGAAATATCCCTAGAGTGTGATGAACGGGTGTTCTTAGTGAGTTATAGAGGGGTTCCCCACCCAGTCGTTGCTAGCAGCCTTCAGGGAGAAGCACTTGTTGAAGAAGGAAATCGCAAAGTATTTTTTCACTCTGCTCATCAAAGCCTGAGCCGGACTCCACTCTCCCCTCCACCCAGAGCTTGCTTGCTTGCTTGCTTTTTTTTAAATTACATTTTGGAAGTTTGACACATGTGTCTACTACCCAGACACGTACAAATGTGTTTCTTTATTTCTTGCCCCCCCAGAGCCCCAGTTTTCCTCCTCTGAGGCAACCCCAATTACCAGTTTTTCTTTTGTATAAACATCCATCTGTATAGATACATAGATATGCACAAGTACACAAACCTGGGTTATTCTGCACAGAAAGGGTAACATGCTCCGCTGTACGGCTCTGCACCCTGGTTTTCAGTGGAGTCCTAAGGATCATTTCCTGTTAGTGTGCCTTGTTGTTGTTGTTGTTTTTTTTTTTTTTTTAGTGGCTGCATAGCATTTCATGCTATAGTATTTCTCCTTCGGTTGTTGATGTGACTGTGTTAGAGTGAAAGAAGGCTGATAAGCAGTTTTTAATGGTGTCAAAGGCTATTTTTTATTTAGGTAAAAATCTTTTTTGTTTCAGCTGAGAGAGGGTAGAGTGAGGAATGGCTAGTAATGTGTCATTCTCTTAGTGATTCCCTCCGAAGGATTTTTGATATTTATGTATTTATTTATATCTTCGTTTTTGTTAAGAAAGTCCTAGCCATGGTCATTTTCATATTTTAACTGCCTACTGTGTTTGAATTTGCAAAACTTACTGTGTTTCGTAAGGGAGATGCCAAGCTCTTTTAGATCATTTTGGGAGCAAAGCAAGGTGTTAAATACATAAATAAATTTGACAGATGAGAAGATTATGAGGAAGGGTGGCCAGGTTTTGTCAGTAATCGAGAAAGCAGACCCAATTAGGGAGGAGAGAGCAGCATTCCCACTGCCTCTGAACCAGGAAAAGGAAACAAGAGGGATGTTATTTCCTGTAGCATTTGATGAGGAGGCAGCATTAGATACACTGTTTTTTTTCCAGGCTATAAATCCTCCCCCCAACACACACACACACACACACACACACACACACACACGTGCACACACATAGGAACTGGCTACTGTGGGAGATAAGGAGTTTTTGTCACAGTGTTTAAACAGAGAGATGGTTAACAAGGACCTTTTGAACCGAGTAAGAGTTTAGATTAAGTGGCCTGTGAAGTCCTTCCCACTCTCACCATTTCAGTCCCAGCAGTCCGGAACAAGGCAGCTCGTTCTTCCCTGGACCCTCTGGGAATTGGGGTAAATGGTCACTAGTGGCTCATACTCATCCCCAGAAGAGGCTGTAAAACCTCTTGCAAGAGTGAAAAAGTATGGCAGGTTAGTTTATTGCTTGCATTACTTGCATTATTAAAAGCATTGATCCTACTTTTGTGTGATCATGCTTCTCGTGAGGGGAGGGATAGGGCAGAGCATCCACCAGGAGATGGCAGGGAAGCCTGGAAGGCTCCATGTTCAGAGATGTGCCACTTTGTTAGCTGCTTTGATCAGTGCCTGTTAATGGACAGCTCTCTGAACTTTGGAGGCAGTGGGTGCAGAGAGGAACATGTAACAAAAATGTACGGCATGAACCAGACTCACTTATATTTCTCCTGCTTTATCACCTTCTAAATCCTCCACCTCTGCTATTATTAATGATCATGGATACTGTGATTTGAGGAGACTTAAAGCATCTCTTACAGGCAGTCTTTTTAAAAAAGATGGGCTGGGTGGGTGCTTTCCTCAGCAACACTAGGCTGTGCTAATGTGTACCTTTCAAATGCTGGTAGCACTTAAAATCTGAAACACAGAATTTAGCGTTTCATTATATACCATTTGGAGAAGCCACTTTCTAATGTGTAAGATCCTTACTTTAAATATTTAAATATATTTTACAGGAATTCTAGAAAACAGGGTGGGACCAGAGAGTAAGATATCTGGTGTTACTTAATTTCAGATGATAGCATCAAATGGAACAGCAAGCCTGCAGCTTATTTTTTCCCGTGGTGCTGAAAGCAGTGTGCTGAGCCAGCCCCGCGCACTCCCCGCTTTGCAGCTGCGACCTCACGTGAGCTAACTGGCCTGGGTTTAGTTTACTCTGTGACCATGGAAATCGCAGCTAGATGTGGAGATTTCTCTTAAGTTCTTATTGTGGAAGGAGTAAGTGGGATTCAGTAGTAGTTACACAAGTATTTTTCCGGAACTAGAGGAGGCCTGGTTCTAGGCTAGTCTGTGCCAGGCTCTGTGGTCTTAGAAATACGACATAACCTAAAGGTCCGTTTCCTCATCTGGTAAATGAAGATAATAATAGTGCTTCTCTGATACTGCTTTTATAAAATTCAAGTGAGCTAATGTACTCAGTATAGTATCTGGTACATAATAAATGCTCAGTATATTTTAGTTGCCATTATCATTTTGTTCTTATTGTTATTATTAACACCTTTAAAAACCTTGAAAGGAATTACGAAGTTATATGGGAAAATGGAAAAACAAACCAACAAAACAGCCACCTGAAATCAGTTTCTTCTAATGGAGAAATGAGTTAAGAACTATTTTGGGGCACCTAGGTGGCTCAGTCAGTTAAGCATCTGACTCTTGATTTCAGCCCAGGTCATATTCTCGGGGTGGTGGGATCGAGCCCCGTGTCGGGCTCTGCACTCAGTGTGGAGTCTGTTTGAGATTCTGTCTCTCCTTCTCCCTCTGCTCCTCACCCCCTGCTGGCACAGTCTTTCTCAAAATAAATAAATAAATAAATAAAATCTTTTTAAAAAGGAACCGTTTTATTTACTTATTTTTTTACAGCTTTATGCATATTTTATTTTTTAATTATAATTTTTAAAATTTTAATTCCAGTATAGCTAACATACAGTGTTTTATTGATTTCAGGTGTACAGTATAGCGATGCAGCAATTCTCTACATTACTCTGTACTTGTCAAGATAAGTGTACTCTTAATGCCTTCACCTATTTCAACCATCCCCCTACCCACCTCCCCTCTGATAGTCATCTGTTTGTTCTCTGTAGTTAAGTCTGCTTTTGGTTTGTCTCATTTTACCTTTGTTCATTTGTTTTGTTTCTTAAATTCCACATATGAGTGAAATCGTATGGTATTTTTCTTTCTCTGACTTATTTTGCTTAGCATTATACTCTAGAGCCATCTGTGTTGTTGCAAACGACAAGATTTCATTCTTTTTCATGGCTGAATAATACTCGAGTGTGTGTGTGTGTGTGTGTACCCCATATCTTCTTTATCCATTCATCTCTCCATGGACACTTGGGCTGCTTCCATAATTTGGCTATTGTAAATGATGCTGCAACAAACACAGGGGTGCAGGTATGCCTTTGAATTAGTGTTTATGTAGTTTTTGGGTAAATACCCAGTAGTGCAGTCATGGATCATATGGTTTTTCTATTTTTAATTTTCTGAGGAACTTCGATACTGTTTTCTACAGTGGCTGCAAACTGGTGCAGCCAGCATTTTTAATTGGATTATTTGGGTTTTGTTGGTGTTAAGTTGTAGAAGTTCTTTATATATTTTGGATACTAAACCCTTACCGGATATATCACTTGCACATATCATCTCCCATTCAGAAAGTTGTTTTTTAGTTTTGTTGATTGTTCCCTTTTCTATGCAGAAGCTTGTTATTTTGATGTAGTCTCAGGAGTTTATTTTTGGTTTTATTTCCCTTGCCTCAGGGAGACATATCTAGAAAAATGTAGCTACAACCGCTGTCAGAGAAATGCTTCTAGGATTTTTATGGTTTCAGGTCTCACATTTAGGTCTTTAATCCATTTTGAGTTTATGTGTATGGTGTGAGAAAGTGGTGCAGTTTCATTCTTTTGCATGTTGCTGTCCAGTTTTCCCAACACCATTTGTTAAAGAGACTCTCTTTTTCCCATTGCATATTCTTTCCTGCTTTGTCGAAGATGAATTGACCATATAAATGTGGGTTTATTTCTGGGCTTTCTGTTCTGTCCCATTGGTCAATGTGTTTATTTTTGTGCCAGTACCATACTGTTTTGATTATGACAGCTTTGTAGTATAAATTGAAACCTGGCATTGTGATTGCTCCAGTTTTGTTTTTCTTTTTCAAAATTGCTTTGGCTGTTCAAGGTCTTTTGTGGTTCCATACAAATCTTAGGATTTGTTCATTCTAGTTCTGTGAAAAAAAGCTGTTGGTGTTTTGATAGGGATTGCATTGAATTTGTAGATGGCGTTGAGTAACAATATTTGTTCTTCCAGTCCATGAGCATGGAAGGTCTTTCCATTTGTTTCTGTCTTCTTCAGTTTCTTTCATCTCAGTGTTTTATAGTTTTCAGAGTACAAGTCTATGACTGCCTTGGTTAAGTTTATTCCTAGGAATTTTCTTATTTTTGGTGCAGTTGTGAATGGGATGGTTTTCCTGATTTCTCTTTCTGCTGCTTCATTATTAGTGTATAGAAATGCAACAGATTTCTGTATATTGATTTTGTGTCCTGTGACCTGTGTGAATTCAGATACCAGTTCTAGTAGATTTTTGGTAGAGTATTTAGGGTTTTCTATATACAGTATCATGTCATCTACAAATAGTAAAAGTTATACTTCTTCCTTACCAATTTGAATGCCTTCTTTTCCTTTTTCTTGTTTGATTGCTGCAGATAGGACTTCCAGTACTGTGTTGAATAAAAGTGGTGAGAGTGAATTCCAGATCTTAGGGGAGATCTCAGTTTTTCACTATTGATTAAGGTAGTAGCTGTAGATTTTTCACAGATGGCCTTTATAATATTGATATATGTTCTCTCTAACTCTACTTTGTTGAGGGTTTTTATCATGAATGGATATTGTACTTTGTCAAGTGCTTTTTCTGCATCTATTGAGACAATCATGTGGCTTTAATCTTTTCTCCTGTTGATATGATGTATCACATTGATTGATTTGGGAATATAGAATCACCCTTGCATCCCATGAAGAAATCCCACTTGATTGTGGTGATTTTTTAAATGTATTGCTGGATTCAGTTTGTTAATATTTTGTTGAGCATTTTTCCATCTATGTTCATCAGCAATATTGGCCTATAGTTCCCTTCTTTTTGTAATGTCTTTATCTGGGTTTGGTATCAGTGTAATGCTGGCTTCATAGAATTAATTTGGAAGCTTTCCTTCCTCTTGTATTTTTTGGAATAGTTTGAGAAGAATAGGTATTAACTCTTTAAATATTTGGTAGAGGGGCGCCTGGGTGGCTCAGTCAGTTAAGCGGCTGCCTTCGGCTCGGGTCATGATCCCAGGGTCCTGGGATCGAGCCCCACATCAGGCTCCCTGCTCCGCGGGAAGCCTGCTTCTCCCTCTGCCACTCCCCCTGCTTGTGTTCCCTCTCTCGCTGTGTCTCTCTCTGTCAAATAAATAAAATCTTTAAAAAAAAAAAAAATATTTGGTAGAATTCACCTCTCAAGCTGTATGGTCCTGGATTTTTGTTTATTGGGAGTTTTTTGATTACTGATTCAATTTCATTGCTGGTAATCAGTCTGTTGAAATTTTCTATTTCTCCCTGGTTCAGTTTTGGTAGTTTATATGTTTCTAGGAGTTTCTCTATTTCTTCTAGGTTGTCCAGTTTGTTGGCATATAATTTTTCATAATATTCTCATAGTTATTTGTATTCCTGTGCTGTTGGTTGTTATTTCTCCTCTTTCAATTTCTGATTTTGTTTGAGTCTTCTCTCTCTCTCTCGATGAATCTGGATAAAGGTTTATCAGTTTTATTGATCTTTTCAAAGAACCAGCTACTGGTTTCATTGATCTGTTGTTTTTTGTTTTGTTTTGTTTTTTAGTTTCTATTTCATTTGTTTGTGCTCTAATCTTTATCATATCTTTCCTTCTACTGGTTTGGGGTTTTGTTTGTTCTTTTTCTAGTTTCCTTGAGGTATAGGGTTAAGTTGTTGATTTGAGATTTTTCTTGCTTCTTGAGGTAGGACTGTATTACTATAAACTTCCCTCTTAGGACCACTTTTGCTGCACCCTAAAGATTTTGAACCATTGTGTTGTCATTTTCATTTGTCTCCATGTATTTTTTTTATTTCTTCTTTGATTCCTTGGTTGACCCATTCATTGTTTAGTAACATGTTATTTAATCTGCATGTATTTACGTTCTTTTCCAGATTTTTTTCTTGAAGTTTGTTTCTAGTTTCATAACGTTGTGGTCAGAAAAGATGCATGGTATGACTTCAGTCTTTTTGAATTTGTTGAGACTTGTTTTGTGGCCTAATATTTGATCTATTCTGGAGAATGTTCCATGTGCACTTGAAAACAATGTGTATTCTGATGTTTTAGGATGTTTTAGGATGGAATGTTCTGAATATATCTGTTAAATCCATTTGGTCCAGTGTATCATTCAAAGCCACTGTTTCCTTGTTGATTTTCTGTTTTGATGATCTGCCCATTGATGCAAGTTGGGCATGAAAATCCCTTGCTTTTATTATATTATATTTACTATTGATTACTTCCCTTCTGTTTATTAACCTTTTTAAATGTATTTTTATGTATTTCTGTGCTCTGATGTTAAAATTGTCTTATCTTCTTGTTGAATTGTCCCCTTTATGATTTTATAGTGTCCTTTTTTGTCTCTTGTTACGATGTTTGTTTTAATGTCTGTTTTGTCTGATAGAAGTATTGGTACCCTGGCTTCTTTTCCCATCTGTTTGCATGATAAATGTTTCTCTGTCTCTTCACTTTCAACTGCAGATTTCTTTAGGTCTGAAATGAGTCTCTTGTAGGCAGCATATAGATGGGTCTTGTTTTTTTTTTATCCATTCCATCACCCTCTCTCTTTGTTTGGAGGCTTTAGCCCATTTACATTCAAAGTAATTATTGATAGGTAGAAACTTACTGCCATTTTTCTTTCATGGTTGTTTTTGTAGTTCTCTGTTCCTTTCTTCCCTTGCTCTCTTCTCTCGCGATTATTTGGCTTTCTTTAGCGATATACTTGAATTCCTCTCTATTTTTTGCATATCTACTACTGGTTTTTGATTTTCAGGTTTGTTTATAACATCTTCTGCATATAGTAGTCTATATTAATTTGATGATCGCTTAAGTTTGAATCCATTCTTTATGCCTCTCCCCTCCATGTTTAGGTATGTGGTTTCACATTTTACACCCTTTTATTTTGTCCCTTGAGTGATTTTGACATATAAACATACTTTTACTGCTTTTGTGCTCTCTACTTTTCTTATTCCTGCTTATTATGGTCTTTCCTTTTCCCTCAGAGAGTCCCCTTTAACATATCTTGTAGGGCTGGTTTAGTGATGAATTCCTTTAACCTTTGTTTGTCTGGGAAACTCTTTATCTCTTCTTCTATTCTGACTGATAGCCATGCTGGATAGAGTAATCTTGGCTGCAGATTTTTTTTTTTCTTTTCAGCACTTTGAATATATCATGCCACTTTTTTTTCTGGCCTGTAAAGTTTCTGCTGAAAAATCAGCTGATAGTCTTAAGAGGTTGCCCTTGTATGTAACTCTTTTGTTTTCTCTTGGTGCTTTTAAAATTATCACTACTTCTTGCCATTTTAATTATTCTGTGTCTTGGTGCGGACTTCCTTGGGTTAATTTTGTTTGGGGCATTCTGTGCCTCCTCAATCTTGATTTCTGTTTTCTTGCCCAGATTTGAGAAGTTTTTAGCTATTATTTCTTCAAGTATATATTTGCCTCCTTTCCCTTCTCTTACCCTTCTGGTATCCCTATAATGTGGATGTTATTATGCTTGATGGTGTCCCTGAGTTCCCTAGATCTATTTTTATACTTTTTTTTTTTTTGTCACTCACCTACTCAGCTTGATTACTTTCCATTACTCTGTAGTCTAGGTCACTGATTTGTTCTTTTGCTTCTTCTAGTCCACTATTCCATCTGGTGTATTTTTAATTTAATTTATTGAGTTCTTCTTCTATGAATTTTTCTTTTTTATGTTTTCTGTCTCTTTGTTAAGAGTCTCACTGTCCAGTGATTTACCTTTATGATTTATTATTTTTTTAGGCTTTTATTTATTTATTTATTTGACAGGTACAGAGAGAGAGAGAGCACAAGCAGGGGGAGTGACAGGCAGAGGGAGAGGGAGAAGGCTCCCCACTGAGCAGAGAGCCTGATGTGGGGCTTGATCCCAGGACCCTGGGATCATGACCTGAGCAAAAGGCAGACATTTAACGAACTGAGCCATCAGATGCCCTATGATTTATTGCTTTAAATTCTGTATCAGGTATATTACTTTTCTCCATTTTGCTTAGGTCTCTTGCTGTGATTTTGTTCTGTTCGTTCATACGAGACATTTTCCTCTGTCCTCAATTTGTCTAACTCCATGTCTGTTTTTGTGTGTTGGGAAAGTCAGCTACGTTTCCAGCTCTTAAAAGTAGTGGCCTAATGAAGAAGAGGTCCTGTAGTGCCCTCAGTCCGTGTCCCCTGTTCACCAGAACCTGGCACTTCAGGGGTGTCTCCTATGTGTGTTGCATTCACCCTGGTGTCGTGGTTTGGCTCCTTCCTTCAGTCCAGTTGTCTGCAGTGGCTCTCTGCCTGTTGTGGGCAGTGTTTGGTTCCTGCGATGTTAGTGGACCAGTCAGGGGCCACCTTGGGCTTGAGTTGAGTTAGACTAGAGGGCAGTAGCACCAAACTGCAGGGCACTTTCCCTGTGTTGTCCCTTGAGAAGCTTTCATTGGTGGGCATAACCTGCAGTCAGACTCCTGTCTGCCCCCACACCACTGCTGGAGTTGCATTTGGACTAGTGTGTGTGGTTATCTTCCCTTCTCTCCAGGGCAGGAGTCACTTTGGAGTGGCGCTGGTCCCTGTCACTGCTGCTTGCACACTGCCAGGCTTGTGGTTCTGCTTTGGATGGGCTCTGGTCAAGAGTGTATTGGAACAGGCAGCTCTGTAGAAGCTCATTGTAGTGGGAGGTGCAGTGTTAGCAACATTTGCAGGTAGGGGGATGGCACACTGTTAGCAAGTCAAGTGGCAAGGGTTGGTGCCAGGCTGGTTCCCACAGGTAGCTGTGTGTATATGCTAGGAGACAGGGAAGAGAAATGGTGCTTGCCAGTTCCTTTGTCCCTGGAGGAGTCCCCCAGTGATCCTTGTCCCTCCAGGATGAGCTCTGAGATGACTAAAATAACTCTTCCTTCTCTGTGCCCCAGACGTTTTTTCAAACTTCTGCTTCCATGCTGCATCTCTGAAGGCTGTTTGTTGTGCTGTCTCTTTTAAGGATGGGGACTCCGTTTCCTCTTGTCCTCCCAGCTCTCCAAGAACTTGAGTCCACTGATATTTAGTGTTGCCAGTGTTAAGCTCTGCTGATTGTAAGCTCATGAAATTTGACCCCTTTGGTGTTCAAAGCCAAATGTTATGGGGATTTGTCTTTCCCATGTGGGCTCTCCAGTGTGAGAGTCTGTTTCTCTTTCCTCTCCACACACCTTCCATCCCTCCCCACCATGTCTCCACCCTTCCTACTCTCTTTGAGGTGCCCTCTTCTCTACATTTCAAAGCAGGGTTTGCTTTGCCAGTCTTGGGTCATTTTCTGGGTTATTTATACTGATGTGAGTGTTATCTAGTTGTATCATGGGACAAGGTGAGCTTAGAGTCTTCATACTTTGCAGTCTTCTCCAGAAAATCTCCAAAAACCATTTTAGAACCTGCCCAATATTAATGTATCATTGCCCTTTGGTTTTCCATAAGTAGAAGTCATCTGTGTTCCAAGTGCTACATACTAAATGCTTTTTGTCAGAGTTACATGTTATTCCCCTTTATGTTCTAACAAATGGAGATAATGAATCTGAGTATCCCCCTCAAGCTTTTTAATTTATTTTAAATATCAGATTTTTGCAAATATCTTCTCACATTCAATAGGTTGCCTTTTCATTCTGTTGATGGTTTCCTTTGCTGTGCAAAAGCTTTTTATTTTGATGTAGTCCCAGTAGTTTATTTTTGCTTTTGTTTCCCTTGCCTCAGGAGACATACCTAAAAAAAAATGTTCCCAAGGCTGATGTCAGAGATTACTGCTAATGTTTTCTTCTAGGAGTTTTATATAGTTTCATGGTTTCAGGTCTCACATTTAGGTCTTTAATCCATTTTGAATTTATTTTTGTGTATGGTGTAAGACAGTGGTCCAGTTTCATTCTTTTGCACGTAGCTATCAAGTTTTCCCAGCACCATTTGTTGAAGAGATTGTCTTTTCCCCATTGCATGTTCTTGCCTCCTTTGTCAAAGATTAATTACCCCTATAAGTGTGGGTTTATTTCTTTGCTTTCTATTCTGTTTAATTGATCTTTGTGTCTGTTTTTGTGCCAGTACCATACTGTTTTGATTATTATAGCTTTATACTATATCTTGAAATCTGGGATTGTGATCTAGCTTTGTTCTTCTTTCTCAAGATTGCTTTGGCTATTCAGGTTCTTTTGTGGTTCCAAATCAATTTTAGGATTTTTTGTTCCAGTTCTGTGAAAAATGCTATTGGTATTTTAGTAGGGATTACTTTGAATCTGTAGGTCTCTGTGTAGTATGGGCATTTTAACAATATTTGTTCTTCCAATCCATGAGCAAGGAATATCTTTCCATTGGTTTGTGTTGTCTTCAATTTCTTTCATCAGGGATTTATAGTTTTCAGGGTATAGGTCTTTCACCTCCTTGGTTAAGTTTATTCCTACATATTTTATTCCCTTTGGTGCAATTTTAAGTGGAATTGTTTTAATTTCTCTTTCTGTTACATCATTATCACTGGATAGAAACACAGCCAATTTCTGTGTATTAGTTTTGTATCCTGCAAGTTTACTGAATTCATTTATCAATTTTAATAGTTCTTCAGTGGAGTATTTAAGGTCTTCTACATATTGTACCATGTCATCTGCAAATAGTGACGGTTTTATTTCTTCTTTCCAATTTGGATGCCTTTTATTTCTTTTTCTTGTCTAATTACTACAGCTAGGACTTCCAGTACTATGTTGAATAAAAGCAGTGAGAGTGGACATCCTTGTCTTGTTCCTGATTTTTAGGAAAAGCTCTCAGTTTTTCACTATTGAGTATGATATTAGCTGTGGGTTTTTCATATATGACCTTTATTTTGTTGAAGTATGTTCCCTCTGAACCTAGTTGGCTCTTGCATTTTGTCAAATGCTTTTTCTGCATCTGTTGAGATGATCAAGTGGTTTTTAATCCCTTTGTCTTGTTAATGTGATGTATCACATTGATTGGTTTGTGAATAATGAGCCACTCTTATATCCCTGGAGTAAATCCCACTATTGTTGAAATAAGTTTTCTTATATTTTGTTGAGGATTTAAGCATCTGTGTTCATCAGAGACATTGGCCTATAGTTTTCCTTTTTTGTAGTGTCTTTATCTGGTTTTGGTATCAGGGTGATATTGGACTTGTATAATGAATTTAGAAGTTTTCTTTCCTCTTCTATTTTTTGGAATAGTTTGAGAAGAATAGGTACCATGTTCTTGACGTCTTAGAGAAAAAAAGTCTTGAATGTTATCTTTAAGTACATTTCTTTAAATTTTGAAATAACTTTTTAAGCTCTCTGTTCTTACTGTTTATTGATATTCATTTGTATTTCCTTAAGATATACTTGAGTGCATGAAATTTTGTTTTCATAATCTTTAATGGTAATTAATATTAAATTATATGTAGACATATAAGCTTTATAACATTTAACATTGAAAGACAAAGACTTTATATGGATTTCTTAGAATACCACTTTAGAAATCAGTTGGCAGTATTAGCAACATCATTATTATATGAATGTATGCTAATGTGGTATGAAAGCAAGATCCTCATTAAAATCTTGTAGCTAAACAAGTAACAAAAACCTTACAAACAGCTTGAGGCTTTAGGCCAGTCACGGTTATTCCAAGAGATTTGGACAAGTGTGAAAATGTACAGACTATGCCTTTATTGTGGTCAGAACACGTAAATGCTATCTTGCATCAATTCCCTACTGAGAATATTTTTATTCATATTAGGGAAAACGGATCTGAAAATAATGCAGTGTGTAAGCATTCTGTTGTGAATCTGTCAATTGTATTGGGTTTATTAAACTTGGAAAGTAGACTTTTGATAATAACCATTGTGTTTGTGCTCTCCAGGAAAGGAGGGTTTTGATCACCTAGCACATTTTCATTAGGCAAATTCATGATGCTATTGATCTTTCTTCTAGACACTATCTGAGCATGGACTGGTCTGCTGTAGGTCTAGTGAGATTAAAGTTTGGGTGATGCAGGGCAGTCAGCCCATGGTTCGTCACCACTATGGAATATGGCAGTTCCCTTAAAGAAGCCCTTCGCCAGATTTAGTCACTTCTGGGTTAACTTTACGTACATATTCCCTTTGAGGATTTGCCAGGTCTTTTTTTTTTTTTTTTTTAAGATTTTATTTATTTATTTGAGAGAAAGCATGAGCACAAGTTGGGGGGAGAGGCAGACTCCCTGCTGAGCAGGAAGCCCAGTGTGGGGCTCTAACCCAGGACCCTGAGATCATGACCTTAGCTGAAGGTAGATGCTTAAGCAACTGAGCCATCCAGGTGCCCCACAAACCGGGTTCCCAGGTCTTAATTCTTACTTAGCATCATAACCATTGCTTGTTGAAAAGTAGATCTTAATACCATGCTTTAAGTAGAAAAATTCACATGTAGGAATGCTAATGACATTTCAGAGTGAAAGTTAATGGACTTTTTGATAGCCATGTAGCCACCCCTTAGGATCTCCCCTGATAATGAGCTGATTGTAAGTCTGTTCTGCCTTTTTGAGTTGGAGGGAGTCCTTAGTTAGAGGGCACAAAGGAAATTCCCTCGGTCTGATTTGGCTCATGAGCCCAGCTCATGTGCACAGAGTGGAACAGAATATTGGTAATTGAAGCAAAAAAGATACCTGACTGGGTTCAGGGGTCAGAGAGCAGCGGTGGGACTGCCGGGACTGGAGAACAAGCAGCTAAAGGAAGCGAGTCCTGGGTGTGTCTTTGATGTGGAGTATTGCATGTCATCCACTTTCATGTGATCACACACATTAAACTGTTTGAATTAAAGTCATTGCCTGCATCTTTTGTCCTTGTTCCTGTTCTACCACTTCTCCTTCAGAGTATGCTGTGACGCTTCAGGTAGATACAGATGTCTGTGCTGTGGGGCTCTTGGCCCAGCAAAGCCCCGCTCCTGAGGTTGTTTATGCATTTACTAAATCTCAGTCATTTCCAGTTTGCTTGGGTTTAAAACTATTTTTGTTACATATTTTGTAACATGGAGACCCCTGAATTAATCTGCTTGCTTTAAGATAATTATAAATTATATTCTTTAGTAACTAGAAGGGTAATAGCTCAAGAAAAGAGGGAAATCTTGATAATTTTGTATTAAAGGAGTTATAAAAGATACTCAGAAAACACTGTTTTACCTACAGCTTCCGTGTGAGGATGATATCATATTGAAGTCTGACGTGGAAATGGTCCGTTACTTACAGCAGACTGGAGATGGCAGAGCTGAAACTAGAGTAGCCAGTGGACAAGAGGAAGGACGGAATAGTTAGGAGAGTAGCTGCAGCAAAGCACACTGTCCTGTGGGATAGGTAGGACCGAGTCTGACTTTCCAAAGCCAACTGGATTATGGTGCCAGGCTTCTCAGAGTTGGGAGTGCTGAGAAGGCAGGATACCAAGGGATCAGTACAGTTTAAAAGGCAAACTACCAGAATGGAAATTAGACAGAAAGCTGTTTTCAGGGACATCAAAGAGTTGACTTGGGAAAGGAGTGGGAACTCTGTTATCAGGTATGAAGGCCCTTTGGCAGGGTTGTCTTAAAGCAGGTGCCTTGATGCCCTCAGGTGACCTGCAGAGACTAGACGCCAGAGGCCTGTGTCTGGAAACATCTCCCCTTTTACTGTCACTCATTTCTTGTAAAGGATACCCTTCTTCTCTTAGGAATTGTCCTTATTCTCCCCATCCCTTCTATCCCCATGAGGCCTCCTCAGAGGGTCCTCTCTCCCCCCTTTCGGAGTTCATCCTTTATTTCTGCAAAGTTAATGGCACTCATCCTGTTCTGCCTTTTATTTGTGTGCATGTCTTTTGTGGAGCGTGTACTATATGCCAAGCATAATCTGGGTAATAGATGTTAAATGGATGAGCATTTTAGAGCTGTTAAAAATTAGTAGGAGTGACTGGGTGGCACAGTTGGTTGAGTAGCCAGCTGACTCTTGGTTTCGGTTCAGGTCATGATCTCGGGGTCATGGGATCGAGCCCTGCGTCGGCCTCTGTGCTCAGCACGGAATCTGCTTGGGACTCTGTCTCCCTCTCCCTCTGCCCCTCAGCCCCACGCACGTGCTCGCTCGCTCGCTCTCTCTCAAATCTTTAAAAAAATTTTTTGATGTAACTGCAAGTCATTTTTTTCTTTCTAAACTTTTTCAGATTTTACCAAATGTTGCAAGGACTCTGGAATCCTTATGGTAGTAAAATGCCGGAAAGAAAATTCTGCATTGAAAGAATGTCTAACTGCTCAGTAAGTAGTCACCACATTGTGCTTCTCTCTGTGTGTGTGTATGTGTGTAATATATGTAGCAGGTAAGAGTATGTTACTTAACTCATTACATGTAATAGATTCTGTACTTTGCCCCATCAAACCTTTGATATTGTTAGCTCAATCTGAGATTTCAGTTTGTTAAATATTAAGCAACATATTTATGAAAGGTCTTGTCAAGTTACATGGGTCAACATTGTATCTGATTAAACATATGAGGTCAGCAAACAAAAATACAGGATTTTTCATATGACTTAGCAAATTCCTTTTCATGAACAGGTTGATCTGTAGAATATATTATAGATGGACTTATATTTGTCTCTCTTAATGAAAAGTTACTGAATTAGATGATTTGTCCGCCTTGTGATTTGGGGGTTAATATAATTTAACTCGTGGGAAAGTTGTAATAAATCAAATAAAGGATACAAAGGTAAATTTAGATTTTTGAAGTTAATCAATTTTAAAATAATTCTTAAATATGTTCACTGACATTTAGTTGAATATCAAAATAAAAATTTGCAAAGTTCTTTGAATGCAAGTGCTTTCTTTTTTTCAAAGACTTTAATTTGGAGAGAGAGAGAGCACGAGCAGGGGTAGGGGCAGAGGGAGAAGGAAAGAATCTCAAGCTGACTCCATGCTGAGCTCGGAGCCTGATGTGGGGCTCGATCTCATGACCCTGAGATCATGACCTGAGCCACCCAGGTGCCCTGAGTGCTTTCTGTTGTATCTCCTCACACATTTTATTGTCTGCGTTATTGATAGTATTGCAGAATATGTTAGTATTGTTAAGTGATAGTTGTGAGGTCTTAGTTTTGGTCATCCCTATTTCCTTCTGTAGTTCTCTAGCCTGTGAAACATATAGGTCAGCATGGTTTGATGCTTCCTTAGGGAATTATATAAAAAGTGATTATCTGAATCAAATATTAGTTTTCGGTTTTGATAGCAAATAATGTACATACGTATTTAAATTTACTAACTTATTTTAGAATTCTGTAGTTAGGAGACTTGAGAAGTTAAATTAATCTCTGCATTTATGGATGAGGAAACACCCTTATTTATGGGCCAGGACCTGCACTAAGCATTTCATCATAGAGTAAGCGTTCCTTCTCTGACTTGTTTTTCTTCCAGTTCTATTCCCTCATGCTCCCAAGAGATGTGTAATGAATAAATGAACCTGTTAAACTTCTTTGTGACTGAATTTAAATTTTTATATATTAAAGGAGTTTCACACCTCAGTTTTAGCCATCATAATAACTTGTTCTTAGTTTGCCATATTATCCCTCCCATGGGCATCATTGGAGCAGAGGGTCAGGAGTGCCAGCTGTGGAGAGGGCAGCCTGGGCTTACCTTCTGGACCAGCCAGAGCTTAGCTAGCGGTGCGGCCTCAGGCAAGTTCCTCACAGAAGACGGGAAAATTATTCCTCACGGAGTGGTTGTGAGGGACTGTACGTAAACTCATTACAACAGTGCGTGGCACATAGTAGGTAGTCAATAAATGGTAGCTCTTTAAAATTGTATTTGTTAGCTTTTGTTACCTGAATATTAATCATTAAGAATCCTTCCATCTTTTACCCCTGGAAATAGAGAACTTCTATTTTGGGGGAAGGGGCCGGGAAGGGTTGGAGGAGGCTGCTTCTGTTTAGGAGAGAGAGAGAAACTGAGGGAAACAGACAGTTGTGACATTTGCTGAAAGTAATGGAGTTAAGGATTTTACTTGACCTTAAGCTTTACTATTGACATTGCATGAAGTTAACCACTGCCCTCTCATCTCTTCATAGTGACATCTTGAAACATGAATGCTTGTTCTCTTTTATCTCTGTCTCATCTTCATTCCTTAGTAAAAGGCAGTCTCACTTCTGCCCCCCTTCCACTGAGACTGCTCCTCCTCAAGTTTCTAGTGGGTTCCAGGTAGCCAAATGCAGTGAATTGCTTTTCATTCTTTTACTTGGCTTCCCTCCAGAAATTCCTTAAAGTTCCCTTCTATCTGGCTTCCCTTATACTCTTTCCTGTTCCCCCAACATCTTATTTCTTCTCGGCATTTTCTTCCCTAACCGATTCCTTGAAGTGGGTTCCCGGTTCTCTCCTCATGCTTACGTCTCTGAAAGCTGTTTGCACCCATGCATTCAGTTACTTCCTATAGGTCATGACATTGCTCTCTTCAGATCCAAAACTGAACTCTCTTCCTTTTCCTCCTCCTGCATCATGCGTCTAGAATTTAGAATCTTGTCTCCTAACTCTCAATGGTAATTTCCTATTGATTTTATTACCTAAATCTCCCCCAGATCCATTTTGTCCTTTTAATCCCAACTTTAGTTTAGGCCCTCATCATTCTTTCCTGGATTATTGTGGTAGTTTACTTACTGGGCATCCTGCGTCTAACCCTGCTGCCCCCTTTTGGCCTGTCACATGCTGTCAGATTCATCTAAGACACAAAACTGATCTTCAGAGTTGCTCTGTTAATATTGTCCCATTGCCTTCAGGATAGATTTCGACTTCTTGGTGTGGCATACAGTGACCTTCATGATGTGGCCCTTGCCCTGTCTAGCTTCATCCCAGGCCCTTTCTCTTACGTGCATAATATAATCTGCTGTAATGGTACTTATTTACTTGCAGTTCATTTGTTTTTCATCTTTGTGCCTTTCCAGTGTACCTGCAATCTGGATTTCTCTTGTCCTTCAAAGTGCAACTCCTGCACTTCTGCTTGCCATCTCTCCTTTCCCCACTTCTTTCTGAGGTCTCCATGGTGCACTGGGCCATGCCTCCAGGACAGCACTTTGTATACTTCCTTGTTGTGCAGCCTTTACTTACCTTTCCCAGAACACCATGCACTCCTTGAGGATAGGCGCTGTGCTTCTCATTGCTCTATCTTGCCATGCAAAAACAAACCACTAGGTCTTCCCCCTCGCCCTCTTAACCAGTTTGATAGCCTAATGTTTACAATAAATTTATGACCATTTCTTAAAATCTCCTTCTAAAGTTTGCACCTGATGAAATGTCTGAATATTATTAAAGTAAGCTTATATTAAACACTTGCAGTTTCATTTTTTTAAAAATTTTTATTTCCTTCTTGTAGTTATAATGATCCAGCCTTTTATGAAGAATGCAAAATGGAATACCTGAAGGAAAGGGAAGAATTCAGAAAAACTGGAATTCCTGCCAAGAAAAGGCTACAGAAACTTCCCACAAGCATGTAGGCAAATATTCAGATACTTAGCTCCGATACTCGTGGAAATCATTATCACCTAAAATAATGGACTCAAAGAAGTGTTTGCTTTATCCTAAATTATGGAAATAATAAAGATTTCCTTTTAAATTTCAAAGTCAAGTTTATCAGATGAGATGGGAGTAGTAAATAGTGAAATGGGATATGGTCTGCCTGTTCGTCATGCATATTTTGTAAATTTTTCTACAACTACAGTTCTGTAACAGATACTGAGTTTTAGGGTTCTATATAGACCTTATATTACTTTCGTCCAGTGGCTAATCATAGGGACCAGAAGTAACCAAAGGAAAGTAGGAATGGACAGCCGTCAAAAGTGTTAATAACAAGGCAGTATAGCAGAATAGTGATGAATCAGAATCCTTCCTGATTGTGTCACTTACTAGTTATGTAACCATGGAAATAATTTTCAGTTATTGTGAGGATTATTGCAGGTAAGTAGAGTATGTAGGACACTGCCTCGGATGTGGTAAATGCTCTTTAATGGCTATTGTTAGTAGTAGTAAAGGATTATTTGGAAACAGATGAAGAAAGTACTTACACATGAATTAATTTTACTTACATATTTGATGGAAAATTTCCTAAAATGAATTATTACATTCCTTGACCTGTTAATTTGGCTACTGAAAAATTTTTTTAAAGATTTTATTTATTTGAGAGAGAGAGAGAGACAGCGAGAGAGGGAACACAAGCAGGGGGAGTGGGAGAGTGAGAAGCAGGCTTCCTGCAGAGCAGGGAGCCCAATGCGGGGCTTGATCCGAGGACCCTGGGATCATGACCTGAGCCGAAGGCAGATGCTTAACGACTGAACCACCCAGGCGCCCCAAAAATATTTTAATGATTTCAGGAGCTAATGTAAAAAATTGTCCGAGTACAATAATTTGGTTCCGGGTTGAGCTTTTTTTGTATCAAAACTTGCTTTCCTTTTCCTCCGTGAGCTGTTAATTCTTCACTAGAGCCATGGCAACCAGTTTCCAAGTAAAAAAAAAAAAAAAAAATACATATATATATATATATATACGTATTTTTATATATTTTATATATATATAAAAATATATATATATATATATTTTTATATATATATATATAGTTCTCATTAAAATCACAAACAGAAATTACTACATACTAGGACAAGATTTAACTTTGACCCCAATCCCATAAAATAGATCTGAGTGTTTTTTTTTTTTTTTTTTAAGGACTTAGTTTAACGCAGATAGGATCCTAAGGAACCAATGTGATGTTCAAGTTCCATACTTTACTCAAGTGAACCGCTCAAAGAACTATTTTACTCTTACTTGAAACCCAAAGAAACCACATTTTCCCAGGCCACAGATCAAAAGGAAGATTACTAGAGCAGATAAAAGCAAAGCAAATATAGAAACCTAGAGACCACATACCATAGGAGTAAACAAGCCTATATTCTTCTGTTGGCCTTTTGGTATTGGTACATTTCCTAGAGCACAGGACCTTTTTATTTTTAATGGTGCAAATGCAGAGAAGGCAGTTGCTTTAAAAAGCTGGTAAAATATATAATCTGTGGCTAATTTATAATTTGGATGAGAATCAGAGGAGCCACCTTCAATTTTATGTGGAAAATTCATTTATGTAGATGTCACTTTCCCCACAGGTGCTGGACAGTAGGTTATATAAATATGTTCATTATTCTGTAATGTCAGAAGCTAATCACTTATCACAGCTTTCAGGATATCCATGCCTAGCCACCACACTTGTCTACTTCTCTGACTAGTACAGCTGCCTCAGTTGTTGTCTTGCTTGCTCATTCATACCTCTGGCTGATACTATTTCTATTAAGAAACAGTGCACAGATTTTCTTCCCCTAAAGATTCACCTTGTTGAAGTAGCCTCTCCGCATCAGATTATAGTTTTTGTATGATTTGGTCTCAGGTCTTTAAGTCTGAATTTTCCCCTACTTACTTGGTTTTCTAATTGTCTCACATAGATATGTCCCTGCTCTGCTTAGGAATTAGGTTCCATTTTGGCAGAATCTCCGTTTCCTTTTAGAGAAGATGCAAATTTTATTTTCGCTAATGGGAAATCAAGAGGAAGGAGTAAGTGGCTTTTTGTCCTTACCTGTGTTCTCTTTGTTCTGTTATGTAAATGTGAACTGGGTTATAAAAATCTAAAGATTAAAGAAATTTCCAGGGAAGGCCCTTTGGAGCAAATTTCAAGCAGTGTGAAAGAAGTCAACATAAAATTTTTCAGCTCATGATCTCAGGGTCCTGGGATCCAGCCCCCCATTGTTGGGCTTGGCGCTCAGTGGGAAGTCTGCTTGAGCTTTTCTTTCTCCCCCCCACCCCCCTCAATTAAATCTTTAAAAAAATTTTTTCCATCTCAAAAAGATATCAACTACAGATGGGCCATTCTCATTTCTCTTTGAATCTCACGTACAACGGAGATGATCATAAAGCACACATTTTTAAATTTGTGGCTGGGTAAAAGAGTTTTGGTTAATCTTTACTAGAGTCCTACACATCATTTATTTAGCACTTTACACTGTAAAGAACATACAACCACTGATTTCTAGCATACCTGTTTGATAGCCACCCTCTTGGTCAGATGGAAGAACGTTTTTTCCACTTAAAAGAACTGGTTTAACAAGACAAATGCCTGTTAACATGTATCAAATGAACAACTAACAATTAGTACCTGACCTTGGAATATATAGGCAAGGACAGTATTTCACATTCTCTTCAATTTCAAACAAAAATAATTTATTTTAATTAAACAATTTCTTGGCATTGTTCAAAACATTAATCAAGCCATTATCTCATACTACTTCTTTACAAAGGAAAGTTTCCAACCTTGGTTTAAAAAAAGGCAAACCAGTAAGCTACATTAGAGATTAGATAGAATATATAGCCTATGCAGCCACATGAGAAATAGTTTCTGCTGCTTTGTTATTACACAGGTAGTTGCTTCCTTTAGCTAAAGCCTGGAGTCTTGTATTTGTTTTATGCATATTGGGTTTTGTTCTATTACTTGGCAGGAGATTGTACTCCCTAGAGTCAGCTGTGTTCATTGGTCAGAATAAATTCCAGCATCTGACACCAATTCCATTAATCACAGACAAGCTTGAATAAGTGAGTAAGATAATAGAAAGACAAAAGTATCTGGTGAACAGTGAACACTGTTTATGTATGTATGCTGTTCAGTTAATATAGAAGAGATCTGAGATATTCTTTTGAGTTCAAGGTATTTGAAACTGTCTATCAAAAAGGATAAAGGCCTCCTACATGAAACACTTTATCTCAGGCAAAAGATGTGTAAGCCAACTAATACATTATATTACTAATATGTTAATACCACCACCCTGCAAGAATTTAGATAGATTTCCATGTGAAGCCATCCTTGTTATATCCTTGTTTATAAATGATAGGCCACTTAGAATCAAAAAGTCGGGACATTTCATGATTGTACTATATCAATACAGCACAGAATTTGGCTTACAGAATTATAATTCCTAATTTGGTTAATGAAAAATCACTAGCTCAATGAGTAAAATGTTACATTTCAAAAAAACTAACCATTTATAAGTTGCTCTACATTAACAAGCAGATATAGACTCTTTGAAGAAAATTACTTTATCCAGTTACATACTTAGATTTTCATTATGGACCACTGAAGGCACAGATTTAGACTGAAATCTTTGTGGTACTCTTTCTACTTCTCATTGAATACTATAGAATTATAATAGTTTACACACCACATAGTTTTTCAACTGTTTCATTACTTTTTTCAGTTAGGAGTTGAGGGATGTACAGGACAAAGTTGGCTTCAATGATCAGGTTATTTCAAGTATTAACACTGTGATTAAAAAAAAATTTTTAAGTCTTAAACTTTGAAACACAATAAGCATATGGAGATGGAATAACCTGTAAGAGATAACTACTATTCAACTATAACACTCTTCATCTTTATGCAATATAAAGTCAACAGAAACATAACCTATTCATTTTGCCATTTGCTCTTGTTTGCAACTTAAAGCAACTTACAATTTTTCTCAGATATTAATGGCCTCTTATTTTTATGAATGGATATTTAGGCATTTCACATGCTTTATAAAACCATGTCTAAGAAATTTTAATTCCATTCTTTATGTGAGAGGCTGTTATTTACAATTACTATCAAAGGTAGAACTGTCTCTTTGAAACACCTTAAGTTTATTAATAAGTAGCATATGTCTGATTCTTAGCTGGAACATGGAGCTGGAGGGTGCTCTTTCATACTGGAAAATCAACTACATAATGTGGAACAGTATGTGCAAATGTATATACCGAAGAACTCTGCAAAAGTTTAATCAATCAAAATCTGCTTTCAGTTTGTTAAATAATTTTTGAGAGTGTCACTGAGGGAGATACAGTAACCTCATGACCAGATCATGAATCTCTTCAGAATTAATTCTTATAAAGACAGTTTTGATTATGTTGATCCAAGTAATGCAGTGGTGGCAGGTTGGGTAAAGGCAAAGTTTTATTTTTAGTTTCCCCAAATGCTGTCTCACTTGATTTAGGAGGGCTTGGGAATACCCAAGAATTATCTTCCAGAGAATTTCTGCCATAAGAGTTGTGTTCCTGAAAGTTAGTACCATCATGAAGAATGGATCGCTCATTATCTGTCCATGATTGGAGAATTGCTTTCTCTGATAAAACCTTTATATCTCCTGGTAAAGGGGAAGATGTGGTATGGCAAACAGTTTTGCCATTTGGTGAGAGGGGGGAATGTCTTTTGTATGTTGCAGTAAAATTCGCCAAGTGCAGTTTTGTGCTGTCTCTCCCAAGGTCTTCCATGCATCCTACTGGGGCACAGGCTAAAAAGAAAACACAGGCTAAATGTCAGTTGTCAAGGCATTTGTGATCATAAAATATGTAACATTTCATTAATTTAGTTACATCTAGAACTGGAAATAAAATTAACATTTCTAAGTTAGTGTGATCACTGGGGCACTGTGACTTGACGACAGATGAAAAATGATCTGAGTTCTAATCCTGGATCACTATTACTGACATTGTGACTTTACTTTAAAATCACTTAATTACTTCCAGGTGTCACTTCTCTTGTCTGCAAAACTGACATAGTAATCTCGCCCTGCCTATTTCACAGAATTATTAATGAAGATGAATTCCATAGTTTAAGAAGTTGGAAACCAATAAAATTAAAATACAGGAAGGATCCCCTTCTTGGGCTAGAAAAGGTTTGTAGACTGTTTACCTGTCAGTGGAAACTAAGCTGTTCTAAAGTAATGTTAAATATAATATCCTTTGCTTATTCAAATCTTTTTTCCATAAGTGCTTTAAAAGTAAATTTTTTCAGAAATAATTATATTGTGAATTGATGAGGCCTAAATGAAGTTTTAATATATATCCAAAGGCTTTTATGGATAAAAGTTTGAATAAAATTTATAAAATAATGATTTTGGTTTTTAATTGCTAAAATAATTCTGTTTCTTAAATAAACACACATTTCTGCTATGGTTACGGTAATAGGTCAAGGAAAAGAATGTGTTTAGTACACACATTATGGCTTAGAAAACAAACTGCTTTAAAGCTGTTATTTAGTGATAGCCAGCATAATGGTAGTATGAGCTTATGAACTTCGACTTCTCTTCCCCTTCCAATTCAACCAACTCGGACAGAATGCTAGGAATTAGAACAAAGACTTCAATCTATAATTTTGTAAGAAACTGAACCACATTATAAAATAAGCTCATTCCCTTTTTTTCTTGGGAAGAGGGATAGGAGTAGAGGAGACATAGAAGTAATGGTGCTCAACTTCTGGACAAGAGTGATCTGTAGGTTAGGAAAAAAGGTGATTTAGTCTTCTCTATTCCTCAAAGCACTGAGTTCTACAGTAAGGAGTGAGCCTGCCACTGTTGTAGTGTGCTAGAAAATTTATGGTCTGATACACCAAAAGACTCATCCTTCAGCTCAGAAGGGACACAAGAATGAGTCATTTTCAAATACGGAAAGAGCATTTCTCTTATATTATTCTTTGGAAATTATATTTATTATACAAACAAAGAGCCTCACTGAAAACTCCCTACATAATCATTCTGCGTTCCTTTTAAAAGAACATACATTGCCTCATATGTAACCCTGCCCTTGAAAAACTCAAGGGCAAAATGAACCATAAATTAAGTTGGAGCCTGCCAGGGCACCATATTAGTTTGCCTGATTCATAAATAACTCCCACGAAACTGAAAGGAGTTTTGACTTCAGTTTTCCTTTTTCCCTCCTAGTAAATACTCCTGAGGAGATTTATAAAATACTCTTGTGCCCTCTTTAGGCGTAATACAAGGTGCATATAATTTTAAATTAGGTGGTGGTGATTATTTTTTATAAAAAGTCACATCTCATTCCTTTAAAATAAACTTAGGGCATTCAAATTTACAACTTTTCAAAAATATCCCTATTATGTAATAAGAAGTGCAAATGCACTGATTTTTCTGAGGTATAAAAATAGCTTTGGTGAAGTAGCCACTACTCCGTTAGCCCAAAACTCAAAAAGTTTAGTGAGCCAAGCAGTTACATATGAAAAGCAAATCAATGAAAATTTTCACTTCATTGAAAGGGATGAGGTGATAATACCTAGTCTCCATTCTAAACAATCTATCCTTTACAGAAAGAAAAGTTTACCAAATGAAAAGAACCCAATGAATTCATCAAAGTAATTTTTTTCAAAACAATTTAAAGAGCTAGGTCTTTGATATGTTCTGTAGCAATAGCTTTTGGTGTCTTGGTCTCTTTTTTTTTTAATATAAGAAGGAGTTGTGGTAAAAGGTCAACTAGAGCTAACTTAACACCTCAGCCTTATACACATAAGCAACACTTGGCTGAGAAAAAAAGCCACAAGGGGAAAAGAATACAGTACTGAAGAAAAAACACATCAGCAACACCTTTATGTGTGAAGTTGACCAGTATGAGAATGAAGCCAAAGCAGAGAATAGGTAGGCTGTGAACATACTATATATACTTTGGCTTATCAAAATCATCTGATGAAATTTCGATAAGAAACGATAGCCAGTTGCTCTTCAAGCTGTTTGGCTGGAATCAGTGGTTTCCAGCAAACATTAACTTGCCTTTCTTGATTGTAGTTGGGGTTTTCAGTTTTCTTAGTAGTTCAGCTTGTACTTGAGTCACCAAATGTAAATTAGACATTTCTCTCTTCAGTTCCCAGTATGCATTTTGCATATTATCACTGAAATACAGTTTTTTTAAAAAAAGTTAATGGTTATAATTTTCTTTATAGACAGAAAGGAGTGACTTTAAAATAGAAATGAGCATATCTGCATTTCTGCTCCAATTAGTTTTGAGATGATATAAATTAAAACTTCCTCATTAAATAACAAATACAATTAGGGCATTAAAACAAGTAAAAGGATCTTATTCACAATAATATTGACCTAATTTCTAGCCATTAATTGAACTATATTAAACAGAAGGGTATTACAAAAATTATTACAGTGAAGTTTCTTATTATAGCCTATCATGTGCTGTGCTGTGACTATAAAAGTAAGGGGTATGGCCTTCATTTACAAATCTGATAAAAAATAAAGTGACATTTATTCATGTACAGAGTTTTAATTTGTATTTATCTCTTGATTATTTGGTTTTGACGTTGTGAATTGAAATGTATCAACTGAATATATACCCAAATCCACATTAAAATTTAGGTTTCATGCATTTCATTCTTTTATGTTTGACTGGGCTGTCTCATATTGTTGGTTCTAAACCAATGTGACATGACAGCACAAGACAAGAAGAGCCAGATGATTTCCTGGTAAGGGAAAAGAAGCGAGAGAGGATTATATGAAACAAATTTTAAACTTCATAAATGCCAGTCATTTTCATAATTTGACAAGTTATAAGTTATTTTAAACCTAATTTGCAAAAGTTTCATTCTCCCATTAAACATGGATATTCATGATTTTTTTTTGGTTTTTAATTGCTAACTAAATAAACTGAAATCTTCTATATTCTTACTTTGCTATACAAGAATATGTAAAATATTCAGTATAAAAACAACTGATCTCATAGCATTCAAATGACCGTTACTGCCTCTTAAAGATATTGGCGTAAATTTAATAAGTAAATCAAGTTAGAAAAGATGTCAGTTTTTATCTAGCTATACACAAAAACCTTTGAACAAACCAAGGGGTAATACTCTTGATATCTAAATCTAATATCCTATTTGAATTACAATGCAACAGACCTACTCAAAAACCATCATTCTGAATGTAAGCTTATATACGTTTTTTTTGGTCAAGATATTTCTATTCCACTCAGACTACAATTCTTTCACTAGAAGCAGAATATACTGCTTTCAGGAAAAATCCACATGTTTTAGTCTATTGTAAATGTCATTTGTCAAACAGTAGTCTATTAAAAATCACAGGGCTTTTTGCAGGTTTTTGATAAGTGTGAAATAATTACTTCACAAAAATTAGTTAACCACTTCCACTTCACCAGTAAACATCTGAGATGTATGCTACAATGAATGTTTCACATAGGAACCTGTCTTAAGTGTGAAGAGTTGTTGGTTCCTTGTTGCAATTGTGGGTATTTGGTATGCTTTCCAAAGAGTTACATTATATAGCAGTAAGGGTAAGTGCTGTATATGTGCTAATTCATGCAGACAGTCATGATATGAATAATACAGTTTAAAAATAGTGCTTAATTATTGGCATGAGATGGTAAATCAGTACCTGACTTTGAGAAAAGAAAAGCAAATACCCAAGACTATGTTTGGATCCTAGAATATCAAACACATTTAATCATTCAAAATAGCTAAGCATGTAAAATAAAAACAATTATAAGAGAAGTGTTAAAGCAGTGTCTAACACACATTTTCCAATTCAATTTAGTGAACACTGCTTATATACTAGGTTAAACTAAAAACTAGGTCACCAAGTTTAACATACATCTAAGTCTTTTTCTTTTGCCCTTAATGTCACCTGATTAAAAACTACAGCTTAAAAAAAAAAAAAAAATTACTAAGTATAAGCTCTCCCCCTTGTGGATAACAAAGTAATAACAGTCACTTTAAAGTGCTACAGTCTTCAAAGTATGTTAAAAAAAATTAATTCTATTTGAACAAAGTACTTAAACATTACTTAAGTGAGATTGGAAAAGGCAAATTGTCATCCACAAATCTTCAGCAGAGTTCCAGTTAACCTTCACTTACCTAGATATTTTTGAAATTGTACAGGCTGGCTGTGCCCCCTCCCCCAACCAACCAGGAGTATGAATTTAGTTAAGTTTTGCTTTAAATGACACAGGTGCATATATATGTAGGTGTGTGTGTGTGTATTACATATTACATTCATATATATATGTGTGTGTGTGTGTGTGTGTGTGTGTGTATATATATATATGAAATTATAAAACGAGCACTGAGATGTAACACTAAAAAGCATCCCAAATGAGAACCCTACAAAATAAAATAGACGAAACAAAAAAATGATGGGTGAAATGCCTAACATAATAAATGCTCAACCATGTTCTCGCACCAACTTGGCAAGCTGGGTAACCACATTTTCCGCGTGAGGAAACAGGTTCAGGAGAACTTACTCCATACTCTTTTTTATTTTATTTTTTATTTTTTATTTTTATTTATTTATTTATTTATTTTATTTATTATTTATTTATTTATTTTTTCTTACTCCATACTCTTAATATGTTGCTGATCAAAGCCATCTTTTAATTATCCCCAGTCTAAGGACTGCCTGCTGCCTTTTTGGGGTAACATTTTTCATATCATTATTACCATCATCTTCATCACACATTTACCAAGCACCTCCAATATGCTGGCTGCCAACAAAACCTTCTTAACCTCAAATTTCAACCCTCTAAATTTTAAATGTAACGTACCTCCTTCTTGAGATGTGAATAAGCAGATTTCATGTCCTGCTTACAAAGTCAAATTGTGTAAAAGCCCAGTTTTCTTAATTGACACTATACATTCAAGACTCTTCAATAGTGAAATGAGTATTCCTTGTCTAAGAAAAATCTAATTTTTTACTTCACCCATTTGTGTTTTTCTTTAGCTTCTGAAAATTTACTATTACATTCCCCAGAGGAACAAAAATCAAAGTATGATATCTTACCCAAGAGCTAAAGATTTAGAAATGTCTATTTTGACAACTGTGATTCCCCACAACCAAGAGTCTTTTAGACATTTTTGATTGTGAGGCCCAGCAAGGAATCATTTTACACTGCAACCCAGAGAAAACAAGTTATGAGAAACCATACTTACCCCCTTATTATGTTTAATACAATCTGGTATGTTCTATTCTGTTGTATTCAATATTTGTATAAAATACTTATCTCAACACACAAAGTTTCATGACCACTAAGGGTTCCACAGCACAGTCTGAAAAACACTAACCTAATCCATATTTCCTAAAGATTTACATTTTAAGAAGCTCACAGTGTAAGTTTACTCCGTACCTAGATACGTTTAAGAACAACAACCTAAAGCTAACACCAAATCGAACACTGGCAGGAAACAGGCCAAATTTCTGATTGGGCTGTTGTTAAATGATGTTGTACACAGTAAGTACCATATAAAAGGCCTCCAGTAACTAAAGGTTCACTCTATATGAGGTACCTCATTTGCCTGGCAATATAATGGAGGAAATACAAAAAAAAAAGTTTTCCCAAAAAGGGTGTTTTACAAATAAATGAAAAATAATCCGAGACGCCTGGGTGGTTCAGTCGGTTAAGCGTCTGCCTTTGGCTCAGGTCATCCTGGGATCGAGCCCCGCATCAGGCTCCCTGCTCAGCAGGAGACTCTGCTTCTCCCCCTCCCTGTGCCCCTATCCGCTCATGCTCTCTCTCTCTCTCTCTCTTGCTCACTCTCTCTCAAATAAATAAAATCTTAAAAAAAAAAAATCCTTAAAAATATATAAACTTGTACTTAAAGGTTTTGTGGAAACACTCCTATGTACCTTTTTGCTAATGTAGTAAACTTACATCTGAATTGTTCCACTTAAAAGTGATGACGTAACTTAAAAATACAGGACTATAAACTGGGAATAGGTATAAATGGTAAGGTGAAGGAAAAACAAGATAAAGTGCAGCTAGGAATGAGGCTAACATAAAAATGCGTGATAAAAAGTTTACCAAGGAATAAACTACAAATTTGGTTATTAGTTTTCTAGTTACTAACCAGAAAAGGGAAACCTAATTAGTTTTGCAATTCATATTGTTTACGTAAAATAAATGCGAACCAACCTATATAAAACCATAAATATACTTTGAGCACTAGCGAGCCATTAGGACATGCTTTAATTATACAGTTCTTTTAGCAGACAAGTAACTCTCAGAGTGGAGAACTTAAGGCAAATCTTTCTAAAAACTGTTTCTCTCAGCTAATACTCTGAGTTAATACTAAGCTTTAGAGAATTCAAAACTGCACTTTGAAGCCAAAATTACATAGACTTGGGCAGCCTCAAAAACTAGACTCATCTCCTTGTACCTTTATCCTCTTAAATCCTGGTGTAGAGATCCCTCACTATCTTGTTAGTTATATGATGTCTTTAAAGACATCTGGGGGGAGAGGCAGCTTTTTGAGTTATTCTCAGTAGAATTATGTAAAACTTCCCATGAATGGAAGCAGAAGTCTCATTCTGTATCACGTATCCCTAATACACAATATACATAGCCCTTTCATTTGACGTACTCTGATTCTAACATATTTCTCTGTTCCCTGCTTCTATCCAAAAATGGTTTGAAGAGGCTTATAAACTGATAAATACAACAAAATGAGGGGAAAAAACCTGGGTTGACAAGAGAAAAGATAATTTTGATAAAGAAAACTTGCAGAAATATGGGGTGCCTGGGTGGCTAGGTTGGTTATGCATCCAACTCGGTTTCGGCTCAGGTCATGATCTCATGGTGGTGAGACAGAGGCCCTGTGTCGGGATCCATGCTCAGTGGGAAGTCTGCTTCCCCTCTCCCTCTGCCCCTCCCCTGAGCATGACACATGTCTTTCTCTCTAAGATAAATAAATATATCTTAAACACAACTTTCAGAAATAATTTACATGGACACTGACCTAGACACACTGTTTAAAAAGGAAAAACTTCCTTGCTGGTAAAGTTAGATGCAACTTGAAGGCATAACAGAAGAACTGTTCAAATGACAGAGTTTAATAGTTGCAAGAGAGATGTGTTATGACCCACAAGGCCTAAATATGCTGGTCCCTTATAGGAAGTTTGACTACCCCCTGGATCTAGAAGATTGGCTGCAATCTTCAAATTGTTTGCCCTAGTTGCTCATTTCTCTCAATTAGGTTTTTTGATAGGAATAGGAAGGAGCCATTTCACATTATTTACTTTAGACTAGTAAACTTTAGAAGCCAAATGATCCAACAATGAAGTCAACTCACTATTTTTCATTGGATGAAAGAATCCATATACAGAAGGGATGTAAAATAAGATAATTTGAAACAGTACATGTTACTTAAATAAAAATGACATCTATTTAAGAGAAAAAGGGTTAAAGTAATATACATGAAGTCTTATAGCTACTTTTGTTTTTACCCTAGGAGGACAGTTCTCTTAAAATTCATGTTATACCAAAGACTAAGGTGGTCCAAGTTTGCCCTTAGGACAAGGTGGTATTACTGTATATGGAAATGTATAATTCTTCATGCAAAATCAGAATTACAGAATACTTTCTACACAGCTAGCTCCCTAAAGCCCTGTCTAAAATATTGAGGCCTCACAATATATACCATTCTACTAAAGTTCAAGCCAACTGTTGAAGAGCACTTAAATGTTTTTTATAAATCCACTGTGGTCAGAGATTACATGCAGTACCCAAATAGTATCCATTTGCTTTTAAGGTTAAATCATAACAGAAATCTAGGTAAGCTATACAAAGTGGCCTACAGAAGAATATGCTATTTCTGAATGTTGAAGAATGTTCATACCTTGAAATGCTCAGTCTTTGGAGATCACTGCTCTTCAGATTGTCTTCCTGAGATGGATCCTATTATTTGTTTAAAAAGAAAAAAAATTTAAAGTTGTAATTGTTAAGTATAGATCTGTTTCCCAACTAGTGCCTTATGATGTGGAAATTTCACATATACAGGGGCCCATGGTTACAAAATATTGGGAAACACTGTTCAACTTAAATAGGTTCCTACACTTTAGGACTTCTCAGAACCTTTGGTACATATAACAGCACACTGTGAATCACTAAATGGGCTATTATTAGGTACCTGAGACCTCTACACCAACTCCATTTTAAAGATCCAGTGTTTTCTAAATTTCGTTGGCCCTAGTGTCTTTTTTTTCCAAAGGATCAACTTTTCTGAATATAAATGACTGGAATACTGGGGGAAAGTTTAAAAGGGCCGTAAGTGGAACTGACTCTCATTATCTCATTGATCTCATTAATACCAAACAGTAATCTACTGAGTAAAACCCCCCCCAGAAAAAAACCCACCTCATTATTATATCCATGTAGGGATGCTATTTCACACTTTAAAAGATGTTATAAAATGTTTCACAGAAAATACCACCTCAAAAATATTTGTAAATATGGCTATAGTAGATATGAGATTAATAAAGTGAACATAATTTTTTCTCCCTGACTTGCTCTCTGATTCCCACATCCAAGGGGACTCTGATCAGCAATACCTTTGAACAAAATTTAAAAGTATACATCTCACAACATCAAGATTTCAACTTGGAACCTCTGATAAGTTTATTTTAAAAGCATTCCACTCTTCCTTTTCCTGGTTCATTTCTTTATCTTAGTTGTGAGCATTTTTAAATTTTAAATCCCTCCCTCACCCTGTCAAAGAAGTTCCTATGAAGGTTGAGAACGAAGTCTTAAATTTTATTATTTATTTATTTAAAGATTTTATTTATTTGACAGAGACAGCGAGAGCAGGAACATAAGCAGGGGGAGTGGGAGAGGGAGAAGTAGGCTTCCCACTGAGCAGGGATCCTGATGCAGGGCTCGATCCCAGGACCCTGGGATCATGACCCGAGCCAAAGGCAGACGCTTAACAACTGAGCCACCCAGGCACCCCTTAAATTTTTTTAAAACAATTCCTCTTTTATTAAACTCTTGTATCTTAGTCTTTCAAATGCCATTTCAGCAGTAAATGAAAAATTTCTAAAGTTTCTTCTACCTTCAAATGTCTCTATGATTTATGATAGATGAATTAAACTAAAAGCAAATCCCCTAGCACCATCTAGTGGGAAAGAGTAACTAATAAGAACTGAACTGTAAAACACACACCCTCTTAACAGTACTGCTTTTCTGGATTACCTTAAGTTTTTTTGACACACACTGACTTACTGAATACACTATATACTAGGCATTGTGCTAAATGTGTTACATGTCATCTAACCTTTATGGAAAAAACAGATATTTAAAAGTCTACTTTAAAGAAAACAAGTTCAGAAGAAGTAAATGATATTCCTAATGTTACACAGTTAATAAGCAACACCATAATTATAAGCCAAATTTTTTACAGTTCCATGGTACTGCTACCTACTCTATAAGGAAATATCCATTACGTAAAAAGCTATCATTTTCCTTTCAAGGAAAATCTATTTACTGACAATTATAATTCAGAGCTTCCAGGTACAGATCTTTCTTGCAATCACATCTTTAAAAAAAAAAAAAGCCTCTAGGGGCACCTGGGTGGCTCAGTCAGTTAAGCATCTGCCTTTAGCTCAGGTCATGATCAGGGCCTAGGACTGAGCACCACGTTGGGCTCTCTGTTCAGCAGGTAGTCTGCTTCTCCCTCTGCCCTTCCCCCTGTCTCGTGCTCTCTCTCAATTACATAAAATCTTTAGAGGTCTTTTTTTTTTTTAAAGAAGATGGCAGAGGAGAAGGATCCTATGCTCACCTCATTCCACAGATACAACCAGATAACATCCACATCAGTGTCAATAACCCAGAGAACTGGCAGAACAGACGCTCCACAGCAAAAAGCAAAGAGGAGACCATACTGAAGAGGCAGGAATAGCAGGCAGGAGCTAAACACACCCACCCAAAGGACTGTCTGCAGAAGAAGGGACACCACTGGCACAGAGAAGGAAGAAAAACAGACCCTCACACTACGCACACCCCAGGTATGGGGAACACATACAGGGAAAACGAATCCCTGTAACATTTGGCTTTGAAAACCCAGAGGGGCCTAATTACCCCACAAGAAAAAGAGAAAGAAAGGAGGCAGAAAAGCTGAAGAAGAGCTGAAAACTTCCCAAATCTGGGGGAAGAAACAGAAATCCAGATACAGTAGGCACAGAAAGCCCCCCCATCCCAAGAGGTCCACAGCAAGACACATAGTAACTAAAACAGCAAAAAGTAGTGACAAAGATAAATTTTAAAAGCAGTAAGAGAAAACATATACAAGAAATACCCAGGATTATAAGAGAATATTATGAAAAATAATATGCCAACAAACTGAAGAAATGGAGAAATTCTTACAAATATATAATCTCCCAAAACAGAATCAGGAAGAAATAGAAAATTTGAACAGACCAACTACCAGCAATGAAACTGCATAATTAATCAAAAAATTACCAACAAACAGAAGTCCAGGACCAGATGGCTTCACAGGCAAATTATACCAAACATTTAAAGAAGAATTAATACCTATTCCTCTCAAACTATTCCAAAAATTCGAAGAGAAAGGAAAGCTTCCAAATTCATTATACAAGGCCAGCATTACCCTGATACCAAAACCAGATAAAGATACTACAAAAAAAGGGAACTACAGGGGCGCCTGGGTGGCTCAGTCATTAAGTGTCTGCCTTCGGCTCAGGTCATGATCCCAGGGTCCTGGGATCGAGCCCCGCATCTGGCTCCCTGCTCAGCAGGAGGCCTGCTTCTCCCTCTCCCACTCTCCCTGCTTGTGTTCCTGCTCTCGCTGTGTCTCTCTCTGTCAAATAAATAAGTAAAATCTTTAAAAAAAAAAAAAAAAAAAGGGAACTACAGGCCAATATTGCTGATGAACATAGCTGCAAAAATCCTCAACAAAATACCAGCAAACCAAATCCAACAATACATTAAAAAAAATATCATTCACCATGATCAAGCAGAATTTATTCCTGGGAAGCAAGGATGGTTCCATATTCCCAAATCAATCAACGTGATACATCACATGAACAGGAGAAAGGATAAAAACCATATGATCATTCCAATAGATGCAGAAAAAGCATTTGACAAAACTCAGTATCTGTTCATGATAAAAACCCTCAACAAAGTAAGTACAGAAGATACATGCCACAACATTATAAAGGCCTTTTATGAAAAACTCATAGCTAACATAATACTCAAGAGGAAAAAATGGAGAGCTTTCCCCCTAAGGTCAGGAACAAGACAAGAATGTCCACTCTCACCACTTTTATTCAACACGGTACTGGAAATGGCAGCCACAGCAATCAGACAAGAAAAAGAAAAGGCATTCAAATTGGTAAGGAAGAAGCAAAACTTATCACTACTTGCAGATGACGGAATACTATATGTAGAAAACCTGAAAAGACTCCACCAAAAATCTACTAAAACCGATAAATGAATTCAGTAAGGTTGCAGGACACAAAATCAATATATAGAAATCTGTTGCATTTCTATACACTAATAATGAAGTAGCAGGAAGAAATTAGGGAAACAATCCCATTTACAACTACATCAAAAATAATAAAATACCTAGGAATAAACTTAACCAAGTAAGTGAAATACCTGTACTCTGAAAACTATGAAACACTGATGAAAAAAATTGAAGATGACACAAACAAATGGAAAGATACTCCATGCTCACGGATTGGTAGAACAAACTGTTAAAATGTTCATTCTACCCAAAGCCATTTACAGATTTAATGCAATCCCTATCAAAATACCAAGAGTACTTTTCACAGAACTAGATACATTATACTAAAATTTGTATGGAACCACAAAAGACCCTGAATACCCAAAGCAATCTTGAGAAAGAACAAAAAAGCTGGAGACAGCACAATCCCAGATTTCAAGATATACTACAAAGCTGTAGTAATCAAAACAGTACGGTACTGCCACAAAAACAGACAGAATAGAGAACTGAGAAATAAACCCATGGCTACATGGTCAATTAATCTATGAAAAAAGAGGCAAGAATATGCAATGGGGAAAGACAATCTCTTCAACAAATGGTTTTGGGAAAATTGGACAGCTATATGCAAAAGAATGAAACTGCACCACTTTCTTACACCATACACAAAAATAAACTCAAAATGGATTAAAGACCTAAATGTGAGACCTGAAACCATAAAACTAGAAGACAACATAGGCAGTAATCTCTTTGTCATTGGCCTTAGCAACATTGTTTTAGATATGTCTCCTTGGGAAAGGGAAACAAAAGCAAAAATAAACTTCTGGGGCTACACCAAAATAAAAAGCTTCTGCACAGCAAAGGAAATAATCAAAACCAAAAGACAACCTACTGAATGGGAGAAGATACTGACAAATGACATATCTGATAAAGGGTTAGAATTCAAAACATATAAAGAACTTACGCAAGTCAACACTTAAAAAACAATCTAATTAAAAATGGGCAGAGGACTGACTTTCGGGTATTAAAGAGGGCATGTACTGAATGGAGCACTGGGTGTTATACGCAAACAATGAATCATGGAACACTACATCGAAAACTAACGATGTGATGGGCGCCTGGGTGGCTCAGTTGGTTAAGCGACTGCCTTCGGCTCAGGTTGTGATCCTGGAGTCCCGGGATCGAGTCCCACATCGGGCTTCCTGCTCAGCAGGGAGTCTGCTTCTCCCTCTGACCCTCTTCCCTCTCATGCTCTCTGTCTCTCATTGTCTCTCTCACAAATAAATAAAAAAAAAAAAAAAAGAAAACTAACGATGTGATGTATGGTGATTAACATAACATAATAAAAAAAAAAGTGGGCAGAGGACCTAAATAGGCATCTGTTCAAAGAAGATATACAGACAGCCAACAGACACGTGAAAAGATGCTCAACATAACTCATCATGGGGAAAATGCAAATCAAAACTACAATGAGGTATCCACCTGACACCTATCAGAATGGCTAAAATCAAAAAACGCAAGAGACAAGTATTGATGAGGATGAGGAAAAAAAGGAACCCACATGCATGTCGGTGAGAATGCAAACTGGTGTAATCCACTTTATAGTCTGGAAGTTCCTCAAAAAGTTAAAAACAGAATTACCATGAGTGTGTATACACACACACACACACACACACACATACACACACACAAAGGGGACTATTACTCAGCCATAAAAAGAATGGAATCCTGCAATTTGCAACAACATGGATGAATCTAGAGAGTATAATGCAAATAAGCAAAGTAAGCCAGTCAGAGAAAGACCGATACCGTGATTTCACTCACATGTAGAATTTAAAAAATAAATGAACAAAGAAAAAGAAAAACCAAAAAACACACTCTTAACTATAAAGAATGACTAGATGGTTACCAAAGGGGAGGTAGGGGGGATGGGTAAAATAGGTGAAGGAGATTAAGAGTACACTTATCATGATGAGCAGTTAATATAGAATTGCTCCCATCCAAGTACTAACCAGGCCTGACCTGCTGAATCACTATAGTGTACACCTGAAACTAATATAACACTTGTACATGTTAGACTGGAATTAAAATATTTTTAAAAATTAAAATTAAGAAAAACATACATAAACAAACAAGCAAGTACACCAGCCAGCCAGCCAGCTAGCCAGCTTCTCAGGGGCTATGGCACCTAAGCTTATGGGATAGGATGCTGGAAGCCTTTGAAGGAACTGTATGTAACTGCAGAAATTAACTTCAGATGTTAAGTAGGAAAAAAAGTATTTTGCCCTAACAGGAACTGACAATAATCTCTATAGTGTTTCCCCTTTACCAGGTCTGGGGGCTTGAAAACAAGTTCTCATTGTCCAGTTCAGAGGAATTAATTTGGCTAAGGCCAAGGTGGAATGCTATATTATTCTTAATGCCTGGCTGTCAGTCAGGATGTCAGGACAGTTGGGATTCAGGCGCGAGTGTCCTGGCTGGCAATCAGGGAATACGGGAAGTAGTGTCTTTTTAGGTATTGGCATCCCAAAAGAAACCTGGGGTAGGTGACACAGCTCCTCAATGGGGTTAGAATGCTGTGATGGGCAAAACGGTTGAGAAATAATTATCTAACTGGTTAACTTATTTAAAATACATGAATGTATACAATGGCTGTTTGACTCTAGACTACTAAACTTTTCTTACAACAACTATTTTAAACTTTGCATTTGGTACATTGCTCTCACAACTCCTCCTTTTCTCTACCATTTCTTCTTTTTCTCTTCAGCACTGTCATGACATCTAAAAACTTGTATTCAACTTTGTTAGAACCAATGTAAAGTATTAGTGAACAGACTTGGTGAGGACCTGAAAGGCAACGTGTGTTTTAGTGGATGACTTCAGGCTAACCATACTTCAGCAGCTCAGCACGGTTGTTTTTACTTTTTCCCCCCAATTCTTAAAATCTCAGCTATTTGCTGAAAATTGAAGTTGCCCAAAAGTATTGAGACCTTTGAAAATTAGTAGACTCTGTCAAGTTTTTTCTTTTCTTTTTAAGAGTTCTAAAAACTAAGTTGTCTCTTGTGGTGTCTATATTAATCAAATTATTAAATTAAAATGATAAACTTAAAAACTTTACAGAAAAAAATGACTTAAGGAAACTGAAGGAAAGGAGTTTAAAAGGAATAGCTTTAATAAATTAATAAATAAACTAGTAAGCTTTTTTAAAATGAGCTTTTTAAAACAAAATTATATAATTCTGAGATTATGCTAGAAGTATACAGTGTATCATATTTTAGACAAAATGATTAAAAGGGAAGATAAACGTAAATTTTTCAGAGAATGTAACTCTCTAGGTAGTTATAATGTATGTTAACTCCATGATTTAATCTTTAGTTATAAATCCTAGCAATAGCATACACAGAATACTGAATTTCTCAATTTAATAATTCTGTAGTACCGTTTGTTTGGCTTTTTGTAGCTGTATTTTGAGGTCACTACATTCTTTCCTCATCAGTTCCAGCTCTTGTTCCAAACCATGGATCTTCAGGTCACAGCTCAACTTTTCCACCTCCCAGTCTGATGAAGGTGGATTTAAATTCCTCATCACTAAAAAAAGGATGGACATTAACTATTATTTCTGCCTTCTACATCTGTTGTAATTCCATAAAGGTTATACTAGTAAAATGTAGATAATACAAAAACTAATACAAAAGATGCACAACTAACCGTTTTTTAAAAACAGTAATTACTTTCAAAGATCTATGCTAATGAGAATAAGAAACCTACCAATCTTGTTTCAGAATGTATTAATCACCACTACCTCTGATCTTCTGTTTAGGTTAAAGTACAAGTTTGTCATTCTGGAACTTTAAAATATATAACACTAATCAAACACATGCTAAAACTTTTGACAAGTCAATAATATATAAGTCAAGGTTAAGACAGTGATAATTAAATGAAGTGAGGAAACTGAAGCTCATGTCTCTACTCCATCTAGTCCCCTCAGAGTATAAAGTATGATCATCAGGCCTAGAACATGATGTCAAAACAATTTATTCATAAACATCTACTGTAGAAACTCAATACAACTGGATAATGAATTACCTTTGAGTTAGTTCTTTAGTCTATCTAGAAAAAGCCCCAACCAGCTACTGTAAGAGAGCTCATCTCAAACTCCTATCAAAAGGTCTCTCTCAGAGACCTACTCTTCAGCTTGTCTCATCAGAATGTTCAGGGGAACAGGCCAATAGCCATATGTTCCAGAACTAATTATTCACTCCAGCATCTCATCTGCACATTTTAACAATCTTCAGAAATTAAAAAAAAAAAAAAAAAAAAAAGAGTAATTGTAACTACTCCATGACAGTATGTCTAAATAGCGGGCAAAAGTTCAGTAGAAAGGAAAAGCTAGGACATACCAGCAGGCAAGACGTTTTGACAAGGATGGAGTTCTACTCCTTTCTTCATCTACTTCATCACAAACTAGCCCTGAATAAAAACCATCAAATTTTCTCTAGGAAAAGTGCAACTTATATCTAAGGAAAAGTTAAAGCAGTTGATATTTTGGTGAAAGCAGATCAGAGAAATTAATGTAAGCCTAAAATTATAAAATAAGGCCTTAGCATACAGATACAGAAAACTGATAATGGATATAACACATAAATGGAAAATTATATTGATTCCATTATAATATTTGTAACAAGTAAGTGGCATACCCTGCTGAGTTTCCACCTCTGTCCTTAGCTGGAGGAGTTCTACTTCTTTAGATTGTAGCTGTTCATTCAATACTTTCAAAGATTCAGAGTTGTCTTTATTCTAGTTAAGTAGGGAAAATGCCAAATTACATTCAATAAAATCTATAGGTTGATATATATTAATTTTCAGGTAGATGAAAAAAACAGATTTAGGCCTTTAAAAACCAAGGTGGGAAAATGAACCCAGTTTTTCACTAATCTCTTTTTTCTTTTTCAAACTTAGGACATACTATTCACTGGCTTTTTTTCTTTTAAAAACACATTGACAAATTCTACCATGTCATGATTTTTCAAAATAAGTTAGTGGTGTTAGATATACTTAATTCCTAAACATCATTACATACTATATATTTATTTTGTACAGAAATAAGTTATAAATATCGCCATTAAAAATTCCTATTTTTGCCTTAAGGATGTATATTTTTAATTTTTTATTTAATAAATGTAAGTATTTCTCTTACTTCTAATTTTAAACTTCCTGAAGAAGAAAACTCATTTGCAATACATAGAGATTGTTTTCAAACCAACTTACCATTTTATCCAATTTGCTTTTCAAATTATCTCTATCAATGCAAACCTCTCGATATGCATGATAGGCTTTATTTACTTGTTCACGTCCCACAGAACTTGTTTCTTCATCTAATCGAGCTCCTATAAGCTAATGGTATAAAATTAGAAGGGAAAGCTTAAAGAAAGTATTCTACAAAACAAACAAAACAAAAAAGAAGCCAGTCTTCTGATGGCTCCACACCTTACTTTTCTTTGTAATGCAGGGATAAAGCCTGGAGTATAATTAGGTAAACATTTCACTTCCAACAAGTAAGCCTTCCTGATTAAGAAAGCAAAAAAGTACAGGTAAATATTTTTAAAGTCTTCTATTTTATGCTTTTAATCAGTATTTTTTGTTATAACATATATTAATTCATCATACTAAAACAGTACATCATTCTTTTATAATACTTAGGTGTTTTCCAAGCCAGTAGTATTTCATTTCCACCATTAGAAAAAATGACAAGTTAAGGTATACTTGACTTTTTAAAGAATAAATGTGGTAGTTCATTAAATACTATATTATTCCAGAATAGAAATTATAGGCTTGTTGGTCACAAAGTACAGAAATATTGCCAATGTTAGCTATACCAAATCACATTTTTCTACTTAATTTTAAAATGAGCATAACTACAAGCTCCAAAATGTTAACCTTTTCTCACTCTATCCAATTGTATCACAAATTTATTTGATTACCATTAAAGACAATGTATATGAATATAAAGAAATTATGATTTTTACAACTGACTTCCTTTCTCTTATTTCTCCTAGATGAATCAAACTCTAACCAAGCCCCATCCTAAAGTTTTTAATAACAAGATAATTCATTTCCTTGGCAGCTAAGAATCCATTTCCTTCCCTTTTGAGGAAGCTGCTGTTTATAAAATACAAATACAATGATCTAATCTGAAGAAACATAAAACTAAGTTAAAACTTCTTAAAACTCAAAATATAAAAGGGTGAGTGATGAAGATTTCCCAGTACAAAAAGCCAAGTAGATATGATGATTTATAATGGAATCAACTATCAAGCTTATATATTCTGTAACATTTAAGAGTGTCAGGTTTCTGCATGAGAAAGGTAAACAGAGAAAGGTAATTTATCAGTTAAAGCATTATTCTGTGTGTTCAAGAACAAAAAAGAATGTTGAGGTAAAGATGTCAATCCTGGTGAACACGTTTTTAAACATTAGAACAATGTTACAGGAGATTCCTCCTTTGACATTTAATTTCCTTTGCTGGCATATCATTTTTTGCACAGATTTTATTTTTTTATTTTTTTTTAAGATTTTATTTATTTATTTGACAGAGACACAGTGAGAGAGGGAACACAAGCAGGGGGAATGGGAGAGGGAGAAGCAGGCTTCCTGCAGAGCAGAGAGCCCGATGCAGGACTCGATCCCAGGACCCTGGGATCATGACCTGAGCCGAAGGCAGACACCCAACGACTGAGCCACCCAGGCGCCCTTTTGCACAGATTTTAAAATCCTGAATAAAATACATACAGTTTATGAAGGTAAAGCAATCTAAAAAAAGAAAAATACATTCCAAGAAAAATATATTGCAAATCCTATTCTACAAATATTCACCACGTACATGATATGTGAAGCACAGTATGAGAAGTACTGGGTTTTGAGACTAGCTGTGAGTTATCCTTGGAAACTTAGTACAACCAGGGAAGACAGGTTAGAAAAATTTTTTAAATTTCAAGTATTTTGAATTATTCTTTGAGTCATAAAATATAATAAAGATAATAATTACCTTTTCTTCCAAAAATCTTATTCTTTTCTTTAAGAAAGAGTTCTCTTTCTCTGAATCCTTAAGTCGTTTTTTGATGTCTTCATATGCAGTGACAAGGGCAAAATGTGAAGCAACAGATTCATCTCCTGAATATATTGAGATTGGAGTCACTGTGTCTCTCCTATGTGCTTTTTCATGATTCAGAATGCAGATATCATCTTCTACCAGTGCATCCATGACAGCTTTTTAAAAGAATATAAAAGAAAAATGTCTCATTGAATAAATGAGCAGGAAAAGAGAGATGTATTTAGAATAATGAGAATACTGGGTCAATGTTAAAAACTCCTATTTCTTTTACAGGCAGCCTAACGTAGTGGTGAAAAGCATGGGCTCTAGAACCAGATTCTAGGAGATGCATCCAAGCCCTACTTAGTGTCAGTAAGACTTTGCGCTTAATCTCTCTGCCTCGGTTTCCTTATTTATAAAGTATAATAAATAGTAGCAACTGCTTCACAGAATTCTTAAGAATATTAAATAAGTTGATACCTATAAAGCATTTGAAACCAATCTAAGCTATTATTAGTAAGTGTTAGAAAAAGTAGTAAAACACTGTTTTTATAGGATAAAAATCTTTAAATTTATACCCACATATTTCTTCATTATCAGCATTTCCACTCTCAGATGTAAGTAGCAAGTTTTATAACTTCCCAAATTATAAATTTTCAAAAACTCTCCTGAGTACAATTCACTACAAGACTATTATAGAAGTTTTAATGCATCCTCCACTATATTCTTTCCGTAGTGGTAACTGATTGATTGTAATAGAAGACACAAAGGAATTAACATTTCAGTACTCACCATGTCCCAGTACCATGCACTACATTCTTTTAATATTATATCATTTAAATTCATCCAAACAATTCTATGAGGTAGGTATCACCTACATTTAATAGGATCAAAAAGGTAAAGTAATTTGCCCATGTTAAAGCTAGTAGATGTTAGTTAGCTCTGTGAGGGTACAGGTCTGTTTTGTTCATCATTGTGTCCCCCCAACTCATCATTGTGTGTAAGATGCCCAATAAATATTGGTTATTAAATGAAGAGTCAATAGTGTAGGATTCAAATCAAACTCTAACTCAAAAACCTAAGAGAAGAAGCCAGTTACTTCAGTAGTTAGTGAACTTACTTGCTTTGTACATCTACTTTTGCTGTTAGGTACAGCATTACTTCCCCATCTGAGAGTTATGTTCCTGAAAAACACTGGAAGGAGAAACTGTAGCTGAAATCTTTTAAGACCTCATGGGAAAAACACAGTAAGAGGGACTGTAGGTCATAAGAGAACCTAAAAAATCCTTTTAAATACTTTCTAGTTTGAAATAAAACATCAAATACAGCATTCTAAAAAAGACTATCAATGGAATTTCATGTATCTTATATTAGTAATTCAGGATTAATGAAAAACATTTTTATTTACTATTTCTTGCTTGGAATGACATTTGATTGCTTACTGTGTCAGTCACTGTTCCAAGAATATTATAGGTGAGGAAACTGAGGTAGAAGGAATTTAAGTAATTTTCCCAAGTAAAATAGTAAATAATGAGATGTAACATAGGTGATTACGCCACAGGATCCATGTTTTACTATGCCTGCTTTTCTCCAAAACTTCTGACCTCCCTCCCTGTATCTATCAACGCCTCTAAAGTCCATTTTGCTTTATTTCAGACAACATGAATACTAAGGAAAAATGTATGTTTTTTCTGGTTCCAGTCTTCTATCATTGTATTCTTGCTTTACTGATTTTTGTAACGAAAAGCTTCCAACTTGAGAACGTTCTCAAATAATGTCAGTTTGGTGTATCTAGCAATTTGTTTATATCTAGGATTATAAGAAAGGCAGGCAAAAATGAATGTGTGTACTACAATATAAGTAGGTGAAACCTACCATTCAATCTTCAGCAACACCAACTTAAAAATTTCGAACCACAGGAAGGGGGAAAAGATGGCGGAGGAGTAGGGGACCCTATTTCAACTGGTCCCCGGAATTGAGCTGAATATCCACCAGACCACTCTGAGCACCCACGAAACCAGCCTGAGATGTAAGAAGATCTGGATCTCTACAAACAGAATATCGCAGGTGGTTGGTTTTGAGGTACGAAGCGGGGAGCCGTGATTCCTCAGGCAGATATCGGAGGATAAACGGCAGCGGGAGGGTGCCTGGCCGTGGGGATCCTACACAGCCGGTGAGCGACAACCTCGTGCGCTGCGGACGGGCACAGACTCACAGACCCGCAACGATGGGGAAAGGACTCTAGGGCAGCCCCTGGGGCGGACCCGGAGCAGCGGGGTTGCGCCTGCAATCTGCAGGCCCCAGGGCGGAAACCCGGAGCGGCGGTGTTGCGGGCGCCGAACTGGGAGCGGCTGGCTGTTTTAGAAGCACAAAGGGCAGAGACGTGCCCCGACCTGGAGGCAGGACTGGGAGCGCACAACCCAGGAGGCTGCAGTTTATAGCAGCACGGACAGAAACGGAGACAGTGTGGCCTGGAGAACTCACTGAAGAACAGACTGCAGTCTCTCCGCTCTAAGGCAGAGGGTTGGAAACGGTCTCTTCTGCTCTGACTGGCGGAAGAGACGCGGAAAGCCGCCAGGGAAAGCTGCCAGAGAACAAAAGCCCCAAAAACTGATTCCCGTTGAGCCCATCCCCCGCCACAGGGGCGCAGGGCAACTCTGCCCAAACAGGGTTGCCTGAGTAACTGCACAGCAGGCCCCTCCCGCAGAAGACAGGCTGGGAAAACAAGAGGCCAGCAACCCTAAGGTCCCAAGAAAACAGGTGCATCTTGCTTGGGTTCTGGTCAATAATTTGGACTCTATGCATTCCCTCAAACACGCCATCAACAGAATGACTAGGAGGAGGAGCCCCCAAAACAGAAAAGACTCAGAGATTATGACTTATGCTGCAGATTTACAAATGGATGCAGATATAACCAAGATGTCAGAGATGGAATTCAGGCTAGCAATTGTGAAGACAATGGCTAGAATGGAGAAATCAATTAATGGCAACATAGAGTCTCTAAGGGCAGAAATGAAAGCTGAATTGGCAGAACTTAAAAATGCTATCAATGAGATCCAATCCAATCTAGATAATCTAACAGCTAGGGTAACTGAGGCAGAAGAGCGAATAAGCGACCTGGAAGACAATATAATAGATAAAAAGGGAAAAGAGGAGGCCAGGGAAAAACAACTCAGAATCCAAGAAAAAAGAATCAGAGAAATAAGTGACACCATGAAGCGTTCCAATGTCAGAATCATTGGAATCCCGGAGAGAGTGGAGAGAGAGAGAGGACTAGCAGATGTATTTGAGCAAATCGTAGCTGAGAACTTCCCTAATCTGGGGAATGAAACAAACATTCGAGTCCTAGAGGCAGAGAGGACCCCTCCCAAGATCAAGGAAAACAGGCCAACACTCTGGCATGTAACAGTAAAACCTGCAAATCTTAGAACCAAGGAAACCATCTTAAGGGCAGTTAGGGGGAAGACAGTCCTTACGTACAGAGGGAGGAACATCAGAATAACGTCAGACCTATCCACAGAGACAAGCCAGAAAGGCCTGGCAAGACATATTCAGGGTACTAAATGAGAAGAACATACAGCCAAGAATACTTTATCCAGCAAGGCTTTCATTTAGAATGGATGGAGAGACGCAGAGCTTCCACGACCGGCAGAAACTGAAAGAATATGTGACCACTAAGCCGGCTCTGCAAGAAATATTAAGGGGGGTTCTATAAAAGGAGAAAGACCCCAAAAGTGATACAACAGAAATTTACAGGGACAATCTATAAAAACAAGGTCTTCACAGGCAACATGATGACAATTAATTCATATCTTTCAATAATCACTCTCAACATGAATGGCCTAAACGCTCCCATAAAACGGCACGGGGTTGCAGACTGGATAAAAAGAGAGGACCCATCCATATGCTGTCTACAAGAGACTCATTTTGAACCTAAAGATACATCCAGACTGAAAGTGAAGGCATGAAGATCCATCTTCCATGCCAGCAGACCTCAAAAGAAAGCTGGGGTAGCAATTCTTATATCAGACAAATTAGATTTTAAACTAAAGTCTGTAATAAGAGACACAGAAGGACACTATATCATTCTTAAAGGGTCTATCCAACAAGAAGATCTAACAATTGTAAATATCTACGCCCCCAACATGGGAGCAGCCATCTACATAAGCCAACTGTTAACCAAAATAAAGAGTCACATTGATAACAATACGTTAATTGTAGGAGACCTCAATACTCCACTCTCAGCAATGGACAGATCATCTAAGCAGAAAATCAACAAGGAAACAAGAGCTTTGAATGATACATTGGACCAGATGGACCTCATAGATATTTACAGAACATTCCACCCTAAAACAACAGAATACTCATTCTTCTCGAGCGCACATGGAACTTTCTCCAGAATAGACCATATACTGGGTCACAAATCAGGTCTCAACCGATACCAAAAGATTGAGATTATTCCCTGCATATTCTCAATGCTCTAAAATTGGAACTCAATCGCAAGAAAAAATTTGGCAGAAATTCAAACACTTGGAAGCTAAAGACCACTCTGCTCAAGAATGTTTGGGTCAATCAGGAAATCAAAGAAGAACTTAAACAATTCATGGAAACACATGAGAATGAAAACACATCAGTCCAAAACTTACTAATACTGCAAAGGCGGCCCTAAAGGGGAAATACATAGCCATCCAAGCCTCACTCAAAAAAATAGAAAAATCCCGAATTCACCAACTAACTCTTCACCTCAAAGAACTAGAGAAAAAGCAACAAACGACGCCTAAGCCATTTACTAGAAGAGAAATAATTAAAATTAGAGCAGAAATCAATGAATTAGAAACCAGAAACACAGTAGATCAGATCAACGAAACTAGAAGCTGGTTCTTTGAAAGAATTAATAAGATCGATAAACCACTGGCCAGACTTATCCAAAAGAAAAGAGAAAGGACCCAAATTAATAAAATTATGAATGAAAGGGGAGAGATCACGACTAACACCAAGGAAATAGAAACAATTATTAGAAATTATTATCAACAACTATATGCCAATAAACTGAGGAATCTGGATGAAATGGAGGCCTTCCTGGAAACCTATAAGCTGCCAAGACTGAAACAGGAAGAAATTGACAACCTGAATAGGCCAATAACCAGTAACGAGATTGAAGCAGTGATCCAAAACCTCCCAAAAAACAAGAGTCCAGGGCCTGATGGATTCCCTGGGGAATTCTACCAGACATTCAAAGAAGAAATAATACCTATTCTACTGAAGCTGTTTCAAAAAATAAAAACAGAAGGAAAACTTCCAAACTCATTCTATGAGGCCAGCATTACCTTAATCCCCAAACCAGGCAAAGACCCCATCAAAAAGGAGAATTTCAGACTGATATCCCTGATGAATATGGATTCCAAAATCCTCAACAAAATCCTAGCTAATAGGATCCAATAATACATTAAAAGGATCATCCACCATGACCAAGTGGGATTTATCCCCAGGATGCAAGGGTGGTTCAACATTCGCAAATCAATCAATGTGATAGAACACATTAATAAGAGGAGGGAGAAGAACCATATGGTCCTCTCAATTGATGCAGAAAAAGCATTTGACAAAATACAACATCCTTTCCTGATTAAAACTCTCTAGAGTATAGGGATAGAAGGAACATTCCTCAAGTTCATAAAATCCATCTATGAAAAACCCACAGCGAATATCATTCTCAATGGGGAAAAGCTGAGAGCCTTTCCCTTAAGATCAGGAACATATCAAGGATGCCCACTCTCGCCACTATTGTTCAACATAGTACTAAAAGTCCTAGCAACAGCAATCAGACAACAAAAAGAAATAAAAGGTATTCAAATTGGCAAAGAAGAAGTCAAACTCTCTCTTTTCACAGACGACATGATACTTCATGTGGAAAACCCAAAAGACTCCACCCCCAAATTACTAGAACTCATCCAGCAATTCAGTAATGTGGCAGGATACAAAATCAATGCACAGAAATCAGTTGCTTTCTTATACACTAACAACGCAACTGCAGAAAGAGAAATTAGAGAAACGATTGCATTTACAATAGCACCAAAAACCATAAGATACCTCAGAATAAACCTAACCAAAGAGGTAAAGGATCTATACTCTAGGAACTACAAAACACTCATGAAAGAAATTGAAGAAGACACAAAAAGATGGAAAAATATTCCATGCTCATAGATCGGAAGAATAAACATTGTTAAAATGTCTATGCTACCCAGAGCAATCTATACCTTAAATGCCATCCCAATCAAAATTCCAATGACATTTTTCAAAGTGCTGGAACAAACAATCCTAAAATTTGTATGGAATCAGAAAAGACCCCGAATCGCCAAGGAAATGTTGAAAAAGAAACACAAATCCGGGGCATCACGTTGCCTGATTTCAAGCTATATTACAAAGCTGTGATCACCAAGACAGCATGGTACTGGCACAAAAACAGACATACAGACCAATGGAACAGAATAGAGAACCCAGATATGGACCCTCAACTCTATGGTCAAATAATCTTTGACAAAGCAGGAAAAAACATGCAATGGAAAAAAGACAGTCTCTTCAATAAATGGTGCTGGGAAAATTGGACAGCTATATACAGAAGAATGAAACTCGACCATTCTCTAACACCATACACAAAGATAAACTCAAAGTGGATGAAAGACCTCAATGTGAGACAGGAATCCATCAAAATCCTAGAGGAGAACATAGGCAGTAACCTCTTTGACATCGGCCACAGCAACTTCTTTCAAGATACATCTCCAAAGGCTAGTGAAACAAAAGCAAAAATGAACTTTTGGGACTTCATCAAGATACAAAGCTTCTGCACAGCAAAGGAAACAGTCAACAAAACAAAGAGGCAACCCACAGAATGGGAGAAGATATTTGCAAATGACGCTACAGATAAAGGGCTGGTATCCAAGATCTATAAAGAACTTCTCAAACTCAACAACCAAAAAACAAATAATCAAGTCAAAAAGTGGGCAGAAGACATGAACAGACACTTCTCTGAAGAAGACATACAAATGGCTAACAGACACATGAAAAAATGTTCATCATCATTAGCCATCAGGGAAATCCAAATCAAAACCACATTGAGATACCACCTTACACCAGTTAGAATGGAAAAAATGGACAGGGAAAGAAACAGCAAATGTTGGAGAGGTTGTGGAGAAAGGGGAACCCTCTTACACTGTTGGTGGGAATGCAAGTTGGTACAGCCACTTGGGAAAACAGTGTGGAGGTGCCTCAAAACTTTAAAAATAGAGCTACCCTATGACCCAGCAATTGCACTACTGGGTATTTACCCCAAAGACACAGATGTAGTGAAAAGAAGGGCCATATGCATCCCAATGTTCATAGCAGCAATGTCCGCAATAGCCAAACTGTGGAAAGAGCCGAGATGCCCTTCAACAGATGAATGGATAAAGAAGATGTGGTCCATACATACAATGGGATATTACTCAGCCATCAGAAAAGATGAATACCCAACTTTTGCATCAACATGGATGGAACTGGAGGAGATTATGCTAAGTGAAATAAGTCAAGCAGAGAAAGTCAATTATCATATGGTTTCACTTATTTGTGGAACATAAGGAATATCATGGAGGACATTAGGAGAAGGAAGGGAAAAATGGGGAGGGGGAATTGGAGGGAGAGATGAACCATGAGACACTATGGACTCTGAGAAACAAACAGGGTTTTAGAGGGGAAGGGGGAGGGGGGATTGGTTAGCCCGGTGATGGGTATTAAGGAGGGCACATACTGCATGGAGCACTGGGTGTTATACGAAAACAGTGGATTGTGGATTACCACATCAAAAACCAATGATGTACTGTATGGTGACTAACATAACATAATAAAATTTAAAATAAATAAATTAATTAAAATAAAAATTTCTAAACACATAGGGAAACGCCTACTAAGTTAGAACTTTCCCACCCTATTAAGAAAGTCCAAAAATAAGAAAGAACTATGCTGCCTACATATCCCAAAAAGGTGGCAGATCCTCAGAACCATAATTAGTTCCTGCTGCTTCTGGTGGAAACTGTCTTTGTTCTAGTGATGGAGAAAAGTTTTCATTCCTTTAAAGGGGTTTACTTTTTCCTCTCTGAATTCAACCATATTCTAAAATAACAGCAAACATCATACCAATCACGCTGCTAATAGATGAAATGTTGATATTTCCTTTCCAAAAGGAAAGTATGGATTACTATCATACTGCAAACTGTAAGTATACATGTATATCTCCATATTAAGACTGTTTCTCATACACATTATACCTTAAAAGCTCGACAAGTAGAATAAGAACAGTTAGTTAAGTGGTAGGATGCAGTGTAGCTTAAGAGATAAAATTGTGCCCATTTTAGACATATAATTTCTCGTATCTTAATATCCAACCAAATGGGCAGGATTTATTCAACTGGGATAATTTTTTTTTTCTAAAGACACTTGAAAAACAAGAAATAAGCATAAACTGCTCTACACAGTCAAAAAAGATATCCCACTGATTGTGTACTTTAAGGATCGGACCATGGATGCTTTTACTTTACACAAAGTTCTAACTAGCTCAGCTGTGTGATTTCCTATTCATTTTTATCATGAAAATATCACTTACTCAGGAAGGAAAACCCAGTGTGGAAGACAGCTGGGCAGTAAAATAATTATCATACCATAAAGATGTAAGTAATAATATTTGAAACAAGAGAAAATGCTATGGGAATTGAGGGTTAGGGTGAAGGAATGGTTCTGAAAGAAGGTATCTCTCTCTCTCTCACACACACACACACACACACACACACACACACACAAAAACAAAGTACTCTTAGTTCCATACTCTTAGGTGAAAAGGATGGTGATTTTCATTGTACTTACAACTTCCAGCAGGGGAAATAAGTTCAAGGCCTGAAAGAGTATGGGAAGAAGGTATGAAAAGGGAAATGGCAAGATGTGAAATAAAAAAACAAACCTAACAGAAACAAACTGAGGTGGTCTTTTATGTAGAGAGCCTACAGAATTTGGTCCTTATTCTGTGGAATTCAAGACAGACCGAACATGAGTCAAGAATGTGAAGAATGCTTACACAACATTTGTAAAATATATCTATAACCAAATAAACTACTTAGTATTGCATCAAGTATTTTGTAAATATTATCCCCTTTCATTCTCATGACTACCCTGAGGTAGAAAATCTTACTGTAATCATTTCACAGATGAGAAAACCGGGGCCTGGGAAGGTTACAGAGCTTAGCCAAGACCAGATGATTAGTATATAGCACAAGCACCTGGATTTCAGAGCCTGAACTATTAGTATTTTTCCCTCCTCAAGGAATCTTTCACATACTTAAATTCATCAAGAACTACAAAAACTAGGGGGTGCCTGGGTGGCTCGGTTAAGCATCTGACTCTTGATTTCAGCTGAGGTCCTAATCTCAGATTCCTGAGATCTGCCCCCACCTCCGCTCAGCAGAGACTCCTCTACTTCTCTCCATCCCTCTCTGCCCCTCCCCCACTGCATGTGCACACATGCACACGCGCTCTCTCTAAAGTAAATAAAATCTTAGGGAAAAAAAAAGAACCAAAAAACTAGGAACCCCTTGGAAGGTTTTTAAGTACCTTAGATGGAAGGAGGCATACTGATGTAACAATGTCACATACACAGTACTGGTCTTTTTTAGGACAAAATGAGTAGTGAGACTGGCTTATTTTTTTTTTCTTTTTAAAGATTTTATTTATTATTTGAGAGAGAGAGAGCACATGAGAGGGGGGAGGGTCAGAGGGAGAAGCAGACTCCCTGCTGAGCAGGGAGCCCGATGCGGGACTCGATCCCAGGCCTCTAGGATCATGACCTGAGCCGAAGGCAGTCGCTTAACCAACTGAGCCACCCAGGCGCCCCTAGACTGGCTTATTTTATATATTTAAATCTACTGCCTAAACTAAAAATGATTTATTTTTAAACCACTAAAAAGTTGCATATGGTGTCCTCTCTCTAAATATGAGAAAATATTATTTGGATATAGAAGCTTCTTCCAAGTTTCATACTATTATTCTAAATATTTAGTTATTATACTATAAACATGACTTGGAATGCACTGGAAAGCAGCATGAAAATAGCTTATCTGTCCTAAAATTATATGAGAACTAGCCATACATTAAAACACACCCAAGAAGTGCCTGGCTGTCTTAGTACAGCATGTGCCTCTTGATCTTGGGGTTGTAGGTTCAAGCCCCCTGTTGAGTGTAGATTACTAAAAATAAAATCTCTAAAAAAATAAATAAAACACACCCAAGATAAAATCTACTAGCATCACAGACATGCATGCTGTTTTAATGTTTTAAAATAACTGTATTTTAAATTTGCTGTAAAATGAAAAAGGAAAATTTGATTCCTATCTTTGCAAAAATAAATGTGAAATCATGAAAGTATCAAAAGTATTAATGCTTATATTACTCTGTACAAACTAGACTTAAAGAGATTAAAAGCTGCAGGGCCAAAGAAACTGATATCTTAGAAAGGTTCCGAAAAATACAAGGCAGCTATCCCGTTATATAAATTATTATACTGAAAGGAAAACCGCTAGCAAATTAACAAAGTAGGCTATGCTTTAATGCTTATGTAAGCATCCATTCTCAACCTCATTTAGAGAAGTAAAGGGAGCTGCAGTAGTCTGCCTCATAGCAAAGTACGGTTCAGTTTTATACACTTCTGTTGTGATGAAATGTCTCTTCATGAGATCCAAGTTACTGGCCCAGGAAGTTTGATTTTCTGGATAAATCATGAAAGCTTAACTGGCTATCATTATACTTAACAAACTAGACTAGGCCAGTTTTAACATCTAACATTTGGGAAAACTTATCCTATACTGATCTAACCTTATTTACTGTAAACTACCTTAAAATAACAAGCATGTGCTTACTTTAATCTTTAAAAAGTGGTATATGCAGGGATGCCTGGGTGGCTCATCTGTTAAGCATCTGCCTCATGCTCAAGTCCCAATCCCAGGACCCTGGGATCGAGCCCCACATCAGGCTCCCTGCTCAGTGGGGAGTCTGCTACTCTCTCTCTTCCCCTCCCCCCTGCTCACGCTTGCTTGCGCTCTTTCTCTCTCAAATAAATAAAACTGAAATAAAAAGAAATTTTAAAAACTGTCATAAGCAGAATATTATCAAGATTAGAATCATCAAAAGACTAGATAATACTTTAAAGGTAATTCTAGTAGGAATTGAGAGCATTAATTTTAAAACTCAACAAGTATCAAAAATATTATCCAAAGAGGGGTGCCTGGGCAGCTCAGTTGGTTGGGCAGCTGCCTTCGGCTCAGGTCATGATCCTGCGGTCCTGGGATCGAGCCCCACGTCGGGCTTCCTGCTCAGCAGGGGTGTCTGCTTCTCCCTCTCCCTCTGACCCTTCCCCCGCTTGTTCTCTCTCTCACTCACTCTTTCAAATAAATAAATAAAATCTTAAAAAAAAAAAATTACACAAAGATTAAGTAGACCTCTCTTGATCATAAAAATCAATAATAAATATATTCTACGCAATACGCCACACACACACAAAATGTCTTTTTCAAGAACATTCTAAGAAACTGAAGATGACCTAGAGCAGTGTTTGACAAAGTGCGATGTGGACCACTGCCTCAGAATCACTTGGAGTTCTCTTCAAAATACTGATCGTTGGTTCTGGTCCAAGATGGTGACGTAGAAGATCCTGAACTCAACTCCTTTAGGAACAGACCAAATCTACACCTATTTATAGAGCAATCACTCCCGAAGAACTGAAGCCTAACTGAACAACAAAAGACCACACAGAGAATGGCAAGAGAAACAGACACATGGTAACAAAGGGAAGCCCTACCCCCGCCACTGCAAACTGCACTGAGGAGGGATACTACGGGAGACCAAGAGCAGATTCCTCTGCCCTCTGGCACAGGAAGAAAAAAAAAAAAAGCCATGCCTTTATAAGGGCTATAGAAAATAAAAGAACCAGCCAAAGCTGCTGGAACTCTCTCTGGGTCAGGAGACTGGTGAGTGCCACAGTCTACATTCCTCTTCCACCTTGATAATGTAGACAGGAGCAGAGTCCAGGTGCCCTAGCTGGCCTACTGCCTCAGTGAGTTTCAGGCCCCTAAACCACACTGGTATACCCCTGGTGAGTGCTCACTATAGCTCAAGCCTCCTTGCAAAGGTGACACATATCCATTCATGATAAAACTCTCAACAAAGTAGGTACAGAAGATACATGCCACAACATTATAAAGGCCTTTTATGAAAAACTCATAGCTAACATAATACTCAAGAGGAAAAAATGGAGAGCTTTCCCCCTAAGGTCAGGAACAAGACAAGAATGTCCACTCTCACCACTTTTATTCAACACGGTACTGGAAATGGCAGCCACAGCAATCAGACAAGAAAAAGAAAAGGCATTCAAATTGGTAAGGAAGAAGCAAAACTTATCACTACTTGCAGATGACGGAATACTGTATGTAGAAAACCTGAAAAGACTCCACCAAAAATCTACTAAAACCGATAAATGAATTCAGTAAGGTTGCAGGACACAAAATCAATATATAGAAATCTGTTGCATTTCTATACACTAATAATGAAGTAGCAGGAAGAAATTAGGGAAACAATCCCATTTACAACTACATCAAAAATAATAAAATACCTAGGAATAAACTTAACCAAGTAAGTGAAATACCTGTACTCTGAAAACTATGAAACACTGATGAAAAAAATTGAAGATGACACAAACAAATGGAAAGATACTCCATGCTCACGGATTGGTAGAACAAACTGTTAAAATGTTCATTCTACCCAAAGCCATTTACAGATTTAATGCAATCCCTATCAAAATACCAAGAGTACTTTTCACAGAACTAGATACATTATACTAAAATTTGTATGGAACCACAAAAGACCCTGAATACCCAAAGCAATCTTGAGAAAGAACAAAAAAGCTGGAGACAGCACAATCCCAGATTTCAAGATATACTACAAAGCTGTAGTAATCAAAACAGTACGGTACTGCCACAAAAACAGACAGAATAGAGAACTGAGAAATAAACCCATGGCTACATGGTCAATTAATCTATGAAAAAAGAGGCAAGAATATGCAATGGGGAAAAGACAATCTCTTCAACAAATGGTTTTGGGAAAATTGGACAGCTATATGCAAAAGAATGAAACTGCACCACTTTCTTACACCATACACAAAAATAAACTCAAAATGGATTAAAGACCTAAATGTGAGACCTGAAACCATAAAACTAGAAGACAACATAGGCAGTAATCTCTTTGTCATTGGCCTTAGCAACATTGTTTTAGATATGTCTCCTTGGGAAAGGGAAACAAAAGCAAAAATAAACTTCTGGGGCTACACCAAAATAAAAAGCTTGCATGGTGAAGAAAGCCATCAACAAGATAGAAGGAAGGCAATCTACTGCATGGGAGTAGAGATCTGCAAATGACATATCCGATAAGGCATTAATATTGAAAATACATAAAGAATTTATATAATTCAACACCAACAAAATCCAAATAATATGATTAAAAAATGCGCAGACAACCTGAATAGACATCTGTCCAAAGAAGACATACAGACGACGATATTAAAAGATGCTCAACGCATCACTAATCATCAGGGAAATGCAAATCAAAACCACAATGATGTATCACCTACAACTGTCACAAGAGCTACTATCAAGAAAACAAAAGGGGCGCCTGGGTGGCTCAGTTGGTTAAGCGACTGCCTTCAGCTCAGGTCATGATCCTGGAGTCCCAGGATCGAGTCCCGCATCGGGCTCCCTGCTGTCAGCAGGGAGTCTGCTTCTCCCTCTGACCCTCCCCCCTCATGCTCTCTCTCTCTATCTCATTCTCTCTCTCAAATAAATAAATAAAATCTTTAAAAAAAAAAAAAAAAACAAAAAATAACAAATGCTGGCGAGGATGTAGAGAAAAAGAGACCCTAGTGCACTGCTGGTGGGAATGCAAACTGGTGTAGCCACTTTGAAAACAGTGAGGAGGTTCCTCAAAAAATTAAAACTAGAAAAACCATATGATTCAGTAATTCCAAAAAAAAAAAAAGGAAACACTTATTTGAAAAGATATATGCACCCCTGTGTTTACTGCAGGATTATATACAACAGCCAAGATATTGAAGCAACCTAAGAGTCTGCTGAAAGATAAATGGATAATGAAGATATGGTACACACACAATGGAATATCACTTAGTATAGAAAAGAACAAGATCTTGCCATTTGCAACAACACAGACAGACCTAAAGGGCATCATGCTAAGTGAAGTAAGTCAGACAAATTCTGTATGATTTCGCTTAAATGTAGAACCTAAAAAACAAAAAACAAACGAAAGCAGAAACAGACTAATACCAAGAATGGATAGCTGCCATAGGGGAAGGGATGACAGATGCGCAAAATGAAGGGGAGTAGGAGGTACAGGCTTCCAGTTACAGAATGAGTTAAGTCACAGGATGAAAGGTACAGCATAGGGAATACAGTCAATGATACTATGATAGCATTGTATGGCAACAGATGGTAGCTACATGTATAGTAAGCATAACATAATGTATGTAGTTGTTAAATCCCTATGTTGTACACCTGAAATTAATGTAACATTGTGTGTTAACTACATTTCTATTAATAAATAAAATGATAATGGAAAACAAAAAATACTGATTGCTAGATGGCACTGCAGAACACACAAGTCAATATATCTGGGGTGAAAATATCAAACTGAACTTTCAATAATCATCGCACATGATTTTAAGTCCCTATCCAATTTGAGAGCCACTACTCTACAGAGTTAAGTGGCTACTATGTGATTTACAGAATTCCAATTATAACTAGTATTCTTAAACATTTATGGTCCTGGTTAGTTCTGTATTATCAATTTGTAAACATCACCTAACTTGTACATGGAAATTTTGTTTTTAATAGTATAGAAAACAAATTCATATTATCTCTCTCATCACAATAATATAGGAGAATCAGATATATTTACCTACAGGAATCAAAACTGTAGGTAATAGATCTATATAATCATGCAAATATTTTATATATTTGGAATTGTTTCTTCTTAGAGGTTTACATAAGAGAAGTATAAGTTAAAAGAATTAAAAAGGGTTAAGGTGAGGGGCACTGGGTGGTTCAGTCAGTTGAGCATCCTACTCTTGATTTTGGCTCAGGTCATGATCTCAGGGTTGAGATCAAGCCCCATGTGGGTCTCCATGCTGGGTGTGGAGCCTGCTCAAGATTCTCTCCCTCCCTCTGCCCCTCCCCACAACCACCCCTCCCACACTTGCATGTACACTCTCTCTCAAAAAAAAAAAACCAAAAAAACAAACAAAAAAAAGAGGGGGGGTTAAGGTGAAAGATGTTGACATTTATTGCTGAGAACAATGAAATTCCCAAGAATGATTAAATGGTGCTCTGGTCAGCCAATTCCAACGTGAGGAGATGTTTCCACACTATCAACAAGCAATGTTCTGGACAGCAGCTGGGTAACCTATAATTCAACTCCATTCTGATATTATCTACCAAGAGACAGCAACATATTCCACTGGTAAAGGGCTTGCTCCCACAAGACTACCCTCTACTATGGATGCTAACTGTAAGCCTAGGTTGTTACCTGTGCTTCTGACCATACAGATACGTAGGGTGAGGTCCTGAACAAAGCAGCTTCTGTCCTTCTGGAATTTGGGGCCAGCATAATGGCATGTGAAAATATTCTGGAAGCTCTCTGAACCCTCTCCTCTTTGGGTTTTTACAGAAGCTTCCTTACACAGAAATGATTAAATCATTGGCAACTGATTAAAATTTCGCCCCCTCACCCCCCAACGTTGGTGGGACTGAAAGCTTCAACCCTCTAATTATAGGATTGGTTTCCTTGGCAATCAGCTCCCATCCTTAGTTGCTGTCCAAAAGTCACCCCATTAACATAAACCCAGTCCTGGTAGAAAGGAGCTTGTTAGAAATAAACAAGACATGCATTTCACCTTCATGGCTCCATAAAAGATGTTAAGAGACCAAATATTATGATGAAAGATGATCCTATAACTCTTACCCTCAGGAAATTCCAAGAGTTTGGGAGCTGAGGGCCAAGAACTGTGGACTAAAGCCAAATATATATGAGAAATACATTCTGGTCATCTAAATGATCAAATACACATTTCTCATAAATCACAATATTGAAATGATAATGGAGAAAGAAGGGCACAATTTGCCAAATAAGGTGGGTAGAAAGGAGCAAGAGCAGTCTGTGAGGCTAAGGAAGAGACAAAGAAAAAAAAAGATTCAAACACTGTAAGAATTATTTTAGAAAATCTTAAATTTCAGTCTTTACTACAAACAACATTAAGAGGACCCCGAGTTGAGACATGCTATATATACTGGCTTGTGAGATACTAGAAAACACAGAAGTATCTTCTTTTCTAGGAAAAAAATATGATTCTCCTGTCATATTTCATCATCATAATATTTACCATATTCATCACTTACCATATGCCAGGCACTAGTGCTTCCAAATGCATTTTCCAACTTCTTAGGTAGGTACTATTATCCTAATTTATAAACAAAGTCTTAGAAAAAAATTAAACATCTTACCTACAGCTATATAAGTTATCAGTGGCAAAGCTGGGATGTAAACCCAGATAAGTTATCCTCCAAATTTGTGCTCCTAATACAACATTCTGAGAGGCAACACAACATGGATTCAGATTTTTTCCATTAAGAATCCGGAAAAGGCAAAATTCAGTGGTAGAAAGAACCCTGACCAGAGATTGAAAAACCCAGATTCTAGTCTACGATCTGCCACCTTGATTACTGATGGGTTTACCTCTCTGGATCTAAATTTTCCCATCAATAAAATGACAAGGTTGAACTACATTACTAAGATACTAGCCTCCTAAATTGTGAAGGGAAAATTTAATGCAAATATAGAATGGCAGCCTAAACAGAAGGAACTGACATTTTTGCCAGAAACTAAATAAATGGTATAGTACAAACCTTACCTCAAATCCATACCAAACTTGGCTAAAAAGTTATTATCACCACCATAGATGAAGAAACTTAACCTCAAAGAGGTGGAGGTTAATTTGCCTATAATCACCTGGCAGTATGTGACACAGCTACGGTTGGAATTAAGGACAATTTAGTAGGCTCTTTCCTCTATTCTGCATTGCCTCCTGAACTGAATCTTCTATTTCCATCATCTTTCTACCTCTGAAAAGCTAGAGTATCCCTAACCCACTTCATAGGATCAGTCACCACACAGTGGAGCAAGGATTAAATCTTATGGAGGCAAACAGACCAACGCTTACTCCTCATTCTCTCTTTTTTTTTCTTTTCTTTTTTTTAAGATTTTATGTATTCTAGAGGGAGGGGTGGAGGGAGAAAATCCCAAGCAGACTCCCCGCTGAGCACGGAGCCCAACTCTGGGCTTGATCTCATGACCCTGAGATCATGATCTGAGCGGACACGAAGAGTCAGACGATCAACTGACTGAGCCACCCAGGCACCCCCCTATATTTTTTAAAGATTTACTTCTTTTTAGAGAGAGAAAGAGCACCGGAGCACATACACGAGCAGGGAAGGGGCAGAGAGAAACGGAGAGACAGAGAATCTCAAGCAGACTCCCACTGAGTATGGAGCCCTACCCCAGGGTCAATGTCACAACCCTGAGATCATGACCTGAGCCTAAATTAAGAGTTCAAGACTTAACCAACTTAGCCACCTAGGTGCCCCTTCACTCCCTATTTTTAATTAAATACTTAGGGACAGGAACGACCTAACTAGTTTATAAAGAAGGGATAATCAAGTGCCTTTTTTCATGATACTGTGACTCCATCTATATACCTCAGAACTCAAATGCCCTATAATTCAGTGAATGCCCAAAATGTACTCAGCATCAGATATACACTATGAGAAACTCCACTCTCTTTTCTGTAAGTCACTAAACTGCATTAGTCCAAAAATAAGTGTTATGGCTAGGGAATCAAGATTTTTTTCAGGGTTAGCGTAGGTTTGAAGAGCAGTCTACTTCTTTTCAATCTTTTCATAAAGTAATATATCTCAATAGAATTGAGCACTTATATACACTGTTACTAGTATGAGCAGTAATTACCCTCTAATAGCCATAAGACAACTATACCTTAATCCAGAATATAAGTACAAGGAAGAAAAAAATAAATCACATTGGTTCTATTCATGGATTATGAAAAACCTCATCACATTTCATTCAATAAACATAAAAATGCTCAGTGTTGGTAATTAATATTTACAGAGTGTTTATGGTATGTCAGGCAGTTTTTAGGAGAACCACCTCATTTGTTCTTCATAACAATTCATTAAATCTAAGACCTCTGATGTGGGCAAGAATTTCCTGTTATCACAGGTGGACTGAAAGAAAGGCAAAGGGTGAAAGTGAGGAAGCCAGGAATGTAAACCAGCCAGCTTACTCTAGAGCAAGGGAAACTCTTTAGAAACTAAGCACTGGTGCCTTGGAGAGTTAGGCATTACTCTCACTTCAGAGATTGGGAAAATGAAGAGATTTAGTCTCCTACCCAGTGTCAAGTGAGCAAGTGGAAAATTCAGCACTCAGATCTTGAGTTAATGTTCTGACTTAATCCAGTGCATTTCCCATTACACTATACTCTCTAATACTAAAACCTGACATTTGTATACATCTTCCCATTTTATAAACAATATTGCATTAAAATTTTCTAACGACCCTGTGAGTGATGTATCATTCCTAATTTACAGATGAAGTAGGGAGTGATCACAAAAGGTTGGGAAATTAGATATGGCATGTTTAGAGAACCAGAATTTAAATTACGCGTTGAGATCTTGAGCAATCCAATTCAAAATTCCATAGCAGGAAAAAAAAACTGTCTCCTATATTTAAGAGGCACGGGTCAGTTTCAGTCCTAGTACGTCACTGTCTTCGATCATCTTAGCATATCTCCAACAACACATGCTGGAGCAGTTTATATTTCAACTTGTATTACTGTTTTAGCGAATATTTTATCTCACTTTCGAGTGAGTTCCTTGTACGGACACGAGTCAACCTACCATGCATGTATGTAGTAGTCACTCAACAAATGATCAAAAATCATACCAAACATACAGGTTAGACACTGCAGAAACGACGAATATCTACTGTTAGCCTCGATAACGGACGGGGGTGGGGGTGGGAGTTCATGTCCACTGCCCCAGGCAGTACCGTCCTAGCCACACGTCCCTCTTTCGTTTTCGATATAAATGCCATCTCAATGAATGAAATAAAACTAATGGCGCCCTAGTAATTCAGAGTACGGAAAGAAAATAAGCAATAGAGACAAAGAGAGTGAAAGACCAAGTAGGGCCTGGAATAACTAGCATGAAAAGATGACATGAGTAAGGGAAGCCCAGGGGCGGGCTGCTCCCTAGCCAAAGGAGAGCGCACGGGCTTGTGAAGAAAATGTGTCTCTTCGAAGCAGCAACGGCAGCGGAGGTTGGTCCTGGCACCGCCCGCACCCCTAGCCCGGCTGAAGCGAGTCACTCACCCCGAAGAAAGGCTACGTAGGGCCGCCCCCAGGGCCGCCGAGTTTCGATTCCCCAGTGTTTGGAAACGGACGGAAAACAAACCGGGTCGCCAGGGGTCACCACGGGCTTCCGGTTTCCTCGAAGACACCGCCGCTTCCCCAGAGAAGGCAGCCGCTCCGGGAACGCCGCGGAGGAATTCCCATTTCTTTAGCCTCCGCTGCGCCGCAAGCGGCGCAGCCCGGCCTGTCGACTGGAGCTCCGGAGGTTGTGGAAGGAGGGACAAGCCGAAGCAAGACAAGCCGAGCGGCTGCCGGAGAAGGCCCGTTACCCAGCAACACGCGCGCGAGACCCAGGCCCACCGGCGCCCGCCTCGTCAGCGTCCGCACCGGCTGATGGCCATGTCGCGTTCCGCGGAAGGGAAGCGCTGTCGAGGGGGACTGGAAGGGAAGACGAGCAGTGAACGGCCGGAAGTGGAACTCCTGCGGTCCTCAGGCTGGGCTCCGAGGCCGCGCGAGCAAACCGGAAGTCAGTCCGCAGGGAGCTGAGAGGGCGTTCTCGAAGCCGGGGCTGTGAGGGGTGAGGGAAGGAGAAAGTGGGCGCGGCGTACTACGTGTCCCGTGAGTCTCCGCGGTGGGGCGGGGCCGCGGCGACGCGAGGAGTGGAGGCGGAGCTGGAGGTGGGTAAGCGTGTTACCGACCGCTGTGGCGGTTGGGTCGCTGGGGTGTTTTTCCGCCTTCTTCTACCGCGTCATTTTCATTCGGCGTCCGCTTGGGGGTCCCCGAGCGTCTGTGGTGCGTTTTGGGTCCGCTCAGTAGCGCTCTTCCATGTTTATAGCGCTGTCGCCTCGCTGTGGCCGGGAGCTGGGAAACTAACGACGCATTCGGGGCGGGCGGAAGGAGCTGTTCAAGCCCCCCACCTCCGTTTCCTGGGCGCTGCTGCGAAACTTCAGGCCATCAGTTGAAACACAAGCTCGGCGAATTACTCAAGGTCCCATAGTTATTCGGCACAGTGCTCTTTAAAAAAAAAAATCGACTTTATTGAGTTTTGGGCAAAGCTTTGGGATTTGGGGATGGTAACCGGCTGCCCTAGAGTTGCTTCCGCCTTTCAGTATTTCTAGATGATAGCCCTGAGCTGTGGAGTCACGAGTAGTTGAACTCTTTACTGTCTTTGGAGGTCGCAGCCACATGGAACCCCTCAAGCTGTAGGGCTACTTCTGATTTTAAAAAATAAGCGAGAAAACGGTAATTGTAGGCAGTTTATCCTCATTAACCGCCAATTAGCAACAATGACACCCCTCGCCACCCTCTTACTTAGTACTTTGTCAACTGAAGGCTTAAATATTGTTTAAATAGGTGTTCTGTGGGAAGGTGTTTTTACATCGCGTTTTAATTCATCAGCCCACCTGTCAGCTCTGATCAAAGAATGGATTCGACTCAAGGGTTAACTTTAAAATACGTTTTTGTTGTTGTTAAGCTTTTCTTTTTGGTTTAAGTGAAAGTTCACGGCTATTACGAACAAAGACCACACGCAACTTAAAGTTACATCATATTTTTAAAAATCTAAATAATAAAATCATTTGCTTCAGTTTGTCCGGCTGCGGCATGGAAGAGAGCAGTGTTTTTAGTATTTTAAACATGAATCATTTATTTTTTGATGGCCTTGGTAAAGCGCTTTGCAAAATTAAAAGACCACTAAATAGGATGTTTTCGCTAGTAGAGTTTTCAGGAATAGTCACAACATTGGCTGAGGCACCCCAAATCATCATAAATAAAATGATAATCTGGTTTCTAATTTGTAGATATGAAAATATTTTCTATTTTTCAACTTTCATTCACAATTTAGAATAATTTGAGACTTGTCGGAAACGAAGGGAAATTCATTTTTATCTTTTCTCTCTGAGTAAGGAGAAAATGACTTAGCCCATTATTTTAAAGTTTTTCTGATGAGAGTCTATTTTTATTTTAAAATACACACCTCTTTACTATAATTATGAAAAAGGTGGGTCTTTATTAACAAAATTATTTTATATTAAAATTATTTTCTCCCACCTCATCACACCCACACACCCCCCAAGAAAAAAAGCACATACACATGGACAAAAGGATGTAAACTACTTAAGTCATGACTTGATAAACTCTGTATATCCAAATCTGTGTGTATCCTGAAGCAACAGTCTTCAAACAGGGCAACGCATATCCCTAACCCTTAACCTTTTAGAAGGTACATGGAGGATTTCCATACATAATCCTTTACATAAAGGATAGTTGGAAGGTAGTAATTCTCAGGTTGTCCACTTGCATGTTTTCTTCCCTAAAATTGATCTACCTCAGAGTGTGCCTGAATCAGACACCTTTCTCCCTTCCTCTTTGGTAATTGTCCTCCTATTCTACATATAAAGCAATACCTTTAATCTGACTAAATCTGTTTAGAAAGTGAGTGATTCTAATGACTGGGTAACTAATTCCTTTGCAAGAATGGCAGTTTCCAAAGGCCTTCAAAAATATTGCAGGACCTAATTGAGTTGTCATCTGACCATTAAAAATAATTTTTATGTCATACCTCTATGTGATTTTTGGTACATGGCTTAGTAGTTCAAAAGAATGATTGTTGTTATAACCAGAAATCCTTCTACTCCCATATACTTGGAATGGAAGACTACAAAATAGAAGAACAACCTAACCTGTTTCTTTCTAGCAATGAGTAGTATTCATTCTGGATACATGATCTAAATGGGTGTTGGGGGAGAAGGCCCTATCTATTTCTTTATGAGATGCATTTCCAATAAAAGCTGACCTGATATTTTCAAATTATTTTTGTTATTTGATCAGTAGTAGTCTAGTAATTTAACGATATCACAATATAATACTGAGGAAAATTTTTAGAACTTATGTTCTCAGGAATTTTAAAATATTTTTTTGTTGTTGAGGGAAATGTGATAGGATGGTCAATTTAAAATATTTTCAAACACTAAAATGTTAGGATAAATTTATGTGGGAGAAGTGAGATAAAAATATGAATTCAAGGAGAAAAGGAATGATAATCAAGTTCCCAACTGTGAAAAGAGAGCTTGTTCATGTGCTTTTCAACAGGATGAATAATAATGGATACTAAATTAGTATGGCATTTACATTTGATTTATAAAAGAAAGAGATGCTACTGTCTCTAGCAGCTAGCCTTGTTCTGCTAGAACTCTCTGTTGTATGTTCACAGACATACAATCTGTGCTTCATAATAACTTTTTGATTTGAAATGCTTTGTATTCAGTCAGAATTAGCTTCTAACAGAGCTTTCATTTTTTAAAAAATAAAACGTGTCATAATTGTATGCACAGTAACTAAGTGCAGTGATTTTCTTTCGGAAATGTGTAGGTGAAGAAAAATTTGATAGCCCTGGAAAGCCCTAAAGTAGGGAGAAGTACGAGAACAGCTAACAACAGCAGCAGAGAACCCAGAGTGGGGTTGGTATGTTGTACAGGGAAAGAAAAAAGATCCAGTAGAGGGAATCCTACATTCTTTTTAAATGAATTAAGAACAACCCTCCTCTGAGGCTTGACAGTTAATACTCTTGTTATTTGGGATATGAATTCATTGATTTATTCAGTAATTAACATATTTATTTAGCACTTACCATGTGCCAGACATTGTTTTAGGCACTGAGATGAAACAGGCAAATGACTTTTTAATGTATAAGGAAATAAAATCTATCACAGGGAGATCAGTCACATAGACAAAGACCTATGTGAAATTTAACAACATGACAAGCAGTTCCCTCCCATTAATTTTTTATGACAGTTACTATATGTGCCTCTGAAAACTTTTTTTCCTATTTAAAATGGGAAGAGAAGAAATAATTTGGAGACTTCTACATGTTCACTGTAAAAACCAAGAAGACAAAAGTTTGTTAGAGGAAAGATACTTTATAAAGCTACCAAATAATGAAAGGATGACATTAAGCTTCTATAAGATCTGTAGAAAGAAATTAAGCTAGATTTTTAAAAATAGATTATGTAGCAAAGGAGAGGGAAAATTTCCAAGCCCATTGCACAACTCATTATATAAAAGTGAAATTGTTAAATTTATAATAATTGCAAAATTAAAGACATAAGTTCCGAGTGTAGATTTTTAAATTGTGTATGTATGAATAGTCAGTTGGTTCTCTAAAAGTACAAAAAAAGATGGGTTTTTAATCACTGATATTAATCATTTACTCTACATTTTATATTGGTTCCTTTTGGCTTTAAAAAGCTCCTCCCTCTCATCCCATAGCCAATCTGTTCACGTGGTTTTATGGATTCCACTCCTTATTTGTCTTTCCAATCCTGTTTCATCATCCCTACTATGCTACAGTTTCCTATTTGTATATTATAATAGTTTCTTCTAATTATTTCTTTTTTTTTTTTTTGCTTCTAACTCATTCTTTATATGGATATCTAAATGATCTTTTCAAAATGTATATCTTACCATTACATTTCTCTCTTACACTTCTGAAATGACTCCTTAGCATGTTTTAAAAAGCCATTCTTAAACTAGCCCAGCCTGTTTTTCCACCAGCTCCTAGAAACATTGCCAGCCCCAGTGTTGAAATGGGTATCTTTGCTCATTTATAAATTTTTCATTTAGCTGATTCTGATTATGATCTTGTATATATACTTTTTTTATCCTTGATATTACTTAAAAATTCTCAGTTAATTGGGGAACTCTGGAAAGATTCTCCAACATCAGTTTGAGAATTATGGCTCTACTTACATATTTGTCTTAAAATGAAATTACGTTTTGGGGCACCTGGGTGGCTCAGTTAAGTATCTGACTCTTGATTTCAGCTTAGGTCATGAAAATCTCAGGGTCCTGAGATGGAGCCCTGCTTTGGGTTTCATGCTGGGCATGGAGCCTGCTTAAGATTCTCGCTTTCCCTCTCCCTCTGCCCCTCCCCTTCTGCATGCTTGCGCACGTGTGTGTTTTCTCTCTCTCTCTCTTTCTCTCTCTTTTTAAAGATTTATTTATTTGAGGGCACATGTGTGAACAAGTAGGGGGAGGGAGAGAATCCTCAAGCACTCGCCATAGAGCATGGAGCTGATAGCTCAATCTTATCACCCATGATATCAAGGCCTGAGCCGAAACCAATAGTTGGACACCTAGCTGACTGAGCCACCCAGGCGCCCGTCTTTCTCTCTCTCTCTCTCTCAAAAAAAAAAAAGAAAGAAAAAAAGAAAACACATTTAGAAGAAGATCCTGTATCTCCAGATAATGGATATCATCAGAATATATTGAGTCACAATTTTTTAATATTATTGTGTCATAATATTTTTTAGAGTATGTGGCAGAAGGATATCATTATTTTGACACTAAGTGTTCCCTAGTAGAAATCAAAACAGTTTTGTTCCCTTTGTGTCCAAAATAAAATTTTTCTCCAAAGATCATCCTAAACTAATCAAAATTCTTAATTATTCTTCTAAATCTTCATAATGAATTGCATTGCTACTTGTATGTTATTGGTAAAAGTGTTAAAAAAAAAGTTCTTTATCCCATCCTACCAGTACTTCTTCTTGAATAATTCAAATTTTCAATTTGAAGAAGTGTTTCTTTTGTTTTTGTGACAAGGCAGTTTGTTATATTTATTATCTCAAATGAACTAATAGGTTTGAAATACCTGTGTTGGATAATATAGAAGTTTAAAGATCAGAGATAAAGCAGAACTAGAACTACCTGGAAATACTTAACTATACATTGAGAAAATCATTGATATGTTGAGCATAGTGACTGAAGTGATTGCTCAAAACTAAGAGTTTTAGAAGCCAGATTATCCTTTTATTATTTTTCAGTTTTGATTTTTAGTTCTGTTTAGATGAAAAGGGAAATGAGATAATGACATCTACACCAAATCTTGTGTTTTAATTTGGGAATCTATTAGCAACAGAAATACAGTTTAAAGTACCAATAACATTTATATTCATGAAAAATGTAATTATTTTTTGACATTGAGTATATCATTCACTAAGAGTATATCATTCACTAAGTGGGACTATTTAATGTTTTGGTCAATATTTGTTATAAAAGTTATGAAACATAGGCCAAAGAGTCTCAAGAGAATGAAAAAAAAAAGTTTTTGTCTGTGCAGCTAGGCAGAGGACAATTATAGTTTTCCAGGTAGAGCAAACTCACTTAAAAAAATATGCATGTGGAGATCTTTGGGGAGAAAATAATGGCTTGGGTTGAGGAAAAGAGGAAGAGAACTGGGGAAAAATTTTATTCATCTTGATATTAAAGGAATCAGCAGAATATTCCATAATCCTTGTTCTCTAAAAATAAAAGCAACAACAAAAACCTTTAAAAGATTATAAATATCTTTCATCTTTACAAAAACTGTGAGACAGGTTTATTCACTTTTTTCAGAAAAGAAATACAGAACAATAAGGAAATTGTTAACTATAAAATGTAGCATTAGACATATTTATATGACATGTCTATGAAATGTTCCTTTAGTTAAGAGTTAGAGAAAGTGTGCTTTTACCCTACATGATCTAGATTATGTCAGTCTCACGTCTCATTTTTGCTGAAAAAATAATAGAAATTTTAAATATTGATAATATATAATGTTAATAATTTTGGTCACTTCTAATGATATCTTAAAAAATTTAGGAAAAATAGACTTACGTGACATTCATTTTATTGCTTTGAATACTGAAGGATGATATATTTAAAACCAAATATATCAGTATTATGTTAAATGTACACAGACTACTCAAAGACTGTCATACTGGATTAAAGAATGTGCTGATAATAAAAGATCTGTGGAAAATAGCAAAGGATGAAAAAATATCGATCATGAGTAAACTAAGCTAAAGTGGAAAGTAGCCTGATATAAAATATTACCATGAGACATAGCAGACTTTCAGAAAAAAAAAGTATTACTTCCACCAGAAGATAAAAAACTCTGTGTGCATCTAATAAAACAGCTTCATAGTATATGAACTAAGAGATAAACACACAATACTGGAAAATTTGAACTTACCTCCTCACTGATAGCATGAAAAAAAGAAAAAATACATTAAGGAAATAGATGATTGGAATTAAAATTATTAACATCACACCCACTAGGATGGCTATTATCAGAAACAAAAAACAAATGGAAAATATTTATCTTAAAATTAATATGGAATTTCAAGGGACTCAAGGGAATCCCTGAATCCAAAACAATCTTGAGAGAGTGGAACCAACTGGAGGTTTCACATTTGCTGACTTCAAAACATGTTACAGAACTACAGAATCAAAACAGTATGTCACTGACATAAAGACATACATATAAATCAATGGAATAGGATAGGGAGCCCCCCAAAACCCTCATATAAGTGGTCAAATGATTTTCAGCAAAGATGCTAAGACCACTCACTGGGAAAAGGGCAGTTTTTTCAACCAGTGGTGTTGGTTTGGGGAAAACTGAATATCCACATGCAAAATAATGAAGTTGGACCCTTACCTACCATATACAAAAACTAAGTAAATATTGATCAAAGCCTTAGATTGTAAGAGCTAACACTGTAACAGTCTTAGAAGAAAGATAGGGGAAAGCTGCATGGCATTGGATTTGACCGTGAGTTTTTGGACATGGCAACAGAAGCACAGGCAACAAAAGAAAAATAAGTGAAGGTCTCTAAATCAATCACTAATAAAATACAAAGAATCATCTAGTGACTCCAATCTTGGAAAAATACTGTGATCTTTACTTTGAATTTCACTAGAACTATCTAAATACATAATTGATGAGTAAAGAATATAACTTCAGCTTCAAAACTAAATCATACCTATGCTTAAATAGTATAGACAGTAAATGACATGGGAAAATGTTTACAATGTATTGGTAAGAAAGCAAATTGTTAGGGTTACAGCCCGATTTATTTATGTCTTTTCCTTCCATTAAAATTACAATTAAAAAGTAAAAAATATACACAGAAAAGGAAAGAGGGAGTCATCAGTGGATAAAAGATTTCAACAAATATTTTGAAAGAAACTAGGTATGAACATGTTGTCAAAAGAAATAGAGCCCAGGAAGCTTCAGCACAGAATTATATTAGGAGTCCACAGTGGAGATGGAAATCAGTTTTCCCAGAAAGATGATGGCAAGGAAGCCCCATGAAAGCCCTAAATGTAAGATGGAGGATGGATATGAGATTTTTGGAAGTCTTTTATGAAACTAATGTGCTTCCTTGTCTTCTCCATTTCATCATGCAGAAAGACAGGCAATCCAGGGTTCCTTCTAAGGCCAGAAGAAGAAAGGACCCACCCACTCTAAAGAAATAGAAAATTGGACAAACTGGGAAAAAGCTTTAGCTTATTTCTTTCCAGGGTAAGAATTCCAACTTATTCCTATTCTCAGCATGTCATGTTTACTTTGCAAATTTAGATGTGATATGTTGAAGAAGCATGGTCTCAGTTTTACATTATGCAATTTAAAATTACTTCTACTTTCACATTCTCATTTTAAAACTCTTTAGTGATTCATTTTCTCAATATTTGTGTAGTGATTCTTGAAACAATAATTATATAGTTATTCACTAGCACCCAGAGTAAGAAAGTCATCACTCTTTATTAGAATTATGACACTTATTTCTAAAATGAGGAACATAAATGATAATGTGTAAATCATTTCGAATGACAAGTTGAAATTCTCTAATTAGACTAGCTTGAGATTCTATTCTTGTGTCTTGTGATTTAAGGGAAGTGGTGAATTTAATTGAAGATTGTTCTTTCACATTAGTGGAACAAAATTTTACCTTTAAGCAAATCAACTATATGACTTCTATGGCAAATAGCTTAAATAAAAGTCAGTTGAGAATGGGCATGTGTAGGGAGAAATAACCAAGCACATCTGAAATCAATGCTCTCTTTGCTCAACCTACAGATATAATTCTAATCCATTTATAGCACTATTGTGTTTGGTAGACTATCTGAAAAACTTAATTATGATTATCCTTGTTAGATCTGTTGTTTTATTCTGACAAGTCTCACTATACTGAATAAACTGGGATACTTGTAACCAATATAGACTTAAAGCATATAGATCAATTACTAAGATTTGAAGTTAGCATTTAGCACTATTAGATTTCTAATTATTTGTTAACTATTCCTTAAAAAAATTTAAAGCTGAAAAATATAGTTACTGCAAAAGATACCAGTTTTTAATTCTACTGAAAGCTTTCTTTCCATTCAACTTTGATTTCTGATTTTAGATGAAATTCATTAGTTATCTTCATTATTAAAACAAAAGAAAAAGGAAAGAGAATATCTATTAAGCATCTTGGAGCATTTATTCAGCCAGAATCTATCCAGAAGTATCTGCATAGACTAGTCCATGAATGATAAAGCTAAATTACAATTTTGCACAGATAATAGGCTCTTAATAAATTTCTGTTGAATCATTAAGTTTAATCTCAGGTTGACATAGAGGCACAAATTTATAAATTAGGTAAATGAATGAATAGTGAATGTTAAACTTATATCACAGAGAAGATTAAGGATAAATGCATTTTAAAGTTTAGAAGCAGGGACACCTGGTGGCTTAGTCGGTTAAGTGTCTGACTCTTGGTTTAGGCTCAGGGTCCTGCAAGGGGCTCTGTGCTGGGGGGTGGAGCCTGCTTAAGAGTCTCTCCCTCTGCCCCCCCCGCCCCCCGCCCACCATTGCGTGCTTTTGCGCATTCTCTCTCAAAAATAATAAATAAATAAATAAACTGCTTTAAAGTTTAGAAGTAAACTAATTTAAGTTGAGCACTTGAGAAAAATCATTAAGGAAAGATGAAATAATTAGAGTACACTCATTCTGCTTTGGTTTCTGCATATTTTAATTTTCTATCCAACTACAAATAGAACTCACTTAAAAGCAGTGTAGAAAGGAAATCAAACATTTATTATATGTCTTTAGTGTATCAGGTACTGAAATGGGTTATTTTATATGCTGTTTCATTTTATCACTAAAACCATACCATGAATTGAGTATTATTATGATCAACATGTTCAGATGATAAAATGATACTCAGACCATTTAACTGACTTGCCTTAATTTAAAAATCTCAGAAAATGGAGCCAGAATTTAAATCCAGAATTACAGAAGAAGATATTCAGTTGATAGATATAGCCATCCTGGTTGTTAAATATCAACACTGCCTGGGCCAGTCTTAATTCTGAAGTTCATATTATTTCCATTATTTTATAATACTCTAAATATTCAGTGCTTTTCTTTGAGTGGAACTTTTTTAGATGTTGGGATACAGTGGTTAACAAGATAGATATGAACCTTTCCCTGAGTGGATTTTCATTATCTTGTAGAGGACTTCATCAAATAAATTATAATACGATGTGTTAAGTGGTATGTAAAGTAATTGAGAGTCCTGGGGGCACATCATAGGAACTTTGACGCCTACTTACCATTTTTCGGATTGGTTTAGACATCACCTAAACCTAGCCTAACACCCTGTACCTAAAGCCTTAGTGTACCACATCTGCTTGCGTAACATTCTGTATTTGTCTTCTAATACTTAATACTTAACATTACTTGAGGAGAGGGATTTTGTCTTTGCCTAAGCATTATGTCTGGCTCATAGCAAACCTTCAATAACTATTTCAGAACCAAAAACAAAAAAACAACAAAAAAATAGAATCAGGGTCTAAAACTGCAGCAAAATGTGAGAGAGCAGTTTTAGGTAAGATTTTAGGTATTCTGATGAGAAGTGATGGAGATTTCCTTGTAAAGTAGGAGGCAAGTTTATCTTTTAAGAATGAGGAAGATGGTGTAGGATTTATTTATAAAGGTTTAGAATGATCACTGTGCAGATGCAAGAGGAAAGAGAAAGAATACATAAAAAGGGTAGCCTTGAAGATGTGCTAACAGTTCCTCTGAGGTTGGAATCTTTGAACATGTAGTGGTACCAATAGGCATTGTATACATAATTTCCTCTAAGAATCAGCAGCTCAAATGCAAGAAATTAGGGATCAAGCCTATATTTGTTAGGAATGCTCTTGGCCTCAAGTAATTGGAAAGATAAAAAGTAGTTTGAACTTGTAAGGGTTAATTTTGTCACGTATCCAGAAACAGATACATCGAATAATGATGATTCCCAAAGTTCAGAACAAAAAACTTCACTCCTCAAAATGTTACTATGAGTCCTTCCCTGCATATCAATTGGAAATGGTTTTTCTTCTGTTTTTTTCTAAAATCTTGTTTTGTACAATACTTTTTAAATTAAAATTGATCATTAAAATAAAAGTTTAGAAGGAAAATATCTCTCTGTGTTGTTTCCAAAACATTTTTTGGTTCATGCTGAATGTTATTTAGTACCAGACAACACTTGAACATCATTAAGGAACCCAGGACATAAAAAGAACTGATTGTACACTTTAAATGGGTGAATTTTATGGTATGTGAATTATATCTCAATAAAGCTGTCAAAGCAAAAGAAATGAACAGAAAAATGGGAACTTCCTCCCCTACACATAGCAAAACTTAAAGAATAGGAAAAAATGACTATTCATTGTACAAGTAATATATCAAGAGGTTTCTTAAAAAGTGGTTTCTGGTTCTGGGGTGGCAGGGAAAGGTGGTAGATGAGACCTAATCTTCTACCAAGACTATTAAGTGAGTGAAGCTTATGTTTTTATACCAGACTCTTCTTCAACCATTTGTATAATATATGTAATAACTTGCTCTGATCTCACAACACTTTCCACCTTGCTCTTTTCTTTCCTTGCATTTCTGTCCTTCTAATTCACAAAAGGGGGAAAAAGAAAAAACCAAGCAGAAACCTACTCAGAGTTGGCTAAAATTGTTTTCTCCACTTGCTTTATAATTTCAGTTTAGCATGCTCCAATAAGGATTTCATCTCTTCCACTACCCTAATGTTGTTCATAGATCACTGATGACTTCCATGTTAAAATCCAGTGTCAATTTCTCTGTTCTCCTTACTCAAATCCTAAGCAATATCTAATACAATCAACTGTTCTGTTTTTCTGGAAACATAAAAGTCACCAACTTTGATCCAGTTACTTGGTCAGTCTTGATCACTACCTTTCTCTTATTCCCTATATCAGTGAGTTCTACCTATTTCACCTCTAAAACATGTGGAATCAGTCCACTTTTCTTAGAGCCCTACTTCAAAACCAAAACATTATCTCTTTTCTCAAATCTATTCTTTTTACTGTAATATAATGTGTTTTTAAAATATATACTTTGTTGAATTATACCATTCATACAAAAAAAGTGTGAAAATTGTAGATGAACAGCTCACAAATTATCCCAAAGTAAGTGTACTTGTATAACTACATTCAGGGTAAAGATGAATCTCTTCTTCTCACTCATTATCTGTCACAGTTATTAGGACCCTTGAAGAACATTGCCTGCCCCAGAGAAGCTACCTCATGGCCACTCTCAATCTAGATCCCTTTGATCCAGAGCTAACTGCTCTCTTAACTTTTAACACTGCAAATTAGTTCCACCTGTTTTAAAACTTTATTTAAATGGAATCATATACTATGTATTTTTTAAATCAAGCTTTTTTGGTATGTTTCTGAGATTGAAGTTTGTGTAGCAGGAGTTTGTTCATTTTTATTGCTATATAGTATTTTATACTGAGAGTACACCATATTTCACTTTTCTGTTCTACAGTTTATAGATACTTGAATTTATAGTTTTTGTCTACAAATCTTGAGCATATCTTGAACTTATCTATTGAGATAGGTAGATAAGATATTAGATATAGATATTTGTGTCATATATATACCTAGAAGTACATATGTTCAAATTTAGTGGATAGTGAAAAGCAAATTGCCAGTGGACATACCAGTTGGCAACCCAACCAGCTGTGTATGAGAGTTCAGGTTGGTTTATATTCTTGCTAACACTTGGCATGTTAGTCCTTTTAACATTTACTTTGCTGATAAGTTTAAAGTGGTATCTCATTGTACTTTTAATTTGCATTGCCTTTATGACTCTTAAGTTTCAGGACCTTTTCATATTTATGGGTCATTTGGATTAACTCTTTTGTGAAATACCTGTTTAAGTCTCTTGGCTGTTTTTCTATTAGGTTCTCTGACTTTTTTCTAATTAATAGTAGATCTGTACCAGAAATCCTCCCTACACTTACTACCTGTCATACTGGTCTCATTTTTGCTCTTCACATAGGCCCAAATTTTCTTCTTTTCAAGGCTCTTTATAGGCTGCGTCTTCAATTTTCAACTTTCAGCTCAAATGTCATCTTTCATGTAAACCTCCCTCAACCATCTCCTCATCTCCCCCAATGTGCACATCATTCTATTATATCATCCTGGTTTTTTTTCCTTAAGCATCTATCAACATCTGAAATTTTATCTTGTTTACTTACTGGTTTGCTTATATATACTGTCCACTTCCCTTCTTACTGGAGTGTTAACTCATGCTTAAGTCTGTTTTTTTTTCCCAGTTTTTTTTTATTATGTTATGTTAATCACCATACATTACATCATTAGTTTTTGATGTAGTGTTTCATGATTCATTGTGTATAACACCCAGTGCTCCATTCAGTACGTGCCCTCTTTAATACCCATCACCAGGCTAACGAATCCCCCCACCCCACTCCCCTCTAGAACCCTCAGTTTGTTTCTCAGAGTCCATAGTCTCTCATGCTTCGTCTCCCCCTTCAATTTCCCCCCCTTCATTCTTTCCTTCCTGCTATCTTCTTCTTCTTCTTCTTTTTTTTTTTTAACATATAATGTATTATTTGTTTCAGCGGTACAGGTCTGTGATTCAACAGTCTTACATAATTCACAGTGCTCACCATAGCACATACCCTCCCCAATGTCCATCACCCAGCCACCCCATCCCTCCCACCCCCCACCACTCCAGCAACCCTGTTTGTTTCCTGAGATTAAGAATTCCTCATATCAGTGAGGTCATATGATACATGTCTTTCTCTGATTGACTTACTTCCTCTGATTGACTTACTTCTCTCGGCATAATATCCTCCAGTTCCATCCACATTATTGCAAATGGCAAGATTTCATTCCTTTTGATGGCTGCATAATATTCCATTGTGTATATATACCACATCTTTATACATTCATCTGTTGGTGGACATCTTGGCTCTTTCCACAGTTTGGCTATTGTGGACATTGCTGCTATAAACATTGGGGTGCACGTACCCCTTCGGATCCCTACATTTGTATCTTTGGGGTAAATACCCAGTAGTGCAATTGCTGGATTGTATGGTAGCTCTATTTTCAACTTTTTGAGGAACCTCCATACTGTTTTCCAGAGTGGCTGCACCAGCTTGCATTCCCACCAACAGTGTAGGAGGGTTCCCCTCTCTCCGCATCCCTGCCAACATCTGTCCTTTCCTGACTTGTTAATTTTAGCCATTCTGACTGGTGTGAGGTGGTATCTCATTGAGCTTTTGATTTGGATTTCCCTGATGCCGAGTGATGTTGAGCACTTTTTCATGTGTCTGTTGGCCATTTGGATCTCTTCTTTGGAAAAATGTCTGTTCATGTCTTCTGCCCATTTCTTGATTGGATTATTTGTTCTTTGGGTGTTGAGTTTAAGAAATTCTTTCTGGATTTTGGATACTAGCCTTTTATCTGATATGTCATTTGCAAATATCTTCTCCCATTCTGTTGACTGTTTCTTTTGCTGTGCAAAAGCTTTTTATCTTGATGAAGTCCAAATAGTTCATTTTTGCCCTTGCTTCCCTTGCCTTTGGTGATGTTTCTAGGAAGAAGTTGCTGTGGCTGAGGTCGAAGAGGTTGCTGCCTGTGTTCTCCTTTAGGATTTTGATGGACTCCTGTCTCACATTTAGGTCTTTCAACCATTTTGAGTCTATTTTTGTGTGTGGCATAAGGAAATGGTCCAGCTTCATTCTGCGTGTGGCTGTCCAGTTTTCCCAACTCATTTGTTGAAGAGACTGTCTTTTTTCCACTGGACATTCTTCCCTGCTTTGTCAAAGATTAGTTGACCATAGAGTTGAGGGTCCATTTCTGGGCTCTCTGTTCTGTTCCACTGATCTATGTGTCTGTTTCTGTGCCAGTACCACACTGTCTTGATGATGACAGCTTTGTAATAGAGCTTGAAGTCCGGAATTGCGATGCCACCAGCTTTGCTTTTCTTTTTCAACATTCCTCTGGCTATTCGGGGTCTTTTCTGGTTCCATACAAATTTTAGGATTATTTGTTCCATTTCTTTGAAAAAAGTGGATGGTATTTTGATAGGGATTGCATTGAATATGTAGATTGCTCTAGGTAGCATTGGCATCTTCACAATATTTGTTCTTCCAATCCATGAGCATGGATGTTTTTCCATTTCTTTCTGTCTTCCTCAGTTTCTTTCATGAGTATTTTATAGTTTTTTGAGTACACATCTTTTGCCTCTTTGGTTAGATTTATTCCTAGGTATCTTATGGTTTTGGTGCAATTGTAAATGGGATCGACTCCTTAATTTCTCTTTCTTCTGTCTTATTGTTGGTGTATAGGAATGCCACTGATTTCTGTGCATTGATTTTATAACCTGCCACTTTACTGAATTCCTGTAAGAACATATTATGAGCAACTATATGCCAGCAAATTAGATAATCTGGAAGAAATGGATGCATTCCTAGAGATGTATAAACTACCAAAACTGAACCAGGAAGAAATAGAAAACCTGAACAGACCTATAACCACTAAGGAAATTGAAGCAGTAATCAAAAATCTCCCAACAGACAAAAGCCCAGGGCCAGATGGCTTCCCAGGGGAATTCTACCAAACATTTAAAGAAGAATTAATACCTATTCTTCTGAAACTGTTCCAAAAAATAGAAATGGAAGGAAAACTTCCAAACTCGTTTTATGAGGCCACCATTACCTGGATCCGAAACCAGACAAAGACCCATCAAAAAGGAGAATTACAGACCAATATCCTTGATGAACATGGATGCAAAAATTCTCACCAAAATACCAGCCAATAGGATCTAACAGTACATTAAAAGGATTATTCACCACGACCAAGTGGGATTTATCCCTGGGCTGCAAGTTTGGTTCAACATCCACAAATCAATCAATGTGATACAATACATTAATAAAAGAAAGAACAAGAGCCATATGATCCTCTCAATAGATGCAGAAAAAGCATTTGACAAAGTACAGCATCCTTTCTTGATTAAAACTCTTCAGAGTATAGGGATAGAGGGTACATACCTCAATATCATAAAAGCCATCTATGAAAAACCCACAGCGAATATCATTCTCAATGGGGAAAAACTGAGAGCTTTCCCCCTAAGGTCAGGAACACGGCAGGGGGAATGTCCACTACCACCACTGCTATTCAACATAGTATTAGAAGTCCTAGCCACAGCAATCAGACAACAAAAAGAAATAAAAGGCATCCGAATCGGCAAAGAAGTCAAACTTTCCCTCTTTGCAGATGATATGATATTTTATGTGGAAAACCCAAAAGACTCCACCCCAAAATTGCTAGAACCCAAAGAGTATATGTGTTTATAGATGAAGGGAATTTTCTTGAACTTGGAGCATTGCCTGATATTTCTTATGTGCATTATAACTATATTCCTAGTAAGATTACTTAACCCCTAATGATCTTCATTTTCCAAGGTAACTCTAAACCATTATTGCTATATTGCCTGGAACACCTTTTCCAGTCTAAAATTTACAAGTCCATAAAACATTTTTACAATTTAACTTTTGCAACAAGAAGTTACAGTTTGGCAAAATAAATCAAGTACTTTGGGTACACAAGTATTTAAGGCTATTTAATTAGCAGAGACACTGCAGGTTGAAATTTATTGAAAATCTGTAGTTTGATGGTTTATTTGGAAACTTGTTTTCATATTAAAATATTTCTTCAGAATTTTCAATAATTGATTTTAATTGAAGATCTGATATATAAGCTATAATTATGAACAACATGCATAGAAAAATATTAAATCTGATAAACTATTCAAAATTTTCTGCAGCTAGTAACCACCTTGATGTATGTAGATCAATATCAAATGTTTTCTTTAGAATGTTTATTTCAAGGATAGATTATGTTGCTAAAATATCTTTGAGAAATTACTTTTTTATATTGTTAATTTTGTCCTTTTACATTTATATTAGCCTTTTGTATTTATTTCCTGTATTCATTTATAAAATTCATGATATTGATGATGTAATTTTATTATATTTATTTAAAACACATATATATTTGCATTCTGTTCTCATTATTCATGGTCATTATGTTCTCTTACATCATTATGAACACTGAATTAGCAATTCTGAATCCTTACTCCTAGAAGAAATGCAGAATTAGATTCCTACATAACCTCTGGTCACAACATTTTCATTAATCAATACAGAAGCTTATTTTTTTATATATATAAAGTGTTTAAAGACATTTTATTTAATCTGTACTGTTGATTCATTAACATTGAGCTCATGGCCAACAGCACTATAACTCTTGCCTGAATAAAGCTTATCTAGCAGATTTTCTCCTTAAGACACATCTTTGCCTTCTTGAACTTAAGAATTAAGAATGCTAGCCCTATTGGAGGAGGGACGGGGGTGGTGGACACATCATTTTAAATAATAAAATCACCAACAAAAGCAGTTACTGTAAAACTGTGGCACTAAATAGATCACAAAATGGATACCTCTTTACAGTATGAGAGCTGAAACAAGGCAGAGCATTGCCTTGTGAAGGTGCAGCAAATATTGATACTGGAGATAACAAATAATTGAGAGTAGGCAAAATTGGAAATGCAGAATCTGCAAATAATGAGGATTGATGTATAGCTATATAATACAATATAATTTTAAATTATCCAACATAAAAACTTTGAAAAATAGAGCAGAAAACAATTTATAATCTTACCACCATAAGATTTTTTTAATATTTTCCAATTTTTTTCTCTGGTATATATATTTTCAAATATTGCATGGACAGCTACTCTTTTTGTCTTCCACCCAATTTGCCACTGGAAAGCCCTCCTCCTCCATTGATGGATTTTAGATGGAGCTGTCTTTACCCAATGCTTCAAGGATGGTTATGTGACCTATGCCTAAAAAGTATGATATTCACCAGCTATAGTCACTGATACTGGGATAGAGCTAGAGTGGTGCCATAAGATTTTTGCTAGATTCCTGGAGAAGGGACACTTGCTCTTTTATACTGGACTTGCATTTGCTGCTACCATCTTTTCCGTAGAATCAAGACTGACCCTAATGCAGAAGGAGGCAGAGTAGAGAGACTAAGAAAAACCAAATCCTAATGAAATAATTTAATTGGTCTTGAATTAACTTATTTTTGTAAAATTGTATATATTTAAGATGTATATTTAAGATGTATTAAGATGAAAATATTAAAAAGATATATTTTGATGTATATATATATATAGTGAAATTACTGCAGTCAAGCTAATTAACATAGTTAACTTTTGTGCTTGTGTGGTAAGAACGCTTAAGATTTACTCTTTTAGCAAATTTCATATATACAAATTATTAACCATAGTCAACATGCTATAAATTAGGTCTCTAGAACTTAAACTCATCCCGTATAACAGAAACCTTGTACCCTTTCACAAACATCCCCATCTCCTCCCCCACCCCTGGTAATCACCATTTTCTCTGCTTCTGTGATTTGACTTTTTTTCAAATTCAGTGATAGTCCTACAATATTTTTTTTTTCTGGGCCTGAATTACTTTATTGAGCATGATACCCTCTGGGTTCATCCAAGTTCATCCATGTTGTCACAAATGACAAGATTTCCTTCTTCTTTAAGGCTGAATGATACTCCAGTGTATGAGGTATGAATAATGTGAACAGTGCCCCAGTGAGCATGGGAGTGCAGATATTTCTTTGAGGTAATTTTATTTCCTTTGGATATATACCTGAAAGTGAGATTATTAGATCATGGAACAAGCAATAGGTTTTGTGTATGCCTGCATGCACATGTGTGTGTGTGTGCATGCACACTTATGATTGATCCTAGATGAAAATAACAACTGAATTAATTCCATATAACATTTAAGATCATATTACATTATATGTTAAAAAAAAAAAAGGTAGGAGGGGAAGAATGAAGGGGGGGAAATTGGAGGGGGAGACGAACCATGAGAGACTATGGACTCTGAGAAACAAACTGAGGGTTCTAGAGGGGAGGGGGGTGGGGGGGATGGGTTAGCCTGGTGATGGGTATTAAAGAGGGCACGTTCTGCATGGAGCACTGGGTGTTATACGCAAACAATGAATCATGGAACACTACATCAAAAACTAATGATGTAATGTATGATGAGTAACATAACATAATAAAAATACATATATATGTGTATATATATATATATATATATATTCATATATATGTAGTTAAAAGCCAGTCAACCTAGAAAATTATGCATCCAAATTCCAGACTCTTAACTATTATCCTAAACATCTTTAAATATATATTTTTTGCTTTATTCTAATATGTTGTATAGTATCATATGATTTTGATAGTACATGTTCAAACTGAAATAATACAATGGTGAGAAATCGAAAGAAAATGTAAAAAAAAAAAAAAGATCATATGACAACATTCAGTTGCTCAGGTATGGGGGGTGGATATCACTGAGTTCACCGAAAGAAGATCAAAAACAAAGAGGTTTCTAGAGGTTTTTTAAGGGAATAATTTTTAATGATGGGCCATACAATCCAAGCTGGAGAAGGATATAAATGAAGACAGGACGGAAGTAATGTATTATATTACTTGAAAAATGATTGGTTTTACTGGATTTGTTGGGAGAACAAGAGGATCAGAGAAGCTTGCAATTGATATTTTTGGGGGGTGATATTACTAGGAGAAATTACCTATGGAAGAGAATGGTTAAAGTGAAGTGAGTAGAAATAGAGAAGCAGAGTTGAGTATCAGAAGATGACAGAGCTATGGACTGAATGTTAGATGAGAACAAGGTGTTTACATTTCCATCATACGAGTAATTCCATATATAAACTAAATACAGGTAAGTAATTTATAGGTACTTTGTTTAATTTTAGTGTTCAATTTTGCTTTGGTAAAATAAAAAAAGCTTCAGAGTCAAGATCTCTGTCTAAACCTGGGTCTGCTATAAACATGTATCTTAGGCCAAAGGAGAAATATTTTGAAGATGTTTATCAGATGTTTATATCTCCTGCCCCCATCCTACACATATACAACCAAGTCTGTTTCTTCTGCTAGCAAAGAAAATGGAATGTTCAGCCATTCCTTTCCCTTTTGGGGATAGTTTCAAATAGATGCCCCACCTCTCCGTAGTCAAAGCAAAAGTGAAGACCTATCTGTGTTTCAAGGTCTTGACCAATCCTGGGATTACAACTGTGGCCATCCCTCCCACACTTGAGATTTGTGAGCTGCTGGAGGAATATGTGTGTATGGTCACAGCAATTCCATTTCTGGGCCACCTTGTCAGACTGAAAGGTAATTCTGCTGGAAGTTATGACTTGAGCATTGAGCTTCTTCTTAGAGTCCATTGATTGTGAGTGAAGGACCTGGCCCAAGCTCAGGGATTTGGCTAGTTAAGGATCATATTTTAGGAGACTGAATCATCTCTGTGCCCCAAGTTCTTCTTGACACTCATCACTGCCTTCTTTTAAGATTTGTTCCTTATTGGGGCGCCTGGATGGCTCAGTCGTTAAGCATCTGCCTTCAGCTCAGGTCATGATCCCAGGGTCCTGGGATCGAGTCCCACATCAGGCTCCCTGCTGCTCCACAGGAAGCCTGCTTCTCCCTTTCCCACTCCCCCTGCTTGTGTTCCCTCTCTCGCTGTGTCTCTCTCTGTCAAATAAATAAATAAAATCTTAAAAAAAAAAAAAGATTTGTTCCTTATTAGTAGTAAAGTATAAATCTGTTTAATTCTTCTCTATATAAATATCTCCTAAACTAATTTGATCTTGTAATTTCTAATTCTTTATTCTTTTACACCTTGCTGGAGGACCCATTTCAAAAATCTCAGTCTGGGGGTGCCTGGCTGGCTCAGTAGGTTAAGCGTCCAACTCTTGATTCCAGCTCAGATCATGATCTCAGGATTGTGAGATGGAGCTCTGCATCAGGCTCTGCACTCAGCAGAGAGGCTTCTTGAGATTCTCTCTCACCCTCCGCTCCTCCCCCACCCCCACCCTCTCTAAAATAAATAAATACATCTAAAAAAAAAAAAAATTCTCTCCCTCTATCCCTTTCTCCCCCAATCCTCTCTTAAAGGAAAAAAAAAAAAAGAATCTCAAAGTCTGAATATGTAGGTAGATTATTTTCCCTTTGCTTTGCTATGTGGATGTTAACTTGATTTAAGAATCCCAGGAAATCTTCACTCTGAAGTGTACAGTTGCTTTTTTGGTGGGTGGAGGGAAGAGAGAGAGTGAATACTGCCAAAGAAGTAGTTCTTTATGGCTTTGAATTCACTACCAACTCCAAATTCAAGATTTTATAGATCCTCACTTAATCTCTAGTATTTTCAACCTCCAGAGCCTACACTATTAGAGCATTTGGTTTGTTCCACCCATAATTCAAACACCTTTTCCCCCATTCATGGCAGTGTCCCTTCTTAATGTTTCCAGTTTATAGTAGTAAACACCCCCTACTAGTGTTTCCAAAGTCTGTTGGATGACGATAGCATAGTATGCCAATCTCCAGTGGTTTCTGTCATAGCCAGTAAAAAGAGAGATGAACCCTGAACCAGTCTGTTTCCACCACAGACCTCTTCTTCTGGACCAGGAAAGACACCATCTGTAACAATTAGATATCTCTGAAGGCTGGATTAGAATGAATGTTTAGCCTGTTACTCTCTGAGAGTGCCTCTATTTAGTGAATCATGAAATGCTGCCTAAATCTGGTTTCTATCTATCAATATCTAATCTTCAGCCCTGAATTCCCAACTAGAATTCACTTTCTTTATGCCTTAAAGTAATTCCTAACTTGTGAAAGGTTGGTACTCAACCCCCTGAGTGGTTATGGTATAACCTTATGGTAAGGTAAGATTTGTGGCTTTGTTTTAGGGTAATGATTTAATACGAGGTAGAATTGAATATTTTACCATTGGCCCAAAATCCCATCTGGTAGTCCTTCAAATATATCTCAAATCTAAGACTTTCTTGTTCCTATCCTAATAAGGCCAGCTTAGTGTCACATTAAAAAAATATAAATTCTATTTTAAAAGCATTGAACGGGAGCCTGGGTGGAATCAGTCGGTTAAGTGTCTTGACTCTTGATCTCAGCTCAGGGTCCTGAGCTCAAGCTCTGCGTTGGCATGGAGCCTACTTAAAAATAAATAAGTAAACAAGCATTGAAAATTAAGTCTTTATGAAGTTTCTTAAGGCAGTGGCAGAGGAGGAAGTCCTTCATTTAATATTATGTAAACTAAAATTTTTCTTTACCCACCATCCCAATCTTTCTCCAACTCAATCTCCCTGTTGCACTTATCAGATGATGGCTTTGATACAGAGATGGCTTCTGGTTCTAACAACACACCTCTATCTTTTCTTTTGTAATCTCATGTGTTAGAAAAGGCAGAAACTATTTTGTGGGTTTAACTATAAAAGGCACTTTGGGGAAGTCCTTGACACCCATCTATGGAAGCCTTGCTGAGCAGTAAGAAAGCAGTTTCTGAGAAGCTGGAGAAGCAGGGTGCCAAAGCCTCTACCCATTTCCACTGAGGAGTGGTAACTAAGGTTTATGTAGACGGGGAACAAAAATCCTAATTTTTAGAAAGGCTATATTAGTTTGCTAAGGCTGCCATTATAAAGTGCTACAGACTGAATGGCTTAAACAACAGAAATTTATTTTCTCATAGTTCTAGAGGCTAGAAGTTTGAAATCAACGTGTCAGGAAGGTTGATTCCTTTGGAGATCCTTGAGGTAAGGACCTGTTCCCGGCCTCTCTTCTTGGCTTGTAGATGGTCACCTTCTCCCTGTATCTTCACATTGTCTTCCTTCTGTAGGTGTCTGTCCAAATTCCCTCTTTTGATAAGGACACCAGTCATATTGGATTAGGACCCACCCTAATGACTTCATTTTAACTTAAGGACCTCTTTAAAGACCCTATCTCCAAGTACAGTTACATTCTGAGGCACTATGATTTAGGACTTCAGCATATAAATTTGGGGGGGGGGGATATAGTTCAGCCCTTAACAGTGGCTTTCCAGCTTTTGACTTGGATACTTATGCTTAAAGACAGTTTCTAGAATGGGTTTGAATTGGTTTTTCTTTTCTCCATTTTCACAAACTCTGAAGCCAGTACTAGCTTACTAAAAGAGAAAAACATGCATAATGTTTGAGATACCGAGTGTTTCATCGGAAAGCTGAATGCCACTATAAAGTCTTTGTACCCCTTCTAATGAATGAAATTAAGGGAATTTCAGGGAACAGAGGTAGGATTAATTGTATGATAGCCCGTATGTAATTTTATCCTTCTATATTAAGAAGCAGTGGTTGAGACATTTTTCAAATATGACTGGCTATACTTATTTTCCCTCATAACGATAAATTTGTAGTAATTCATCACGTAGTTGAAGTATTTGTTAACAATTTTGAATTAAGGTTTTGGCAAGGTTCTGGGATCACTCAAATATTTACTACTGAAATATTAATCAGGACGCACTACGCTTCCTAGTGTAATTACCTTGAAGGAGAAAGTAATTCCTAAACATACAAAGAGGTAACTTGACTGTCTATGTTTTTATCTTGTGTCTCTTCCCTCTGTGTTAATATTTGATAAGGTGTTTCATTTATCTGAGACTTCTAAAGCCATAACCAAAGCTCTCTTTGAGAAAACTGGCATCTTCTAGTTTAGAGATCCTCTATGTAGTACCACAACATTACTATATAGTAGCTAATATACTCTATTAATATGTTACTCTGTCTGAAAAATAAAATGTGCAAGTGTTCAAGATGGCAAAAAAACAAAGGCTAATGCTGCTTGGGTTTCATTTCTTAGAATGCTCACCATGTTGACTTTTGTTTATATTATGTGACCAGTGATTTCACTGAAAACCTGCACAATTCATTTTAGTTGTAGAGTCAGTTGACCTTTGTAAAGTATATACCTATGGAGAGTAGGCGTTTGACTTGTTTAAACCTATTAGGACTTTTTGTTTTATTTTGTATTAAAGAAAAATTCTGGAAGAAAATAGGTGTGTATTAATGCTGAGTAGGTTGGTTTTTTGGGTGGCTTCTTTTAGTCAGGCTTTCTGTACATTGAGATGTTACATGATTCATGAATCCTGAATCTGAAGCTCTTCAATTCTAAAATCGCCATTAGAAGCCTTTCTTATTTAAGCCCAAGCCAAAGTGCTCTCATTGTTGCTTTTCTAAAAGTTGGGGGGGGGGACCCACAGGTTCACACTTTTTATAATGAGGGAAGAACATTTTGCCTACCTTATAAAAATGTGATTCAGTATCTATCTTTAAAACTGGGTTTTAAAAATTGGATAATACACATAATAGCAGCAGTGAGCCACTTTTATGGGTATCCTATAATTTTATAATTATTAATCTAAAATTAAAATTCTGTACTTCTTTCTTTCAGAAAACCTACATAGTACGTGCCACCCTATACACAAACTACATAGTGAGTTGGATGGGCTCTCCCATAGCCTTTGAGATATATTGTAAGGTCTGAGCCATTATTGTGTCTCTCCTGAGTCATATTTGAATTTTATTTTGTGCATTTTGGCTGGTTGGTATTAGTGGTATAGGACCATATAGATATAGATTATCTCTACTTCTGTATTTGTTACTAGATCAGACCAGTATTCTTTTTCCCCTTCTAACTCTCTTTGTTAATGGAATGTACTGTATGTAGTCATACACTTTGTATTAATATATTCAAAATCATCAATCTGTTTTGTACTTTTTATGTTGTTGAGTAGTAATAATCAGGCTTGTATTAGCATATTAAATTTAGTCTTTTACAAAATTTAAAAAACAGCATGAACAGAAGCTTCCCTGCTTTTCTAAAGCTCTTCTACTGAGTACTTTCACTCCATACAATATACATTCTAAATATTAGTCCATATGTCTATGTACTGAAAATATTTCATCTCTGTCTCTTTCTTGCCTTTCAACTTATTTTATGGTTTTAAATTTTTTTTTTTAATTTTAGTTCCACAGAAGATTTAATCTCGATGTTTTCAAGTTTATCAATCTTTTAATGACTCCTGTGTCATACATACAAATACATTTATACTTCAACATTACACATATTATTTTGTAATTTGATAATTTTTTACATTAGTGTTTAGTTAGTCTGGAATTTACTTTTATAAATGGTGCTAGATTGAGATGGAACTTCATTATTTTGTTGTAAAAAATATGAATGAATGTTGAATTTCTCACATGTTTTGGGCTAGCAAATATGATGATGATTATATAGTTTGCCTTGTGTAATCTGTAATGTGACATGTCTTTAGAAGCAGTGCTGGTGGCCAAGCAGCACACATATCAGACCTGCTGGAGCAGTATTTGCTAGAAAAAGCATAGAAGAATAGGGGTCAGTACCTCAGTGGTGAGTCACCATTGCCTCATTCCACCTAAAGCAGAGCATAGCAATCTATTTGGGCCATGTGACAGATTCCATTAGAGGGACCTTGACCATTGAACTATGGACTTTTAATCAGTAATTAGAGAAACACCAGCTCCTCCCCTGGCATGATCAGGAACCAGAACACAGTAGTAATATGATGTGGCAGAACTTTGATTTCAGCACTATCCTGACAGCATGGCATTCAAGATTGATGAGAAGTCCCAGCCCAGCTGAAATCTAAGACTTCTTGTTATAAATATAAGATGCTGCAAGTTAGGGTAACCTGGATGGCTCAGTTGGTTGAGCATCCAACTCTTGATTTCAGTTCAGGTCGCGATCTCAGGGTGGTGAGATTGAGCCCCGCGTTGGGCTCTGTGCTTGGCCAGGAGTCTGCTTGAGATTCTCTCTCTCCCTCTCCCTTTGCCCCTCCTCCTGTGTACACTCTCTCCCCCTCTCTAATATAAATAAATCTTTAAAAAAAAAAAAAAAAGATGCTGAAAGTTAGCAGGATTGCCACACCAGTTGGCCACATCAGTATACATGGTGGATTGTGTTAACTCTAGCCCCTTCCCTGACATGAGTACCATTGGAAGTGGCAATGGGGTCCAAACATTATGGCTGACCAATATTGACTGCCTTATGCTCTGAGCTATAGCAAGTTCCTGTGGAGCTTTGTAAGATGCCACATTTTTGGTAGGCCATGTTGCAGGGGACCATTCTTGCAACTAATTAATTTTTACTTCTCATTGCCTATTTGGCCATGATCAGTTTTTTTCTTAATATTCTAATGGATGTGATTTACTTTACAGATCTGATCTGTTTTAGCTAGGATTTTTAAAACTACTTTCCTAAATGCATAGTTTTTCCTTTTCTTATACTCTCCTTATCTGGCTTTTTAAATTTCCTTTTGAGTTAAAAATATTCAAGATATGCTCTAGGACCTTGTACATTTTTTTAAGTTTATTTAGTTATGTTTCTAATATAATTTATTCCTGAATTTTCTCTTGTTCAGGAACTAGCTTTTGTTTTATTGATTGTTATTGACTTAGGTTTGTGTACACTTCCCAAATTCATATGTTGGAGTCCTAAGCCCCAACGTGGCTGTATTTGAAGATGGGACCTCTAAGGAAGTAATAAAGATTAGGTGAGGTCCTAAAAGTGGGAGCCTGATCTGATAGGACTAGTATCCATATAAGAAGAGACATCAAAAAACTCATTCTCCTTCTCTTTGTGCATGCACTGAGGAAAGGCTGCAGGAGAAAGAGAACATAGTGAGAAGTTAGCTGTCTATAAGCCAGAGACTTCCAGCCTGCAAAACTATGAGAAATAAATTTGTTTTCTGTTGTTTAAGACTGTTATATAAAAGGTACCTGGGTGGCTCAGTTGGTTAAACATCTGACTCTTGATTTCGGCTCAGGTCATGATCTCAGGGTCTTGAGGTCGAGCCCTGTGTCGGGCTCCATGCCTAGATTCTCTCTCTCCCTCTCTCTCTGCCCTTCCCCACTGCTCTCTCACAAAAAAAAAAAAAGACTTACTTAAGCCACCTAGTCTATGGTGATTTTTTTTAATGGACGTCTGTATTGATCAACTCTATTAGTTCTTTGTTTTTTCTTTATTATTTGGGTTTTTTTCCTTGTTTCCTAGTTTATAAATTTCTCTTATACATCATTTTTTAAGTTTGGCTTGCATTCTACGAAAAACCCTTAGTTCAATCTTGCAGCTCACTGATTTTTTTTTAACCATCCTGACAGCGTATTGATTTTTTAAATTTCAGTGGTCAGATTTTAAATTTCCATGATATTCTGTTGGTTCTTTTTAAAAAATGAATATTCTTCCATATCTTTTTGAAGTTATTAAATATTTTAAAATGCTGTCCTTTTCACTTTATTAAGCTTATGTTTTATAGGTACTGAGTTCTTTCTTCCTTTTGTTGGACTTGTTTCCTCTCTTTCATATTGGCTTTTCTCTTTGATTATTGTGATTGAGTCCTCAACTGTGTATTTGAGGTTGTTTATGAATTTGTTTACATAAGCTTTTCTCCCTATATGGAAGGAGGAGTGGTGGGATAAAACTTCTGGATGGAGTGAGCCAGTAGCTGCTTTTGGCTTTTGGGTAGTAACAACTCTCCATTGTTACTGAGTGTTGTTAGCCGCCTAAAGTTTCTGTTGTACCTCCCCCCCCCACCCCCAGCATTGGCTATCTCTGCTCTGCGTGACAATAGACATCTCCATTGCTTACTGCCTGGCCCAAAGAGCAATGACCCTGTAATGCTCTACTTTAGTGCTCCAGCCAATCACTCTCTTGGCTGTCCGAGATCCCTCCTGTATTCTTTATCTGACATTTGTAAGCTTAGCACACCCTTGGACCAACTTTCATCTTTGTAGGAGTTTTCTTCTGTGCATGTTTTGGGCTGTGGCTTCCTTCTCTACTTTCCCATCTATTTTCTTTCATGGAAGGATTCCTCATGGTATCTGAAGGCAATATCCTTTTCTTTATTATTATATTGTAGGAGATATGACAATACCCTCTTCTGTACTTTTCAGGCTCCTAGGGTCAGATGAAAAGGCTTGGCATATAATCAGTCTTCCTTCTGGAACCAATGTCCAAGAGAGCTACTACATTTTAAAAATTGCTTTATTTTGATATAATTTCAGACTTCAAGAAATGTTTCATGAAGAAGAAAGAATTTCCAGTTACCTTATACTCAGCTTTCCCAAATATTTCTAAATGTTAACAATTGGAAATAATAATTTGGGAATATATATCAAATATATGGTTGAGAATACATACTGAATCATTTAAGAGTAAGTTATAATGATATCACTGAAAATGGCAGAAGAAGGAACTCTAAAAAATATGTCCCTCCGCTAAAGCAATGTTTAAACTGGCAAAAACTGTTAGAATTAACATTTTTGGAAATCCAGAATCTAATTTTAAAAGCTAATAAAAACTTGACAGTACCTAGAAGAGTGCTTAATAAAGAATGAAGCTGCTAATTTCAGTAAGTGAGCCATGGGACATTTTGAATTACCCACTGTATTTAGTCAGGGTTCTCCAGAACAAACAGAATGTATATATATAGAGAGAAACATTTATTTTAAGGAAATAGCTCATGTGATTGTGGAGAATTGGTGAGTCTAAAATCTGAGGGGATAGGCCAGTGGGCTGAAGACTTAGAGGAGAATTGCATTTCAAGTCCAAAGTCTGCTGGAAAAATTCCTTCTTGCTTGGGTGAAGTCAGTTTTGTTCTATTAAATCCTTCAACTGATTAGATGAGGCCCACCCACATTATGGAGAGTAATTTGCTTTACTTGACCATCAATTTAAATGTTAATCTCATCCAAAAACATCTTCACAGAAACATCCAGAAAATATTTGGCCAAACACCTGGGTTCTCAGGCCCAGCCAAGTCGATACATAAAACTAACTATCACACCCACCTACACTCCCCCATTTCCCAGCTCACAGGTAGAGGTGGGGATGGTAGCTTGCATTCCTGATTAAGCTGGCTAGTGCCAGAGGGGTTGACCACACACAGCAAAGAATACAGTCTTTCAAAGAGTAAGTTACAGACATGAGCCCTCTCTATTGCTTGATACATCAGTGTGCATTTCCAAACACAAGGAATTGTTTTTATTATTACATGACCATAACGTAGTTATCAAAATCAACAACTTAACTTTGATGAAATACCATTAGTATATGGGTCTATTTTAAAGGCTCTTATTACATATTACAATATTTCACTCTCAAAAGTTTCTATCAATTTACACTTTTGTCAGTAGAGTATGGCAATTTCCAATAACTCTTTACCATTTTAAAATTGTAGATTTATATTATTTTTTAAAGATTTTATTTATTTATTTGACAGAGAGAGAGAGAGAGACAGCAAGAGAGGGAACACAAGCAGGGGGAGTGGGAAAGGGAAAAGCAGGCCTCCCATGGAGCTGGGAGCCTGATGCCGGGCTTGATCCCAGGACCCTGGGATCATGACCCGAGCTGAAGGCAGATGCTTAACAACTGAGCCACCCAGGCACCCTGATTTATATGGTTTTAAACTTTGCTGAATTGATATGCGCTTCTTCAGATTCATTCCAGGGATCCCCTATTTCTTTTTTTTTTAATATAGATCTCATCTCCCTTCTCTGTATTTTGGTTTTTCTTTTTCTTCATGGAATCTTCCTAAGAATAAAAAATAAAAATTCCAACTCTGGGAGTATTCTAAACTTGACTATTCCTTGTACAAAAGCATTTTTATCTATTACTGTTCTCTATTACATACACATATTTTTTTTAAAAAAATATCTTTACAACCTCTCTATGACATAATAATTTTGGAGATAAAATTATGAGAGGTTAAATGACTTTCCCAAAGTTATACAACCAGTAATTGGTAGACTCTGGACTCCTCTTAGACTTTCTGACTTCAGAGCTGATACCATTATTGAGCTGGTTAGGTGGGAAGGACAGTGACAAACTCAATCAACATTTGCCAAAGGGGAATTTATATCTGCTACATTTAATTGTCTTGAAGATAGTGATAAAAGCATCTTTCATGGGAGATGATACAAGGTATCAGACTGAAGGCTCTGGATGGGGATCAAAGGTAATGAAGAGTGCTAGATGTTAATGATGGGCAATAAATGTACCTTTTAGTCTAATATGATTGCCAGGTTAAGGGAAATTATGTATGAACTGAAAACAGAATAAACAGTGAAAACCAGCACCTACAAAGCAAGTAAGGCTTAGCAAGTCTTTAGAGCTGATGAGACTTAAGAACACAGATGTGATGAAAGGGTGGCTAATGAAATTTGGACTCTGATACATGGTTAAAAAGAACAAAGCACAGGAGCTGATAATCCAGCAGGGGGAGTAGAGGATTTTTGAGGAAGAACAGCCAGAATGGATAAATCAAGACACACTAAAGCAGGACAACTTTTAGAGATCATCTGGCCTTATTCTTCTTACATTACAGATAACACGGAGGCCCTCTTGAGATTACAGAGCTACAAGTTGCATAACCAAGATTAGAAACTACATTTTTGATGCCAAGCCCTGATCTTTTTCTACTGCCTCTTAAATATTATGAAATTATAATCTGTAACATTAAAATTATCTTATTACTTCAGATTCTCTTCGGAAGTTTGAAAATTGAAATTATGATCCTAAAATGATTGAAGTCTAAAGACCTTGCTACTGATACTAATACTTTTCTCCAACCCAAAAAAGTAGCATCATCTGGGGTAGCCTGCGTTAAAAATGGAAACACTTCCTATAACAGCAGTTTTGGAGAACAAAAGAATAATGACAACTTTTTTCATTTGGAAGAACAATCATTATTTTTCTCATTCACATACAAACAATAAAAACAATTTCTGTTATAAGCAGTCATTTATCTTCATCCCTATTCTGTATGTATTTTTTCACACTGTCTCATTAAATTCTCATATTGTTCAGAAATCCTTGGATATGTTGTAATTTTACCATCTGGGATTCATCAGTCACAAAATACATATACATTGTAATAAAAATGGATGCTTCACAAGGATTCATATTGGCTGTAGTCCATCTTAAAGGCCTTTGTTCTGTTAAACAATGGAACTGTGGACAGTTGATCTTATTAATTTTTTCAGACTCTACTACAACATTCTAAAATAACATTCATGGAATACATAAATCTTTGGAGAATTTATGTCAAATCCACGTAGATTTTTCTCATTTTCTTTAGCTTATAAATTTTACTTTAATGTTACAAATATACCTATAATAGTAATTATACTGCATAAAGTTGTTTAGAAGTGTTTAGTGGGGTTCTACAGACCTTGGTGGTCTCTTTAATAAATTTAACTAGTAGTGCATTGTAATATATTGTTATAAATAAAAAATTGCTCACTAATCTCTTTCCCATCTGTTGGGTAGTTCTAGATGCTCCACAGAAATAAGAAGACATTGAGCAAAACTAGGGAAATGATAGGAAAAATTCCTGCATGTTAATTAGTTAGCCATTTGGGGATCAGAAAACAATGTTTCCATCATCAACTCCTTCACTGCTGGAGAGACAAAAATAATGTGTCTGCCCTCAGCTCACAATTTAATGATGGGAAGTATGCAGTAACACTATAATATGAACCAGAATGCTGTAACTACCAGAAGTTAAGGAAAGCCAAGCAGGGAGAAATTGCAGCTGGTTGGGGATATCCAGAAAGACTTCTTTTTTTTTTTTTTTTAAAGATTTTATTTATTTATTTGAGAGAGAGAGAATGAGAGACAGAGAGCATGAGAGGGAGGAGAGTCAGAGGGAGAAGCAGACTCCCCGCTGAGCAGGGAGCCTGATGTGGGACTCGATCCTGGGACTCCAGGATCATGACCTGAGCCGAAAGCAGTCGCTTAACCAACTGAGCCACCCAGGCACCCCCAGAAAGACTTCTTGAAAGAGATGGTATTTGAAGTGGATTTTGAAAGTCCGCAACTTACAGGTTAAGGTAGAGTAAGAAAGATAGCATGCACAAAGGTATAGAGACACATTGGGTTTGTTTGGAAAATATCAAATAATGTAAGTTAGATGCAGTTTGAAAGACTAGTAGAAGAAAGTAATACTAGCAATCATTTAATGAGCACCTACTGTGTGCTCTGCTTCTTGCTACATACCCTACATGCATTATTTTATTGAACTTTAAGAACATGCTGTGAGGCAGGTGCTAGTATTATTATTACCATCTTTTAAATGAAAAGATATTAAATGATTTTCCCAAGTTATACAGCTCTTAAGTTGATGTTCTTAGATCTTAATCTAGGTCTGACTGGTACTAAAACCCATACCCTAACCACTACAATACAAAGTTATATTGTGGAGATTTCAGATATAAAGTGGGGACCTTATTTCCAATGATGTTAGCAATGGAAAACAATATATATATTTTTTAGCAAGAGGACCAAGTATTAAGAGTTTCTAAGAGTAACCTATTATCAGTGAGTTGAAAGAATAAATGTGGGGAGAGAGAGAAAGTAGACCAGCTGGTTTAAGTAGGCTTCTTACAGCAGTCTGAGTGAGCTAATGAACTGAGCTGGGTTTATAGGTCAGTAAGATTGAAAAGGTAGGAACATACACAGAGACCCTTTAAAAAAATGTTTTTTTTCAGAATTCTCTTTTTTTTATTTTATTTTTTTTATTATGTTAAGTTAGCCACCATACAGTACATCATTAGTTTTTGATGTAGTGTTCAATGATTCACTAGTTGCATATAACTAACAAAATGACAAGTATTTAAATGGAGGGGATGAGGAAGTAGGCAGTTTTAAAGTTGACCTTGGGTGAAATTCAAGCCTAAGTAGCAATAATGGGGGAGAGAAACTTCTGAGGGAAAAGAAAACTCAATTTGGCCCAAGTTCAGGGTGCCTGAGGAGCACCCAGGTGACACTGTCAAAATTACTTGGAATGTAGGTGTGAAGGTGAGACTTGAGATGGAGATTTGGCAGCTATTTGCATAGGAGAGAGTGTCAAAGCTATTTTAGTGAACTCCCCAAGGAAGAGAATAGAGAAGTTTGAAGGCAGACTTTGAGAAAGGCGTACATTTAGGGACTAGGGGGAGAAAGAAGAACTAGTAAAAAAAATCAAAGTTGAAGAACAATCCTTTCGAGTAGGTGATTGGAAAATCTCTGGTCTCCTTTAAAAGAAACATTCGGTAAAAGCCAGATGGTCAGGCATTTAAAAATAAGTAGATGCCTAGGATTTCTGGCAAGTAGTTGATACTCTGACTTCCTGTTGTGTGACTCTAGAACTTTTCTCTAGAGAAACAGACCCATACTTCAAATTACCTATCTAGTAAATTCATAGGCATCTTAAACTCAAGACCAAAAAGAATGTATTAGTCCTAGTCCCCAAAACTCAAACTTGTATTTATGTCCTCTATTTGATTATTAAACTATTTGATTATTAAGCCTAGTCAATTATTTACTCCACTGTTCATTTGCCCTAAACAGAAATCTTAAATTCATCTGCCACTATCGTCCCTTCCTTATCTCTAGGAACCTTCCACTTCCAAAACCAACATACAGTTGATAATTGCTATAGACTGAATGTGTCTCCCTAAAATGTGATGGTGTTAGGAGGTGGAGCCTTTGGGAGGTGAATAAGTCATGAGGACAGAATTCTCATGAATGGAATTAATGTCCTTCTAAAAAAAACCCTGAGAGATGCCTTGCCCCTTCTACCGTATGAAGTTACTGCAAAAAAAAAAGACATCTATGACAAGGAAAGGGACTTTGACCAGACAATGAATTTGCCAATGCCTTGATCTTGGACTTTCCAGCCCTCAGAAATGTGAGAAATAAATTTCTGTTACCTCTAAGTCACCTAGTCTATGGTACCTTTGTTATAGCAGCTCAAATACCTACTGCTTAGCCTTACTTCAAGGACTTCCACTCCCTGCATTTGTACCAAGCTCCTTGATTGCCACAGATTCAGTTCCAGTGAGTTCCTGTGGTGCAGGCCACAGTAGTCACCCCACCAGAGGGTACAGGCAGCAGATTATGCTGCATCCATGTGGTGCTGTCCATGTGTCATCGCTGCCAGGACACAGGGTGCACAAGCCATGAGATCATAGCTACTTCCACCTAGATTTCCTAGTGCATGACCCAGGCGGAAAATCCCTGCAGAGTCAGAGTCACCCCAGAGAGAGAGCTACCACTATAGCACTGCTCAGTGGAGCTGTGGGGCTGGGACTGCCCTCATGATCAGGAGCCACCTGTGGGCAATTCCAGTCTAGGAGAACCACGGGCATGTGACTTTAACGTTTGAGAGCTATGGTGTGGGCTGCTCCAAGCAAACTCATAGGGTTGGGGGCTGTCCAAAGCCATGGGCAAGGCCATCTATAGCCTTTGGGACCCAACCCCCATCTGTATCACCCTTTGTTATATTTGTCCAGTATTTTATGGAACTTAGTTTTATCTGTTTCTCTGTCTGAACTCAATAGGAGAGATTGTTTCTTGTTCATCTTTTGTTCACAATCCTGAAATCCATGCCTGACATTTAGTAGAAACTCACTATATGTTTGAATTAATGTTCAAAGTCAATCATTTATTCAACAAATATTTATTGACTATCAAGTGTGTAATACACTGAACCAGGAGTTCAATATAGGGTAATAGTACTCTTACTATCCCCAGATAAGGGACCAAAGGTTTTAGAGTGGTTAACTCATTTGTCTAGTAAAAAGTGGTAGAGCTATCTGACTGAAAATTGAGTGTCTGTGACCATTTATAACTATTACCTTGAATGAAGGAATAAATAATATACAGCCTGAACTTAAGGCTGTATAATTCTGGATAGCTGTTTTATGTTTTTTATTTTCAAATTTAATTTTTAAATTTTCTTCTGATTTCTGTAGTTCAATGTTAGCTAAGTCATGAAATCAAAAATTGAAAAGAAGTTATGTAAAACAAGTGTTTAGCATAGCTTCACATTTGTCAATATCTTTATAGTGTGAACTACTTAGGCATAATTTTATAGGGACCCCCTTTAAAGACTCTAGAAGTTTTCGGGGGTGCCTGGGTGGCTCAGTTAGTTAAGCATCTGCCCTCGGCTTGGGTCATGATCCTAGGGCCCATGATCCTAAGGCCTTGCTCAGTGGGGAGCCTGCTTCTCCCTCTCCCTTTGCCCCACCCCACAATTCATGTGGGGGGGCGCATGTGCGTGTGTGTGTGTGGGCACACTCTCTCCCAAATAAATAAATAAAATCTTTTTTTTTTTTTAAGACTCTAGAAGTTTCCAGACCACACTGTCTTTTCCCCCTTCATTTGCATCTTCTGTATGTGGTAGTAATTTTGAAAACCAGCAAAGTGTTGGGGAAGAGGTAATAGAGATAATGAGAATCTGGTTTAAAAAGAGTGTTTTGTAATCTGTATTATAAATTCTATTAGCCTGAATAAACTGTCAAATCTAAAATACCAAGAGGTTTAAGTTAGATGCCATTGAAAATGAGTATCACTATCATTTAAGTAATAATGACATTTCCTTAATGTTAATTTATCTTCTCAATATTATCCACTGTGAGACCCAACTTCCTAAGAAAATCTGAAAACTTTATCTACAATTTAAAAGTAATCTTTTAATCCCCTTAACATTTTATAATAGGCTATCAGAATGGATTTTCCTAAGCTTTCCATTGAAATGGTACCATAAACTTGGAGTACTTTCTCCATTATAGCAGTCCAATAGTTGCAAGATGGACAAAATCCTAGGCAGTTGAGTAATAGATAGCAATCATTTTTCACTTTCCTTTCTATCTCTTATACAATAATTATTTGCATTATTAGTGTTCTCTTCAATATGCTGTTTGTAGAAATATTTTAAAGTTTTCTGAGGAATAATTTAATCTAGATAACATAATCTATAAACCTGTTCAACTAGTTAATTATAACTCGAATACATTGCGGTATGGTAAAGCTAAATAGATAGCTGAAGAGCACCTCTGTGAAACACTCTTAGTTGTGGTGCTTCTCACCTTTCCAGCAGGAGGCTTCACATCACTATTAGGACATATGACCTGCTTATATATGATCTGAGCGGGGATTCTAATATCAATTTGATATTAAATATTATTAAGTCCTATTTTTCTTATTTATTAAATAAAAATAAATAGAAGTTCCTTGAATGAACTTGTAATGGATAATCTCATTATTTCTAGAACTGTACCCAACTCCTTACCCTCAGCTTATTTGTTACACAATCTGCCAGTACCTGCCTTAGACTTAGAATCTTCCACATCTGTTTTTATATTTGATTTGGGAGTTGGTAGCTTTTCACCCAGTAGCCAACATCATGTCCTCCTCCTACTATTTTCTTTGCAGCTCACTGGGGGGCTTGTGGAGGATGGATGATTGTGTCCTGAAACATAACTAGAGGACAGCCTTGACAGAAATAACCTTAATTTCTTCTGTTTTTGATGACTAGATTTATGCTTCAGTATTGTCAAAGTCACAAGATAAAGATGTCTGCTATTTCTACTACTGTTTAATATTTTCCTAGAACTAATATAAAAGTAAAGAAAACAAAATACAAAGGATATCAGCAAGATGGCAGAATAGTAGACTCTGACTTTCCTTCCTCCTGTAGATGCACTGAACAAACAGCTACACACAAATCAATTTCCTTGGAGAGAAATACGGAAACTAGTTGACTGACTCCTACACATAAGGTGACTGAGAAAATATACACATTGAAAAGAGTAGGAAAAGTTGAGACACACTCATCCCATAAACTCCTGGCATAGCAATTTGTAATCAGGAGGGAATCCCCAACTGCCAGCTTTTCCCTGAGGAGCAAAGGGTTTGGACCACATATCTAACTCCCCAACTTTTGTTGTTGCTACATAAGGACTGGCTCCCAAGTCACCTAGCTCTGAAAGTCAATGTAGCTCAACATTCATGAGTCCCTCAGGACCATATTAAACAAAGAGGAGGTTTTAAACAGAAGTGTGAGTACTTACCATGACTATACCAGTGGGCTCAGCACAGAGAGAACAGGCAAAAACACAAGGCTACCAATTTCCCCTTTGAAAGGATATGACTGGACACTTATAGCTGCTGCGTAAGGGTCGAGTTTCTTTTTCTTTTCTTTTTCTGAGCGTAGAGCTTCTAATCAACCTTCATCCAGAAGTTGACTGTGCTCCTCTAGGGGCCTTAAAAGGATTGTGGGCACTTCAGTAATTTGCTTTCCCCTCACTCACTCCAGTGATAAAAACAGGTATCCACTTTCTCCCTGGAAAGAGCTTGTCCATACATCTAGCATCCCAACTTTTATTACTGCCACCTAACGGACTGGTTTCCAAATTACCTAGCTCAGAGTGCCAAAAGGGCTTGGCATTCACAAGTCCTCCTTTACCACCAAAAACAAAGAGGCAGTTTTTAACAGATGCGTAAGTACTTCCTGCTGCTATTCCCCCACCCTTAGTACAGAGGGAACAGGCAAAAACAAAAGACTCCGAATTTCTCCCTAGAAGGGATTTGACTACGTAATTTCCCAGCTGCTACCCAAGGGTCAGGCTTCTAATTATCCTGCATCTGGGAGCTGATGGGGCACATGATTAATAGTCTTATGGAAGCCTGAGCAGACATGTCAGAACTTTGTGACTTTTCCCTCCAGCTCACCCCATTGATAAAACCAGTGGAGATAAATGATTTACCTGTCAGATAACTCAAAATAATAGCCATAAAGATGCTCACTGAAGTCATGAGAACAATATATGAGCAAAGTGAGAGTTTCAACAAAGAGAAAATGTAAATATTAAAAAGTATGAAAAAGATGGGGCACCTGGGTGGCTCAGTCGGTTAAGCATCCAATTCTTGATTTTGGTTCAGGTCATGATCTCAGGGTTGTGAGATCGAGCCCCGCATTGGGCTCTGTGCTGGCATGGAGCCTGCTTAGGATTCTTTCTCTCTCTCTCTTCCTCTCTAAAATAAAATAAAATATAAAAAAAATAAAGTTATAAAAAGAAATAGAACTGAAGAATACAAGTGAACTGAAAAATTCAATAGGGGAGTTCAACAGCAGACTAGATCAAGCAAAAGAAAGGATCAGTAAAGATCGGTCAGTGGAAATCATCCAATCAGAGGAGGAAAAATAATGAAGATAGCTTAAAGAACGTATAGGATGCCAGCAAGTGGATGAATAAACACATTATGAGAGTCCCAAAAGTTGAAGAGAGAAAGACACAGAGAGAGTATTATATGAAATAATGGCTGAAAACTTTCAAAACCTGAGGAAATAGGCATCCAGATCAAGAAAATTTAAAAAGCACAAAACAAGAGAATTTAAAGAGACCTGCACTGAGACATAATAAAATTTTCAAAAGTTAAAAAATTTTGAAAACTGTAATAAAAAAGCAACTTGTTATATATAAGGTAACCCCTGCCCCAAGACCATCTGCAGATTTTTCAGCGTAAACCTTGTAGGCCAGACGGAGTAGGATGAAACAGTCAAAGTTCAGAAAGAAAAAGAAAGAAAAGAACTGCCAGCCAAGAATACTTTGCCAGGCAAAATTGTCCTTCAGAATTGAAGGGGAGATAAAGATATTCCCGGACAAACAAAAGTTGGAGTTCATCACCACTAGACTTGCCTTATAAGAAATGCTAAAAGAAGTTCTTCAAGCTGAAATGAAAGGGTGCTAATTAGTAACATGAAAACATGAAAGGATGAAATTCACTGGGATAGGTAAATAGTCAAATTCAGAATGCTCTAATATATAATGGTGGTGTATAAATCACATATAACTCTAGTATAAAGGTTAAGAGACAAAAGTATTAAAAATGACTACAGCTACAATAATTTTTTAATGGGTACACTAAAAAGATATAAATTGTGACATCAAAAACATAACATATTGGGGCCAGGAGTAAACATGTAGAGCTTTTGTATGCTGTCCAAGTTAAGTTATAAGCTTAAAATGGACTGTTATGTTTTATGTAAGCCTCATGGTAACCACAAAGCAAAAACCTGTAGTAGATACATGAAAGATCAAGAAAGGAGTCAAAGCATACTACTACAGAAAATTATCAATCATAAAAGATGAGAGCAAGAGAGGAAGAAAAGAATAAAGGATCTACAAAACACCCCAAAAAGAATTAACAAAAGGCTTTACCTATCAAAAATTACCTTAAATGTAAATGAACTATTTCTCCAATCATAGACTGAAAGTGAAGGGATGGAAAAAGATATTCCATGCAAATGGAAACTGGAAGAGAACAGAGGCAGCTATAATTATGTCAGACAAAATAAACTTTAAGTAAAAACTATAAAAAGAGACCAAAAAGGCCATTATATGATGATAAACTGATCAATTCATCAAGAGGACATAACAATTAAAAATATTTATGCACCCAAGGGGTGCCTGGGTGGCTCAGTTGATTAAGTGTCCCAACTCTTGATTTCGGCTCAGTCATGATCTCAGGGTCGTGATATCCATCTGTACATCAGGCTCTTAGCTGGGCGTGGAGCCTGCTTATGATTCTCTCTCTCTCCCTCTCCCTCTGCCCCCTCCCCCCAACACACGTGCTCTCTCTCTCAAAAAAAAAAAAAAATATGCACCCAATATTGGAGCATTTAAATATATAGAGCAAACATTAGCAAATCTGAAGGAAGAGATAGATAATAATACAATAATAATAGGGAACTTTAGTATCCCACTTTCAACAGTGGATAGTTCAGACAGAATATCAAGGAAACACGGGACTTAAACTACACTTCAGACCAAAAAGATCTAACATATATACAGAACATTCCGTCCAACAGTGGCAGAATACACATAGAACGCTCTCTAGGATAAATAATAGGCCACAAAACCAGTCTTAACAAATATAAAAAGATTAAAATCATATCAGGCATCTTTGCTGACCACAATTATATGAAACTAGAAATCAGTAACAAGAAAAACTGGAAAATTCACAAATATGTGGAGATTAAACAACATCCTTCTGAACAACTAATGTGTCAAAGAAGACATTAAAGGAGAAATATAAAAGGATCTGAGACGGGCGCCTGGGTGGCTCAGTCTTTAAGTGTCTGCCTTCGGCTCGGGTCATGATCCCAGGGTCCTGGGATCGAGTCCCACATCGGGCTCCCTGCTCAGCGGGAAGCCTGCTTCTCCCTCTCCCACTCCCCCTGCTTGTGTTCCTGCTCTCGCTGTCTCTCTCTGTCAAATAAATAAATAAAATCTTAAAAAAAAAAAAAAAGGATCTGAGGCAAATGAAATGGAAACAACACTAAAATTATGGAATGCAGTAAAAGCTTTAAGAGGGAAGTATATAGTGATAAATGTCTACATCAAAAAACCAAAGATCTCAAACAACCTAACTTTATACCACATGGAACTAGGAAAGGAAGAACAACTAAGCCTGAATTTAGTAGAAGGAGAAGATAACAAAGATCAGAGCAGAAATAAATGAAATAGAGACTAGGGAGATAATAGAAAAGATCAATGAAACTATGAGTTGGTTTTTTTAAAAGATAAAATTGACAAAACTTTAGCTAGCCTAACAGAGAAAAAGAGAGAAGACTCAAAATCAGAAATGAAAGAGATGTTACAAATAATGCCACAAAAATACAAATGACCATAAGAGACAAGATGGACAATTATATGCCAACAAATTGGACAACCTAGAATGGATAAATTCCTAGAAACATGCCATCTAAAAAGAACAAACTATGGAGAAATAGAATATTTCAACAGACCAATAACATGCAAGGCAATTGAATCACTAATCAAAACTCTTTCAACAAAGATAAGGCCAATAACAGATGGCTTCACTGGTGAATTCTACCAAACATTTAAAGAATTAGTGGCAATCCTCAAACTCATCCAAAACAATCAAAGAGTAAGGAACATTTCCAAACTCATTTTACAAGGCCAGCTTTACCCTGATACCAAAGCCAGGTAAGGACATTATAAGAAAAGAAAATTATAGGGCACCTGGGAGACTCAGTAGGTTAAGCATCTGCCTTTGGCTCAGGTCGTGATCCCAGTGTCCTGGGATTGAGTCCCACATCAGGCTCCCTGCTCAGTGGGGAGCCTGCTTCTCCCTCTCCCTCTGCCTGCAGCTCCCCCTGTTTGTGCTCTTGCTCTCCCTCTTTATCGCTCTGTCAAATAAATAAATAAATAAAATCTTTTAAAAAAAAGAAAAGAAAATTATAGGCCAATATCCCTAATGGACGTATATGCAGAAGTTCTCAACAAAATACTACTAAACAGAATTCAGCAGTATATTAAAAGGATTATACACCATGATCAAATTGGACTTATCTCTGGGGTCCATAGGTAGTTCCTCATATTCAAATCAATAAACATGCCATAATGAGGAGAAAATAATCATATTATCATTTCAGTAGATGCAGTGAAAGCATTTGACAAAATTTAACAACCTTTGATATAACTCTCAACAGATTAGGTATAGAAGGAATGTACCTCAAAAAAATAAAGGTCTTACATAACAAGTTTACAACTAACATACTCACTGATGAAAAGCTTTCATCAGGATCAAGATCAGGAACAAGACAAAGGCATCCACTCTCATCACTTCTATTCAACTTAGTACTGGAAATCCTAGCCAGCACAATTAGGCAAGGAAAAGAAATAAAAGGCATCCATATCAGAAAGGAAAAAGTAAAATTGTCTTTGTTTACAGAATATATTATCTTACGTATAGAAAATCCTAAAGACTTCACCCAAAAACTGTTAAAACTAATGAATGAATTTAGTAAAGTTGCAGGATACAAAATCAAACAAAAACTGGTTGCATTTCTATACACTAACAACAAACTATCTTGAAAAAGAAATTAAGAAAACAATCCCATTTCTAATTGCATCAAAAAGAATAAAATGCTTAAAAATAAATTTAACAAAGGAGGTAAGAGATCTGTACAATGAAAATTATAAGACATTTCTGAAAGAAATTGAAGACAAATAAATGGCAAGATATCTCATGTTCATGGATTGAAACAATTAATATTGTTAAAATGTCCCTGGTACACAAAGTGATCTACACATTCAGCTCAATCCCTATCAAAATTCAAATGGCCTTTTTTACAGAAATAGAAAAAAGCAGGCATAAAATTCACATGGAATCATAAAAGACCCCAAATAACTAAAACAATTTTGAGCAAGAAGTGCAAATTTGGAGGCATTTTACCTCCTCATTTCAAACTATATTACAAAACTATAGTAATCAAAATAGTATGGTATTGGCATAAAAACACACAGATCAGTGGAACAGAATAGAGAACCCAGAAATAAACCCACATATATATAGTCAACTAATTTTTTGACAAAGACACCAAGAATACACAATAGGGAAATTATAGCATCTTCATTAAATGGTATTAGAAAATTGGATAATCACATGCAAAAGAATAAAATTGGATCCTTATCTCATACCATACACAAAAATCAACTCAAAAAGGACTAAAGATTCAAATTAAAGACCTGAAACTGTAAAACTCTTATAAAAAAACATAGGGGAGGGGCACCTGGGTGGCTCAGTCATTAAGCGTCTGCCTTCGGCTCAGGTCATGATCTCAGGGTCCTGGGATTGAGCCCCACATTGGGCTCCCTGCTCAGCGGGAAGCCTGCTTCTCCCTCTTCCACTCCCCCTGTTTGTGTTCCTGCTCTCGCTATCTCTCTCTCTCTGTCAAATAAATAAATAAAATCTTTAAAAACAAACAAAAAAAACTTAGGGGAGAAGATCATTGAGATTAGTCTTGTCAGTGATTTTTTGGATCTTACACCAAAACCAAATATGTAAGACTGTATAAAACTAAAATGTTTCTGCACAACAAAGGAAACTATCAACAAACTTAAAAGGCAACTTATAGACTAGAATGAAACATTTGCAAAATATATACTCAATAAGGAGTTAATATCCAAGATATGTAAGGAACTCTTACAACTAATAGAAATAATAGTAATAATCAAGATTTAAAATGGGCAAAGGACCTGAATAGACATTTTTCCAAAGAAGACATAAATATGGCCATCAGATGTATGAAAAGATCCTCAACATCAGTAATCATCACAGAAATGCAAATCAAAACCACAGTTACATATCACCTCGAACCTGTTTAAGATGGCTATTATCAAAAAATTAAAAGATAAATGTTGACGAGAATGTGGAGAAATTGGAACCTTGTACACAGTTGGTAGGAATGCAAAATGATGCAGCTGCTATGGAAAACAGTATGGGGGGGGTTCCTCAAAAAGTTAAAAAATAGAACTACCATAGGATCCAGCAATCCCACTTCTGGGTACTGATCTAAGAGAATTGAAATCAGGATCTCAAAGACAAATTAGCACTCCCATGTTCATAGAAGCATTATTCACAATAGCCAAGATACGGAAACAACCTAAGTTTCTATTGATGGTTGGATGAAGAAAGCCTACAAGGGAATATATTATTCAGCCTTGCAAAATATGCAAAATATTGGATATGGATCAATTTGGGGCCATTATGCTAAGTGAAATGAGCAGTTACAGAAAGACAAATACTGCATGAATCCATTTATATGTGGTATCTAAAATAGTCAAATTCATAGAATCGAAGAGTGGGGTTAAAGGGGAGATGGGAAGTTATGAATCAGCAGGCATAAAATTTTAATTAAGCAAGATGAGTAAGTTATAGAGATCTGCTATACAATGTTGTACCTATGGTCAACGATACTGTATGATACACTTAAAAACTTGTTAAGAGGGTAGACCTCATGTTAAGTGTTTTTACCATAATTAAATAAAATTAATTTTAAAAAGACTGAAAATAATTTAATCAAGCACCAACTCGAGAAAGGGAAGATCAACAAAGAATGCCCAAGAAAGTAGAGGAAGGAAAGAATAGAGGGCAGCTATTAATTTAATAGGATTCTAAAAAAGTAAATGGGAAGACTGAAATTCTGTTTGTGTTTAAAAAGTACTGACAAGATAAATGAAGAAAAAGAAGATATAAATAAATTTCAGGGTGAAGGAGAGAAACATAATGAGAGACATAGTAGATACACCAGAATTCTTAAAAGTAAGACAGAATTGGGAACTCCCCCCTTAGGCAAACTTTACATAAAAAGAGAGACATTCTGTACTTCATTTTGAGGTTATTTTAATTTTGATATCAAAACCAGACAAAGGCAAAAAGAAGAGAATTGCAATTATTAGACCAATCTCATCTATAAACATATATGTAATCTTAAATAACTGTTAATAAGCTAAATACAGCAATATATGTTAAAAAAAATCTCATAACACTTGATCATGTAGGGTTTACCTAGAATGAAAGTATGATTTATCATTAATAAATTCATTATTACAACATACCCAATTAATAGACTTAAAAAATCTTTATGTTTACCTCAATACATACAGAAAAGCAATAAATAAAATTCAACAGTGCTTCATTATTAACAAAAAATCCTCATAGTAAACTGGTAATTGAAGGGAAAAATTTTCTGGCAACTTTTTAATGGTCTCTATCAAAAAATATACATATTTGACTCTATAGTCCAATAGTAGAAGCATTCTCTTTGAAATTAGGAAAAGATGTCTACTATCATGACTTCTATTCAATATTATGCCTGTCTTAGCACAGTAAAAGAAGATACAAGGATGGAAAATAAACAAACAAAACTGCTACACACACACACACACACACACACACACACACACACACTTACACCTAATGTGAAGTGAAATGCAAAATAATGTCTTGCCCAGGGACAGCTGGTGAATAACAGAACCAAGAGTTCACACATAATTTGGCTCCAATGTCTGAACTCAACAACTTCTGTACTGTCCAGTGGCGCAGAGAATTGAGGAAAAAACTGTTCACTTCAAATGCAATCTAAATTGCAGGCATGCTTCTCATAAATTTCCTCACCAGTTAAATAATTAACCAGAAATTTACATGAATATTATTAGCAAATTTTTTATTTCTCTTCCAATAGATTTAGTTCTTCGTGTTTTTAGACTTGTCCACTCTTTCGGTATGATAAATAGTGCCAGAGTGAATATTGTTGGGTCTCTGTATATGTAGAATAGTTTCTTTGAGGTTTATTTTCTGTGGATACAGTCATACGAGCAGCATTAACAGGTAAAAAATTGTGAACTATGGCTATTGGCATAAATTGGCAAATTTCTAAAGCAATTTGTGGTGACCCTGAAATATGATAAGTGAGTTTCTAAATATATGATTAACTCATGAATTAAGAGCTTCTTTAAATGGTGCTTATACTTGGATAGTAGTGTTTTGCTAACTTGTGAATATGGTATATTGAAGTCATTCTTTGAAACAGGTTTCTATTGCAAAATAAGTTGTTAATTAATTTTACTTTATTTTAGTTGTATTATTTTTTAGTATACACACAGTTATTATTGAAGCTAGAAGTTGGGAACTTAATCATACAATTCTAATGTTTTATATGTTTAAAATTTTCATAATAAAAAACTGAGAAATGCTTTTTTCAAACTACTTGAATTAATGTATAAAAAGCAAAACTATATAAGCAGAAGATTAGTTTTTAAAAGTAGATTTCAAATGTTCATATGGTGAAATATTTTGTTACATTTGATTTTCCTCAGAATTAGAAAATGAAAGGGGTCATCAAGTCATTTCATATGAGTATATATATTCATTTCATATATATATATATATATGTGTGTGTGTGTGTGAGGCAGTAAAGCTTAGTGGGTAAGATCATAGAATTTGGAACCAAACTTCCTGCATTTAAATCTTGACTCTACCATATACTAGCTCTGGGACTGCAAACAAATTACTTTTCTTAGATTCAGTTTTCTCTGTAAAAATGGTCATACTTATTTTTATTTTTATTTGTGATTACAAATTTATTTTTAATTTTGGAGCATTTTATGCCCAGAGTGATTGATGCTTCTATTTTGTCCCTTTGTTTCTGGGTAGGTGGAAACAAATTGTTCAAAATGTATAGTCTTTATGGGATAGAGAAGATATGGGCAAAGAAGGTATCAGAGCTGTTTCTCTGATTTTGGTTTGAACTTTCCTTATATTCTTGAATCTTTCTTCTTTTTTTCTTATTTGTTTTCCAGATTAAATGCATTTATGGAAAAAGAACAACTGGATGGTAAGATAATAGTAGAATATTGTAACACTGCAATGGATTCCTCAGCGGAAAACAATATGTATGTAAACAAAGTGTGGGTTCAATGTGAGAATGAAAGCTGTTTGAAATGGAGATCATTGTCAAGTGAGGATGCAGCCAAAGTTGATCACAATAAACCATGGTACTGCTTCATGAACACTGATTCAAGATACAATAAGTGCTCTATTTCTGAAGAAGACTTCCCTGAAGAGGCTCAGCTTCATGAAAGTGGATTTAAGATCGTCTATTCACAGCTCCCTCTTGGAAGCCTGGTTTTGGTAAAATTACAGAATTGGCCAAGGTAAAGTTGTTGTTATTTCATAATAAACTGTTGAGTTACAGTCTTGCTAAGTTGATGAATTTTTAAAACTTTTCAAAGAATCAACTTTTTTTCTACTGTTTGTCTAATTTATTTATTGTTTCCTGATCTCATCATTATTATCTTCCTGACATTTTGGGGTCTAATTCTTTTTTTTCTAGTTTCTTAAATTGGAAACTTTAGGTAACTGATTTAAATCTTTTTTTTTCCCCTTAATATAGGCAACCACAGCTAAAAATTTCTCTTTAAGCATAGTATTAGCTATATCCCACAAATTTTGATATATTGTGTTTTATTACCATTCAGTTTCAAATATTTACTAATTTTCTGTGTGATGTCTTTCAAATGATCTGTTAAAAGTGTATTTTTACCTGATATTTGGGGATTTCTAAATATCTTATTGTTATTGAGCTCTAATTCAAGTCTATTGTCCAGTGAGGATATTTATGATCATTACTTTGAATTCTTTATCATGCATATTACTTATCTCTGTTTCATTTAGCTGTTTTGCTGTGGTCTTGTTCTGTTCTTTCATTTGTGACATATTCCTCTTCCTCCTCATTTTATCTAACTCTCTTTGTTTCTGTGTATTAAAAAAGTCAGCTATGTCTCCTGATCTTGAAAGTAGTGGCCTTATGAAGAAGAGGTCCTGTGGTGGCCCATAGTGCAATGCCCCATGTTCACCAGAACCAGGGGTGTATCCTATATGGGTTGCTTGCACCCTACTATTGTGGCTGAGCTGTGTTTGCCTCTAGTCCAGTTGGCTGCAATGGCCCACTTTGCTTGTTGTGGGTACACTGAGCAGAGTTTGGCCCTTGTGCCATTGAGGGATCAGCGTGGGGCTGCTGTGGGCTTGTGGTTGGGTAGCGTCAACAATCAGACCAGAGGCCTGTCCCCAGTCCGCCCTGCCGGGGCTGTAGTTGGCCTGATCAACAGGGCATTCTCTCTGTGCTGCCAGCTATAAGTTTTGGCTACTGGGACTGTGGATGCACTGGTGTGTGTGGTTATCTTCCCCTCTCCCAAGGAAGAAGTCATTTTGGAGTGGCGCCAGTCCTTGTTGGGATTGCTTGCAGAGTGTATCAGGCAGAAGCTGCTTTGGAGGGACACCTGCTGAATCTCTTTTGTACTTTTATATGAAATGAATTCTATTCTTTAAGAAGAGGTTTTTTTCAGTCTGTTTTCTCTCTGTTGTTCAGATTGGATCATTTCTAAGTTCACTGATTCTTGACTCTTTCATATTCATTCTGCTATTGTGACTATCCATTGAGCTTTTTGTTTTAGTTATTGTATTTTCAGGTGTAACATTTCCATTTGGTTCTCTCTATATCTTCTATTTATTTGTTAGATTTTCTTTTTTTTTTTTTCATTTTGGATCTTATTTAAATCTGTTTTAGCAGGCTGGCCCTACTACTGCACTGGAGAGATATGAGAGAACCTCTTGTTCCTTCTTTTTTTTTTTTAAGATTTTATTTATTTATTTGACAGAGAGTGACACAGCGAGAGAGGGAACACAAGCAGGGGCAGAGGGAGAGGGAGAAGCAGGCTTCCCGCGGAGCAGGCAGCCCGATGCAGGGCTCGATCCCAGGACACTGGGATCATGACCTGAGCCAAAGGCAGACGCTTAACGACTGAGCCACCCAGGTGCCCCCCTCTTGTTCCTTCTTGTCAGATGGGAGTGGAGGTCTAGGTTTTCTACTCAGCCTCCACTTACTCTCTGGAAAGGGAGGGGTGCCTCATTACTGCTGGGCAGGGATGAGAGTTCAGGCTCCTCACTCACCAACTTGGCTGGGAGAGGTACGGGTACCTTGTTACTCATCTCCACTGATACCATGGGGGGAGAATCATGTTAATTCTGGAAGGTGATAAAAATTCCAACTTCCCAGTAGTCCTCCTCCACCACTATCTGAGTGGGGAGGAAGTGGGGGCTTTATTACTGCTGGGTGGGTTGAAGTCCAGGCTCACCACTTGGCCTTTGTTGATAAGGATAGAGATGGGAATCTGTAGATTTTTCCATGGTATTTGGCTGGGAAAAAAGCAGCTATTGCTTTAAAGTTTTCTGTCTTGCTAGGTTGCCCCTATCCTGGTCCTATGACTAGAAAGAGCAGGCTTCATATGGACTTTTTGTTCCTTTGCATCCATTGGTACCTCTGGGTTGCTGGCTTCTTTAGCACCCAGTCTAGGATATATGAGGCAAAAAGAGCACTGAGGGAACTCACTGCCATGTCATTCTTCAGGTCTTGAGGCCCTTCTCTGGTTTATCTTCTCTTCATCTTTTAGAATCTTCTTATGTTTATTTGATGTATAATGCTGAGGAATTTTTGGTGTTCTTAGTGGGAGGAATACAGAGAATTGAGTCTACCTCAACTTGTCCAGAACTGGAATCTGCAGAATAGATTTGCTTTAGCTTTTTTGTCTAAATCACATACCCAGAGCCCCTTATTCTATTATTTTCTCAGAGTATCAAAAATATGAACTTGTTGTCTGAGATTTCCTAGCTTTTTTCCTTCTCTAATTTTATTTTTTAAATTTTAAAATTGAATTATTTCCATATTTTAACTAATAAACTTTATTTTCTAGAGCAGTTTTAAGTTTGCAGCAAAATTGAATGGAAAGTGCAGGGTCTTCACATATCTCCCCCCTAGTCCCACACAACCTCATATACCATCAAAATCCCAAATCAGTGTGGCACATTTGTTACAATCTATGAGCCAGCATTTACCCATCATTGTTGACCGAAATCCATAGTGAATCATTAGGATTCACTCTTTGTGCTGTACATTCTATAGGTTTTGACAAATGTATAATGTGACATGTATTCGCCATTATAATATCATACAGAATAGTTTCACTGGCTTAAAAATCTCCTCTGTTTCACCTATTCATCCCTCCCACCACCCCCTGGCAACTGGGGATCTTTATACTATGTCCATAGTTTTGCCTTTTCCAGAATGCTGCATTGTAATCACAATATGTAGCCTTTCAGATTGGCTTCTTTCACTTGGTAATAGGCATTTAAGTTTCCTCTATGTATTTTCATGGACATACATGGTTGTTTTAATTTGCATTTCCCGGATGACATATGATGTGGAACATCTTTTAATATTCTTATTTGTCATCTGTATATCTTCTTTGGTGAGATGTCTGCTCAGGTCTTTTGCCTATCTTTTAATTGAGTGGTTCACTTTCTTATTGTAGAGCTTAAGAGTTCTTTGTATATTTTGGATACCAGTCCTTTATCAGATATGTGTTTTGCAGATATTTTCTCCCAGTCTGTGGCTTATCTTCTCATTCTTACTAGTATCTTTCACAGAGCAGACATTTTTAATTTTAATGAAATCCCACTTACCAATCTTTTTTTCATGGATGGTGCTTTTGGCGTTGTATCCCCACTTTTATTTGTACGTTCTCTTTCCTTTATTCATATTGATCCTTTCTTCTTCGATTTGGTTTATACTCCCAGCAGTTTCTCATCAGTGTAAGCTTTTGTCCTGGAAAGGAGTTTTGTTGGTTAGTTTTAAGTGTTCACAGAGCCCAGACAGCTCCAATAACTTCAGGTTTTGTTGCTATCCACCTCACAGTTTTGGCTGCTGTACTCATGTTGACCTGCTGCACTTTTCAGTAAGTACTCCTTACAGTTTTGAGGCTCTTATTTCACAAACCCATCAGACCACTGGTTGCCTACACCCCACCCCCCCACCCCCGCTTTCCCTCATACAGATGCTAGTAATATGTGGGTCTTGTACCTGTCAATAGTTTGTACTTGCCTGCTTCTATTTTGGTAGTTTCTGTGGATAGCTTATCACTTAGTTTTGTTATAGATGTATGTCAGGTTTTGACTGTGCTATTATAGTTGTTCTACCTGTACTTACGGGAAAATTTCAGGAGATTCTAAAACCCTAACACCATTGCTGCTATCTTCCTAGAATCCCTTGCTATTTTACATTATATTCTCCTACTTAACATTCTCAAAGCTGGCATACTCTGGCTCATATTACCTCGTTTTCATTCACATTCAGCTGTTCTCCATGAAGAATATAAAATGTTTGCTTTCATAGAGAGACTGTGATGGACTTACTGTAACACACCACACATACACAGGCGCGCACACACACAGACAAGAGGCCTTCAAATCAAACCTATAGTTGTGTTATTGTTCTGTCACTTACTATATTGTGGGCTGAATTGTGTTCCCCAAAAGAGATACTTCAAAGCTGAAACCTCAGAAGTGACTGTATTTGGAATCAGGACCTTTAAAGAGGTGATTAAATGAAAATAGGCCATTAGGATGGGCCCTACACCAATCTGACTGGTATTCTTATGAGAAGAGGAAATTTGGATACACAAAGAGGCACCAGGGATGCACATGCACAGAGGAAAAACTATGTGAATGCATAGCAGGAAGGTAGCCAAGGAGAGGCTTCAAGAGAAACCACCCCTACTGACCTATTGACTTAGACTCAAAGCCTCCAAAACTATGAGAAAATAAGTTTCTGTTGTTTAAGCCACTCACTCTGTGGTATTTTTCTATGGCAGCCTTAGCAAACTAATACATTTAATATCTTTGCAAATGTGGAAATCTCTCTGAGATATATACCTTTTGCTACTGAGGACTTTTCTAGAGATCAAATGTGAAATGTTGTAAATATATACATATTATTTATTTAAATATTAAAAATATTATTTTCTTTTGTAAAATAATTAGGATGGGCATGAAGAGGAACTAGATAGCTATGTAAAAACAAATATCTTAAAAGACATGAATATGAATGCTTATTTTATGAGGTTACTTATGAAGGTATTTATAGTCCATGTCATTTTTCAGATCTAAAATTAATATTTTGAAAGCAGAGAATTTGTATTTTCTAATGGAAATTCTGAAGTCTCAATAACTAATTCAAGAAATGTATTTGTTTCTTATCACTATATCTGAAATATTATGTTAGAAATCTGATTAGGAATTTCTTTTGCAGTTTTGTGCTTGTAACTGAGGATTAAGACTTGAAATACAAATGAAACATGTTTTACTCCAGGCTCTAAATTATCTCTAATCTATGATTAGGACCATCAAAATACCTGCAAAATGCAGCTGTATCTACTTCTTGCTATTTGGAAAGAATAGAATGCTTTGGCTAAGTAGTAATATGTATTTTTCTTTATGAACTAAGTATAGTTGAGCACAGGCTTAAAATATAGCCTTAAAATATTAAAAAACTCAAATCTAGTTATATTTCATATTCAATGCTACAGATACATAGAAAGATGATAACAGGATAAATTGCAATAGCAGAATTTAAAGCTAGAATTAACCCACTAAACACAGTCAAACATCAGTTCTTAATTAAACAATATTAAAGATGTTGAAGTTTCAAGTGGAAAGACCAGCTAGCTGGCTGTAGAGACACTTAGCAGGTGGCATTATCTGGGTCAGTTCTCATTAGCCCATGGCCTTACACCCAACCTTGAAGGCTCAGAAACTCAATCTTATCAACATCCCAAGTTATTCTTTCCCAGAACAGTTGACCTTCTCTAATAAAGCTTTAAAAAGCTAGAGACTGATAGAGAATCTAGAAATGCCTATTTAATCTTTATATAATAAAAATAAAGAATTGTCAAGAGAAAGCCCTTTGTCTATGGGCAAGGTCCATGGAAAATCAAATTACAATAGTTACATTTACCTCCACACTGTGAGATAGCACACACTTATATACTTATAAAAGTACATATGCAGCCTCTTGCCTTTGGGTTATGCTATGTCTGTTTGTGCTGATGGTGGGGAGAAGAGAGAAGAGAAAAGCTATATTCATGTTAAGCAGCCTTAATTTTTAAAAAATGATCAGATAGCATTGTATTCAGCTAGAAAGAGCATAGAAGTTAAAAGTAAAAAATAATGGTGCATATCTCCCCTAGTAGGGGCAGATACATTGTCAAGCAGAAACTAGGCTTCTGTTGAAAGTAACTACCTTGGGCATATTTACACATTTTACAAAGCTTTTTTGTAAATATGAAAATTAATTTATAGAAAATATATTTGCATTCTAAGGTACTATAGTATAAACAATTTAGTAGTAAAATATGCCTTTAAATTAACAAACCAATGCAGTGATACATTTTAGATATAGTATTAAAATTTATAAATTGAGATTTCTATAGATCCTTTCAGTCTTATAAAATATTATTTGATTAGTCCTTATGTGCATTCTTTTATCTATGGATTAATATACTTATAATGTGTGTGGGGGGAGGGTGGGGATGGGGAATTGCCTCTTCCTATAAGCCCCCTGTAGTTAGGTACAGCTTAGAGATTTTGTGGCAAATACAGCATTCAGTTAGTGATGATTCCAACTCATCCATTTTGTTTCCCACAGATTAAGAATGAGGCCCAAGTAAAATTAGCTCTCCTCTTAAACATCCAAACCATAGTTTGAAAATAACAGTCATGTACTTCTCATTGAGTATAAATACACGACAACTAAAATCATGCTTAAGCTTCAACTTCTACTGAAGGCAATAGCTCTTATTAAAGATCATTGCCACTGGATGAGAAATGTGATCAGTTTCTTCATGATATATTTGCACTCCTCTTGAAGCTACTTGTTGTGCCCAAATTTCCCCTTTCCCCCAAGTGGATTCCAACACCTGGTGCCTATTTGTCTTTGTTGTATGTGTACATTTTACCTCCCACCACCCACAGATTCTAAACTTAATCACACAACTTTCCTTGTAATTCTAATACCTTCCCATTGGTTTGCCGACTCTTACTCTCCCTCTCCACTTTTAAGCCCACAAGACAACATTTCAGAATTTCTCATCAATATGAACGTGAAAAATCAGGAAGTAGAAGTGCACAATGCACTATCATCGTTGACAGTTTTGGAACACAAAAAGAGGTCAGAGTGAAAGCAAAAAATGGACATCAGCTTTCTTCAATCACACTGAGTCAAAGAAAATGATGGATATAGCACATGGAGAGAAGTAATCATGTTTTCTGCGTCTGTTGCCTCTCCTCAGCTTCTCCCGCAGTTTGGTACATTCTGTTTTAGCTGAAACACACAAACTAGAAGTCAGACAATTCCTTTGCACCGCCTGAAGAAATACTAACATGCCCCAATTATCTGAACATTTGACAATACTTTTCATAATTCATCTGTAAATCAGCATGCAATATTTTGTCTAATATGACATGTTTTAAATAATGAACAAAAGCTTTTTTCTTTTATTGGCCTCTCATTCTTTTTAGGAGTCATCTCTATTTTCACTTACATTTTATTTATTTTTTAAATTTTTATTTGTATTTTATATAGTAATAATTTAAATTGAATACTCTCGGGGTCTTCTCTGCATTGGGAGCAGCTCTCCTGCCACAGCCCCCTCATCCCCTGAAAATGTACACCTGTGCAAAGTTCATCTCCACCCCCTTCTAGGTCAGGAGCACCTCTCAGCTGTTGAGCCGATCACTGTCTGCAGTGGTGCTAAAACCACCGGAGACACTGACAGATGAGGTACCTTATAAGAGCCTCAGCAGCTTGGCAGCCCCACGTCCCCTGACCTCACTTATTCCTAGCCGCAGCTTCCAAACCAGCATCTCATTTCAAGGGACATCGACACAGCAGCCAAATTCATTGGGGCTGGGGCTGCCACGGTAGGGGTGGCTGGCTCTGGGGCTGGAATTGGGACTGTGTTTGGAGCCTCATCATTGGTTATGCCAGGAATCCCTCTCTGAAGCAGCAGCTCTTTTCCTATGCCATTTTGGGCTTTGCCCTCTCGGAGGCCATGGGGCTCTTTTGCCTGATGGTGGCCTTTCTCATCCTCTTCGCCATGGGAAGGAGCCGTCTCCACCTCCCATAGGTCTTTCTCCCGTGTCTTGTCCGCCCTGTATGTTCCTTTTCCTATACCTCCCCAGGCAGCCTGGGGAAAGTCGTTGGCTCAGGGTTTGACAGGGGGAAGACAAATAAATACTGTATTATTAAGAAAAAATAAAAATAAAAAATAAATAAATTGAATACTCTCAGGCCCAGTAGGTTTTGTGTAAAAGAAGTTGTATCAGAATTTGTGTCAGAAAAGCTTATCTTAAACATAATAACTGCAAGATATTTTTCTTTCATATCTCAAGTGTTAGAAATCCTGTGATTGTTTTACACTGAATGAAATTGGTGCTACTTATAATTTGGTATTAAAATTTTTGTGAGGTGCAAATCACCTAGTATTAAACATGAGCCCCTTGTGTTTTACAAAGGATAGTCAACAAATGTAATGTAACAATCACAGTTTGATTTCTTTTTAAATAGTTCCTAATCCATTGGAGGACCCACTGTTTCTTAATTTCTGATAAATTAGGAGTCTCCAATACAGCTGCCATTCACTTTTAGTCATTTATTTGCCTATTGAAATCTTCTTCTTTTGAGTGAGTTCCTTCAGAAATGTAGATTTCCAATGTAGGTTTAAAAGATAAACTCCACTCAAGTTTTCTCTTAAGCACTCTTAAGCCCAATAAGGGTTGCCAAATAGCAATGATGCTGTGATGTGAACCTGACAGTAACTAGATAGTCATCTTCATTTAGGTCCTGAACCTCTACTTGACTTTTCATTATCATTTCCAATTTTCCAAAGTATTAGGCTGCTTTGGGTTCCACATAGTCTGACTCAATTTGTAATCCTCTAGCCCTTCCTCTTCCATGATCTAAGGCTGCTAGGCAGACCTTCCACCTACCCTTTCCCTAACTCAGAGAGTCCAAGAGCCAAAGAACTCTGCTCAGCATCCAGGGAGCAGCTAGACGTCTGCTCCGTTCTCACACTCCACCCTCCCTGGTGACTGGTGCACCCAACTCACCACCTCCTGGCAACTACACTTGGGATTTGTCAATTTCCTGGAATCAAACTTTTTGCATTAATAATACTAAGCATTAATAATACTGAAATATTTTTATTAGTTTACATTATGTTATTTATAATCTGTAAAAACTTTTTTACAATGGTATGGTAGATATATTTCTATATTTATGACTTTGTAACTTTCATATCAATTGATAATTTAATAGTTCAACCATCTATAGTCCTCGAGCCCAAGTAATTTATGGATTTTGCATTTTTGTAATTTCAGATTCTTATAGCATGATCTGTATGCCTCCTTTAGGTTTTAAAATTATCTAAATATCTAATTTATCTAAAACCTACATTGGAAATCTACATTTCTGAAGGAACTCACTCAAAAGAAGAAGATTTCAATAGGCAAATAAATGACTAAAAATGAATGGTAGCTGTATTGGAGACTCCTAATTTATCAGAAATTAAGAAACAGTGGGTCCTCCAATGGATTAGGAACTATGGTTTCTAAATAATTAAATGAGGCAAAAAATGTTTTTGTATCATTCTTTCTACCTCTCAATTATACCAATTATTGTATCTATATATAATTGTATACCTTTATATGATTAGTTTGCTAGGGCTGCCATAACAAAGTGTCACAGACTGGGTAGCTTAAAAATAACAGAAATTTAATTTCTTACAATTCTGAGGCTAGAAGTCTCAGGTTAGATTGTCAGCAGGTTGATTTCTTCTGAGGTTTTCTCCTTGACCTGTAGATGCGTCTCTCTCCTTGTGTCTTCACATGGTCTTCCCTCTGTGCATGTCTGTGTCCTAATCTTCTCTTTTTATTTATTTTTTATTTAATTTAAATTCAGTTAATTTACATATAATGTCTTATTGTTTCAGAAGTAGAGGTAAGTGATTCATCAGTCTTATATAATACCCAGTGTTTATTACATCACATACCCTCCGTAATGTCCATCAACCAGTTACTCCATTCCCCCACCCTCGTCCCCTCCAGCAACCCTCAGTTTGTTTCCTATGATTAAGAGTCTCTTATGGTTTGTCTCCCTCTCTGATTTCATCTTGTTTTATTTTTTCCTCTCTTCCCCTATGATCCTCTCTTTTGTTCCTTACATTCCACATATGAGTGAGATCATATGATAATTGTCTTTCTCTGATTGACTTATTTTGCTTAACATGATACCTTCTAGTTCCATCCACATCATCGCAAATGGCAAGATTTCATTTTTTTCGATGGCTGAGTAACATTCCATTGTATATATATACATCACATCTTCTTTATCCATTCATCTTTCAATGGACATCTGGGCTCTTTCCATGGTTTGGCTATTGTGGACATTGCTGCTATAAACATTGGGGTGTTGTGCCCCTTCGGATCACTACATTTGTATCTTTAGGGTAAATACCCAGTAGTGCAATTGCTGGGTCATAGGGTAGCTCTACTTTCAACTTTTTCGAGGACTATCCATACTGTTTTCCAGAGTGACTACACCAGCTTGCCTTCCCACCAACAGTGTAGGAGGGTACCCCTTTCTCCGCATCCCCGCCAACATCTATCATTTCCTGACTTGTTAATTTTAGCCATTCTGACTGGTGTGAGGTGGTATCTCATTGTGGTTTTGATTTGGATTTCCCTGATGCCGAGTGATGTTGAGCACTTTTTCATGTATCTGTTGGCCATTTGGATGTCTTCTTTTCAGAAATGTCTGTTCATGTCTTCTGCCCATTTCTTGATTGGATTGTTTGTTTTTTGGGGTGTTGAGTTTGATAAGTTTTTATAGATTTTGGATACTAGCCCTTTATCTGATATGACATTTGCAAATATCTTCTCCCATTCTTGGTTTGTCTTGGTTTTGTTGACTGTTTCCTTTGCTGTGCAAAAGCTTTTTATCTTGATGAAGTCCCAATAGTTCATTTTTGCCTTTGTTTCCCTTGCCTTTGGAGATGTGTCTAGCAAGAAGTTGCTATGGTCAAAGTCACAGAGGTTGCTGCCTGTGTTCCCCTCTAGGATTTTGATGGATTCCTGTCTCACATTTAGGTCTTTCATCCATTTTGAGTCTATTTTTGTGTAGGGTGTGGGAAATGGTCCAGTTTCATTCTTTTGCATGTGGCTGTCCAATTTTCACAACACCATTTGTTGAAGAGACTGTCCTTTTTCCATTGGATATTCTTTCTTTCTTTGTTGAAGATTAGTTGCCCATAGAGTTGAGGGTCCATTTCTGGGTTGTCTCTTCTGTTCCATTGATCTATGTGTCTATTTTTTGCCAGTACCTTACTGTCTTGATGATTACAGCTTTGTAATGGAGCTTAAAGACTGGAATTGTGATGCCAACAGCTTTGGTTTTCTTTTCAACATTCCTTTGGCAATTAGGGGTCTTTTCTGGTTCCATAGAAATTTTAGGGTTAGTTGTTCCAGCTCTGTGAAAAAAAGTTGATGGTATTTTGATAGGGTACTCAGAAAATTCATGAAAGAAATTGAAGAAGATGCAAAGAAATGGAAAAACATTCCATGCTCATGGATTGGAAGAACAAATATTGTTAAAATGTCTATGCTATCTAGAGCAATCTATACATTCAATGCAATCCCTAATCTTCTCTTTTTAAAAGGAAACCACTCATGCTAGATTAGGGCCCACCTTTTAACTTAGTCACTTCCATAAAGACACTGTCTCCAAATACAGTCACATTCTGAGGTACTGGGGTTATAAGAACTTTAACATATGAATTTGGTGAGGGGAACACAATTTGGTTCATAATGATGGCACTTTATAATATTTTAATTTGCCAAAAACCAAAAATGTATAAAGCACATGTTTGTGTGAATTTTGTAACAGCATATTGAGGAACTGGAGTCACAGCAAGGTCTCATTATCTGCTTGAGGCCTCTTGTCTGGTAGAAGGCAGAGCCGGAGCCTGGATCTCCTGATTTGAATCTCACTATCTTTTTTCACGAGGGAACTGAGGTAGAACTTGGCATCCCTTAGTCACAGCTTCCTGACTTTATTTGCTGCCTTCCTTTCCTGCTTTAGGCTCCAAACAGTAGGTCAGAGTCTAGAAAGATTGGTAAAATAGTTAAAACTTAGTTGATGTATATATATTTTGTTTTTGTCAAAGAGAAAAATGAAACATATTTCTAGAATTTCTAGAGGTTTGTGGCACAAAAGGACATACTCCTAAAGATTTATTTTTAGTAAAGGATAAATTTTATTTCCCATACTAAAAATTTTTAGAAATTTGGTCTCCTTTCAGTGGAGCAGATGGGGGCAAGGGGCAATATAGAACTGCCGAGCTCTATTTCGGCTTGTTCCTCAGTAGTTAGACTCTCCAATGTTATCACAGCCTGTGCTACCAAACTACCCCTTTGGCAGCCCTAGCTCATGAAATGCCAGCTCTCTCGTACCCCATCAGAAGCTCAGTGGATTAACATTTTAGTAACAAGCATTCTTATTGGTTAGAGTTGATTCAAACCTGCCATGAATCTTATCTTTCCTATTAGCAGTGTCTAAATATCTCTTGCAGATCCTAGAGATCATTCTTTTGTCTTATAATTCTTTCTCCTTATATTTTATGTTTATCTTAAATATGTGACTTTTCCAAAGCTTTCTGTATTTACAAAGATACAACTGATTACTTGTATCAAATGAATATCCTACTTTTAAAGGATACAAGTATGAATATGTTTAAGTTTTTTGAGTTACTAAAATTCAAAGGAGAAAGTTTGGTATATGATTATGACAGATGTATTGATTTCTGCCTTTTTTAAAGCATCAAAATAATTAAAAATACTTTCTTTTGGAAGTTGGCCAGGGATACTTTGCCCAGATCCTTTTAAAGGGAAATACGTGATCTATGACTTGGATGGAAATGTTGAACAATATCACATAGAATTCCTGGGTGATCCCCATTCAAGATCATGGATAAATGCAACATTTGTTGGACATTATAGTATCACATTAAAGGTAGGTACAGTAACATCAAACCTTTATTCTTCTTGCACTTGTTTTTAGTTATGGCCATTTTTGTTTCAGAATCTAAAAGATATATAATTATTTACTTTTATATTTATATAAATGAAACAGTATGTACTATTTGTTTAGAATTGAATATTTGTATTTTTAAACAAGTTTTTTCAAAGGAAGTGTGGAAAGTAGGGTAGTTTTAAATTTTATTTTCCTAATGGCAATATAGTATAAATCAACTGAGGACTTTATATAATTGCCTTTTGAAACAATTTTAAGATTATCATTTGGTAGTTTTTAAAAATTCCCTTGAGAAGACTTTAAGTTGTAGGCCTAGCTCACAGGGAAAATTAATTATGGAATGCAACCAGATTTTCAAATTTCAAAGAGAATATTTCATTATACTTACTCCTTCAGTATCTTTTTTACTCTTTTTAAACTTTAAATCACACATTACAACTAATAAATAGACTGGACTCTCAGGTTAATGAGAATAGGTGAACTGGACTTATTTCCATGGTTTGGTTTAGTCATTATAAATCAATTCAATTATCTATGTCTGTTATTCTAATATTCTAATATTGAAACTTTTCATCAGCAAACCATGCTTTCATTAGAAATCTGATTAAAAATAGATATCAAATGTGGATTCCTTTGACTGGATGGTTTCTATTTTATAGTGGAAAGTAGATATGTTCAAATACACATGTAAGTGTATGTACATTTAAGGCACACTGTTTAATCCACAGTATAAGTAAATTTGAGGTACTTTAAAATGGGCTTTTGCTATATCTTTGGCATAAGCAGTATCTTTTTCTATTCAACTTGAAAGCAACTGGAAGGGAAGGCCATTTTAATAAAAATATTTAAGTATAGAATAAAATATATACATTCTTTTCATGGTAGTTGCGAGCCAGTCTTCTTAATGTGAGGCACCTTCTCTGCTCTGATATTTTGGATGTGTTCCTAGGCACTTCTGCTGGCAACCACAGAAAACAGGAAGAATTGTTCTCCTTTCTGTGGCCCTTCTCCCCTTTCCTAAAGGACAGCGAAACCTGTTAGCTTCTCATGAAGCAGACCTTAGAATCTTAGAGATCTGACAATAGGATAAAGAGCAAGGCATTCTTAAGAAATTATATTTAAATGTAAGTAAAAACTAGAAGTGACTTTTTAAATTGTCTCAACTATATTTCTCTCAGGATTTGAATTTTCTCAGGATTAATTTAAGTAGTGTGATTCCAGTGAGCATACCGTTAGTCCCAAGGACACAGACCAAATCTGATGCAAAACAAAGCCAAACTCAAGCATCTGAAGCCATAGTTTTTAACCTTCTGAAAGCATTAAAGTAAACTTAGAAATTCTTGCAAAGATCATCAATTCAGGGCTGCTTAAAATAAGCAGTTCCCTAATGGGAGGATGAGGACAGAAAAAAATATTTGTTTCCCTTCTCTCTTCCCCTACTCTCCCAGCTAACCAGGTGCTCTAGATGGATAACCCTCTGGGTGCTCACAAGCTCTGGGGCAGGATCTCTCCTCTGTTGTCATTCAGGGTACCTTTCCTACAGGCACTTTCTTTGTCCCTTACTCTTTTTATCTGTCTTTTTTCTTTACTTGCTACCTTGGAGGTAATCTAATATGGGTGCCTTTCTCTGTGGGTCTCTTCATTCAAGGATGAACTGTTAATACCCTTCTACCTCAAATTCAGCTGGCACATGCCAGATTGTCCCTCTGTGCTCTGATTCCTCACTTCTGCCTATCTAAGGATCTGCATTTACAAGGAAGGGGAGACTCATATTGACGCCTCATTGCCCCAATCTACTCAAGAAACAGAAAGGAAGAAGGTTGACTCAGCAATACTGCCAGCCAAGATAGAAAAATGGTCAAAAATTTTACATATGAGAAGTTGCTTAAAAAAGAATAATTTCAAAATATGTATTATCCAGGAATAGCTGAGATTTTCCTGTCCCTGAGAGATGGAGATAGTAGCAACCGCAACCTACAGTTCTTTTGCCTAGACTTCCCCAAAATTTAATCTTTTAATGCCCCTCTCTACGCCGGAACTCCCATATCCTCAAATGCTGTCTCTACCCTGTAGTACATTGATCTGGTTATTAAGTTCACATCCCCTTCCCCCGTGAAAAAAGATCACTCACACAAAAATTAATGTATGGTAGACAATGTGGACTTTCTTAAAGGTTTTTCTAGAAGTGGAGGAGAGATGTACATTGCACAGGTTGTCTGATCTCTTTTTCTAAAACTAGCAAAGAATGATAGGCATTTATAACTTTCACTGCTTTAATCAACTAAATCTTACTTCATACATTATTTCAATATCATTTTATCCTAATTTGTGTAAACTTAGTTTAACAAGTGACTAAATATTTTAGAGTTTTCACTGCATATGGACTATGTATATTTTACAGTGTATATGTTAAGGTGGGAGAAAAATATGTTATCCTAGAAAGATATTATATGCATTTATGAGAAAATGAAATACATTTTTAGTGTTAGATTATGAAAATTTTAACTTTTACTTCATGTTTGCCAAGCTTTTTTTTTGAATAGTCACTTTCCCCTGGTTGATATATTTATAGGACCACTGACTTACTAATTTTATTGTTGAAAGCATGACAGAGCTGTCACTGTCTATTGATTGGCACAGATGATAAGGTTTTCCACAATAAATAAAACTTCTCATAGATACACTGGGATATAGTTTAGAAAAAAAGTTGAAGGTGATATTTAGTTATGTATTTGTAATTTGTATTAGTTTATTCATACATTTTATTTTTTCATTTACTAAAAAATCAGTAGCTATAAAGACAGCTGAAATCTCCCCCTTCCTTAAAGAAAATAGATGTGAACATGTGCTGGATGGCTATTTTTTTAATATTATTTTACTTTATTATGTTATGTTAGTCACCATACAATGTATCATTAGTTTTTGATGTAGTGTTCCATGATTCATTGTTTGTGTATAACACCCAGTGCTCCATGCAGTACATGCTCTCCTTAATACCCATCACCAGGCTAACCCATCCCCCCACCCCTCTCCCCTCTAAAACCCTCAGTTTGTTTCTCGGAGTCCATAGTCTCTCATGGTTCATGTCCCCCTCCAGTTTCCCCCCTTTCATTTTTCACTTCCTTCTCCTAATGTCCTCCATGCTATTCCTTATGTTCCACAAATAAGTGAAACCATATGATAAATTACTTTCTCTGCTTGACTTATTTCACTTAGCATAATCTCCTCCAGTCCCATCCATGTTGATGTAAAAGTTGGGTATTCTTCCTTTCTGATGGCTGAGTAATATTCCATTGTATATGGACCACATCTTCTTTATCCATTCGTCTGTTGAAGGGCATCTCGGCTCTTTCCACAGTTTGGCTATTGCGGACATTGCTGCTATGAACATTGGGTGCATATGGCTCTTCTTTTCACTACATCTGTGTCTTTGGGGTAAATACCCAGTAGTGCAATTGCTGGGTCATAGGGTAGCTCTATTTTTAAATTTTTGAGGCACCTCCACACTGTTTTCCCAAGTGGCTGTACCAACTTGCATTCCCACCAACAGTGTAAGAGGGTTCCCCTTTCTCCACAACCTCTCCAACATTTGTTGTTTCTTGCCTTATCAATTTTTGCCATTCTAACTGTGTAAGGTGGTATCTCAATGTGGTTTTGATTTGAATTTCCCTGATGGCTAATGATGATGAACATTTTTTCATGTGTCTGTTAGCCATTTGTATGTCTTTGGAGAAGTGTCTGTTCATGTCTTCTGCCCATTTTTTGACTTGATTATTTGTTTTTTGGGTGTTGAGTTTGAGAAGTTCTTTATAGATCTTGGATACCAGCCCTTGATCTATAGTGTCATTTGCAAATATCTTCTCCCATTCTGTGGGTTGCCTCTCTGTTTTGTTAACTGTTTCCTTTGCTGTGCAGAAGCTTTTTATCTTGATGAAGTCCCAAAAGTTCATTTTTCTTTTCTTTCACTAGCCTTTGGAGATGTATCTTGAAAGAAGTTGCTGTGGGCTATGTCAAAGAGGTTACTGCCTATGTTCTCCTCTAGGATTTTGATGGATTCCTGTCTCACCTTGAGGTCTTTCATCCATTTTGAATTTATCTTTGTGTATGGTGTTAGAGAATGGTCAAGTTTCATTCTTCTGTATATAGCTGTCCAACTTTCCCAGCACCATTTATTGAAGAGACTGTCTTTTTTCCATTGCATTTTGTTTCCTGCTTTGTCGAAGATTATTTGACCATAGAGTTGAGGGTCCATATCTGGGCTCTCTATTCTGTCCCATTGGTCTATATGTCTGTTTTTGTGCCCGTACCATACTGTCTTGGTGATCACTGCTTTGTAATATAGCTTGAAATCAGGCAACGTGATGCCCCCAGCTTTGTTTTTCTTTTTCAACATCTCCTTGGCAATTCGGGGTCTTTTCTGATTCCATACAAATTTTAGGATTGTTTGTTCCAGCACTTTGAAAATGTCGTTGGAACTTTGATTGGGATGGCATTGAAGGTATAGATTGCTCTGGGTAGCATAGACATTTTAACAATGTTTATTCTTCCAATCCATGAGCATGGAATGTTTTTCCATCTTCTTGTGTCTTCTTCAATTTCTTTCATGAGTGTTCTGTAGTTCCTAGAGTATAGATCCTTCACCTCTTTGGTTAGGTTTATTCCGAGGTATCTTATGGTTTTTGGTGCTATTGTAAATGGAATCGTTTCTCTAATTTCTCTTTCTACAGTTGCGTTGTTAGTGTATAAGAAAACAACTGATTTCTGTGCATTGATTTTGTATCCTGCCACATTACTGAATTGCTATATGAGTTCTAGTAATTTGAGGGTGGAGTCTTTTGGATTTCCCACATAAAGTATCATGTCATCTGTGAAGAGAGAAAGTTTGATTTCTTCTTTGCCAATTTGAATACCTTTTATTTCTTTTTGTTGTCTGATTGCTGTTGCTAGGACTTCTAGTACTATGTTGAACAATAGTGGCAAGAGTGGGCATCCTTGTCGTGTTCCTGATCTTAAGGGAAATGCTCTCAGCTTTTCCCCATTGAGGATGATATTTGCTGTGGGTTTTTCATAGATGGATTTTATGAACTTGAGGAATATTCCCTCTATCCCTATACTCTGGAGAGTTTTAATCAGGAAAGGATGTTGTATTTTGTCAAATGCTTTTTCTGCATCAATTGAGAGGACCATATGGTTCTTCTCTCTCCTCTTATTAATGTGTTCTATCACATTGATTGATTTGCGAATGTTGAACCACCCTTGCATCCCGGGGATAAATCCCACTTGGTCGTGGTGGATGATCCTTTTAATGTATTGTTGGGTCCTATTAGCTAGGATTTTGTTGAGGATTTTGGAATCCATATTCATCAGGGATATCAGTCTGAAATTCTCCTTTTTGATGGGGTCTTTGCCTGGTTTGGGGATTAAGGTAATGCTGGCCTCATAGAATGAGTGGCTTTCCTTCTGTTTCTATTTTTTTAAACAGCTTCAGGAGGACAGGTATTATTTCTTCTTTGAATGTTTGGTAGAATTCCCCAGGGAATCCATCAGGCCCTGGACTCTTGTTTTTTGGGAGGTTTTGGATCACTGCTTCAATCTTGTTACTGGTTATTGGCCTTTTCAGGTTGTTAGTTTCTTCCTGTTTCTTTCTTGGGAGTCTATAGGTTTCCAGGAAGGCATCCATTTCTTCCAGGTTGCTGAATTTATTGGCATATAGTTGTTGATAATAATTTCTAATAATTATTTCTATTTCCTTGGTGTTGTGATCTTTCCCCTTTCATTCATAATTTTATTTATTTGGGTCCTTTCTCTTTTCTTTTGGATAATTCTGGCCAGTGGCTTATCGATCTTATTAATTCTTTCAAAGAACAAGCTTCTAGTTTTGTTGATCTGATCTACTGTGTTTCTGGTTTCTAATTCACTGATCTCTGCTGTAATCTTAATTATTTCTCTTCTAATGCATGGTTTAGGAATCGTTTGTTGCTTTTTCTCTAGTTCTTTAAGGTGTAGAGTTAGTTGGTGAATTCAGAATTTTTCTGTTTTCTTGAGTGAGGCTTGGATGGCTATGTATTTCCCCCTTAGGACCGCCTTCAGAGTATCCCATAGGTTTTGGACTGATGTGTTTTCATTCTCATGGGTTTCCATGAATTGTTTAAGTTCTTCTTTGATTGCCTGGTTGACCCAAACATTCTTGAGCAGAGTGGTCTTTAGCTTCCAAGTGGTTGAATTTCTTACAAATTTTTTCTCATGATTCAGTTCCAGTTTTAAAGCATTATGGTCTGAGAATATGCAGGGAATAATCTCAATCTTTTGGTATCAGTTGAGACCTGATTTGTGACCCAGTATGTGTCTTCTGGGGGAGGGGCCTGCCGTGCTGTTACTCAGGCAACCCTGTTTGGGCGGAGTTGCCCTGCCTCCTGTGGGGGAGGGGATGGCTCAGTGAAAACCAGTTTTTTGGGGCTTTTGTTCTCTGGCGGCTTTCCCTGGTGGCTTTCCACATCTCTTCCTAGAGTCAGAGCAGAAGAGACCATTTCCAACCCTCTGCCTCAGAGCAGAGAGATCATAGTCTGTTCTTCAGTGATCTCTCCAGGCCACACTATCTCCGTTTCTCTCTGTGCTGCTATAAACTGCAGCATCCTGGGTTGTGCACCCCTCTGCAGTGCTCCCAGTCCTTGCCTCCAGGTTGGGCTCATCTCTGCCCTTTGTGCTTCTAAAACCACCAGCCACCCCCAGTTCATAGGCGCAGCCCCACCACTCAGGGTTTCTGTCCAGGGGGCTGCCCTAAAGTCCTTTTCCCATCGCTACTGGTCTGCGAGTCTGTGCCAGGTCCCCAGCATGGGAGGCTATCAGTCACCAGCGGTGTAGGATCCCCACGGCTCAGCTCCCTCCCCCTTCCATTTATCCTCTGATATCTGCCCACGGAATCATGGCTGCCCACTTCATACCTAAAACCAGCTGCCTGCAATATTCTGTTTGTAGAGATCCAGATCTATCTTCTTATATCTCAGGCTGATTTCGTGGATGTTCAGAGTGGTCTCATAGATATCCAGCTCAATTCCAGGGACTGGTTGGAATAGGGTCCCCTACTCCTCCACCATCTTTTCCCCTCCCCCTGGATGGCTATTTTTTTAAGTGTTGTTGCATGGAAAATAATTATTTCCCCACTAGCACAAATGCTCTTCTTTTATATTTAGCAGATACCTGTCTGCAGAACCCATTATATATGAGTTTATTTTTTAGCTTGTTAAATTACATGACTTAGTTTAACATTTCTTAAGTCTGGCTATGCATTAGAAAGCTTTACAAAATAACAACAAAAAGACAACAGCAACAAGAACATGGTAATGCCTGGGCTCCAGTCTAGTGAATCAGTTAGATCAGAATCTCTTGGAGTAGGGCCAGGCCTCAATAATTTTGTCAAATGAATCTAATGTGCAGGCCAGAGAATAAGAACCACTGACTAAATTTTCTCAACTTGAGGCATCAGAGTTTTGTCAGCTTTGTCTCTACTAGTGTAGTAATATAACTGTAGTTATGGCTTACTGTTTCCTGTTGCCTTCTTCTTTGCTTAGTCTTTCACTTTGGTTTGCCTGGAAATTATGCTTACTGCCATATATTCACATGTCAAACCCAATAATGATCTGTTTCATTGAACACAGCTTTAAGGTCATTCCTGTCATTAAACATTATGCATAATTTATAGATATTGCTGATAAAGCTGATATATAATTTGAACTTAATATTTTCAGTATGTTGAAGTTGATCATCTGTCTTATTGGTTGTATAGAGTCATTATAACTTTTCTTGGACATAAGTAATGTACTCCAACCAATGACCTTGGTTGGAGGTCCAACCTTGGCCTACACTTTTCTAAAAGTTTTTCAGGTTGCCAAGAAAAGTAGATAGTTTACCCGTGATGCCGTGATGCTCTTGTGGTAAAATTTAGGGGTTTATTTTGTCGATGATGTGAATGGATTTTTTTTGGCTGTATATTTTAGTAGTCTGCTTACTATTGTATGTAGGATATACCTGTAGGTATGCAATCGTCTCTTTGGGTTCCAGATATCATTTGAGTATTTACCCATTGTGTTATGGAGTTGCCTGTATTTTCTGGGACGATAAACAGGAAGCAATGCCATATTGCTAAAGTTGAGCTTCTGCAGCTCCTTCCATTCTGCTTCCTAATTGGAGGACTCATTGAAAGTGTTCACCAGAATTTTTCAGGTCCCTTCCTTCCTGTTACAAAGTAGAATTGCACATTCGATACTTGTGGTGGGGTGGGGCCAGTGAGTTGTGTGGAATTGATGAATGTCACCTCTTTGAGCACGTAAATGTGTGCAGTGCAACATCCTCCAGAGTTCATTCTTTCCCTGTGTCACTGTGACTGATAATGTTTGAAATGTTGATTTGCTCCTCTCTCAGCCTGGATCCCTCAGTGACTACTCTCAGCAAACCACCTCCCCCTCCCCACCAGATAACAGATAAGCAGTGTGAAGAAGATAGAGACCTTGTGTTAAACCCCTGGGATTATTCCAAAAGATACACTAATGATGGCACTGAAGATGTCACAGTTCTTTGTAACTGGTATCTTTAAAAGAACCATTCTGAAATTTTAGTACCCTTAAGAATTTGGCCAAATGACTGAAATCACATTACTCTAACTCTTCCAGTCTGTAAATAGAAGTGATAACACAACTTGTTATCCTATAGTAACTTACTAAATAAGTTTGTTTATCTGCTGTATAATGATAAACATATGAGTAGAAATTACCAACTGATGATCAATTTATTGAGTATAAATTTGGTCTAGTAAATATCCTCCAACAAAGGGCTCTGATGTCAGCATGCAGTATGATGACTCCAACAGCTAAAAGAGCCTACAAGCAGCAATGATATAGTGAGTCTCTGCCGTAGGCCACGAGTTGGGTAGACCCTTTTCATATAATTTTTAAAGTTTTACAGCAACCCCATGAAGATAGGCATTGTCACTATTTTTACATATATAGAAGAAACTGAGATTCAGGCTACTTATCTAGCCCAAGGTCAATCAGCCACCAAATGATGAAATAATGATTAGAGTTATTATGTCTAACTCCAAAGTCCAAGTTATTTCTTTTTCTATACCATGCCAATTTACTTATTCATACTCAGTGGTCTAATTTATTGTTGAATGTTTTCCCAGACTTGCACCTACAAAATGAGGAAAATTCTCACCTTTAATTCTAATACATGTGTTGAATCATGGCAGTCTCTGGCAGGCTTGCTCTTTATTTGTCCCTTGATTTACCCCTTTGGAGGACTAGTGACAAGCAGAACTCTTGATATTTTCAAATTACATTTGCAATAGTCATAACAAGTACATCTGGATTAACATCTATTTGAGCAAGTGTTTTGCTCTTTATGATCCAAATTCTAAGACTGTAACTTGTAATAAGGATTAGCAAATTAGTTTATAACTAGATCATCAGGCAGTGTTTCCCTCTTAGAGTAATGGAGTGAAACTGGATACAAATCTGTTGAGCCAACTCAGTGGAAAACTACATTTGCAAGATATTTATCTTCCTCATCTTACAATGTGGTTACATTCTGATAAACTCATAATAAGTTGAAAATATCATGACTCAAAAATGCATTTAATACACCTAACCTACTAAACTTCATAGTTTAGCGTAGCCTACCTTAAATATTCTTAGAACACTTACATTAGCCTATGGTTGGGCGAAGCGATATGATACAAAGTTGATAATAAAGTGTTGAATATTGCATTTAATCGAATACTGTACTGAAAGTGAAAAAAGCTTAGTTGTATGGGTACAAAAAGGTTGTCAGTGTACGGGTTGTTTACCCTCGTGACTGTGGGCTGACTGGGAGCTATGGCTTGCTACCACTGCCCAGCAGCATGAGAGAGTGTCAACTACATATTACTAGCCCAGGAAAAGATTCCAATTCCAAATCTGAAATATGGTTTCTACTGAATGTGTATTACTTTTGCACCATTGTAAAGTCGAAAAATTGTAAGTCGGACCATCATAAGTTAGGAACTATCTGTATATATATGCTTTTGTACCACGTTCCTGCTGGCAAATAATCTGTGTAGCTATCAAACTCTCAGTCAGTTTTTACTGTACAAGTGCCATATTTGATATAAAATTTGCTGTAAATTTGGTATTATTGGATTAAGATTTTTTGTTTGTTTGTTTGCTTGTTTTCTACACATTCTTTAGTTTTTGGCCTGGAGAAAGGTTAAGGGAATTAGAACATGTTTCTGCAACTGTGACCTTCCTTGTGACAAATATGCCAAGAAAATTTCTATAGTAATGTATATTAGGAAAAAAAAATTAAGTTGTCATAGTAGTTAATAAGGCAGGCTCTAGAGCCATGCTCTTTGGGTTTGAAGGTTGGCTCTGCTACTTACCAGATGATTAACCTCAGGCAAGTCACTTAGTCTTTACAGATCCCACATGCCTCACTTTAAAATGGGGGTTATAATAGTATCTGCCTCATAAAGATGTTGTAAGGGTTAACTGAGATAATAGTGCAAAGCATTGGCATACTGCTTGTCATATAATAGGCTCCTTTAAAATTATTATTATTTGCAGTATAGTTGACTATGATGTTATATTAGTTTCAGGTGGACAGCATAGTGATTTGACAATTTTATACAGTACTTAATGCTCACCACGATAAGTGTAGTCACTATAGTAGGCTCTTAATAGACATTAGTTGGTGTTATTCATTGAAACTACAGGTGAGGGCGCCTGGGTGGCTCAGTTGGTTAAGCGACTGCCTTCAGCTCAGGTCATGATCCTGGAGTCCTGGGATCGAGTCCCACATCGTGCTCCCTGCTCAGCAGGGAGTCGGCTTCTCCCTCTGACCCTCTTCCGTCTCGTGCTCTCTCTCATTCTCTTTTTCTCAAATAAATAAATAAAATCTTTAAAAAAAAAAAGAAAAGAAAGAAACTACAGGTGAAGTATACATTTAAATTATTTATTTCCTTTCCCTAGAAACCCACATCTACAAAAAGACACCAAGAACAATAAGATGGAGAATAATATCTTATCTTTTGATTAAGATCATATGTGAAAAATGATATAATTTTAGTGTTTTCTATCAACCAACATGATGCTCCTGGCAATGGGAGGAAATAAAGCTAATTGATCATTGTATCCTTTGATTCTTTAGTACATGACTGAAAGAGGCCATTGCTGCAGTGCTTTTCTAGGTTAGTGTAAACAGTTCTCTGAACTATTGAAAGCAGGAGATAAGTTAGAGCCTTCTTAATCTGACTCCTTGGTGAGTGAATAGTCCCCCATATCAGCAATGCCTTGAGAGTACTTTGGATTTGTTTGATGGAATTTGGAAGGAGAATAGGAAATATTATCTTTCATGTTCTTTGCAACTGAATGAAACCAGTTTCTTTCCCTATCTCTATTCCGCTTTTTGATTCGCTCACATTTATGTATGCTGACTTGGCTGCTCCAAATAAATTCTTGAATTCACCTCTGTCATCTCCCGACTTCATCTCTTATGAATTTAGATAGCTGTGAACTTCTACTGAAGTTAAAAAGTCCAAATCCAAATAATATGGCCAACTTTATACTCAGCTTATAAAGGACAGAACAGGTGGCTACCTTTCCCATCATCAAATGCATGAAAAATGTATTAAGTATCACCTAGGTTTCTCATATTGACTCTTCACTGGAACAGCAATAATCTTTTCTAAGAAATTCCAATATATAGCTTTTTCAATTTTCTAGAAATGTTTAGTTTCTGTTAAAGGAACCAGAGTCAGATCATTGTTTTTAAGTCAAAATACAGGCTCACTAAATTGCCTTCAGAGTCATACCCCTTATGACTAAGTCTATCTTAAAATGAATCTTTTATGTTAGGGTTCTTAAATTAGTAAATAGTTGTGGAGTAACTTTTTGGTACATTCTTCCATAGTGAATAGTGAAATCCAAAACTCATAATCATATAGCTGAAAGTCTACAATTAATCTATTAACTTTCTTTTTGATTTCTTTCTAATTCCCCCACATACTGATTGATTATATCATATCTTCTAGCCAAAGGCTAAGACCAATCCATGACTCAGTCAAAACCCATTCTCCCTAAACCTTAAACAATACCGACTAAACTAACTTTGAAAATAAATTTCAGAATTACCACTTCCTTACCATTTTGTTTAGCTCCCAAAATGTGTACTGATTCTGCATCACATATTTAACCATCCTCTTCTCCTAGAATTCCCACTTGCTCTTACAATTCTGTTGTGAAACAGAATCTGAGTATCTGTCTATAATAAATACAACAATTGTTTCCCCATAAACACATATTCCATAAAAAATAAGCAAATGTGGAGTAGAAAATAGCAGCCAAGTAAATTTTCTTTAGGTCCAGGTCTTGATAACCATATGTACTATTGCTTAAAATCCATTAGGCCAGTCCTGACATTTTTAAGGCTCAGGACAAATAAGTACATGCTTATTTTCATGGCTGATTTAAACCCATCCTCCCAGTCCTGTTGAATGTCCCTAGCTGTAACAGTCAGCCTGGCCAGAGCAATGGGAGATAGCCACACTTTAGATAAGCACAGGCCTTAAAAATTATCCATTGACTCAGTGTTCACTTTGCTTCATGTGCTCTGTTTCATCAATGTATTAGTAATACTTTATTACTAATAATTCATTACTAATACTGTCATTTTATGTAGCAGTGTTTACAACAGCTCTCTTGCTATAGACTTAACAATATACTTAGTTTTGCAAAATAAAAAGTATAGCTTGAGGAGCACCTGGGTGGCTCAGTTGGTTGAGTGTCCAACTCTTGATTTCGGCTCAGGTCATGATCTCAGGGTCCTGGGATTGAGCCCCACATTGGGCTCCACACAGAGTGGGGAGTCTGCTTGGGGTTCTCTCTCTCCCCTTCTCTCTGCTCCTCCTTCCTGCTCTCTCTCTCAAATAAATAAATAAATCTTTTTGAAAAGTCTACAACTTGAAAGCAGAATATGTAAAATTCTTTAAGCTGTTGCAATAAACGAATTTAAGTTTTTGATTCTTTTTAAAAATTATGATAAAATATATGTAACATAAAATTGAATATTTAACTACATGTTCAATGGTGATTAAGTTTTCAACTACTGATTAATAATCCTAGAAAAAATTTTCCTAAGAAATATAAATATGACCTGATACAGAAAGTTACCAGATGACAGGCCTCTGTTATTTTCAATACCCTCTATTTCTTAGGATATGGGCTACAAGCCTCTTCATAACACCATCTTTGAGACTTGTGCAACAAAATTGCCTTTTTTTTTTTTTAAAGATTTTATTTATGTGAGCGAGAGAGAGCACGAGCAGGAGGGAGGGGCAGAGGGAGAGGGAGAAGTAGATTCCCCACTGAGTGGGGGTCCTGACACAGGGCTTGATCCCAGGACCCTGAGATCATGAGGTGAGCTAAAGGCAGACCCTTAACTGACTGAGCCACCTAGGCGCCCCAATAGAATTGCCTTTTAGTGAAATAAAATTTTATAGTGGTTGAGCCCACAAATTCTGGAGCTTGATGGCCTGTGTATGAACCCCAACTCTGTCACTTACTAACTACATGAGCTTGGGCAAGTTCTAAATTCAGTACCTCTGTTTCCTTATTTGTAAAATGAAGATAGCAATAGTACCTACCTCATGAGCTTGTTAGGAAGTTAAAATGATTTGTTTGTAAAGTGCTTAAAACTGTACTTGATGCCTAGTGCTACACAAGCATTGGGTAAATTAGTAAATTAAAAAATTAATAATAGACTCTTTCACAGAACTCCTATGGAAATAAAATGTGTACTCAGTCAACTCCTCCCTGCTGTGAATAGAGTTCCTCGCTCATTGTCTTGGATTGCATAGACCAAATGATAAATATTTATGTCCTGATCAGTTATGACATTAATAATGAATATTTGAAAAATGCTTTACATTTTACAAAGTACTTTTTACATACACTATCTCATGTGATCTTCATTCATTGTTAAGAAAGTTGAAGCTTAGGTTAAGTGACTTGCCTAAGGTCATACAGTAGCAGAACTGAGACTCAAGCCTAGGTCTTCTGATTACAAACTTCAGGTTTTTACATTATGTGTCAACCTGCTTGAAATTTATGTTGGGCCATCTGCTTCTAATCTTCATAAGCATACCAAATTCATAATAAGCTATCATCTATAAACTGGAAGATCACAATATCCTTCTTACTGATCTCCTGCTGTTAATTCAGCCAACTTGGTTAATTAACTTAGCCATAAACCAGAACTTTTCAAAGTTGGACAAAGATGTGAAAGCTTTCTTCTTCATGTTTAATGTATTGATTCTTAGACAGAGATTTAAGACCCCTTCATGAGTATCATTAAAACCTAGTATCTATTTTATTCTCTTGTAACCTTAGCAGTAATTGGTTATTATTAGTACAAACGTTGGTATCTTGATGCCAGGATTTGTTTTGGTTTTTTGTTTTGTTTTACTATACTGCTGGTTCCCAAAATTGCTCATTGTCATAGAGCTCTTTAAATTTTTTGTTTTGTTTTGTTTTGTTTTTTTTAAAGGTTTTATTTGAGAGAGAATGAGAGAGAGAGAGAGCACATGAGAGGGGGGAGGGTCAGAGGGAGAAGCAGACTCCCTGCCAAGCAGGGAGCCCGATGCGGGACTCGATCCAGGGACTCCAGGATCATGACCTGAGCCGAAGGCAGTCGCCTAACCAACTGAGCCACCCAGGCGCCCTGTCATAGAGCTCTTTAAAATATTACTGTTCCTTATTATTCAGCCATAAAAAAGATAAGGAAATTCTACCATTTGTGATGACATGGATAAACTTTGAAAAGCATTATACTAAGTGAAATAAGTCAGACAGAGAAAGACAAATACCATATGGCCTCACTTATTTGCGGAATCTAAACAACAACAACAAACTCATAGAAAAAAAGATCAGATTTGTGGTTATCAGAGGTGGAGGGTGGAGGAAGGGAATTGGAGGAAGGTGGTCAAAAGGTACACATTTCCAGCGATAAAGTAAATTAAGTACTGAGGTATAAGTTACAACATGATGACTATAGCTAACACTGCTGTGTGATATATAGGAAAGTTGTTAAGAGAGTAAATCCTAAGAGTTCTCATCATAAGGAAAACATTTTTTTGTTTGTTTTTTCTTCTTTCCTTTCTTTTTATTTTATCTATATGAGAAGATGGATGTTAGCCAAAGCTATTGTGGTAATCATTTCACAATATATGCAAAACAAACCATCATGCTGTATGCCTTAAACTTACACAGTGCTGTGTGGTTAATTATTTCTCAATAAAACTAGGAAAAGGGGGGAAAGGGAAAAGATGGCAGAGGAGTAGGGGACCCTATTTCAACTGGTCCCCGGAATTGAGCTGGATATCTACCAGACCACTCTGAGCACCCACGAAATCAGCCTGAGATGTAAGAAGATCTGGATCTCTACAAACAGAATAGTCGCAGGTGGTTGGTTTTGAGGTATGAAGCGGGGAGCCCTGATTCCGCGGGCAGCCGTGATTCCGGGGGCAGATATCGGAGGATAAACGGCAGCGGAAGGGTGCCTGGCCGTGGGGATCCTACACCGCTGGTGAGCAACAGCCTCATGCCCTGCGGACAGGCACAGACTCGCAGACCGGTAGCAGCGGGGAAAGGACTTTAGGGCAGCCCCGGGGCAGAAACCCAGAGCGGTGGGGTTGCGTGCACGTGAACTGGGAGTGGCTGGCGGTTTTAGAAGCACAAAGGGCAGAGACAAGCCCCAACCTGGAGGCAGGACTGGGGGCATTGCGGAGGGGCGCACAACCCAGGACGCTGCAGTTTATAGCAGCTCGGACAGAAACGGAGACAGTGTGGCCTGGAGAGTTCACTGAAGAACAGACTGTGGTCTCTCTGCTCTGAGGCAGAGGGTTGGAAACGGTCTCTTCTGCTCTGACTCACAGAAGAGAAGCGGAAAGCCGCCAGAGAACAAAAGCCCCAAAGACTGATTCCCGCTGAGTCCATCCCCCGCCAGAGGGGGTTAGGGCAACTCCGCCCAAACAGGGTTGCCTGAGTAACTGCACAGCAGGCCCCTCCCGCAGAAGACAGGCTGGGAAAACAAGAGGCCAGCAACCCTAAGGTCCCAAGAAAACAGGTGCATCTTGCTTGGGTTCTGGTCAATAATTTGGACTCTATACATTCCCTCAAACACCCATCAACAGAATGACTAGGAGGAGGAGCCCCCAAAACAGAAAAGACTCAGAGATTATGACTTATACTGCAGATTTACAAATGGATGCAGATATAACCAAGATGTCAGAGATGGAATTCAGGCTAGCAATTGTGAAGACAATGGCTAGAATGGAGAAATCAATTAATGGCAACATAGAGTCTCTAAGGGCAGAAATAAAAGGTGAATTGGCAGAACTTAAAAATGCTATCAATGAGATCCAATCCAATCTAGATAATCTAACAGCTAGGGTAACTGAGGCAGAAGAGCGAATAAGCGACCTGGAAGATAATATAATAGATAAAAAGGGAAAAAGAGGAGGTCAGGGAAAAACAACTCAGAATCCATGAAAATAGAATCAGAGAAATAAGTGACACCGTGGAGCATTCCAATGTCAGAATAATTGGAATCCCGGAGGGAGTGGAGAGAGAGAGAGGACTAGAAGATGTATTTGAGCAAATCATAGCTGAGAACTTCCCTAATCTGGGGAATGAAACAAGCATTCGAGTCCTAGAGGCAGAGAGGACCCCTCCTAAGATCAAGGAAAACAGGCCAACACCCCGGCATGTAATAGTAAAACTTGCAAATCTTAGAACCAAGGAAACCATCTTAAGGGCAGTTAGGGGGAAGAGATCCCTTACGTACAGAGGGAGGAAGATCAGAATAACGTCAGACCTATCCACAGAGACCTGGAAAGCCAGAAAGGCCTGGCAAGACATATTCAGGGTACTAAATGAGAAGAACATGCAGCCAAGAATACTTTATCCAGCAAGGCTTTCATTTAGAATGGATGGAGAGATGCAGAGCTTCCATGACCAGCAGAAACTGAAAGAATATGGGACCACTAAGCCGGCCCTGCAAGAAATATTAAGGGGGGTTCTATAAAAGGAGAAAGACCCCAAGAGTGACACAGAACAGAAATTTACAGAGACAATCTATAAAAACAAGGTCTTCACAGGCAACATGATGACAATTAATTCATATCTTTCAATAATCACTCTCAATGTGAATGGCCTAAATGCTCCCATAAAACAGCACAGGGTTGCAGATTGGATAAAAAGACAGGACCCATCCATATGCTGTCTACAAGAGACTCATTTTGAACCTAAAGATACATCCAGACTGAAAGTGAAGGCATGGAGATCCATCTTCCATGCCAACGGACCTCAAAAGAAAGCTGGGGTAGCAATTCTTATATCAGACAAATTAGATTTTAAACTGAAGTCTGTAATAAGAGACACAGAAGGACACTATATCATTCTTAAAGGGTCTATCCAACAAGAAGATCTATCAATTGTAAGTATCTATGCCCCCAACATGGGAGCAGCCATCTACATAAGCCAACTGTTAACCAAAATAAAGAGTCACATTGATAACAATACGTTAATTGTAGGAGACCTCAATACTCCACTCTCAGCAATGGACAGATCATCTAAGCAGAAAATCAACAAGGAAACAAGAGCTTTGAATGATACATTGGACCAGATGGACCTCATAGATATTTACAGAACATTCCACCCTAAAACAACAGAATACTCATTCTTCTTGAGTGCACATGGACCTTTCTCCAGAATAGACCATATACTGGGTCACAAATCAGGTCTCAACCGATACCAAAAGATTGAGATTATTCCCTGCATATTCTCAGACCATAATGCTCTAAAACTGGAACTCAATCACAAGAAAAAATTTGGCAGAAATTCAAACACTTGGAAGCTAAAGACCACTCTGCTCAAGAATGTTTGGGTCAACCAGGAAATCAAAGAAGAACTTAAACAATTCATGGAAATCAACGAAAACGAAAACACATCAGTCCAAAACCTATGGGATACTGCAAAGGCGGTCCTAAGGGGGAAATACATAGCCATCCAAGCCTCACTCAAAAAAGTAGAAAAATCCCGAATTCACCAACTAACTCTACATCTTAAAGAACAAGAGAAAAAGCAACAAACGACGCCTAAGCCACACATTAGAAGAGAAATAATTAAGATTACAGCAGAAATCAATGAATTAGAAACCAGAAACACAGTAGATCAGATCAACGAAACTAGAAGCTGGTTCTTTGAAAGAATTAATAAGATCGATAAACCACTGGCCAGACTTATCCAAAAGAAAAGAGAAAGGACCCAAATTAGTAAAATTATGAATGAAAGGGGAGTGATCACAACTAACACCAAGGAAAGAGAAACAATTATTAGAAATTATTATCAACAACTATATGCCAATGAACTGAACAATCTGGATGAAATGGAGGCCTTCCTGGAAACCTATAAGCTGCCAAGGCTGAAACAGGAAGAAATTGACAACCTGAATAGGCCAATAACCAGTAACGAGATTGAAGCAGTGATCCAAAACCTCCCAAAAAACAAGAGTCCAGGGCCTGATGGATTCCCTGGGGAATTCTACCAAACATTCAAAGAAGAAATAATACCTATTCTACTGAAGCTGTTTCAAAAAATAGAAACAGAAGGAAAACTTCCAAACTCATTCTATGAGGCCAGCATTACCTTAATCCCCAAACCAGGCAAAGACCCCATCAAAAAGGAGAATTTCAGACCGATATCCCTGATGAATATGGATTCCAAAATCCTCAACAAAATCCTAGCTAATAGGATCCAATAATACATTAAAAGGATCATCCACCACGACCAAGTGGGATTTATCCCCGGGATGCAAGGGTGGTTCAACATTCGCAAATCAATCAATGTGATAGAACACATTAATAAGAGGAGGGAGAAGAACCATATGGTCCTCTCAATTGATGCAGAAAAAGCATCTGACAAAATACAAAATCCTTTCCTGATTAAAACTCTCCAGAGTATAGGGATAGAAGGAACATTCCTCAAGTTCATAAAATCCATCTATGAAAAACCCACAGCGAATATCATCCTCAATGGGGAAAAGCTGAGAGCCTTTCTCTTAAGATCAGGAACACGTCAAGGGTGCCCACTCTCACCACTGTTGTTCAACATAGTACTAGAAGTCCTAGCAAGAGCAATCAGACAACAAAAAGAGATAAAAGGTATTCAAATTGGCAAAGAAGAAGTCAAACTCTCTCTTTTCGCAGACAACATGATACTTTATGTGGAAAACCCAAAAGACTCCACCCCCAAATTACTAGAAATCATCCAGCAATTCAGTAATGTGGCAGGATACAAAATCAATGCACAGAAATCAGTTGCTTTCTTATACACTAACAACGCAACTGTAGAAAGAGAAATTAAAGAAACGATTCCATTTACAATAGCACCAAAAACCATAAGATACCTCGGAATAAACCTAACCAAAGAGGTAAAGGATCTATACTCTAGGAACTACAAAACAGTCATGAAAGAAATTGAAGAAGACACAAAAAGATGGAAAAATATTCCATGCTCATAGATCGGAAGAATAAACATTGTTAAAATGTCTATGCTACCCAGAGCAGTCTATACCTTCAATGCCATCCCGATCAAAATTCCGATGACATTTTTCAAAGTGCTGGAACAAACAATCCTAAAATTTGTATGGAATCAGAAAAGACGCCGAATTGCCAAGGAGATGTTGAAAAAGAAACACAAATCCGGGGCATCACGTTGCCTGATTTCAAGCTATATTACAAAGCTGTGATCACCAAGACAGCATGGTACTGGCACAAAAACAGACATATAGACCAATGGAACAGAATAGAGAACCCAGATATGGACCCTCAACTCTATGGTCAAATAATCTTTGACAAAGCAGGAAAAAACATGCAATGGAAAAAAGACAGTCTCTTCAATAAATGGTGCTGGGAAAATTGGACAGCTATATACAGAAGAATGAAACTTGACCATTCTCTAACACCATACACAAAGATAAACTCAAAGTGGATGAAAGACCTCAGTATGAGACAGGAATCCATCAAAATCCTAGAGGAGAACATAGGCAGTAACCTCTTTGACATCGGCCACAGCAACTTCTTTCAAGATACATCTCCAAAGGCTAGTGAAACAAAAGCAAAAATGAACTTTTGGGACTTCATCAAGATACAAAGCTTCTGCACAGCAAAAGAAACAGTCAACAAAACAAAGAGGCAACCCACAGAATGGGAGAAGATATTTGCAAATGACACTACAGATAAAGGGCTGGTATCCAAGATCTATAAAGAACTTCTCAAACTCAACAACCAAAAAACAAATAATCAAGTCAAAAAGTGGGTAGAAGACATGAACAGACACTTCTCCAAAGAAGACATACAAATGGCTAACAGACACATGAAAAAATGTTCATCATCATTAGCCATCAGGGAAATCCAAATCAAAACCACATTGAGATACCAAACTTACACCAGTTAGAATGGCAAAAATGGACAGAGAAAGAAACAACAAATGTTGGAGAGGTTGTGGAGAAAGGGGAACCCTCTTACACTGTTGGTGGGAATGCAAGTTGGTACAGCCACTTGGGAAAACAGTGTGGAGGTGCCTCAAAAATTTAAAAATAGAGCTACCCTATGACCCAGCAATTGCACTACTGGGTATTTACCCCAAAGACACAGATGTAGTGAAAAGAAGAGCCATATGCACCCAATGTTCATAGCAGCAATGTCCGCAATAGCCAAACTGTGGAAAGAGCCGAGATGCCCTTCAACAGATGAATGGATAAAGAAGATGTGGTCCATATATACAATGGAATATTACTCAGCCATCAGAAAGGATGAATACCCAACTTTTACGTCAACATGGATGGGACTGGAGGAGATTATGCTAAGTGAAATAAGTCAAGCAGAGAAAGTCAATTATCATATGGTTTCACTTATTTGTGGAACATAAGGAATAGCATGGAGTACATTAGGAGAAGGAAGGGAAAAATGCGGGGGGGAATTGGAGGGAGAGATGAACCATGAGAGACTATGGACTCTGAGAAATGAACAGGGTTTTAGAGGGGAGGGGAGAGGGGGGATTGGTTAGGCTGGTGATGGGTATTAAGGAGGGCACGTACTGCATGGAGCACTGGGTGTTATACGAAAACAATGGATCGTGGATCACCACATCAAAAACCAATGATGTATTGTATAGTGACTAACATAACATAATAAAATTAAAAAAAAATAAAAAATAAGACTAGGAAAAGAATACATATGTCTGTATGCATATATACATATATATATATATATATATGTATGTATTTCTGGTATATATAGGCACATATATATACAAGTATATATATTTATTCCTGAACCTACTTGGGAATGTTCTGTGAATCTGTATTGTTCCTCAGTGAATCTCAAGAACCACTATATAGCAGATTATCTCACCATAAATACCTATTTTCTATGTTTACTGGAATTACCTAAAGAAAATATTTATGAAAATGTATATTTTTATTATGTTGCATTTTTTGTGTGTATGTATGTGTGTGAAACATATAAGTGTGTTTATGAGTTTGTGGTGCTAAAGAAGCCAGACAGATCTTCAGCAAAATTATGATGTTAGACTCCCCTGTCCCTTTAAATACTTTCTCTCTTTGGTGGTGGTTGATTTTTTCCCTGCTGTGACAGCTGGAGCCCTCTTCTTTTTCTCTCCTCTCAAAATCTGATTTCAGTTCCATCACACTAAATGACCAATATATTGGTTGTATAAAAATTGTTTTCAGAAGGATGTCAGTCTAAATAATAGAGCAACCTAAAATGTCAGACTGGGACTTCTTTAAAAAACAACCACCACCACAGCATGTAACAGTTGTCTATCCTAATAGGAAAAGAGCTTAGATATTCAAATTACTTAGTAAAACATATGTTAAAGTCTAAGTTAATAAAAAGTTCATCTGGTATCCTGTGATTTTTCTGATATTCCATTGGGACTATTTTAGACTGCTTGGCTTCGTCCTCTGCCCTCTACCCCCAGCTTTGCAAGGAATACTCAGTTCCTGTTTTGGTAATTCCCAATATTTCAAGCCAAGTAATGGAACCACACTGTAATTGGACTCTCAAATTTCCTTATTCTTTCTTTCTAATTTCTCCCCTAGTACTCATTGCCTTCTCAGTATTATCTCTCAGGTATAATACATAATCTCTCAGATCCTTTAAAGGATCAGACTAAACAGAACTAGAACTTTTTTTTTTTTGTCAGCTTAGCTAGTTCACACTTTCCAGTAGTGTGGGGAGTAGACATAAGTTATTTTGATCTTAAAATCCTGCTGCGTTAGAGTAAGCAAAATTCCTATTTATGTATACCACAGGAAACTTAGAGTAAACAATAAGTTAATAAGATTTTGAAAGCAATATTTCCTTCAGGTGTCCAATAATTGGAGTAAACTGTCTAATCCAGAGTTGACTATATGAAGATTATATGATCCTATGTTAAAGATGAGAGATGAGAAGAGAGGAAGCCAAGAAGTGTGGATGCACATGGGTGTGATGTGACTATCTTCTAGTGAGCATCAAAGGAACGGGAATGTTCTTACTGTCTAGATTACTGGTTGCTGTTGCAGAAATCCAATTTAAGGAAGACAAGATATCCTTGTGATTAACTTTCTACTGAATTGCTTTAAGTGAAAACAGTCTGCCCAACAGAGGAGAAGAGCAATAGCTTTGGTGTGATAGTAAATAGAACAATGCATCAGGGCAATGCATGGTTAGAGTCAGCGAGCTTCACGGCAAGTCTGAATGTATAAATAGCAGCAATTAACATAAATCACCAGGCAGAGTACCTTAGAATAGGCAGTAGTGTTGATCCTCAAACATTCAGTAGAGATGCATTTCAAAGGAAAATTATTTTATATATTTTTAGATTATGAAATCTATGAATTATATCCTCATGTTTCTAAAGGCATATTATGTAAGAAATAACTTAAAGTAATGGTCAATATTTGAAGTCATTTCAATGAATTTATGAAGCTCAGTAAAGCAGGCTAAGTACCTATGATTTTGGTTTTTCAGACCTTTAATATATGCTCAACATTGTGTCTAAAAGATACATTTTCTAAATTATAAGTACTTATTTTGCAGTTAACTTTAATATTGATGTAACCAAAATGATAATTTCGGATTGTAGATGCTACCATTGTACCTACAGGACTGTAGTGAGACTCTACCATCCCCCAAATAGGTCACATTAAAAAGCACTTGATTGAATTACTTTAGTTTTAAAATTAGGTATTATTTTTTACATAGTATTTAAAGTACTTGAAGTTAGACACATTTTTTTTTTCCTAAGGAAAAATATACTTACTAATATGGAATATATCAGTGGCCCATGAAATATTTTACAGATCTGATTTCTATACAAAAACTGAAGTTCTGTGTTGTCTTAGAAGTAATATCACCATATCATAATGCCCAGTGGTCCTCATCTTTATATATTTTTCTTTTACTCTTCTAGGGTTAATTACATAATTCAGGATTAAAATACAGGAGCTTTCATTTTCATCTCCAGTTTTCTGACTGGATCTTACCAATGCCACCCTGAACAAAAAGATCTCTATTTATAATAATAAATATTTACTGAGCTTCTATTATTTACGACTCTTCTAGGCTCAGATGTGAACAAAACAGACAAAATTCAAATGCCCTCATGAGTTAGTAGGTTAAGACCCATAGTAAACAAACAAATAATAATAAAAAGATAAGGTATGTTAGTTGTCAAGGAGTACTGTGGGGGGAAATTAAGGAAAAGCAATAGGTGGGGGGGGGGGCGAGTAAGGGAGTAAGGTGCCAAGAGGAGAGGAGGAAAGTACCACTTGCCTATCTATTCTAATATTCAAAGTCCCTTTGCTAGGAAATTCTTGTCCCCAGCCAACCAAACACCAGCAGTTGGTTGATAATATTTCTTGTTTTGATTGTATTTTCCCTTTTCATTTATTCCAAAAAGTAGTCAGGCCCCTGTGTTCCCATGTGTCAGGGGAGTTTTCTTTTGTGGAGATCAAAAGCAGAGCTTGCCTGTCCTCCGGACCCGAGTTCCTCGAGGGTGGGAAGGGTGGACTGGGGACAGAGAAGTCAGTGCCTCTGAGAGGGACAGGCAGGAGTGCTGAGCAGCTGAGCAGGGAAGAGATCCTTTCAGACTTGGAAGAGGACAAAAGTCTGTCAGTGTCCTGACAAGTGGCAGTTCCTCAGAGAAGAATAGCACCGTGTGGTGCACCCCGGGGAGGTTGAACTCATGCCAATAAGTTCCTAACTTCCAAAAAACTTCTTTTGTCTAGGCGTGGCCATGAAGCTTTAGACCGCCTGACTTCAAGGGACTGGAACAGAGATGTTGCTATTCATGTAACCACTCTGGGTTGTAGAGTAATGATCTGTCTTCACTCTTCGGCCATCGTTAATTTCTGTCCAATTTATATGAACCTAGGGAAAGTAAGGGGTGGGCCCTCAAATGACTGAGACCAAATTTCTTATCCTTGTTGGATGCGGGCTGTTACATTGTATTTTATTTAGCAGAAATCAGTAATGGGACACTGCTTACACATTCAAGTTTGAGGCATAAGATTTATCCTGCTACAACTTTAGGTTATTGTTATCTTGATTAACTCTGAGGTGGAGAAGCAATCTTTAAATACAAAGCAACAAAAGATACGAATTTCTGATGGATTGCAGATTTCGTTCCTCTGGCCTTACTGGGTGGACCGACACATATATATTATTTTCCTTGACTTTGCCACTCCATGTTAGTATGTGGTGATAGCACAAATGTTATTCAATAAAATGGGACATTCAATTTCTTCCTCAAATCCTGGGAAATGTAAAAATGATATTAAGTCCTTTGCAGTTAGCCAATAATACACAATTGAAACAAGATCATATAGGACAGTAGTTTACAAACTTTTCAGTTTTAGACACAGCTAGGAGTTTTCTCAGACATAGGGTATTATCTTCCCTGTCTAACCATCTATTAGTAGTCTCAAACCTCATCTTTACTCCAAATATTTACATGCTTATTCATCTACCAAGAATACATCTATCAAGAATCATCTTATTTACATTCATAAATTCACACAAATTTTTAGACTGTGTGTCTTCCTTCTCTTTCTATGATGACTTATTTTTCTCTTTCTATGATGATTACTTATTTCCCCTCCACCCTAAATGTAATAAACTGATTGAGAAAACTCAAGTTGCCAGAGTATTATAAACATAATGAAGGGCATGGTCTTCCTTCTTGGGATCATAGAATTTACTGGAATTTGAAGATGTCCAGTCCTTTTTATGATTTCATGCGAAATCATTGATCTTTATCCTTGACTTTATAAGCTTGTAGCATTTTGAAAGTTTGCTAAAGAGCTGCCTTTAAAATTTTCTTCGTAAGTATATTTGAAAACTTGTCTGTGTTTTGTTTTGTTTTGGGGTGGGAGGTAATTTGAAAGTTCTAACATTATTAGATATACCCAGGTTTTACTGAAAGGCATGTCTTTAAGACTGTAAAAAATGAAGACAAAAATAATTAAACGTTGCAAAGGAGGGGCCAAAACTGACTTGGCAGCCCTTAGCCCAATTTATGCAAGGATATAAAAGGTTTGAGGTTGAACATACAGAAATTTCTTTGGAGAAAATAATGATATTCTGTGGCATTTTCCCTACACCTCTTCACTCTCCATCTTGGGAAAAGGAAAGATGCTGATTTTCCTGTATGAGGGATTTTTTGAGAGCTTGATGTTGTACTCTGAAGCTTGAGCAACATAGCATACTGACATCCAGCTTTCCTCTGAAGAACCTACAGAGCGAGAGTATCTGGTTATCAGGTCTGGCGGGAGTGAAAAGAGCTAAAGGCACTGAGAATGGCCAGCATTCCCATGGTTTGGGGGAGCAATGATGTAGGCAACCTGGGAAAAAGAATCGGGGGTCATTTTAGAAGGGTCCCCACCCAAGTTGGCTTTCTGCTCCTTTGCAATCTAGGCAGAACAATGCAGAAAATTGGTAATGGGGTGGGAGATTGCAAGCAACCAGTTGAAAGAAAGACCTCCTGTGTCAAAGGGAGCTGTTCCTAATTGGTAGAAAACATTCTCCAAAAACCCACAAGGCACCCCATAATAAAAAACACTTTAAAACAAGAAAGCATCAACCCCAAGTTGTTGTGGTAGCAGCCAAAAACATTTTTTTTGCAATTTCTTTTCCATTCTCCACACCGAATCTTTTCAATCCCAGAGAACCCTGAAGATGTGGGGAGAGAGAGAGAAGCACATAGAGGAAAAGGAGGACCACTTGAGCCTAAAGTATGCTCCTAGCTTGTGGAGGACAGTAGCTCTAACTTAAGATGGAGTTTAGAATTTATCTCTTAACGTGCGAGTAGACATTTTAGTTTTTGAATTTCAGGGGACTAAATAACTCTGGGACATTTTATTATCTGAAAGTTACCAGGAAAGTCACAAGAGCTGCAGTAGGTTTCAGTCAAGGGTTAAGAAACCTCCAGATTCCAGTTGATAGAGTGAGTTTGAATGGCAGTTATTTTCTGCTTGAGTTTGAATCTTATTTTCAATACCATTTGGTTTTGAACAATTCCTTGTTAAATCTAAACTTAATTATCTTACTTGACTTTTGGCCGAAATGGTCAATGTAAATGTTTTCATGCCTTTAAGAGATAATTTTTGTTAAAAAAAAAAGTTTTATTTCTTAAAAAAAGCAGGGGGGGGGGGACAATAGTTTTTGCCTTAGTTTGGGTTTATTCAAGACAGCATTGTATCCTTTGCTGAATTTTGTCCAAAATGTAAACTTCAAGTTGAACATTTATCTCATTAAATACTATAGTATTTTTAAGTTGAACCTAATCACAATGTTATTACTATAATTCATTCAAGCATGATGTTCATTCATCCTTCACAAACTTTGCCCTAGTAATTACTATATGCCTTTCCTTGGCATATTCCAGTTGAAACATTATGATAATGTCTTAAACAGCTTAGTTTATGAAGATGATAACAAATAAACATTTTTTTGGTAGCTTCTGCAGAAGATTTCTATTTAAGTAACTGTGAATCACTTTAGCATGTCTTGAAAAGTACACAAACTCATTCAACTGAAAGTTTTATTTTAATTAGAGAAGACATTGGTTGTTCAGGTAGGAAATTTGGGTTTTTAAAAGTATATAAGGTTACTATTATTATGTAATTGTACTGGTAGAATTGCTAATGCAGTTAGCCAAAGAAAGAAGCAAAAGTACACATACAGGAAAGAAAAAGAGCAAAATTACCTTTATTAGTAGATGATTGTTTACCTGGAAAAACCATGGAACTCAAATCAAAAAACTATTATAAACAATAAGAAAATTCAGTTATATGGCAGTTATAAAATTACTATAGAGAGGTAACCAGTGTGAAAATATGAAGGGATAAAAGTTCCCATTTATAATAGCAACAAAACATACATAATACACTGGAATAAGCTTAAGAAGCATGTGTAAGAGCTATATGAATAAAACTTGGCTACTAAGAGGCAGAAAATAAAACCTAAGTAAATGGAAAGATACAATCCTCTTCTTGGTTTAGAAAATTTAATGTGGAACAATGTCAATTCTCCCTAAATTAATTTTAAAGCAATCTCAATTTTTAAAAAGGACTTAAGATGAGTGCTAAAATGTACAGGAAAATTAAATATAGAAGAGGGAGTTAGACCTATAAAATATAAAATTACAATAAAGCTCCAGTAGTTAAAGCAGTTCGGTTAAAAAAAAAAGCGGGGGGGGGGGGGCGCCTGGGTGGCTCAGTCGTTAAGCGTCTGCCTTCGGCTCAGGTCATGATCCCAGGGTCCTGGGATGGAGCCCTGCATCGGGCTCCCTGCTCAGCAGGAAGCCTGCTTCTCCCTCTCCCACTCCCCCTACTTGTGTTCCCTCTCTCGCTGTGTCTCTCTCTGTCAAATAAATAAATAAAAAATCTTTAAAAAAAAAAGCAATTCGGTACTAATAGTGATTCAACAGATAAAGATAACAATATAAACTCCAAAAACAGACTCCAGAGTACTTGGAAATATAGTTAGTGGTTAAGGTTATATTCAAATAATTAAAGTTGTATTATTTAATAAATTCTATGGGCACAAATAGCTAGCTACTTGGGAAAAAAAATAAAGTAGAAGCTATACGTCATACCTCGCATCCAAATTAGTGCTAGAAGGATGAAAGATTTAAATAAACAAAAATGACAATACAAATATCTAAAAGATAAACTGTCAACAGGAGAAGATATTTGCAATTAATGTAGCAAAGTATTACTTATTTAATTTATAAAATTCTCTTATAAACCATTAAGAAAAAGACCAATATAATATGAACACAGGACTTGAACAGTCATTCCATAGAAAAGAAAATGCCTTTTAAAAATGTGAAAAATTGATGAATGAGTTGTGGGATCTAATGTACAGCATGGAGACTAAAGTTAATATTACTGTATTATAGACTTGCAAAAAAAGTAGATCTTAAATGTTCTCACTACATACACGCACACAAAAGTTATATGAGTTTATGGCGGTAGTAACTAACCCTATTTTGGTAATGACGTGTATCCAATTATTATGTTGTGCTCTTAAATAGTTATATGTCAATTATATCTCAAAGCTGGAAAAATATTAAAAATTTCTCATAATTACTAAATTTAAGAAATGAAAATGATAATAAAAAAGAAATACCATATTTCCCTTAAAATATTGACAAAGATCTAAAAGTTTGGTAACAGAAGTGTTTTCCAGGATGAGGAAACATACTGTTTATGGCATTGTAAATTGTGACCACCTCATTCAAGAGTGAATTCACAATAACTTCCAAAATTTAAAATATACATACTTCAAACCTTGAAATTCAACATCTAGGAATTTATTCCTCAGTACACTTTCACATGGGCAAAGTGACATATGGACAAATTTTTTTATTACAGCATTGTTTCAAATTGCATAGTATTAAAAATAACCTAAATGTTCATTATTAGAGCATTTGTCAAATAAATAATGGTACATACATAGCACATGTGTGGATATATGTACATCTATTTCCTCATTCCTTTAGTTATCTCATCCAGTTTTTTGGCTTTAAATACTATGTGTGTGGATGATTCCTAAATTTTATCTGCAGTTCCATTCTCTCTTCTGAATTCCCTTACCACAGTCCTCCTCGGTATCCCCACTTGGATGTCACAGTAGACATCTCATACTCAACATATCTAAACTCTTGATCTTCCCCCACAAGTCTCACTTCCTTGACAGCCTTCTTCTCTATAGACAGCAAATTTTATCCTTCTACTAGCTCAGTCCAAAAGCCTTAAGAGTCATCCTCTCTTTTTCTCACAACCAGTTTTCAGTTGGGCAAAAATTCCTTTTGCTCTACCTTCATATTATGTACAGAATCCTACCACTTCTTACCACAGTGGCTGCTGCTATCCTGGTCGACACCACCGTAATTTCTTGCCTAGATTATTGCAGTAGCTAGTCGTTTTATATCTGCATGCCCCTGTATAGTCTATTCTGGTCAGAACAATCAATGATTGTTTTAAAACATTGAATCAAATCAAATGTTATTCTTGCTCAGACCTGTGGAATGGCTCCCATTTTACTCAGAATAAAAGACAAATTTCCTACAATGGCCTGAAAGGACCTCCATGATCTGGCCCCTGATAATTTTGTGACCTCATTCCCTATCTCTTGCCTTCTTCATTCAGCCTCAGCCAGCTTGGCTTCTTCAAACTTCTTAAATACACTTGTATTCTCCCATCTTAGAGTCTTTTCTTCTCTGCTTGGAGTACTCTTTCTTGGGATAGCTATGTCGCTAACTCCCTGGCCTCTTTCAGGTCTTTGCTCAAATGTCACCTTTTCATGAGAGTTACACTGACTACTTTATACCCTTAACTTTTCTTTATTACATAGAACTTATAACCTCTTATAACATATTGTAGGCTTTATTGATTTGTTATGCTTATTATCGATTGTCTGTTACACTGCCTAGAATGAATGTAAGCTTTTTTTCTTCAATGATAGATCCCAAGGGTTTAGAATATGTTGAATCAATCAATAAATGAAGCAATCTGCAAGACAAATTGAAAAACCCAGAAGTATATATAACTATTCACAACACTCTGTAAAATGTGCTATATTTATATAAATGATATAAATGTTTGTAGATGCATATGGTATCTCTGAAAGACTATAAAAGAAACTGGTAATAATGGGTACCTGTGGGAGAAACAATACCAGAGATGGGTAGGGAGGCACAGTCTACACTTTAGGATATGCACCTATCATTTCTTTAGTTGAAAAATACAATGCATAGCTGAGCCTAATTCCAGAATTCAAAATTCTTTATAAAGTCTTAATTTTTTTCTTTGAAGATGTTTAATTGTATCACCACTAGATGGCACATACTTACTGATAAATTCTCAAAGAATCCCAGACACAGATTTTTTTTAAAAGTGTTTTAGTTCCCCAAACTCACCAAAGTTTACTTTAGCTGTCTACAGTATTGGTTTTTCTGAAGAAACTTCTATTGGTTTTTCTGAAGAAACTTCCTTAACTTCAATTGTTTAGTGCCATATCAGCTTCTAGGCTATTTTTTACTAATTTCTTATTTAGCATCATTATAACCTTTAAGTGGTAAGAATTATCTTAAATCTGCAGACACTAGCTTAGATATTCTTATAGTTTCTCATGTTTTTTGAATTGTATCTACCTATCTTTTCATCTTTTTCTATGAAATTAATGAATAAAATTTAAATATTCTGTGCACAAAAGTAGATTTAAAAAAATAGATTTTTGTTTGATTATATTGTTTGACTGCTTTTATATCAAATAAATCAGTGTCCAGAACAACATGCAATTTAACAACCACTTTCTGAATGCTTACATGATACACAATGAGATTAGGCAAATGGGTACTGTGGAGGACACAAAGATGAAATACTCTTTATTGCCTCTATCTTCAGGACCTTTCATTTTATGGTGGGGTGGGGGCAGTTATGAATACAAATAATTATAATACAAGTCAGAATGTAATAAATGATTAAAAGAAAATATTAAGTGTAATGGGAACAGATAGATTATATTAATTTGGGGATTCCAAGAATAAGGTGGAATTTGAAAAGAGCTTTAAATATATAGACAGTTTCGGGGCGCCTGGGTGGCTAAGTCATTAAGTGTCGGCCTTCGGCTCAGGTCATGATCCCACGGTCCTGGGATCGAGCCCCACATCGGGCTCCCTGCTCCGCGGGAAGCCTGCTTCTCCCTCTCCCACTCCCCCTGCTTGTGTTCCCTCTCTCACACTGTTTCTCTCTGTCAAATAAATAAAATATTTAAATAAAATAAAAATAAAAATAAATAAATATATAGACAGTTTCATTCTCTGAATGAACTGAATATAGGTGTTACATAGATTTACATTTCTATATAAAGAGTGAATTCTATATCTGAGATAAAGATATGATCATTATATGCAAGTGGTAAATACGGGATTATAGAATAAAAACCTGTATTCTTTTTGATGGTAAAGTTTCCAGGAAGAAAATGGTGGTATGCATTTTATAAACTGTAACATTTAAAAGCATTATAAAAAACTTTTTAGGCAAATTCTGGGTGCCTGGTTCACTCAGTCAGTAGAGCATGCAGCTCTTGATCTTGGGGTTGTAAATTCAAGCCCCAGCCAGATTGGGTATAGAGATTACTTAAAAATAAAATCTTTTAATTTTAGGCAAATTCTAAAATAACATTGGAAAAATTATTGAGCCAGTTGTGATTTTTAACATAGAGATTCTTTTACTCTTGTTTTTCTTTTCAAAATATTTTTAAAATTAATTTATATGTAGAAAAAGTACTGAATTCAAGTAGAATAACATTTATTGAGTGCATACTATGCCAGAAAACTGCTATCTATTATTTCATTTAATACTCATGAAACTTTATGATGTATATACTGTTATCCACATTTTACAGATGAAGAAATTGGGGTAAAAGTTTAAGGAACTTGTATGAATATGTCACCTGCCTGTCATAACACCAAAACTGGTTGTGAATAGAATTAATTTTCTTACAATAAGAAATTTGGCTTTTCACTTTATACCACTTCACTATCATTGCTCTTAATAGAGAATCAAATTATTCTAACAAGATATATTAATACTGACTTGTTACTTTGGTGGCCTTTTTGTAAGTTTTTAAAGTGTGAGATGAATCATATTAAAATATTATCTAAGTGAATCAAGAATCTGACCCTTTGACTTTTAATGTACAAGATTTCCCCAACTTTGGTATACTCTAAAATAATAAAATAATAATCATATACCAAAGTCTAATATATGGTATAATGCTTAAGTCAGATTAATTCCAGCTCAACAGCTAAATCAAGTAGATATTAAAACAAAATTATATATTTAGAAATGAGTCTTATTATTTTTCTGTTTCTTTAGCCAGAAAAATGTAAGAAAAAAAAGAAATGGTATAAAAGTGCGCTACAAGAAGCCTACCTCCTCTACGGATATTCCCATGAGCAAAGACTGGAAATGTGCCGCCTATCCAAACAGGGTATATGAACTTTATTATTCTTTACCACCCCAAAATGAGGATTTATTCAGATGCATGCTTTCCAAAATACATTTGCACATTTAAAAAAAAATCTCTCTTTCTCTTCATAAGAATATAATGTATCATTGTCCCTGAAAAAAATTTTTATATGGATTAATAGTATGTATTTTCCCCTTTGAAACTGTTTTCAGTGACTAAACATACATTCTATTTAAATGCTTCTATCATCTTTACCTTTAGACTATCTACGTAAGTTCTCTTGTGTATTTCAAAGTATATATTTCAAAATTAGAAGCTGTGGCCTTAAAATATATTTCTGGGGTGAAACTTTCACTTGCATATGCTGCATTCTTTCAGAACAAAGTATTTTTCAAAATGTTTTATTTTTAAAGAAATTCAAGGCAGAGATAAAAACAATCTTCAACTTTTTTAATGAGGTGAAAAAATATGGTAAGATTTCAGGTCATTTTCAAAGAAAGTGCTCTTGAATCATAAATATTATGGTTTATAGATAGCTTTTTAAATGAATTCATCATAGGGATTATAGTAGGTAGGACACATTTTTAATTCTGAATATGATTGTCACATAAAAATAATGATTTTCGGGGTGCCTGGGTGGCTCAGTCATTAAGTGTCTGCCTTTGGCTCAGGTCATGATCCCAGGGTCCTGGGATCGAGCCCTGCATTGGGCTCCCTGCTCGGCAGGAAGCCTGCTTCTCCCTCTGCCTCTGCTACTCCCCTTACTTGTTCTCTCTCTGTGTCAAATAAATAAATAAAATCTTTAAAAAAATGATTTTCAATAAACTTAAATATGTTCTTAGTGATAATAATTATCATCTTAATTACTAAAATGATCATCTTAAGTTTCAAAATAGATTATGGGAGGATCTGGCCTTTTAGTGCTGACTGAATTTTAAGAGTGACATCTTTTTCTTCTTGGAATATAATATATATATATTTTTAAAACTTAGATGTGAAAATATTTTATTTGAGAAAAATTTAAATATTAACCCAGCTACCTAAGTTTAGATTTTAAAGGAAATAAGTAGATTTTAAAAGAGTGGAAAAGAATGACAAGCACATTATTCTGGTTTACTCTGAGACTGGGAAAAGAGACATTTATTACCATAAATGTGATTTTATTCCTTGTGCTGAAAATATAATGTCTCTGTTTATTATCAGTAAAGGTTGAAGTCACTGTATTGTCACAAATACAATTTTATTCTTTTCACGGAGTGTATGTTTTTCTTGTGTAACCAAAATAAACTTTGAAATATTTCGGGTTTTTTAGTGTTTTTAATATTCGTGTCTTGAAATAATATAGTCAGTTATTTTTTAAAGTTATATTATACCATTTCACATTAGCAATAGACACACTCTTTCAATAAATATGGAACTATGTCTCTGTCGTTGTATGTGCTGCGTATTTATGTCTGTGTCCTTTGGCATTCTTGCTTGTCCAGAGACTATGGAGAGGGGTTTTTTCTCATTGGTTTTGTAGTAGACCATTTTCTTGTTGAAAGCCTGCTGACTTTTGCATGCAGAATTTGATGTAATGCAGTCTGATTATAGAGAGTCCTATGCCTAAAGAGATTCTTGTCCCCAAAGGAGCCAGAATGGAGGGGTACAAAGACACAGGAATTCAGTCTTTGCCATAATAGGCTCACTCACTTCATACTTACTCTTTACTATCTCCAAAATAGGCACTGTAATCCTTCCTTAGCTTCCAGGGTGAATTCTAGTACATATTCAGCTTCTTACTGTGTTCAAAAGTAACTTTGAGAGGTAATTAGCCATTATTCAGATATTTTACAAAAGGTGAGTAGCTTAGAGGCAAACAACTTATTTCATCCCAGCAACTTTGAGGATTTCTTTAACCCAAAATGTCTTCTTCCAACCCAGAAATAAAGACTAGTAATTTCTTGGCCTAAATTCTTCCTACCCTACAGAAATTGGCACACTATTATGTTTGATGCAGCTCTTTCATTGTTGAAATCTGCAAGGTCAGTAAATGATATGTAAAAAATACAGACCCATTTCATATGGTAAGGGTATGTTTAGTTTTATGAGAAACTGCCAAATTATCTTCCAAAGTAGCTGCATCATTTTTTCATTCCCACCAGAAATGAATGACAGTTCCTATTGTTCCACCTACTTGTCAACATTTGGTGTTGTCAGTATTCTGGATTTGGGCCATTCTATTAGGTCTGCAGTGGTACCTCATTGATGTTTTCATTTGCAGTTCTCTAATGAAGTATGATGATGAACATCCTTTCATATGCTTATTTGCCATCTATAAATCTTTGGAGAGGTGTCTGTTCACTGTCTGCTTTTTAATTCAATTGTTTATTTTCTTCTTGTTGAGTTTTAAGAGTTCTTTGTATCTTTATAGCAGCATTACCAACAATAGCCAAACTATGGAAAGAGCCCAAATGTCCATCTACTAATGAATGACTAAAGAAGATGTGGTGTATATCTACAAGGGAATATTACTCAGCCATCAAAAAGAATGAAATCCTGTTATTTGCAGTGATGTGGATGGAACTAGAGCATGTTATGCTAAGCAAAATAAGTCAGTCAGAGAAAGACAACTATCCTATGATCTCAATCATATGTGGAATTTAAGAAACAAAACAGATGAATATATGGGAGGGGGAAAAATGAGAGAGGGAGGGAAACAAACCATAAGAGACTCTTAACGATAGAGAACAAACTGAGGGTTGATAGAGGGAGGTGGGTGGGGGATGGGCAGATGGGTGATGGGGATTAATGAGGGCACCTGTTATGATGAGCACTGGGTGTTATACGTAAATGATGAATCACTGAATTCTACTCCTGACATCAATATTGAACTGTATGTTAACTAACTAGAATTTAAATAAAATCTGAAAAAAAAAAAAAAAACAAACCAAGAGAGAGAAGCAAAAAAAAAAAAAAAAAGAGTTCTTTGTATATTTCAGATAACAGTGCTTTGTCATTTATTTTGTAAATACCTTTTCCCACTCTGGATTATCTTCTCATTCACTTGATAATATTCTTTGCAGAGTGGAAATTTTAATTTTAACGAAGTCCAGCTTATTAATTATTTCTTTCGTGGATCTTGCTTTTGATGCTATATCTAACGTCATCTGCATACCCTAGGTCATCTCCATTTTCTCCTATGTTACCCTCTAGGAGTTTTATAGTTTTACATTTTTCATTTAGATATGTGATTTTGAGTTAATTTTTGTGAAATGTGCAAGGTCTATATCTAGATCCATTTTTGTGACATGTAGATATCTATTTGTTCAACACCATTTGTTGAAAAACCATCTTTTCTCCATTATATTGTCTTTGTTCTTTTGTAAAATATCAGTTGACTATATTTATTGGGTCTGTTTCTGAGCTCTCTATTCTGTTCCATTGATCTGGTTTTTTTCATTCCTTTCCCAATATTACACTGCCATGATTGTTGTAGCTTTAGAGTAAGTATTAAAGTCAGGTAGGGCCAAGTCCTCTGACTTTGTCCTTCAATATTGTGTTGGCTATTCTGCATCTTTGTCTCATCATATGATCTTTAGATTGAGTTTGTTGATATCCACAAAATAACTTGTTGGGATTTTCATTGAGATTGCACTGAATCTATAGATCAAGTGGGGAAGAACTGACATCTTGACAATACTGAATCTTCTCATCCATAAATATGGAAAATACCCAGATTTGTTTAGGTCTTTGATTTTGTTCATCAGAGTTTTGTAGTTTTCTTCATATAATCTTGCCCATATTTTATTAAATTTTCCTGAAGTATTTCACTTTGGGGGTACTAGTGTAAATGGTAATGTGTCTTTAATTTCAAATCCTACTTTTTCATTGCTGGTAAATAGGAAAGTGATTGACTTTTGTGTGTTAACCTTGTGCCCTGCAACCTTGCTATAATCACTTATTTGTTCCAGGAGTATTTTTTTAATTCTTTTTTGGATTTTCTACATAGATAATCATGTCATCACAGTTTTGTTTCTTCTCAATCTATACCTTTCATTTCCTTTTTTTTTTTTTTTTCTTATTGCATTAGCTAGGCGTTTCAGCACAAAATTGAAAAGAGTGGTGAGGTGGGAACATCTTTGACTTATTCCTAGTCTTAGTGGGAAAGCTTTGAGTTTCTCACCATTAAGTATGATGTTAGCTGTAGGATTTTTGTAGATTCTCCTTATCAAATTGAGGAAATTTCCCTCTATTCCTAGTTTGCTGAGAGTTTTTATCATGAATGGGTGTTGGATTTTGTCAAGTGCTTTATGTGCATCTATTGATCTGATCATCTGACTTTTTTAACCTGTTGATGTCACAGATTACATTAATTGATTTTGAATATTGAATCAGCCTTGTATACCTCAGATAAATCTCACTTGTTTATGGTATGTAATTCTTTTTATACATTGTTGGATTTAATTTGTAATATTTTATTGAGGATTTTTGCATCTATATTCATGAGAGAAATTGGTCTGTAGTTTTCTTGTACTGTCTTTATGTGGTTTTGGTATACTGGCTTGGGTGAATGAATTAGGAAGTATTCCCTCTGCTTCTATCTTCTGGAAGAGTTTATAGAGAATTGGTATAGTTTGTTCCTTAAATGTTTGATAGAAATCACCAATGAACCTATCTGGGCTTCATGCTTTCTGTTTTGGAAGGTTATTATATTGATTCAATTTTATAAAAAGATATAAATTGTTTATTCTTGTGTGACTTTTGGCAGATTGTGTCTTTTAAGGAATTGGTCCATTTCATCTAGGGTATCAGATTTGTGGGCATAGTTATTCACAGAATTTCTTATTATCCTTTTAATATCTTGGGATCTGTAATGATGCCCTCTCTTTCATTTTTGATAGTTTTCTCTCTTTTTACCTCAGACTGGCTAGAGTCTTCTTGATTTTATTGATCTTTTTAAAGAAACAGTTTTTGGTTTTATTTCCTCTATTAATTTCCTGTTTTTTATTTTAATGATTTCTGCTCGAATTTTTATTTCTTGTGTTTACTTCATATTTAACTTGCTTTTCCTTTTCTAGTTTCCTAAGATGGAAACTTAGCTTATTGATTTTAGGTCTTTGTTCTTTCATAATATTTGCATTTATAAATTCCCCTCTAAGTGCTGCTTTCACTGTGTCTTACAAATTTTGATAAATTGTATTTTCATTTTCATTTAGTTCAAAATATTTTAAATTTTCTCTTAAGATTTCTTCTTTGACCTATATGTTATTTAGGAATGCGTTGTTTAATCTCCAAGTATTTGGGGGTTTTCTAGTTATCTCAGTTTTTCAATTCTAGTTTAATTCTACTGTGGTCTGAGAGCAAACTATTATATGATATCTATTTTTAAAAATGAGTTAGGGTATATTTTATGGCCCAGAACATAGTCTATCTTGGTAAATGTTCCAAATGAGCATGAGAAGAATGTATATTCTGCTGTTGCTGGATGAAGTAGTCTATAGATGTAGATTATATTCATTTGATTCATGGTGTTGAGTTCAACTACAGTAGTTTCCTTTTATCTGCACTTTTGCTTTCCATGGCTTCAGTTATTCGTGGTCAGCCATGGTCTGGAAGCAGATGATCCTCCTTTGATGTATTGTTGGAAGGTCAATAGTATCTAATTCTATGTCACAATGCTCGTGTCATTCGCCTCACTTCATCTCATCATGTAGGCATTTTATGTCACATCTTAACAAGAAGGATGAGTATAGTATAATAAGATATTTTGAGAGAGTAAGGGACCACATTCACATAACTTTTGTTACAGTATATTGTTATAATTGTTCTTTTCATTAGTTATTGTTAATCTCTTACTCTGCCTAATTTGTAGATTAAACTTTATCATAACTATATATATACAGGGAAAACAGTACATATAGGGGTTTATTACTATCCATGGTTTCAGGCATCCACTGGGGGTCTTGGAACATATCCCCCACAGATACAGGGGAACTACTTCATGTCATTAGTGATTTTCTGCTTGCTGGACCTGTTCATTTCTGCTGAAGTTTCCAATTATAATAGTGAGTTCATCTATTTCTCCTTGAGTTCTGTCAATTTTTGTGTTACATGCCTTGACACTGTGTTGTTAGACACATTCGTATTAATAATCATTATGTCTTCCTGGAGTAATGATGACTTTGTTATTAGCTAATGCTCCTCTTTATCCCTGATAACTTTCCTTGCTCTGAAGCCAGCTCTGTCTGAAATTAATGTAGCTACTCCTAATACAAAGATTCTTGTTGGTCTGTTCATTAAGAAATCAAATGACAAAGCAGAAAATGCAGAAATTGTATATCTTAGTAAGATGTAACTTAATATTTGACAATAACTTCATATTTAACACACCTATTAAAATGATTCTTTATGTGAAAAAAAAGAAATTAATGTAGCTACTCCTATTAAAATAGCTTTATTTTGATTGGTGTTAACATGGTATATCCTTCTGTATCTTTTTACTTTTAACCTCTATGTGTCTTTATATATATATATTTTTTAAGATTTTATTTATTCATTGAGACACAGAGATACAGAGAGAGAGAGAGAGAGAGAGAGCATGAGCAGGGGGAGACGGACAGGGAGAAGCAAGGTCCCCGCTGAGCCAGGAGCCCGATTTGGGCCTGATCCCAGGACCCTGGGATCATGACCTGAGCCGAAGGCAGACGCCCAACCATCTGAGCCACCCAGGTGCCCCTATGTATCTTTATATTTTAAACTGAGTTTTGTTCTGTTTTTTTTAGACAGCATATAATCACTCCACTCTGACAGTCTTTGTTTTTTAATTGGTATATTTAGACCATTGAAATTTAAAGTGGTTATTGATAGAGTTGGATTAATAGCTACCATATGTGTTACTGTTTTCTGTTTTCCTTTTTCTTTGTTCCTTTTTCTTTCACTTTTTCTGCCTTTTGTGTTTTTGTTTGTTTGTTTGTTTGTTTAGAGAGGGAGAGAGAGACAGGGGTGGAGAGGCAGAGGGAGAGGGAAAGAGAGAATCTTAAGCATGGAGCCTGATATCACAACCCAGGGATCATGACCTGAGCCAAAATCAAGAGTCAGATACTTAACCGACTGAGCCACCTAGTCACCTCACTTTTTGTGGGTTTTTTTCTCCACCTTTTTGGTTTTAATTGAGTATTTTATGTGATTTTATTTCCTCTCTTAGCATATCAATTATGCTTTCTTTTTAACTTTTTTTAGGGAAAAAAGTTTTAGGAAAATGGTTTTCCTAAATTGAACATATTGTTGCTATTATTATTTTGAACAAATTGTTTTCAGTTAAAGAATAAGACAATTTAAAGTTTATATTTTACCTTCACTTAGCCATTCTCTGATGCTCTTCCTTTCTTTATGTCAATCCAAGTTTCTGTTCTACATCATTTTCCTTCTCTTTTAACATTTCTTGCAATGTATGTCTACTGGTAACAAATCAATTTCTCCAATTCTCTCAAGTATATAACCCTTTATTTTGAAGGACAGAATTGTAATTTGGTGTTTTTTCTCTTACCACTAATTATTTCACTCCACTCTCCTCTTGCTTGCATGGTTTCTGAGCGGAATTGAATGAAATTCTTGTCTTTGCTCCTTTATTGATAAGGCACCTCCTATCACCAGGCTTCTTTCAACAATTTTACTTTATCTTTGATTTTCTGTCTTTAGCTTTTGTCCTGCTTATTGTTCTCTGGACTTCCTGGATCTTGATTTGGTGTCTGACATTCATTTGGGGGAATGTCTCAGTCATTATTGCTTCAAATATCTCTCCGTTCCTTTCTCTATTTCTTCTCCTTCTTGTATTTCCATTACACATATATTATACTTTTGTGGATTTCCCATAGATCTTGAATATTCTGTTCTTTTTTTTCCAGTCTTTTTTTCTCTTTGCTTTTCAGTTTTAGAAGTTTCTATTAATACATCGTCAAGCACACAGATTCTTTCCTCAGCTGTGTCCAGTCTACTGATGAAACTATCAAAGGTATTTTTCATTTCTGTTACAGCATTTTTAAACTCCAGCATTTCTTTTTTTATTATTATTTCTTAGAATTTCTATCTCTCTGGGGCACCTGGGTGGCTCAGTCAGTTAAGCGTCTGCCTTTGGCTTGGGTCATGGTCTCAGGGTCCTGAAATAGAGCCCCGCATTGGGCTCCCTGTTCAATGGGGAGGCTGCTTCTCCCTGTCTTTCCACCTCTGCTCCCCACCCCACTTGTGCTCAAGCTCTCTCTCTCAAATAAATAAATAAAATCTTTAAAAAAAAAAATTTCCATCTCTCTGCTTCCAGTACCCATTTGTTCCTGAATGTTGCCTACTTTTAACACTAGAGCCTTAGTATATTCAACATAGTTGTTTTAAATTCACAGTCTGATCATCCAACATCTCTGACATATATAGGTCTGTTTTTGATGCTTACTCTGTCACTTCAAATTGTTTTTGCCTTTTAGTATGCCTTGTAATTTTTTGCGGAAAGGCAAACATGATGTACCAGGTAAAAGAAACTGTGGTAAATAGGCCTTTAGTAGTGTAGTGGTAAGGCATGTGGGGCTAGGGAGGGCAGTCTACAGCTCTATGCTTAGGTCTCAGTCCTGGGCTTTGAGTTGCACAAGTGCTTCTCATTCTTTTCACCCCCTCACATGGTACATGATGGCTAAAGGGGAGCTAGAGTTGGATATTTCCCTTCCCCCACATGGAAGATTCCAGCAGGCTAGATTTGTTCCCTTCCCGCTAATTGGTTAGGCTCTGAAAAACCACAATAGGTGAGGCTCTGGTAAAATAGTTTATCTTGAGGGCAAACTGCTAAGAACTGAATGCCCTGGCATATTTCAAAATGGTTACTTTTTTTTTCTCCACTGAGGAAGCACAAAGGTATTTTTCTCCAGTCTTCACTGTGAGAACCTGATAGAGCTCGTGTAGGTAAACTCACAAAAGTGTGCTTGCCTCCTGCATGACTGGGTCCCCCTAGAATTTCTCTCTCTCAGCTTGTTCACATTGAGGCTCCAGCAATTCATCAATTACAGTTCAGGTGTTCCTACCCCAGCGCTAGTTCCTGTGAAGGTTTCTGCTCCATTAAGTTGTGATTCTTTGTATTCACCTGTCTCTCCAAATTTGGGGGCAGTGGTTTGCCCTGTGACCTCACTTCTCTAAGGGATCTAAGAAGAGTTATTGATTTTCAATTTGTTCAGCTTTTTATTTGTTGTGAGGATGGAATGTGACTTCTAAGCTCTTTACATGCCAGATAGGAAACTGGACCTATCCTCTACCTTTTTAAGAAAATGCTTTCTTTCAGCTGTCATTTCTAAAGAAGCATAGACTGACAGATTTTCTGAGGCCATAAATGGACGGGCTTTAAAAATATATATTTTTTTTAAAAAGAAGCCATTGATTTATGTTAATATTTGTACTCCTCTCTAATATGCTTATAAATAAAAAATTTTTAACATCTGTTATGAGTCATGAGGCATAACCACCTCTATTGACTTGGAACATTTTCATTTTCTACCTGCCACTCCTCCTTTGCACTTTAAAACTATGATGTGGATATAGCCCGGAAGTGGAGTAAAGGCCCTTTTAATTATCCAAATCTACATTTCCTGTTAACTGCTTTTCACTCTGTGTGAGGGTCCCTACATGCAGAGATTTCTGAAGGGAGGAAATTAAACTTTTCTCACTAGGGAAAATTCAGCTCTTAGAAAGTGTTTAATGTTGAAGTTGAACATGGATTTACTGTTATTAATAGAAAAATTGCTAATGATTGTAATGTTTCTCAGCATTACATCAGACTTTCTCCCTTTGGCAAATCCCTTTGAAAATCAGAGTCGTTGTTGATACTCCCCAAAACACTTCTATGTTGCACCAGGTTGTGCAACTTTTCAACATAAAAAGTTCCTTGAATAGCAGTTTGGCTATTTCTGTTCGCAATTGTCTCCCTACTGGAAATTTTACATAAGAATGGTGTATATGTCGAGGCGAATTTGTATTCTTTTTTTATTAACTCTCAGTATATGATCAGGGTCCATTGGATCCAGTTTTAGTTTTTGAGTTTCCTTTTTGTGCAGTTTTAACTATGGGTACAGGTTGATATTTCATCATGGCTTTTATTGTTATTAGCGATTTTCAAAAGAGAAAAGAGAAAAAAATTTTAGATACAATAGAATTTATTCTATCTTGTAATTATCATCAGGGCCCTTTTAGAAATTTGAAATAATTATGGAATTTCAATAATCTTTGCTCTTTTATCATTACTTATCAGTTTATTTCCAACTATGTTAAAAAGACTAAAACAAATTATTTAAATGGGAGAATGATAGAATCACTTAACAAGATGATACAGTAGTAAAATGTGTCATCACTAAACTATTTTCGCTAGTATTCCAAAGATTAGCGCTCTCTCTCTCTCTCTGTCTCTCTCTCTCACACGCAAACACACATACACACACCCCTAGAATGTCTTTATTAGCTAAAATGAAAGAGAATATTGTTGATAATCTATTAGCTACCAGACATTGTTTTAGGAACTTTATATAAATTCTATTATTTGAATCTCATAATATACCAATAAGATAATAATTAATTACTCCTGGTTTATCAATAAAGAAACTAAAGGCCTGAGAACATATACAGTGTTTTCTACCTTACACTGTCTAGTATAGTAACTTATACCATGTAAACATTATATGTATTTTAACCAATAAATTATATTAGTTTGTTCAAGTAAAATGTATATTTCAGATCCATATAAGATTTTGACTAAAATACATGTACATTTTTAATTATAAAAAGAATATTGAGCACCTACTTTATATAAAACATGGTCCCTGTCTTTAAGGCACATTCTAGTTTTGCAGAGTGCTTAGACATATATAGAAGTAACCATAATACAAGGAGGAAAGTTCTGTGTCCTGGGATGCTGTGGTTTTGCAACAGAGATGGTTATTTCTCCTAGGTGGAGGAATCATCTTGTGATGGTGAATGGTCTTGTAAATTCATCAGTGGGAAGAAAAAGCGTATTCCAGAAGAAGGGATTATTCCAAGCACACAGCTGAACATAGGAAAGAGGGCAATTTACATGTGGCCAGCTAGTTATAAGTATAAATATAATAACCTGCTTCTGGATTTCTGTGTTTTATGCCAATAATTTGTTTCTTACTGCAAAGTTTGCTTTTAGATAGCAAGCATTTATATACTCTTATATTCATGGATATTTATTCTTTTTGTTAGTTTTACATGTTCATTGTGAATTATAGTCCTATATTGATAAATTTAATTTTTTTTCTTTTTTTTTAAATTTTATTTATTTATTTGACAGAGAGAGAGACAGAGAGAGAAGGAACACAAGCAGGGGGAGTGGGAGAGGGAGAGGGAGAAGCAGGCTTCCCATGGAGCAGGGAGCCTGATGCGGGGCTCGATCCCAGGACCCTGGGATCATGACCTGAGCCGAAGGCAGAGGCTTAACGACTGAGCCACCCAGGCGCCCCGATAAATTTAATTTCTATGTGTTCTTCTTTAACGTTAAATGTAATCCTAAAACCTTAATACTAATGTCCATAGCTCTATTCGTTTTTCATTACCATAATATTAAGGTTAATAAAACAAATGTATGAGTAAATATTTATGTACAATTCATGTAATTGGGATTCAACATTGAACCCATAAAAATCCAATTATTAATTGTTATTGCCAGTAATTTTTACTAATTCACACACAGGTTTGCATATATCAAAATAAAATCTTAAAATAATTTTCTGTATTCTATTTGGTTGTAGTCCTCTTTTTTGTTGAGTGTTACATAGGGATCCCACATGGAGGCAGCAGACATAAAGATTAGAGACTTGCCGTCAGATGGGTCTGGCCCCACTGCATGGCCTCAGGCATGGTACTTAGCCTCAACTTTCTTGGCTGTGAAATGGTGATGGACTACATACTTTGCAAGATTATCATGAAGTTTAAATAAGATATTGTCTATGTGAAGTCTTTATCCCATGTCTGGCATGGAGTGGATGTTCAAGTAGAGATTGCTGGGATTTCATTCCAGATCCCATATACTTGAGAGTACATAAGCTGACCAGAACCTAGAATAAGATACACTAGATTCTAACTCGAGAACATCTACCTAATTAGATTTAAGGGAGGAGGTTTGTCAAATAAGTATATGAATCCCTAATGCTATTACTTTTGGATTATTTTGTTCTACTCTGGGAAGTTGAGTTTGTTAGCATTTTGATCAAAGAACCATTAAAAACACATATTACAGTATGAGAAAAGTAGAAAATTCTAACTGTATAACGTTGCACTTATTTAAACAGGAGTGTAGGCATTTTTTTGAAACAGCCATACTTCATTATCTTACAGATAAATCCAAGGCAGATGGCAAAGTTGCTGTGGTAGCCAAGAAAAGGGTAAGATCATGTTTCATTATATAAAATATGCAGACTTCAAATTCCATTTGATTAAAGCTATTTTTAAAAGAAAATTGAATTAATATTTAAAAGCAAAATGACATATAATGAGTTTTTTCTTCTAAATGTTGGTTGAGTATGTTTCCTTTCTCAGGTTGACACTAGAAATTTAGTATTTATGACTACTTATATCAGTGTTATAGAATTATTAGAAATTAGAACAGTAGAAAAATTTAAAGTTAACAAGTTAGCAATTGCTTTTATTTACATTGTATTTCACATACAAACTCTCATATACTAAAATATTTTTTGTGTACCATGTTATTGGAATGTGTGCAATCTCGTGGAAAATTTAAATAATTAAAATCCACAGCTTAATATGGACTTTACCTTGAAGTTGAGAATAAGATCAGCCATTTATATCAATCTAAACCTAGATTTTTTTAAATAAAATTTGTAAAGTCAATAGCATTTTAAAAGAATTTTAAAAATTTAACATGTCATTCTGTGTATTGTATGTAGGGAGATGTTTAACTACTTATTGTCAAAACTATGATTGGGATAGGATGAACCTTGACATTCTCCTCAAGTGACAGTATTCTTAACAGGACAGTACTTAAAAAGAGAAAGACCCAATGCTTAAATCAAATTCTTTTAGACAAATAATATATTGATGTCATAAGAAAAAGAATTGTGATTGAAAGGAGAGCCTATCCCTCTAGTATTTCCTGTGTTGAATGGTGGGGTTGGTGCAGGGTGGGCCCAGGGAAGGTTGAATGTAACCTGGCAGAACAGAAAAAATGTTGGTCACAAACCTACAGATGGACAGGCAACAAGGTAAGCATCATTTTTGTATTCTGATTATGTATATATCATGAGTCCTTTTATTTTTGTATTATTTATTTATTTTTATCATGAGTCCTTTTAAAATCTGATTTTGTTTTACTCTTTTGCTTTTTGACTCGTAAAAGTAATCTGTACTTTTCACTGGCTAAATAATGTTGTTGCACCTTTGCAGAGAGGAATTCCATATCATAGAAGACAAGGTTGCCTCTTAAAAGGAAAGGAAATAGTACTTACGTGTATGTCTGACCATTTAGACAGGAACGTGTGGGCTAGTGCACGATTGTTAATGTGGGTGGAATTGTTTATTTTAGTCTCTGCTAAAGGATATTTAGAATCAAAAAAGATAAAGATAATAACTAACATTTCTATATATTGCTTTATTTTTACCAGTGATTCTCAATGGATATGGTACTACTGTGTCTAGGACAGTGCTATTTAAAGTGTGGTCCGTGGACCAGAGCTAGTCTGTGAACTATTTATTATTGGTCTGCAATGAGATAAGAGCAAAAAATGGCAGGAGCCATTTAGAAGCTTGTATAGTAATTCAACAGAGTCATTTTTGTCTGTTGAGTGTAATGATAAAATGGAACTTATATTTTGTATTTATTTTCTATTTCACTTTTTTCCTAGTAACTTATTTTTAATTGTATAGAAGTATAGATCTTGGGCATACTGGGGGAAAAACTGATCCTTTAACACAGATAATTTGAGAGACACTTCCCTATGTGTCTTGGAATGTGTTAGGAATTGTAGAAGTGTCTTGGGCTACAGGGGTTTGGGGGAATACAGGGCTTTTTGTTGAGCAAAGGTAAGGAAACTAGCTATCTTGCAATGCATGGAACAAAACTGTATCACAAAAAGTCATGCATTTGGCATGACTTTTGAATGTGCTGCTAGACTCAACAAACTATAAATATACAGTTGACCCTTGAACAACACAGGGTTGGAGCGCTGACTGCTGCCGTCAAAAGCCCATGTATAACATTTGACTCCCCGACAACTTAACTACTAATAACCTATTGTCAACTGAAAGCCGTAATAAAAACATAAACAATTAACACATATTTTGTATGTTATATGTATTATATACTATATTCTTACAATAAAGTAAGCTAAAGAAAAAGAAATGTTAAAATCATAAGGAAGAGAATATACATATACAATACTGTACTGTAAAAAATCTGTGTGTAAGTGGATCTGTGCAGTTCAAACCTGTGTTGTTCAAGGGTCAACTGTTAATTGTGTAGTGATTTAATACAAAATAATACTGAAGTATAACATGTTAGACAAAAAGCCAAGGAATTTAGAAGCCTTATTATAGAGCAGGAAACTGAAATGGAATAAACACACTGTTCTCGAAATTATTGAATAATTTACTTATTTTCTATTCAACATATTGGAACATATTTAACTACATATTTAGCTGTAAAGAGTAGAAGTGCAATTACTGAGATACCATGGAAAACATTTACAAATCTGAAACAAGAAATCTGAGATGCCTTTTAACAGTCTTAAAATCAAATATTACTAAATTGACAGATAAATGTACTGATCTCTTTGAATTTCAAAAAATAAACATTTAGAAATATTTCATAGTATTGCTACCCTTTATATATTTGTAAAACTTTAGAATAATGCTAAGAAATCTGTTACAAATATTACAGATTGAAATTATTTTTAGATAGTCTGTTGTTTTCCAATCTTACTTTGATACTGTCCCCAAAGTCTACCTTAAAATTCTTTATTACATCTTATGTAATAAATTGCTTCTTTTTGTAATTTATTATCAAGATTATCAAGGTAGTCTTCCTCGGGGCACCTGGGTGGCTCAGTTGATTGGGTGTCCAACTCTTGATTTCAGCTCAAGTCATGATCTCAGGGTGGTGAGGTTGAGCCCCGCGTCAGCCTCCACACTCAACATGGAATCTGCTTGAGATTCTCTCTCTCTCCCTCTGCCCCTCTTCCCACTTGCACTCTCTCTTTCCTGTCTCTCTCTAAATAAATAAATAAAATCTTAAAAAAAAAAAGACATTCTTCCTCACGTATTAAAAGTTATGGTCAAATTATTTTCAAGTACTAGAGACTGAATGTGACCCTGATGTGTTGTGGGATTTCTGTGATATCTGGTTACTAGGTCATCTCATGTCATAGCACACGGAGAATTATTTCCCCTATAGGGAATTATTTTGCCAAACTCATTTGGGAGAATATAATACTTCTCATTTTCTATGCTTGGGCAATCTATAATTTATTTTGGAATATTATCTCTCTTTCAATTAAGATTAGTTTCTTTTCTTTCATTATATAAAATGTCTGATCTGTTACTGCTTAACTTAAAAGTAGTTTCACATCCTTGCCAACACCTGTTGTTTCTTCTCTTGTTGGGAATGCAAACTGGTGGAACCACTCTAGATAACAGTATGGTGATTCCTCAAAATGTTAAAAATAGAACTACCCTACCATCCAGCAATTGCACTGCTAGGTATTTACCCAAATGATACAAAAATATAGACTCAAAGGAATACATGCACCCTGATGTTTATGGCAGCATTATCAACAATAGCCAAACTATGGAGGAGTCCAAATATCCATCAACTGATGAATGAATGAAGAAGATGTGGCATGCATATATGTTATATTATTGTATATATATATATATATATACACATATATATTGAAATATGTTTATACTCAAATAATACTGAAGTATAACATGTTAGACAAAAAGCCGTATTTCAGAATGATCTCACTCATATGTGGAATTTAAGAAAGAAAACAGATAAACATATGGGAAGGGGAAAAGAAAAAAAGGAGAGAGGGAATCAAGCAATAGAAGACTCTTAATGATAGAAAACAAACCGAGGGTTGATGGAGGGAGGTGGGTGTGGGATGGGCTAGATGGGTGAAGGGTATTAGGAGGGCACTTGTTATGATGAGTACTGGGTGTTGTATGTAAGTGATGAATCACTGAATTCTACTCCTGAAACCAATATTGCACTGTATGTTAACTACCTAAAACTTAAATAAATAAAAAAAGGAAATGCAGATACTTTCCTACAGTCTTGAAGTCAGATATGTAAATTAATAAGAATAATAAAAGAATGAATGAAGTATGGGGGACCTGGGTGGCTCAGTTGGTTAAGTGCCTGCCTTCAGCTCAGGTCATGATCCCAAGGTCCTGGGATAGAGCACTGCATTGGGCTCCCTGCTCAGCAGGGAGTCTGCTTTTCCCTCTCCCTATGCCCCTCCTCCCCCACTCATGCGCTCTCTCGTTCTCTCTCTTAAGTAAATAAATAAAATATTTTTAAAAAAAGCATGAGTGAAGTATGTCTACAATAAAGTTATAAGTAAAAAAAAAAAAAAAAGTAGTTTCTGTTCTTACGTCCACCACTACTTCTGTTGGTACATTTTTCTATAGACCAGTACAGTTGACTTTATCCAAACTTATTTATTCATGATAAGGATGACTGGCATTTATCTTACTGATTATGTCTTCAAATGTAGTTGTTCTCAAGCATACACATACAGAAATGCATTTTTATTTTATTATAAATATATTTTATTTCTCTTTTATATTACAGTTATAGTATTTTGAAATTATTCATGTAGTCAGATATATTAATTATGTTACAGGCTACAATTGCTGTAACAAGGAGACTCCAAATTACAGGGAGTCATACAAGACAGAAGTTTATCTGTCTCTTTATTGTATACCTGACCAAATGTGGGCCAATGATCCAGGGTTGGAAGAGGCTTTGCCCCACAAGATCATTTAGACTCCCAAGTTTTTTCTGTTTTATTGTTATGCCAACCTCCAGGTTGGTCCTAATCAATATGGTCAAAAGGTGATTGCATTATCACATCTACATTCTGGCCCATGAAAAGAGGTAAAGTGGAAAAGGAGTGCAAACAATTAGGTGAACAAGAAAACATGAACTTGAAGCTGCACATGTCATTTCTCTGACATCCCATTGGCAAAATTTAGTAATATGGCCACACCCAGTGGCAAAGGGAAGGAGGAGAATACAGCTTCTATCTGGACCAGTCTACATATTGGGGTTACAGTTAGTGGTCTAAGACTTTCATTTAAGAATAGAGAATGGTACGTTTCAAAATGCTTCTTATAAAAGGGAGTGGCTAGGTCTGATAGAGCTGAGAAGCACTAAGATAGATTGCCTCATTTGACCCCTACAACACCAGTGGGAAATAGGTATTACCATAATTGTTCTTACAAAGAAGCTGCTCCCAGGGGTATTAAGTGACTAACAAGAGAGGCAAGGCCAGAGTAGGATTGCAGTTCTGATGGTCCATAATACCACAGCTTCTTTTAACACTTCTTTGCTTTTTAAATCCCTTTACGATCTTTGAGATACCAAATCACTTTTTAGTATCTTTTTAAGTATCTGAATCACTTTGTATATTTGACTCTTAAATAATCGTGAACTTCATCCTTATGAACAGGCACAATCCTAGCTTTAAAACGACTCTTCATCAATATAGCGCTTTCAGATTACAAAGCATTTCCATAAACATTGTCTTTCACTTCAGACCCTTGGGAAGAAGGCATAGCAGACATTGTCATCATCACCTTACAAAGGAGATCATTTATAGTTAGAGAAGTCAAGGAATTCACGGTAGCCACACAGTGCTCCTTAGGTACTTTTATTTAATATTAGTTTTCCTTAGTTTTTATTAAAGTATTAACAGGCTAGTCGTATTAGAGTTTGAGTGTTAATTTCACCTAATAAAGCAGTTTTTATTTTTCTATACATTTTGGATCTATGGATATTGAAGATACTATGTTTTTTAAGATTTTATTTATTTACTTATTTATTTTAAAGATTTTATTTATTTTAGAGAGAGAGTGCGAGCAGGCAGAGGGGCAGAGGGAGAGGGAAAGAGAGAATCCTGAGCAGACTCCATGCTGAGCTCGGAGCCTGATGTGGGGCTCAGTCTCACAACCCTGAGATCATGACCTGAGCTGAAACCAAGAGTCAGAAGCTTAACTGACTGAGCCCCCAGGCTCCCCTGAAGATAGTATTTTTTAAAGATGGAACTGTTTTATATAAAACTCTGTATGTGGACAAGAAGAAGCTGTTGGTGTGAAAGCAAAAGGTAATAATAACAATAAAAAATAATAATAATATGTATTAAGTGCCTGCTAAGGCTAGACATACACCTATGTTACTTCATTTGAATCAACAACAATTATGTGAGAGAGTCAGGGTTGTCTTTGGTTTGTGAATGAAGAAAATAGGTATAGGGATGTTCACCACTGCCAAAAATTCAATACAGAGATGAATGATAAAAAAGTAAGGTAGTTGGCTGTACAGCTCCTTATCCTGGGTTGCAAATGTCAACAGTCTATTTATTTATATTTATGTAAACAAATGTGTATATGTATTGTGTATAAGTGTTTTGTGATTGTCTTGTTTTTACAACAACGAGATCTGATTATATGTTATTCTATAGATTTCACTACTTAAGGCTAACAGATACAGATCTGTTTTTAACCTTCTGCAGAGCCTACCGTAGCAGATACATCACAGTTAGTCAATCAACGTGTGGGAGTTTTCAAGTCACGGGTATGGTTTGATAACTGCTACATGCAGTGCTTTCATAAACTTCCTTGTACATATATCTTTAAATACTGATGCCATTATTTTTATAGGATAAATTCCCCAAATGGGCTTGATAGATCAAAGGTAACCACAGTGTCACCTGCCTCCCTTGAATCATGAGAGGACCTTGAGGAATAAGTTGTCCGAGTTCTGTGTTGGCCTGTGCTGAGCTGCACTGGCAGGTGCTGCTGCCTCTTTGAACCAAGATGTAAGAATGTTGCCACCTTGAATACCATTGCTAAGTGCCTACTAGGAACGGTGCTTCTTGGGTCAAGTAGGAGAGCTCTATCTAAACGCCTCTGCCATTCCCATAGGCTCCTTCTTTGAGCTCTTCAGCCGCATGTGGCTACCCGTTCAGATAGAGGGGAATAGTATTAGGCACACACACCTTTTCACCTGACCACCGCTCTGCCCAGTGGAGCAGTCTGAATGAAAGAGAATTAGAGTAAGCCTCACTAATCTCTGAGTCCCACTTGAAAAAAAAGAAGGGGAAGGTCTAGATTGTCTCTAAGTCCCTTTCTGCTCTAATATTCCATGAAATATTTATAACAGCTCAGTAAGTAATTTCAGAATGTCAAAGGACTTGTGCAGACCAGAGTGAATATCTGGGTCAGTTGGCCCTAGAAATAAAGAAATGAAAGAATAAAAATAGTAGTGTATCAGGAAATGGGTGGAGTAGCTGATGGTGTTGCCTATTACAGATTCTGAAAGATGTTTGAATATAAAAACAAATATTCAGGAAACAGCATATTGTGGTGGAAAGAATAGAAACTTATGAATGAGCCAGATCTGCCTTCAAGGGCTAGTTCTGTGACCTTTGGCAAGTTAACGTCTTTGAGCCTCATTGGATTAATCTCTGATTTGGGAACCATAATAATTACCTTATGTGACTGTTATAAAGGTAACATGAAAAGCCATTATAATAGCATAGAGTTTACTGTATTTTAGTAGGTGATTGTTTAATAAAGCCTAGTACTTTTCTAATTTCTCCTTTTCTAATTTTTAAGAAATAGGAAGGACTTAAGAATCATTTAAAATTTTCAGACTTACAATAGCATCATAGTTCTATTAGAAAAAAGTAAAATTCTGTTTTTAAAAGTAAGTCCCACATTTTAATCATTTAATTTTTTCAAAGTAATATAATAACATTATATTTGGAGGACAGAATTTTTTAAATCATCCACAATCCATCCCCTCAATTAAAAATTTTTAATTAATTTTATGCATTTCTTTACAGTTATTTCTATATACATGTTTATTTGCATAGTTTTAATCATTGAGTAATGTGCTGTTAATGTTTTCATTTATGTATTATGTCACAATACAAAACTTTTTCATGTTTTATGGTTCTTATTTTAAGAGTTTTTTTAATTAGTGAAGTAGCATTGTGAGAAAACAAAAAAGAGAAGACATAAAGAATTAGGTCTTTATTCAGTTAATGGTTTTTGGTAATTCTTTCCCAACTATAATTTCAGTTCTGAAAAAAAACCACTGTTAATAATTTTATATACTTTATGCATGTATAAATATATGTGTTATATGTGCAAATAAATTTTTATGAGTAAATAAAATATAATATTTATATGTATAAAGTATATATACTTTGTTAACATAAATGGAATGAATTAAACCTTACCTTTTTCATTCAATAATATATTATGGACATCTTCTCGAGTCAGAGATCTACCAGATCTAACCCATTTGCATAGCATATCTTTTTATAGAAGTTTCTTCATTTATTGAACACTCTCCTGGATATTTAGGTTGATTCTGAATTAGCAAAATTATAAATAAAAATGCAGCAACATCATTGTACACAAATCTCTTTAAATGTTTCTGTAAATATTTCTACACTAAAAATTGCTAGAAGAGGACTTGCTGAGTCAAAGAGTAGGCACATTCTAAATTTTGCCAAATTGCTAAACATCTCCCATCCAAAAAAAATCCCCCTACATTATTGTACCACTTACAGTCCCGTTACTAGTGTAAGGGAATGTCTAGACTGCCTTAACTTGCCAACTCTAGCCATTACCAGTCTTTTTTCTTTATAATTTGTTTTATTTTTATTATAAATTTATATAATACATGCTAGGGAAAAAATACCAAGGGTTACAAAAGTATGTAAAATGGAAAGTTCAAGTCATTTTCTTCCCTCTTGCTGCCCCACCTCTAACATTTCACTATTTCAAAATCTGAAAATAAGCATCTTTGTGCATTTTTGTACATTTGTGCACAAATTTCAGCAGAATAATTCCTATAAGTGAAATTGCTGGGGTAAAGTGTGTGTGTTTAAAATCTGGTTATATGTAAGGAAAGACTGAAAAATTGTTACAGATTGAGGGAAACTATGGAAGCATAACAACCAAATGTAATGTGAGATCCTAGTTTGAGTCCTGAAACAGAAGAAGAACATCAATGGGAAAACTGATGAAATTTGAATTAGGTCTTTATTCAGTTAATGGTTTTGTAGCAATGTTAATTTCTATTTTGACAATTGTACTATGATTATGTGTAAAGTTAACATTAGGGGAGGCTGGGTGAAGGATATATGGGAACTCTTTTGAGCTATATATGCAACTTTCTGTAAATCTAAAATTATTTCAAAATAAAAGTTAAAAATTCTAGTCAAGTATTGTCAAATTCTCTTCAAAACAGTTACATCTGAGTACTCCCACCAGTGCTTTTCCTACTGTCTTGCCAGCTTTAGGTATCACCAATCTTTACATATTTGCCAATATTTAAAAGGAGATGCAAAATAACAATAATATTGTTATTTTCATTTGCTGTTATCTATTTTTTTTATTTTAAAGAGGTTAAGCACTTTTTTTTTTTTAAGATTTTATTTATTTATTTATTTATTTGAGAGAGAGAGAGCATGCACAAGCAGGGGCAGCAGCAGGAAAGGGAGAAGCAGGGCGCCCTCCCAAGACCACAGGATCAGGGAACCTGAGCTGAAGGCAGATGTTTAACTGACTGAGCCGCCCAGGCGCCCCAAGGTTGAGCATTTATTAATGTATTTATTGGACATTGTATTTCTTCTGAAAACTGCCTATTTATACTCTTGTCTGTTTCTTCCATAGGCTGGCTTCTCTCTCTCATTTTTTTTTTATTAAATTGTAGGTGCTCTCTTTAGTTATTGATTGTTAATACTTTGTTAATATGCTGCAAACATTTTCTCCGTTTTCCTTTTTAGTAGTTCTTTTGTTGTACTTACATAGTAAAACTTTTTTTTCTTTTAGGGTTTTAGAGCTTTTGTGACATGCTTTGAAAGACTGCCCTTTCATTAAAACAAAATATGTTGTGATTCATTTAATCTTTCTTCTATTGCTGTTGGTCACACTTTGATGAAAATCTCCATGAATATTGCTTCCTTTCCCACCACATGTTTGGTTTCCTTCTGACAACTCCTGGTAGAAGGATCCCTGGGACAGCTATAGGAACACGTCAGGTTGTTCACTCTTAGCAGCGGTGCATGCATATGCCACAGTCATCGACAGGTGTTGTCATATAAAGATGTTGTCACCAGTGTACATCATACTTTGTTGTTTTAATTTGCATTTCTTTGACTTGAGGTAATAAATTGTCTATGTCTGAGTTCTTAATATTTGCTTGCAAATTTATATGAACATTTTATATGCTAGTCATGAAAATATTAATTTTTTGTCATCATTTCAGTATATGCTTTTCCCAGCATATTGCTTGCTTTTCCATTATTTTTTTCCTGGAAATATGGAGGTTAAATATTTGTATGTGGTCACATCTACATTTCTGAGATTTTTTACTTATTACTTAGCATAGACTTCTTCATAGATAATAATGCAGTGGAGTGAGTAAGAAGAAGAACATCTAGAGGTAGACTGTCGAGGCATGAATCCTGGCTCTGTCACCTACTAGCAGAGTGATCTTAAGTTAGCTACTTAACTCTGTAAGCTCTCAATCTCCTGTTACATGGGAAGAATGGAAATATTGCAAAGACTCTGACTCTGACAATTTGTGTAAAGATTGCTCTGACAATTTGTGTAAAGCACATAACACAGGGCTTAGAACATAGAAAACATTTCACAAATGTTAGCTATTATTATGGGAATATGGATTTATTTTTATATGAGATACAAGGATAGGGTATAAAAATTTTATGCATCTTGCTAAGATGGGGTTCAGGACATACTACCCCAAACATGGCATCTTGGTATATTGAATTTTTCAAGCTGAAGGAATTTGTGATATGGCAGGTGCAGGAAGAATTTTCTGACTTTCCCTGGAGCAGGTTATAAGAGCCTCATGTAAGATGTCATCCTTACAATGGGAGGAAAGAAGCATTCTTATCTCTGAAGGTAGAGGGAGCCTGAGAAGAATCTGAGGGAGTAAGCCTTGCCATTTCCACAGTTTCCTACACTTAGCTCCTTCCCTTTCATGTCCTGTCACATTTTCCCATGACCTTCTACTCTTCAAAACTAGCTTAAAAACTCAGGTTTAACTGCTTCTTTGGGTGTTCATGTCCTTAATGAAGGCTGCCATGTCACATAAAACTTACATTAAATAAATCTGTATGCTTGTTGTTGTTTGCTTTTTTAAAAGATTTATTTACTTATTTGAGAGAGAGAGTGTGTGTGAGCAGGGGGGAGGGGCAAAGGGAGAAGGAGAGAGAGAACCCTCAAGCAAACCCCCCACTAAGTATGGAGCCCAAGTTGGGGGTTGATCCCAGGACCCTGAGGTCATAACCTGAGCTGAAATCAAGAGTTGGATACTCAACTGACTCACCCAGGTGCCCCTAAATCTGTATGCTTTTCTCTTGTTAATCTGTTTTTGTTACCGGGGCCCCCACTGAGAACATAGAAGGGTAGAGGAAAAAGACATTTGTCCTCCCTACACTGCCAGCTATTCCAATACCATTTATTGACTAGCAAGTAATGTTTCCCTTCTTTACTGTTTTTTACCTTCTTTATAATATATAATATGCCATCTTCATCATGTAACATATGACATTTGATGTGTCAAAACACCTACTTCTGTATCTATTCATCTATCTGGTCTTAAAACAAATTTCAAATTGCCTTAGTTATTGTTTATCTTTTCTTTAATGTGTGGATTTGTGATCCTTCATTTGTATAATTTTTTAAAATTGTTTTTATAGTTCTTGTCTTTACTTTTTCAAATTGTGTTGTGTCTTTGCATACGTATATGTGTGTGTGTATATATATGTATAATGTATGTATGTATTTTCTGTATATTATGATATTTTGACATTTTAAAAAACCTTTCTGGCTGGGGAGGACTTCCCCTTACAGGTAGCAAGGGGTACATCTTTCATATGCAAATCAACCAGTCCCAAACCCTTATCAACCTCAACTGACTCTTACCAAACTCTGAAATACCAAGCCACTATTTCCATTGCCCTAAATCATCCCAGAATTGAGTACCAGGCAACTGGAGACCATTCCTATAGGCCAGAGCCCTCCAGAATTATTCAAACTAGCCAATCCTGAACTGTTCACCCTACCCTACCTTGCCTTTCCTCTGGAAACCCCAATAAAGGCACAATTTAAATCATTTTAACTACATACAAATGAACTTTAGAATTATATAGTGAAGTCCCAAGAAAAATTCTGTTGAGATGATGATTGGTATTGTAGAAAATCTATGTGTTAATTTGGGGAGAATTTATAAGTTTATAATATTAAATACACCCATGTAGAAACACAACCTGTCTCTCTATTCATTTCTCTTTAGTTTTTTTAATGTAGAATTTTACATATTTCTAATTAAGACTATTTCAGATACTGTTACTAATTGGAAAAGGATCTCTTTGTCATTATGTTTTCTCATTTTTTTGGCTTATATACAGAAATTATGTGTGTATGTATGGGTATCTTTTTTCCTAACACTTCGCTTTTATTACTGCCAAGAGTTTAACTTGTAACACTTTGAGTTACAAAATTAATGATAACTGTCTTGATTTATACATTTATGTATGAGGAAATTAGGCTATTATATTTTCTAATGAAAAAATATTTTTCCCCAAAATTATTGCAAAAATTCTTCATAATCAGGAAATTTTCATTAGCCCTGTTGCAGGATAAGTTGCTTACATTTTATGACTAGATGTCTAGATATTTGTGTTAATTAATAACCTTGCTATTAATATGGAACTCATGTACTGAAATTCACTTGATTCACTAGCTTTATATGCATCCTTCCCCAGAGATAAATATTAAAATAGACCCTACTGCTGGCTTCTAGCCCCAGGCAGAGAGAAATCTCTGAAAAGAATAGTAAGCAGAGGAACCCCTTGGGAAGAGTCACAGGCAGAATTCAAAACTTATTTAGTTTCCTTTTGGATTCTACTCTGTGGGCATCATTCACCTTTCCATTGGCCAGTGTTCCCCAAACTTGAATCATTCAGGTATTCTATCACCATTTTGCTATTTTTCTATACTGTTAGTTACTATAGTTTTCTTTCATTTGACTTACCTTTTTCTTAATTTTTTTTTATTGAGGTAAAATTTAAACACGGTGGAAGATCTTAAGTGTAGAGTTTCATGAGTTTTTCTTAAATGTATACACTCATGTAACTACCATCCTTGATCAAAATAGAGAATATTTTCATCACCCCAAATCTAAATTTTAAAATGCAATTGCACTGTTTTGTTGTGCATTTGCATTTTTAAAATACATAGAAATATATGTTAATATATATATAAAAATTATCCATTTATCCCTTTAAATCATCAATGGAAATAACATAGAAAGTTATTTTCATACTAATTTCAATTACCCTGTGCTCAAAACATGGAGGGAAACTGGGAAACTGCACCACTACAAGGCAGTGTTGTGAAACAGACTTCCAGGGAAGTAATTTTTTTTTTTTTTTAAAGATTCTGTTCTTAAGTAATCTCTATACCCAACTTGAGGCTTGAACTCATAACCCCAAAATCAAGAGTCACATGCTCTTCCAACTGAGCCAGCCAGGCACCCCTGCTCTATTTAAAGATATTCCACTTAGTCATTCTAACTAAATATATATTTAAGTTAAAAAAAAAGTTTGCTTTTGGACTTATGTATTTGCTTAACCCTTTCTTTGCTTTGACTTTCAGTCCATGGATCTGACTTTAATCAGATCTCATTGTCATTCTCATAAGATGGGCAGTGGGAGTGGGAGGAGCTTGGGGGATAGAAGAGAAATGTGTGTTCAATTCTGTGAAGGCTGAGAGAGGAGAGGGAGCTGTAGAAGAAAAATTTGAAGCTAGCAGAGATTGGTTCATAAGGTTGAAGGAAAGAAGCTGTCTTTATAAAAGTGTAAGGTAAAGCAGTTAAGTGTTGATGTAGAAGCCAAAGCAAGTTATCCAGAAGATCTAGCTAACATAATTTATGAATGTGGCTCCATTAAACAACTGTTTTTCACTGTAGATGAAATAACCTTATTTTGGAAGAAGACGCCATCTAGGACTTTCATAGCTGGAGAGGAGAAGTCAATGCCTGGCTTCAAAGCTTCACAGGGTAGGCTGACTCTCGTTAGAGGCTAATGCACTTGGTGACTTTAAGTTGAAACCAGTCCAAAAATCCTAGGGCCCTTTAAGAATTTTGCTAAATTATCTATTCTGCCTATGCTCTATAAATGGAACAACAAAACCTGGATGACAGTACCTCTATTTACAACATGTTTTACTGAATATTTTAAGCCCACTGTTGAGACCTACTGCTCAGAAAAAAATGATTCCTTTCAAAATATTACTGCTCATTGACAATGCACATAGTCACCCATGAGCTACGATGGAGATATACAATGAGAATAATGTTGATTTCATACCTGCTAATTCAACATCCATTCTGCAGCCCATGGGTCAAGGAGTAATTTCAACTTTCAAGTCTTATTATTTAAGAAATACGTTTCAAAAGGCTATAGTTGCCATAGAGAGTGATTGCTCTGATGGATCTCAGCAAAGTAAATTGAAAACCTTCTGGAAAAGAATCACCCTTCTAGATGTCATTAAGAACATTTGTGATTCGTGGGAAGAGGTCAAAATACCAACTTAACAGGAATTTTGAAGAAATTAATTCCAACCCTCATGGATGACATTGAGTTATTCAAGACTTCAGTGGGGGAAGTAACTGCAGATATGGTAGAAATAGCAAGAAAACTAGAATTATAAATAGAGCCTGAAGATGGGACTGAATTGCTGCAATCTCATGATAAAACTTAAATGGATGAGGAGTTGCTTCTTATGGATGAGCAAAGAAAGTGGTTTATTAAGATGGAATCTACTCCTGGTGCAGATGCTGTGAAAATTGTTGAAATGACAACAAAGGATTTAGAATATAACGAACTTCGGTGATAAAGCACTGGCAGGGTTTGAAAGGATTGACTCCAATTTTGAAAGTGCTATTATGGGTAAAATGCCTTCAAACAGCATCACATACTACAGAGAAATTATTTGTGAAAGGAAGAGTCAATTGATGTGGCAAACTTCACTGTTGCCTTATTTTAAGAAATTGCCACAGCCACCTCAGCCTTCAGCAATCCCTACCCTGATCGGTCAGCAGCCATCAACATCAAGGCAAGACCCTCCACCAGGAAAAAGAGTAGGACTTGCTGAAAACTCAGATGGTGGTTTGCATATTTTTAGCAATAAAGTATTTTTTAATTAAGGTATGTACATTGTTTTTATAGACATAATGCTTTGCACACCAAATAGACTACAGGATAGTATAAACATAATTTTTATATGCACTGGGAAACCAAAAAATTCATTTGACTCACTTTATTGCAATATTCACTTTGTTGCAGTGGTCTGGAACTGAACCTATAATAGCTCCAAGGTAGACCTGTATGTCAATTCTAGGAAGTCTTCCTTAGAAACCCTTGTTCTCCTCTTGCTAAAATGCCCAGTGACTTTAGGAAAAACTATGTGCAGACAGGAATTGTTTGCAACAGACTTGGATTTTTAGAGTCTCCAAATAGAGGTCAAGTAATCTAATTTACTGGTACCATTCAATCAGATAAACAATTGTGACATAAATTCTGCTTTTCATGCAGGTCTTTACTCCCTGGACACCCTGTTTCCATTAGCTTTTAGTATTTTTAATCTCTTTATGGATATGAGAGAAACCTGTCCTATTAAAAAAAAAACCTCCTGATTTTATATGTTTTATCCTTGGTATAGTCAAAGACCATTAAAAAAATTAAATCCAAGACTTTAAAAATTATCAGTGAAGTAGCTAATCATAGAGTTTCTTGAAGTGTGCTCTTACTTGTATCCTCAGCCAGGATTGGGAGGTGTTAATAGAAAGTCTTTCATGCCTTCTACTTCAGGTGGTCTAGTGGTCAACTTCTATTTTTAGGGAAAATACTCTCCTCTGTCTCAGCTCACTGCTTGAATACACACTCCAGTGTTTTCTCTGCTAAACCCCTCAAAGCAGAGAAATCCACAGTGCTTTAGTGAGAAATTACACATGGCTAAAGATAGTGCAGGGGACAGCAAGATATTTATAAATCATATTTCCAGGGACTGATCTCTGATATTGTTCAAATCTCGCAGGAATACTGAACTCTACTAAGAGCGACTGGACTGGAGCATATGGTAATCGAGTGACATTTATGTAAGAAGCACTAGATTTGTATTCTCTGTGTTAAAATCTTGTTTAAAATAGGGCTAGAAAATGATTATTTTAATTTTCTCCCTTTTCAAAGAAGAGTGAAAACAATCATTATCTAGGCCTGAAAACTTAACTTTATTATTTGTACTCTCCAGAAACTCAGATTAAGTAATAACCATCATTTACAATGCTGCATAAAACTAGTTTTCATCCTTATTCCAAGCATATTTTCCCAGCAGATTTTCCAAAAGGAAATAAGAATATTGGCTTTTCCTTCTATATGATAACTTTTGACAAGGAGTTTGTGTATATTATTCAAGACACAGATTCACGTTTGGAAATTCTGTCAAAGTAGGCAGCTCTTTAGTGATCATTGATTGACAGTTACTCTCAATGGAATGTTACAAAACATATTTATGTCTTCTATGAGCATAAAATGCTGAATCAAAATTTTATGCCCTCAGACTGAACACAGCTAACAGTTGTTCTTCTTAAAAATAAAATTATTTTCATTTAGATGAATAGTGACTTAAGGATATGGGCAACATCAGGTCACTTTATGAAGATTATATAAATCTGATGTAAACACAATTCTTATGGATTATCTGTCTGTGGCAATTAAGGGCAATTCTACCATTTGCCATTCCAGTCAGCAGTCCTAATTATCATTAAATAAATATATGTTTTTTTTTCAGTAAATGGCATTTGCTCTCTATACGTATGCTTCTCGTAGATTCCTCTATATCTAGCAAGAAAAGAATTAATACTTGCTTTGGTTTCTTTAAAATCAATGACAGTATATAGCATTATATTTGTATGGATGCGTGTGGGCTAGACCAAGGCCTAGAAAACTCTAGTTGGGGTATAGGTCACCTGAAGAACTTACTTAAACATGGATTTCTGGGCCCCACTCCCTGAGTTTCTGATTTGGTAGGCCTAGGATGGGCATGAGAATTTGCATGTCTAACAAACTCTCAGGTATTGCTAATTCTGCACGTGGCGGCCCTGACTCTGAATAGCATGAGGCTCGACAACATGGGAGAATCAGCTGCAACACAGGAAGAGAAGTGGAAGGGATGAAATAGATAAAGATTATAGTATCTACTTGTGGGTTGAATAGTAGCCCCCAGAAAATACGTTCTCCAGGAACCTCAGAATGTGACCTTATTTGGAATTAAGGATCTTTGCAGATGTAATTAAGGTAAGGATTTTGATGTGAGATCATTCTGGATTAGTTGGGCCCACATCCGATGACAAGTATCTTTAAGAGTCTGTCCATAAGAGACAGACTTATGTCCTACAGAACTATAAATAAATACATTTCTGATGCTTTATCAAGTTTGTGTTAATTTGTTATGGCAGCCTTGGGAAACTAATGGATTACCATAAGTCCAACCATAACAAAGTGCCAAGTTCTGTCATATGCTCTAAGGAAAAAGGATAGAATTCTGACACTAGCCGAGTGGACTAGTATAACGGGTTAAACAATGATTGAACATTGACTAATTGTTGAGCACTGTTAGATACCTTCTGGGATGTTATTTAATTTCATCTTACCCCCAAAAGCTTTGAGATAGTTATTTTTTAACAGTAGTTATAAAAGAAGGTCCTGAAATACAGAATGGTCATTGAGTCAGAAAATACTTATTAAGTGTCTACTTTATACCAGGCTCTTGCTAGATATTCTGGTAAGTCAGTGACTTACTGGAAGTGATACAGCTAGTAAGTACCAGGGATTAAATTCAAATCATGATCCTGTCATTCCAAATTCAGTGCTCTTCTCCATCACAGCATATTTTATCAAGGCTTGGAGCTGGAAAGTACGGGGCATTTGGCAATACTGACTACTTCATTTTGGCTGCTATGGAATATTTAACAAAGTAGAAAGGAATTTATTATCTCTAGCAGAAATCTCCCTGATTTATGGTAGCTATTTAACAGTATTTCTTTCTATTAATACCTATGAAGTAGTTTGTACTTTGTTACTTTAATCTTATTTCCCCTTGTAGCAACCCTTTCACTTTATACTCAAATATGCACATAATTTAAATTGATCCTTAATAACAAGATAGAAATAATAGCTCTACATTGTCTTTGGAGATGTAGAACAATGATTTAGACAATAATATTTCCATATGCTTTTTTACCTTATTTAACAGGGCTGGAAAAAATATTTGAATATTACCTTGTGGCTGCAGATCACACACACACACACAAAGTCCACTTATTTTTTAGCATCATCATAATATGAATTCCCTGAGTGTTTCATACAAACTTCTTTTGAATGGTTATTGAGGTATTTAAGCTGTTTAATAATGCTTTGAGAGTTATTAAATTCAACCTTCATCTCATTATAGTTAATGCTTTTGAACATACGATGTGAATGGCACTCTGCTAGCTGCTAAACATTTAATATATATAAAAAAAAAATTGTTCCCACCCTTGCAGTGTGGTTGCTTGATTCAAGATCAGTAAAATTAAGATCAGTGTAACTGTGAAAGATTAGACAAAATGGGCTAAGAAACTGCTCACTTTAGCAGATTAAAGTGAAAAGACAAAAGAAGCTAACATTGAGGTGAAAGTTGCATTGAGGTTCTGTCTTAGGAGATGAGGGCAAATTGTGTGAATTTGTTAAATGCTTAAATCAACAGCCACGATGGAACAGAATGGACAGTAACACTGGCACTGTTTTTTCCTAGTGATATTTGTTTTTATTGTATCTTTCTCTGAACATTTATTCATTCATGTATTCCACAAATACTTCATGTGCTCCTATAGCGTGCAAGGAATGGCATGGAGACAAATGTATTACCCAGTGAGAAAATAAGTCACGTATACCAATAACTAAAATGTGACACAATAATTCCAAATGACATAGATCATAACTCTTATCATGGGTAGGTTCATGGGTGAATGTAATTCTTCTACATCTATGAATTGATTACAGATTTTATTCAGCTATCTTTTGGGTTTTGATTTCTTTCTTTTTTTTAAAGATTATTTATTTATTTGACAGAGGGATAGAGAGAGAGCACAAGTAGGCAGAGCGGCAGGCAGAGGGAGAGGGAGAAGCAAGACTCCCCGCTGAGCAAGGAGCCCGACAGGGGGCTCGATCCCAGGACCCCGAGATCATGACCTGAGCCGAAGGCAGACGCTTAACCATCTGAGCCACCCAGGCGCCCCTGATTTCTTATTTTATTGCATTTTAGCCAGTGACTGTGGTCTGTAAAATAGAGAGGTTACTTTACTATTTTGAGGCTTCCTTTGTGACCTAGTAGGTGGTCAAATTTGTAAATGTTTCAGGCTTGAAAGCTATATGTATTCCTTAATTATTCAGTCCCAGGTTCAAGATGTGTTTATTAGATTAAACATTATCTGTGTTGTTGAACGTCCCCGTTTCTTTGCTATTTTTTTTTCTTTTTCATTTTTGTATGAGAAGTAAATTAAAATACCTCCTTTTAACTGTAGATTTATCAGTTTCTACTTGTGGTTCTTTTCTGTTTTTCACTTTATATATTTTAAGGCTGAGATTCTAGGTATATACAGGTGAGGACTGATATACTTTCTGGGGTGGATTGTTTCTTTTAGCATTAGGTAATAACCCTTTTTATCTATGATTATGCTTTTTTCTAACAGTAATATCGCTATGTTGGGTTCCATTTGTTAATCATTGATATATTCTATCTCCTTACTTTCCGTTTTTCCATGTCACCAATTTTTTAAAAAAATTATACCTTTATTGAGATGTAATTTATTCACGGTTTTAAAGTATGCAGTTCAGTGGTTTTTAGTATAATCACAGTTTTGCAATCAATACCGCTATATGAATTTAGAACATTTTTTCATTACCCCAAAGGAAACCTCATACCTATTAGCAGTCACTGCCCATTTCCCACCTTCCACTGGCAACCACTAATCTATCTCTGTCTCTATGGATTTGCCTTTTTATGGACATTTTGTATAAGTGGTGTCATACAACATGTGGTCTTTGTGTCTGACTTTTTCACTTTTCACTTAGCATAATGGCTTCAAGATTCATCCATGTTTTAGTATTTGTCAGGACTTTGCTGTTTTTAAAGGTTAAATAATATTCCATTGTATGGATAGACTACATATTATCTATCCATCGATGGACAATTGGGTTGTTTCTACTTTGGGGCTATTATGAATAATGCTGCTATGAACATTTATATGCAATTTCTTGTATGGACATAATGTTTTCACTTCTCATGGGTATATACTTAGGAGTAGAATTATTGAATCATAAGGTAATTCTCTGTTTAACATCTAGAAGAACTGTCAAACTGTATTCCAAAGTGGCTCCACCATTTCACGTTCCCACCAACAATGCATAGAGGTGCCAATTTCTCCACATCCTTCATCTTGTCTTTGCTTAGATATTAAAATCCCAAACCCTTTTGGCCCTATCCTGGTATACATTTTTTGTAGGCCTTTACCATGTCACTTCCTATCCGTATAGTGTTGCACCCCTTATGTTTCTGGCATCTGAATAGTTCTTTTTCTTTCTTTAAAGGTCATCTATGTTTTAAAACATAAAGATTGTTTTGCCTAGTGTTATTATATGTTTGTGAAGTGAGAAGGGGTGGTGGACATGGGAGATGGGCACTCATTGGATTAGTCTACTATTCCTGAAAGTTGAGCAGATCAGTGTAATTGTAGTGACTATGAAGTGGTTGACTTGGGGTTCCAGGTGTGGTTGAGAGCTGTGGGCCAGAGTTTTTCTTCTGGACTAAATTACTTGGACCATATAGGACCCATTATCTTACTGAACTCATCTAGTCCCATTTGAACTAGCTCATCTTTTTGTTGTTATTTTATAGATGCAAGTTTCCAAAAACACTACTGAAAAGAAGAAGCCAAAATTTAGAAGAAGGAAAAGGTATTTCTTTATTGAAAAATATTATGATAAAATTGAAATGTGTATGTATGTGTGTGTGTGTGTGTGTGTGTGTGTGTATAATTTAGTTATTATGACATTTCCCCCTGATTCTTGATTCTTTTTCTCTAGGGAAACATTAAAATTTTCTAAAAGAATTAAGGTGATAAGTAGTAGTTTTAGAAGTATGGAGAAAGTTTTATGTTTATACAGATATGTTGAAGCAGAACTATCAAAGATTAATATCATGTGAGCAAGCAGATGAGAAGCAGGTGTTTGGTTTAAAAATAGTGCAAACCAGAAACAGGCCTTTATAATGAACTGATAAGCCACCGATGACAAGTTTTAGTGTTTATCATTGAACCAACCACACAGTTAATTTACTTATTTTTTTGATGACTTGTAATCAGTGCTGTATTAAAGGAGTCCTGCTCAAAGACAAAGTCTGACTCTGATATGATAGTCCTTCTCTTATTCTTTGTCCTTCTTCAGAGGATAAATAATTAAATTTTTAAAAAGGCCTTACTGCCTTATCTTAGTTATACTTCACAATAACCCCATCAAATAGGTAGGGGATGTATCATAATCATCTCTATTTAAAAGGTGAAAAACTTATGACTTAGGGAAACTAAGTGGCTTTCTCAAGATCTTATGGTTAGAGAACGCATTTGAACAAATGTTCTCTAAGTCAGCAGCACAGTGTCGTGGGAAAACCATGGATTTTGCAGTCTGACAGAATTTAGCTGTGTCATGTTCAACCATTTCCTACATTGTCAAATTTCTCAATTTCTCAGAGCCTCAGTTTCTTTATAAAATGAGAGTAGCAATTCCTTAGTAGGTTCTCTGGGGGAGGATTGCATGAAAAAGCCTATATAAGGTACTTGGTGGGTCATTAGTGCTTTTCACCTAGTGAGAGCTCAGATCAATATTATTTCCCTTTGGTTTTTCACTGTATCGTGCTGTCTTACTGTATAAACCAACCAAGGAAACTTACCTCAAGATAAAGAAATATATTCATAACTTATAATTATCAATGAATATACAAATGGCCACTTAAATATACATGATTGCTCTTTTGAAACTAAATCTGTCAAATTCTTTTTCTAGGAAAGCTATTTTTAAATGCTCTTTTGAAAATGTTTGTTCAGATGATGCCTTATCGAAGGAAAACATGGGTATGTGAAAACCTCTCCTGCTTTTAGTTCTTTTACTTCTATTTAATTCTACCAAATGTAGTTGTAATTTTTGGAAGAAAAAAATGTTGTACATAAATACATATATGAGAACTATTAGTGGGTCATTTTTGGTATTGATTTGCATACTAGATCTCTTCAGTTGTCTTTAGGTTTCTATCTCTGTGAATTAAATTTTCTCTGGCTCTATCATGTATTTAATTTTTTAAAAAAATAAAGCACCAGTGGCTGTGGGAGGAAGTACCCGCATCAATACATTAAAATCCAGAGCTCTCCATTCCAAAATTATTGGGGTCCTTGGGGTGCCAAAGGGAGAGAAAAAGAAAAGCAGCAGCCTAGGGCTTCCAGCTGAATTAATTGCCATTGGTATTAGAACACAGTAGGGTGGGGGCGCCTGGGTGGCTCAGTTGGTTAAGCGACTGCCTTCGGCTCAGGTCATGATCCTGGAGTCCCGGGATCGAGTCCCGCATCGGGCTCCCTGCTCGGCAGGGAGTCTGCTTCTCCCTCTGACCCTCTTCCCTCTCATGCTCTCTGTCTCTCATTCTCTCTCTCTCAAATAAATAAATAAAATCTTAAAAAAAAAAAAAGAACACGGTAGGGTGAATGTGGAATGCAGGGAGAAAGTTTTAGTGTTCAAAGGAGCTTTACTCTTCCTTCATTTTCAATAGTCTTGAAAAGCAGGCAAGTGCTTATATGTAAGATGGAACTTTGGCAGCCACGCAAAGAGGTTCCAAAGCCCATTAAACCCCAAGTAGTTATCCGCGCCATATTCCCTCTCCATTGTGTCCACCCCCAGGTCCTATGGCACTGTTTTTCAACTGACTAAATAAGCCATTCATCTTTAGTCTTATTAAAAGAAAAAGGAAAGCAGTCAGAAGAAGGACAGAATAGTTATTTTTTTTAAATCCTTTTGTTCCTCTCCTAAACCACTACAAAATTCTGTTGTTTCTTTTTTTTTTTTTTTTAAAGATTTTATTTATTTATTTGACAGAGAGAGACACAGCGAAAGAAGGAACACAAGCAGGGGGAGTGGGAGAGGGAGAAGCAGGCTTCCTGCCGAGCAGGGAGCCCAATGCGGGGCTCGATCCCAGAACCCCGGGATCATGACCTGAGCCGAAGGCAGACGCTTAACGACTGAGCCACCCAGGTGCCCCAAAATTCTGTTGTTTGTATCTCTTCTTAAATTTATTCTGCTACTACTTTCCTGCTAACATGGGTGCCTTTTCTTGGCTATGTTGTCCCTTTGCCTCACATAATTAGTTCAAATATTCCTGTAGAAAGGCAAAAAGCAGTTTATGCCTGGACTGAGTTCCCACTAGGAGACCTTGGTACTGCAGCTAAGGGCTCCAGTGCTGGGATCCTTTCTGCCTTCGACTCAAAGGGGCTACCGCAGAAGAGAGCCATCAGAGCGAGGAATGCATTGACTAGAAATCACTCTTCTGCATAAATGAGTGATGCGTCTCCATAGTTACCCACTGACACCCTTTCAGGAGTCTCCCGTTCTGTGTGGCTCTCAAGGCTCAATAGTTAACTGTTCAAATCATTAATCTGATCTATGTTTTACTCCTTTATCCCATTTCAAACAACTAAAAAGCAGAAACATCTAGTCAACTGTGTTCTTTGCAAGAGCTGACTACTTCTTGAAAGAGTGGATTAAGCCCCCTCAGTTTTTTACCCCTACCCATATTTCAGTGGATCCTTTAATCTAAGTCTCTGAAATCACTCCTTTTCTTCTTGGCTTGAGGTAGGATCAGTCTTAGAACAAGTGAAAATTATACCGTCTTCTTGAATGTCTGCCCTACTTTTTGGAGCCACTTTCCTTACACTCCCAGGTGCTAAAGTCTCCCATCAACCTACTGCCCAGATTTGCTATTCCTTTCTGGGTTTTAAACTCTACCCTTTGCTTTTCTCTCTTCCTTAGTTAGAAGTCAGGAGGAAAGCTAATTAAGCGTAGCTACTTTACCTGTCCACATGTCACTTGTTTCATCTGTGATTAAGACATGCAGTAGAAGCCCTCTTATCCAACAAGGAGAGGACTTCTGGAAATTAATAGAAAAAGTTGAGGAATCATTAAATAATTTAAACTGTATGCCCATGGCTATGCAGATTTAATCTAAGAAATAGCTATTTGTTGAGCAGATCTGTGTTTTGGGGAACATTACTACCAGGAATATTATGAATTATATTTGTATTGTCTCTCTAATTCATTTTTTTTCAGTGTTTAGGGACAAGAAAATTCATCTACAATGATGAAATAATAATACCAATAGTAATAATGGTAGCCAACACCTATAACAATTACTATGTGTCTTCACTGTTCTAAACACTTCATATATATTTATTTAGCCCTTGTAAGATCTATATGAAGTAAATAAGGTAGATATTATATCTCCCATTTTATAAATGGGGAAACCGAGACATTTAAGAGGTTATATGGTTTTTCTAAGTCACGTATCTTCTTAAAATTAATCAAAGTGTGCAGCTGTTTCCTTGGTTGCTTTGAATATCAGGAATCGTTAAGCTAACTCTGTCGGGTTTGGGCGCAGTACTGGTAGCTGACCTAAGCAATTTTAAGATTTCGTTATTGCCCTTCACACCCCCTTTAATGAACTGATTTTGATTTCTTTTTGTCTTTGGGTTTTCGTCATCTGTTTTGTTGTATCATTGGTTTTTGTTGGTAAATACCTCATTTCTTTTTGGGTAGTAGACAATCTATAAAAGTTTAAATAAATAAAAGGTTGGCATATTACCCAGGTTCAACTGATAATCTATGGCATTCATTAATAAATTAGCAAAGGATATATTCATCAGCCACCTGAGACAGATAAGCATGGAAAAGGATGGTTAATATAGGAAAGGTCTGAATCATGGGGAAAGCCCAAAGGGGAGGGGGGTGGGGCATGAAGGCCTTAGGGGCTGGGGCTGGGAGGTAGAAGGGGTGACAGGGAGAAAGGTGATTTCTTGCTGTTCAGGACAAACTTTGCCCACCTACCCTTGGTTTGGAGTTACCTTTAACCTATAGACTAAAAGGTAGGGTTCGCCTACCTGCGCCTTTCCTAGAAAACTCCTTGCCTCCTATTTCTGTTTGTGTCTTCAGGAATGGTGCTCTCTTCTTCATTACATTCCAATTTGTATTTTACTCATCTCTACATTTAAATTGTAAGCACACAAGAGGAGTGTTTGTGGTTACTTAATAACAAAACAAAACCCAAGTACTTTTTTGTCCTCCTCCCCCTCTTCCATAAGAATGCCTTCAAAATTTCAATATTGAAATGACCCTGACAGTTTATTGAAGATGATATTTTTCAGTGCCAGCTTTGGGGTAGGTAGCCTAACCGGTAGCCTCTTTACATAGGAAATAAACAGCCTCTTTAAAGATTTAGTAGAAAAGTAGAGATTGGAGAAAACTCCATAAATATACATTTGAAGACTTTTAAAATAGCAACTGATTTATTGAGACCAACAGTAAGTTACTTCTTATCAGGGATGGAAAAACTACACAGATCATTTTATAAAAATTCACTTTTAAAAGCCAGATACGGACTTCGGTATAAGAGATACCTTTTTCTTACTTTTTTTAAAGAATTTTCTCTGAGTGATGGAATAACTGTAATGCTACCACTTTACTCTAAACAACAAATTGAAACAAGTCAGGGAAACTACAAGATAATCAGTATTGATAGAAGATGATTGGTCATGCAATCAGCAAAAGCATTCATTCTGTCTCTATCTTTGGAGGATATCATTGGCCAATTTTGATAACCTAGTTTGTAGATTACAGTAACTGCTGTTTCTTGAGAATTATTTTTGAACTCTATCCATTTACAATATAGGAATACCTATTTAGAAAAGCAAACCTCCCATTGCTCTGGTGGCAGAATTTGACATTAATCAAGTTGGTGTTATGAACCCTGGTTGATTTATGAAGTCATCCATTACTTTGTCTACCCTTTGATCAAAAGGCAGTGTACATATTTTTCCAGATCACTTGAAAATGGAGGGACTACGATGCCATTCGGCAATGACATTCATTATCATAAATTGATTGTATTTTAGCCTAGCCTTAGAAATATAAAGATGTTTGTGTGCCATTTTTCCTTTAGAGTGTAGCTCAAAATCCATCTTCTTAACAGTGCATTGAATGTCAGTATCAATTTCTGTAGACTCAGAATGTAAAGTAGGAAAACACAACGTCCGTGAGTGGGACTGGAGAATCAGTGTGAAGATAACCACAGGTAGTTGTCTGTTAAGTAACAGGTTACTAAGTAGGAAATCTATCATAAAGAGAGGTTAATTCCATTAACAAAATTGCTTCAATAAAAATGTACATACCTCTAGAAAATTCTGAGTCAGTAGACATGGGTTGCATTCATGTTTTTGTAGTAAATCCTCCAGGTGATTCTTATGCTTATTACCAAATTTGGAATACCATTGTTTTAGAACACAATAGTTCAAACTCTGTGTTCTTATGCTTTAGCAATTACACAGAACACATATATATGTGGACAAAACTAACAGGTCAGTTATAGTTTTTGTTGTGTTTTTAAACATAAGAACTGGTTCTGTGGTATGCAAATGGCTTATCAGAATGCTACTTTCAAACTGTTTTGAAAGAAGTCTTCCATAGAGAAAACCTAAGACTGGCTGGGAAGAGATGATGGCCAGGGAGGTTCATTGGTCTGTGCCTACTCTCTTGAGTCCCTTGCCCTTAGTAGGCAAATAATTGATATTTGTTGAATGAATATAAAAGTACTTGGGGCAAGTGATAAGTATTGACAGAAAAATTATTTATTATTTATTAGATAAAATTATAATGTGAAAAATGTTAACTAAAAATTTTTTTATACTGTAGTGACAACCAAGAAAGGGAAACTTTTCTATTTCATAACCTCCCATGACTTTATTTAACACTATTATTTAATAATGTTCTAGCAGAATTTTAAAATTTCCTGGGGCACTTGGGTGGCTCAGCCATTAAGCATCTGCCTTTGGCTCAGGTCATGGTCCCAGGGTCCTGGGATCGAGCCCCACATTGGGCTCCCTGCTCGACGGAGAGCCTGCTTCTCCCTCTCCCACTCCCCATGCTGTGTTCCCTCTCTCACTGTGTCTCTCTTTGTCAAATAAATAAATAAAACCTTAAAAAAATTTTTTTAAAGTCATTAAAATTTCCTTCTTATGAGTAAAAGATGAGAGAAAATTATCAACAAAGAAGATTCTGATAAAACATGGATTCTTTTGAACTGGAGGAAAGGAAACATAAAACTTTTCACATTAACAATCTCTGTTTTTTACCTTACAAGGTGCTTAGTTTACAAGGATGCCTGTGTGTGTGTGTTCACACACACACATAAAGGGATGCATATATCATATGCACTCTTCCTAAACATGATTAGTTAGAAAATTTTGAAATATGTTCAACAATTAGATTAAAACTTAGTGCTGAGAATGCCTTGCTTCCATATTCATTGATAATATTTTAGCTTGAAAGCGTATGTCCTGCTTGGGTCTATTTTCATGTTCCACGAACTTTTAGCTGCTCTACCTAGTGTGATTTTTGGTGACCTGCCAAAGAATGGTGGATAATAGGAGGTGGTATGTCAGCTTTCTGTCACCAGAGTGGAAAATGATGGGGTGTGTATTCATGGCCTCTGTCTTTGAATCATGTTGCCTTTGGAAGGGCTTCTCAGATGCTCAATCTGTCTGTTGTACAGGACAGCAGGCCACACGTGGTCTCCTTGATTTTTACTTCAACAAGACTATATCAAACAAAAATGTTTATTTTATTTAAGTCAGGAATTCAACTGCATGTTATTAATCAGTAGTTGAGTCTATAGAGTTATATAATAGTTTATTTCTTTTGTGGGGTTATTATTTTATCTCAGCAAGTTCAGTGAATTCATGTCACAGTACTACACACACACACACAAATTTTGTTTAAGTGTGGTATTTAAAATATATCTATATCTACATATATATATAGATAGATAGATTAGATAGATAGATACAGATAGATATCCGATTAAGCAATTAAGATTTGTTGGTGTTTGGATTAGGAATAGACTAGCCTGTGTTTAGCCTAGCCATTTAATTACATGGTTTCCCCTTTTAAACAGTAGTTTTAAGAATTTACTGGAGGGATGGCAAACTGTGGCCCACAGTCCACTTGCTTCTGTAAATAAAGTTCGATAGGAACATAGTGACCCACATTTGTTTAGGTCCATGTCTATGGTTTGGACTGTAGCCGCAGAAATGAGTGCTGGTGACAGAGACCACAAGGCCTGCAATATTTACTCTCTTTCCCTTCCCAGGAAGAGTTTGCTGACCCCTGGTTTATAAAAAACAATTTAGTTTGGCCCTGATTTAAAAAAACAAAACAAAACAAAAAACCCTTCTAGTGAGCTTTTTGTGACCATAGCAAGAATATCACCTACATTTTTAAAGGAATAAGTGTAAAATATTCACCTGGAAATCCATAATTATTTTGCATCAAGCAGAGGTCATACATGAAAATTATACAAAATATTTATTTTTTTATCTTGGCCCATTTAGACGATGTTCTCTTTTGGGGTGGTTAAGATTATGGATTCGATTGAATTAATGAAGATGTAGCCTTTTTTACTGATGTTTTTTAGTTGTCTCTGAGACAGAGGCTATGCTGAAAGAGCTGGAGCAAATGCTGCAGCAGGCGCTAGAGCCAACCGCGGCCCCTGATGAGTCCGAAGAGGAGCGGGAAGAGGAGGTAAATGCAGGAGCAAAGGTAGCCCATGATCAGGCCTAAACAGCAACTTCAGGTTCTTTACATGGCAGAAATTGTTTCTGGATGTACATTTTAATTATATGGAGAACTCTTTTTTTCCCTTCTGAAATTTGAGCCCTTGATTATCCTGAAGTGAATAATAAACTAGTAGCCTGTTGAAAAGTCAGAATACATCTATCGGTCTTTGAAAAAAAAAAAAATCTGTGAGCGGAGGAACTCTTTGTATTTCAGATCTTTGAGGCTGGAATGAAGAAGGAATGGGGGGGAGCTCACAGTAGCTGATGGGGTGCCACAGCAGAGAGACCTCTCCACTGCTGCCCATCTTAACAGTCAGGAGAACGGGCCAGGCTAAGAGCAGCGTGCTAGGACATCTGCCCTACCTGGTTCGTGCACAGAACAACCTCTGCAGGGACAGACCTCATTATTAACACACTGGAGGTAGAATTTTCCTTCTTTTTTTCTTTTGGCTACCTATGTTGGGCTAAGTAAGTGTGTGCTTACTTTATTCAATATTTGTATGTGGCAACATAAATTTTAAGTTGGTTGACAAGCTGCTCAGCACATCAGCTCCATGTTCGTGCAAATAAAATGAGGGTGCGAGCCCAGGTCATTAATACAGAGCAGCAATGTGGTAGGTGTGAGAAAAATAAGTCATAACGCAGACACTTCCACAAGGCAGTACAGCTGTTCTCGAAATAGGGAGAAAAATGGCAGCAAGAAGTCCTGTATCCTTAAGGTTTCATTCATTCTCTCATTCATTCGTGTAGATACATACTGTGCCTGGAGTCAAGAGAGCACAATGGTTAGGAGCACTGACTCTGGAATATCATATCAATGTCCCACTCCTAGTCCTGCCATTGAGGACTTGTGTAATTTGGCACAGTTGCTTATCACATGCCACAGAGGATTTTTTTAAATAAGGCAAACCGGGAAGAATACTTTGCATAGTAACTGACACCTAAGGTTAGCTGTTATTACAGATGAGAATTGGCAGTGGCGGTCACCGGAGAGTAAGGGCTGAGATTTCCTTACTTCATCTCTTTTCTCACATTCTCACTTGGAGCAACTACCTGTTCCCCAGTGGGTCTCTTCTCAGATGCTGAAAAAGGTGGATTTGTATATGGACAAGGTTGTTTACACACTTTGGCAGACTGCCCAGTTGGGTGATTTCATTCAGGACTCCCAACAAGAAAAAAGATGATTCGTAAACACCTCCCTTCTTGAGTTAGAAATCAAAATATACAAGAGTTACTGTTAAAGAGATCAATACGCCAAAAGAAAATAAAATTAATGCTGAAAACTCTTACCAACTTGAAAAACATAGCTTTCTTAATTAGCACCAGCAATATCAACCTGTATTTGAATTTGCATGGGTTGTGAATGCCATTTTTCCAATTAGAGCTCCTTTTTGAGAAAACTTGTTCTCTCTGTATAGATCTTACCTTCTGTAAAACAAGATCTATAGACTGGTGACATATATATTATATACATGTAATTAATATACAAATTATTCTTTCCTAGCAAATGTGTGCTTTGTTGGAGCACCATATGGTTGTGTGCAATGTGTTTTCAGTCTTTGCAGTTTGTCTTTTCAAAACTCCGGCCAGGTTGATTTTTATAGAGATGTCCTGGAGCTTTTACAGCCACAGAATTGGCTTCTGTTTTACCATTATAACCAGTAACATGATAGAACAGAAAATGACTTCTGATTTTTATTTCTTAAGGTAAAATACATAGTTTTAATATATCACCAGGCAGGAGCTTGCTTTTTGTTTTAGATTCTTGCAATATTTTATGCTTTCAAAAGCCACTGAGGAATTGTAAAAATTAACCATTTTAACTTGCTGGCAGGCAGGTAAGTGCCCCCTGCAGACTGGTTCATAAGCCCTTCTCTGCACTGAGCTTTGTAAGCCTGGCATTCATACCAGGTTCAGTATATTTAGGGCCTTGTTCACTTTTAAATGAGGAGAATAGCAATGAAACCAACTATCAAAGCTGGAACAATTTCCAGTTTAAAAGAAAAGAAATGATCACCTCAGGGGTTTCTTTTTTTTCTTTTTTTTTTTTTTTTTCTTTTCTTTTTCTTGCTTTCTTTTTTTTAAGTTAGTAGGGAAAATTAGTATGGCTTCCAAAGTTAACACCACTTAAAACTGGAGCTGTGTTGTGTTTGCAGGAGAAAGTGGCCTCTTACAAGCTAACATCCCCAAAAGAGCCACCTGGTAATTTTAAGGTTCTGAGCATGTTTATTCTCTGAGCAGATATTGTTTGAGCTCTTTTCAAAGTTGTAAATTTGATGGTTTTCATCCTTCATTTCACATATGAGGGTTCAGGTTGATTACTCTTCAAGCATTTATACCAACAGGTGAGAGTAGCAACATTAAAAAAAAAATGCATACACACGTGGATAATCAAAATTCTCTTCTATTTGTCACTGAAATGTTTTATAAGATTATTTTCCTTAGTAGAGTCACCTTCCTCATTACACTCTTCTTTAGCTAATATTAACACTGGTTGTCATGCCCCGGCTTTGCAAGCAATGAGAGGGAATTAATATCAGATTTTTATAAAATCCACCTGAATTAGATAAGCCATATATAAATAAGACAGAGTTTAGTGAATAATTATTTGTATTAAAAGGTACATTTTTTGATACGGGAAAATACTTGTATAAATTATTTTTTTTCTTAATTTCATGGAGGTTCACTCTACCTTTAATGAGCCTTGAAGTTATAAATCTTGTGTGTGTTTATGGATGTTTGCATTGTTTTTACTAGTGTCCCTTCCTACTGAGCTAGAGCAAATGATTGCTATTTGTAAGTAATGCAGAGGCTTATGAGAAGATAGCCAGAGAAAGTGATTTAAATGGTTTTAAGTTGTATTCCCTATAATAATAATTTGAAAATAAACAAATCTAGAAAACTCATAGAATGAAGCTGATCATGTTTTCCCAAAGCTTAATATTAAAACTAAATATGTATAAAGTTGGGGAGAAGAGATAGGGCCTGAATAATCAGTTCTTCTCATATTAACACATTTACTATACATTCTACTCTACATGGGGATCATTATTTGACCACCAGCATAACGGAATGCTTTGTGTAACTGCTGTGGCTTGTGAAGTTACTGACTACTTTACATTTTGTTCAAATAATTAAGCCTGTTCTTCCAGTAAATCTGATGTAGTTCTGATGAATTGTGTGGTTATTTTTACAGTTACCTAAATGTAACCCTGAAGTTCCAGCAGGCAATCCATTTGAAAACCACTATGAAGAGGACTATCTTGTAATTGATGGGATAAAATTAAAAGCTGGAGAATGTATTGAAAATATAACTAACAAATTTAAAGAAATAGATGCTCTAATGTCTGAATTTTAGGGTATTATAAATATTTTCAAAAGTTAATTATAAGAACACTTACATGTTTATATTTTCCCAAAGTCAAAAACTTGAAAATAGGGAAATAGGTATGTTATACCAAAGCTGATATTTGTAATAACTTTCTATTTTATACTTTGAGAATAGCCATTGTTTTGAGAACCAATCAAATGGTGCTTAAGTTAGTGTTAAAAATTTAGGATTTAAGAAGCCCTGATATTTGTATTTGTAGCTTTTTTTCTTGTTTGCCTTAATTTTAAAATGGTTTATAAACTTACTGCACAAACACATGCTTTTTACAATGATTATTTAGGCCCTTTATTCAAATGTGGCTATTTAGATGGCTGTCAAGGCTATTATAATTCGTACAGATAATTCAAGTGTAGTAGAGACATGAGAATATGTATTGGTAGTGGAATTAAGCTACTACAAAAGAAAAGGAAATAATAAAAAAGTATTGTATAATAGAGTTGACGTTTTTCTCAGAGGTGTCAGTTGCCTTATATTGGGAAATAATCATTTCAACCACGATTCCCAAAACTGATTAACAGAGTCTAGGGGGAGGTGGGGAGGCTGTGGAAGGTCAGAATCCTGGATGCTTCCCCATTGAATCAGTATCTCTAAAGGTGAGGATGGGAAAATGTGGTGAAAAAATATAAAGAGATAAATTAAGCATATTCTCAATAAAAAAATCCGTAAGCATTATAGGAAGGCAAAAAGTATATCATGCAATTCCACTCCCTTAACACCTCCCCTGCCACCCCATCCTGTAGGGATCCCCACAAACAGTTTTGGTGAGTGTCCTTCTACATCGTGTTGCACACCCGTCTCTACTGCCCACACTTGCTCGCTTTCCATGCCTATCTCTCTCCGGGGAGTATGGGGTCAGAGAAGGGGCATTCCAAGCACATGGAAACAGAAACCAAAGCTTGGAGAGAGAAGAAAGAGCAATACAGCATCTTGGCCCTATTGCTTGTTGAATTAGCTAGAGTGACCGTGTGCTGGTGTGAAGGCCGCCACAGCAGATGAGCAGCACTGTGTAAACAGGCTAAGGAGTTTATAACTGCAGGGGCCAAGTGGAGAGTTTTAGACAGCGGAATCCCTTTTACATTTCAGAAAGATCACACCAGCAGCAGCACAGAGGTTGGAGTGAGCAGGAGTAACACTGGGGCCAGGGGGCCTGTTAGGAAGCAGCTTGGGGAATTCAGTTGCCAGATTATGAGAGCCTGAATATGGTGCTATATGAAGAGAGTGGAATGGCTTCCAGTTACCTTAATATCAATGGATTATTAGGATTTAGAGATTGGATATGGAGATGCAACAGTAGGGGGAGGTAGGAACAACTCCTGGGTTCTGGGTATTCACAATGCTGTTCACTGAAGGTCAGCATACATAACAGATTGGGGGCTCCTGGGTGGCTCAGTTGGTTAAGTGTCTGACTTCAGCTCAGGTCATGATCTCAGGGTCCTGAGATCGAGCCCCACACTGGGCTCCGCGCTCAGTGGAAAGTCTGCTTCACCCTCTTCCTCTGCCCCTCCCCCACCTCGTACACACACTCTAATAAATAAATAAAATCTTTAAAAAATCAATACATGCATATTAGAAGTGGAGGGCAGATACCCAGTTTGGGCCAAACTGTGTGAGTCCAGCAGAAGTTCTAACTATTCATGCTTCGACAGTGCCTGCCTTTCCAAACCACTCCACGAACCAGAGTGATGATGAATAGTCTCTCAATACATCATATTTACTTCTCAGTGGTATAAAACAATGGAAGTTAAGGCTTCCTCCTTTTCTTCCAACAGAATTTACTCCATAGCATTTCAGAAAAACTTTTCTTTTTTCTCTTGTCACTATGATTTTATATTCACAAATGTCTCAAGAAGTAATCGATCCCATTTTCCTGTTACTTCTTAGAATCAACTGTAAAATGACTACGATTGTATTTGAAGGACTTGACCCACAATTCAAGTGTTTGATATAAGCCCCCATGTAGTAGACTAATTAGAACACTTGCAGCTAATTCCTCTTGGTGGAACAGCCAGTGCTCATCAAAGTCAGATTCTATAGGTAAGATACTGAAATTTCCAGACTGAATTCATTTCTGCCACGTTCTAAGTTGTAGAAGTCTGGAATTTCCACTGAAGTCTTTGTGCACTTGAGCAGCTCAAAATGGTTCTGAGAACAAACATTTGGGTTGGCTCAGTATGCAGAGGAGACTTCAGTCTCCTTCCAAGAACAGGCTCTTGGGGAAAAGGCCTCTTCCAAGAAGAGGACAGAGGGGAGCCTCTGTCCATGTGAGAATACAGACTTTCAAATTTCCAGATAGAATGTGTTCAGGAAAACGGATGAAGGAGCAGTCAACTAACATCTCTATCCTCAAAGCTGAGAATCATGCCTGGCTGGCAAACCCTTCCTACTGGTAAATACTGCATTTCCAGGGCGGGCAGGCCAGATAACATACACCAGGGCAGAGCAGTGGGACTGTGGAGACACAATGCCGGCCTTCAGGTCCCAGTGCTTGTTGGGAGACCTGAGGCAAGTTTTTTAATTTCTCTGAGCCTAGGCTTTTTTCCACAGAAGTTGCTGTGTTAGAAAACATATATATAGAACATAGGACAATCAACACACAGAAAACTATGCAAATTACGACCACGATTGTTGTCTCAAAGCATTTCTCTTCTGACAGCCTGTTTCTCCTGGGCCCAATGGACTAACATGCTTCTTTCAGTAGAACCTGAGGTGACAAACCTGCTTCTGGGGCACTGGGACCAAGGACTTATATGTGATTATGCTGACTCCTAAGGCAGGCCTAGAGGTAGACAACACCCTACTTTTATAGCTAGAGCCTCTTGCTGGGCCCAGAGGAGGACATCATAAGGAAATTATATCGCCCATCCAGGGAGATTAAATTCTAAGTACACTAGTCATACCAAGTTTGATATGGGAGGTATAAGGCAATATGTCAGGACCTCCTGCCCAAACATTTGGGTTGGAATAAGAGCCCCTCTTTGTCTAGTTTGTGGAGTGGCTGATTGATCCTCTTTGGAATGAGTTGGGCCAAACCCATGTAGTATACAGCCTCCATGAACCTAGAGAAGGGCTGGGTCTGTTGGCAGCTGAGTCCCCAGTTAGATCTACAGACTGTGGAGAGGTAAGCACCAAAGCCAGCTCTGTTGCCCTATATTCCAGGAAGTCCTGGTCCATTTGCCCTATGCTAAAAGTTGAATTTATGCAGGGATTCCTAGAGGTAAGAAGCTTAGCTTTATCTCTAGTGGAGACAGGCGATACACTTTTGATAGGTTAGCCTCTTGTTGCCACCAGTGGGATAAAGAGGGGTGTGCACCCATATACTTGCAAAAGTCTGTAGTGTCTACAGCCTTGAACTCACTGGTTCTGCAGTGGAGGGTGATGGGCCATAGATAGTTTATACATCCACTAATAGACCTAAGCACTATCATAAGCTTTATAAATCAGTCTAGAGCCTTTGTGGAGGAAATTGGTGGTTAACTCTAAAAGGAGGAACCTTGGGGTGCCTGGGTGGCTCAGTCAGTTAAGCATCTGCCTTTGGCTCAGGTCATGATCTCAGGGTCCTGGGATCGAGTCCCACATTGGGCTCCCTGCTTAGCAGGGAGTCTGCTTCTGCTTCTCCCTCTGCCTGCCACTCCCCCGTTTGTACTCTCTCTCTGTCAAATAAATAAATAAAATCTTTTTAAAAAATTTTAAAAAGGAGGAATCTTTTATTCATGAACTTGAACTGATCTGTGTCATGCTTTTGATGGAACCAAACCATTCTATCATCTAATGCTCTACCAAATAACTGGTATTCCATGACTCCACTATTTATTGGGGCTAACAAATGGTATAGTTCTGTTCCACACACTTCAAGACTGGTAGAATTTGCGCCTGCGGCCCTTCCAAGGGACAAAGGTAAGATTTTGAAAATCCAAAATAGAAATATCCAAATCCTGTTCTCTTATTTCTTCTCTATGGTTCCAAGAAGAGATCTAAACATAGTACGATTAAAAAATTCTAAGTTCTTCTTTAGGGCTAAGCCAGATCTTGCTATCACTCAGTAGAGTTCTAGAAGAGTTGTTTCGTACAGATAAATTTGACCTTAAGGTTCAAGTGGAACATTCTGTGTATGCAAATCTAAATATTAGGATTTTTCCACCCACTGATTTGTTGCATGGTGTAAGCATGCAGAGCAGTGAGCAGCATGATCAAATGAAAGGGCGGGGGAGCTAGGAGAAACTCGTTTGCCAAGAAAAATTTTGAAAGCATGAGCTGTTTGCTTTTAAATAAATGCATATAGGTAAATACTACAAGAAAGGAGATATGCTCAGAACCAAATAAAACACAGTTTGCAAGCAGCCCAGAAGTTGTTGGCTTAAAAAATAAAGCTGTTTCTAATCTTCAGCCTCTCCAGCCAGAAAAAGATTCTCGAATTTAGATATGGCCTGGGGACAAAGATCAAGTCTAGGGTCTGGTTGTTGAATCATAGCAGGAGAGACAAAGACCAAATCTAGGTGGCTTGCAGGAAAACATGGCCTCAGGGTAAAGACCCAATCAGGGGTGTGACTAATAACATTAAAAACTATTACAAAGTGACTTTTAAACCTCCTATGAAGCTTAAAGGTATAGTACTACTGCCACCAGCTGTGCCCAAAGTGCTAGTAATTAAATCGGGATAGAAAAGCCTGTCTTGAAAAAAATTGTGGCTCTAACACGTAGAATGGACTGGAATCAAATACATAGAAAACCCACTAAGTTGTAGGAAAAAAATGACTCTGCCTAAGTAGGTGTGAAGTAGTTGCTGATCCAAGTTCTTTGTGTCTTCCTGCACTGCATAATTATCATGGCTCTGTCACAGTCAGAGTGTACTTCCTGCCTTGTGACTTTGGCCTTGGCCTCTTGTTTGATCAATGAAACAGAGCTGGAGTGATGGTACCAATTTATAGTCGAGGACTTAGGAGGCTTTGGGTGTTTCTTCTTTACCTCTTGTACCTCTGCCATCGTCTTGAAAAGAACATGCTCTGGCAAGCCCTCTAGTTCAGGAAGGATGAAAGGCCAAGGAGAAGACCCAGACCCAGAGACGTGCCAAATGAAGCAGAGCTGCCCCAGGTGATCTGTAGATGCTGAATAGAAAAAAAGTGTTTTGCTTTTAGCCACTGAGTTTTGGGGTGGTTTGTTACACTGCATTATTGTAGCAATAGTTAACGAATACACCTGATTTCTTAGTTCCAGCAACAGTTTCACCGATCAGCTCTGGTGGCGGCTTTCCAGCTGTATCTGGCCCGTGGGATGTTTTCTTCTTAGGATGGAGCTACTATCAAAATAGCCCTGCCTCCTGGGATGGACCCAGAGTGCTAGCGCAAGGCCTTGTGCCCAGTGACACTCCCAGCATTTTTTGGATCTGGTCCAGATTGGTTCCTCAACTGGGGAGGCTTAGCCCATTCCCTGCCCAGCTCACAGTGGTGAATTTTATTGTAAAGTGCCTCAGATTGCTTTATCATGGAGGCAGCATATATATAGATATTATAAGTAAATAGGATACCAACACCACCTATCACTAAGGGTTTATAAGAGTGGGTCACTTCTTCCTTTTAAGTATTTTTAGACTCTATAGTGTTTACAAAAGGTGGAGATATGCCCATAATGGTGGAATGTCTCATTTGGCAAAGAAGAGTATGCATATAATTCCATCCCATTTCTGGTCCTCAAGTCTTCCTTAGCCCTTTGGTATGGTATCATAGGATTTTATGTTGCAAAATCTAGTTTGGGGTCCAGATTTTATTAACTTGTCTAAGTCACATGACCAGTAGATGGAAAGGCCAGAATTTGAGTACATTTCTGTCTGTTCCAGATCCCATGCCCTTGATTACTATCTATACTGTTTCATAATCTGGTTACTAGGTGGGTGGTGGATTGAGCATCTAGTTTCCTCATATGTGAAATGGGGACGGAACTATCTAAGCAAAAGTATTGTGAGGAATAAATGAGATATTTTATGTGAAAGTGCTTTGTAAATCAACTTTATTTCCTATCCTTTCTGAAGGAAACAGAGTATGTGTTTAAGTACATTGCAATTAATAATTACTGGGCTAAAATGTAATCATACATTTGAAATGATCACTTACTTTTGTATTACTCTATTAGTCATCAATATCAGAGTTCCTTTTTTCCTCTTTTTTAAAATTAATCTTTGGAAACCGATGCTAGCGGCATGTGATCTTCTCTCTGATGGGTGTGTTAAGAGCAATGTCTATCTTTTAAGGGACATCTCACTGTTGAATTTCAGCTATGGCTTTAAATCACCTTGCTTTCTTCACAGACATTCGGTTAAAAAAGAAAAAGGGGAAGAAAGTCTTAATATTGACGGGTAGTTGCAGGATTCTGTGGCATTTTGGATGTGTTCCAGTAAATGTATGGATGCCTTTCATAGGGAACCTGGGTTGTGTTCAGCATGCCCTCCTCCAGCAGTTGGACTTTCGGCCCTGGCTCCAAAGATCTTTTGAAAGGAAGCTCACCAAAATATTTGACCAGAATTAGTCTATGTTAGCAGTGACACTTGCTTATTATGACATACAATTAAATTGCGTAAGTATAAAATTTTGTAAAACAGCCCTCTTGCAATTTGCAGAGGGAAAGGAGCAGGCAGGAGATAACTATGAATGTGGCCATGCCCCCTCTCTTCTGGAGCTTACAATCCAGTGGTGGAAGAACATAAAAATATATAAGTGGTCCACAAAATAAAGTGCATTTGAAGATTGAATGTCTGAAAGCAGAAGGGAGGTCTCTTTCTAGATAGCTGAGAGTCACTAATTACAAAATCCCTTAATACAATTCCTTCTGTGTCAGGTGCCCCCTGCCAGAAGTGAGAAACCACCCTACAGAGTCTGACGTCTACAGACAGCTTTCGCCCTTAGCTGCCAACAGAATAGCTATTCATGGAGGGAGTCAAGCAAGAACTAGGGCTCCCTACTCAAGTCCCTCCTTTGGTTCTTCTCGAATTGCAGAGAAGGCCAATGACAATGACACCTGATCTTTAAACCTGATAAAGTCTTGACCTAAGGGGACTCAGTACTTTTACCAACACAGCTGGAAGAGACCCCCAGGTCCTCAATATGATCACCACCATTTACCCTCTCCACTTCCTGTTTAGTTGTCTGGCTGCCATCCATTGCCCCCGTTCCTCCATAACCTCTAGAACTTCCCCTGCTACTGTGGATGAAGCCAAAGTGTGGGAGGCACAGGAGGGGGGATTGGCAAGTGTGGGAGGCACAGGAGGGGGGATTGGAACTACTCATCTCGGATGGTAGTTCTAAATGAGCCCGCAAGCTCTCAGAGCCCCTTCACTCCAGAGGGGGCAGCGCTGTGCTTCTTCAGGGTAAGTGGCAGCCACACAGCCTCCAACCCCTGCCTGTGGTCTTTCTTCCACCTCTCCCACAGACTCCTGGTCTCCTCTCTCGGCGGCCACTGCTCTCAGGCAGAACCAGAGCTGGAAACTACCTGATCTAGGAAAGCCTGACTTCTTCCCAGCAAACGAGGGTTAGGGTGTGGATGTGCAGCAGTGTGTGATGAAAGTGCAGATTATTTGGAATTGGGGGTCCAACCTTATGAGGTTAGGTGTTAGGTACTTATGTGTTAAGTACTGGGGAATAGATGTGAAAGGAGAGGAGAGTGAGATTAATTCTGACTCCAGAAACAGCTTCATGGAGGCATTTTCTTCCTTCCCTCTTCCAGTACTATGGGCCAGGTTTCGTGTTAGGCACGAGTAATACAACAGTGACCAAGACACACCTGATCTCCAACCCCATGGAACTGATTCTGACTTCGGGCAAGCTGCCTTAGCCTCTCTGTGCCTCACTCTCTTTCTCTGAAAATTGGGATGATGGTGATGATAATAATAGTAATAACAATACTAATCTCCTAGAGTGGTTGAACAGAATGAAATGAGTGAAAATGGGGAAGGCACCTAGCAAAGGCCCTGGCGCATTGGCTGTTGTGTAAGTATCACTGCTACTTTTATAGTCTAGTTGGGAAGAGCGACCTGTGAAGCAAAGCCAGAATTTGAAGGTAGAAGAGTGGGCTGGCTGGAGACCATGAGAGTCACAGGCTGGACAAAGCACAGAGGAAGAGCAGATAACCCTAACCCGAGTAAGCAGAGCACAGCGGATGGTGGGTTTGATGGGAAGAATGTTGGGAATGAAGGCTGGACCAGGAAGGTTGGGCTTTGCTCAAAGAAAGCCTTGCATATCACACTAAAGGGGCAGCGCTTCGTTCAGCAGGAGAGCCGGGTATTTCGGTAAGGAAGAGCAAGGACCAGCAGAATCTCCAAGATCAACCCCAAGGGTGCCAGGCGCTGCGACTGGCTTGGAATCAGACCGTGGTGCGATCTGCATGCACGGAGGGGGCAGCGGGCAGACATTACTATGCCAGCCAGTGCCCCTCTATCTGAGGAAATCCGTGCCCCGATGTTAGCTCAGATTGTCAGCTTCCTCGGAGAGTGCCATAGGGTTGCCAGCAAGCAGCCGGGGACTGGAAGGTGAGGTGTCTCGGCGAAGTCTTATTAAACTCTCAGCTGCCTGGGAATAACGCGCCACAGCAGCAGAGTTTTAAATGGCAAAGGGTCTCTGGCTGTCAGAAAGGTTACAGGTAGATACTTTCATTTGTCCTCCATGAAAGCTTAATATCATTTTCTTCTGTTCAAGTCAACTTATAGACCTCATTACTTCAAGTTCATCGGGCGGCTAGCGCAGACTTTTTGATTTTACTGTGCTTTCAGAATTGTGTTGGGGAAGAGCTAATGCATTTTTAACCAACTTCAGCAATCTGAAGCTCTTCGGGGCTGGAGTGTTTTAATACGATTGTTGCTAACTCTCTGAGAGTGGTATCTATCTGTGTCAAGAGAAATTCTCATTATTGCGGGGTGAGCTCCAGGGGGTGGGGGCTCCGTGTCCTTCCACTCGTGACCCACCCACACCATGGCATAGTGCTTGTGTGGGTTAGAACACCAGTTCTATTTTGATATTGATTTAAAACTTTCTGCCAGTCTCGCCTGTTCAAAAACGTTTTCCAACAAGCCCTATATTCAAATACCTTTGGACTGAATCTCAGGTGGTCATTGCTTTTTTTTTTTTTTTTCCAGTTCCCCAAATCCTGACAAGGTCTAGCTCTTTCCATTATCTATTGCTACAGTAACGCAGGGTATTGGGCTACCGTGAAATGCCAGGGGCAAACAACAAAGCACATTTTTTAGTTTGGGAACCTGCAAGGTTCAGCCAATTTGGCTACTTACAGGCGATCTCAGTTGTGTGTCTGTGGTCAGCTGCAGGTCTGCTTAGGTGTGGTTCTTCTGTTGATCATGCTAGGCTTCTTTGTCTATCGGGGACCAGCTAGCAGTCAGATGATCTAGGGAAGTCTCAGATGGGGAAATGGGGCAACTCAGCTCTGCTTCATGCATCACCTGTCATCTTCAACGTGCTAGCCCAGGCATGTTCTCCTGCCAGGGGGACAAGAATAAGAGTAAGAGAAAATTCCAGTAAGAAAATGCAAATCACTTTACAATTCTACCAATTACAGATAAATCACTGTTGACATTTAAAAATTTCTACAACCTTATTTCCAAGTAAATATGTACTCTTAAATGCACATATGGAACAACAATCACGTAATTATTTCCATCGCTTTTTTCTCTTAACTATATATTGTGAATGTATTTCATTGTCATAAGATGTTGTTCTACAACATGATTTTTTAATGATTGCTTAGTATTTCATTTTATTTTTAACCATACAATGAAATACTCCCTTCCTTGATGGACATTTAATTTGTTTCTGCATTTCCAATTATACAGTTATAAGCCACTCTGTCATGAACATCCTTATCATTCCATCTTTGTGTACCTTAATTTTTTTTCAAGTCTTTCCTAGAAGAGGAATTAATAAGTGAGATTGTCTACACAGTTGCAAGGCTTTTTATGGCTATCATTTATTATCTTCCATCAGAGGTGTATGAGTGTCTGTTTCTCTGCTAGACTGGGGTTTGGTTTCTACTTGAATTTTGTGTTACTTAAAGCAGTGCATTGAGTTAATCTCTGTCTTAAGGAACATCGACTAAATGACTATGAGATGGTAGATTTTTTTCCTGAATTCCTTAGAGAGGGATGAAAATTAGCATGAACATAGGCCATAGATGCAGGCTGAAATGTGTGACTGAGATAAGAATAATAATAAATCAGGTGATGGGCAGGAGAGAATGTTAAAAGAAACAATGGTCACTTGATTTAGACATTAAATGTCCTTTCGGTCAATCACTATCGTGACAAATACTAGTTTGGAGAGTCATTGGACTGGAAAAAGTTTTGGTGGACTGATAAATTTAAAAATCTAGGAAGTTACATTCCAATTTGGGCAAGAGTGGGGAAGTCGAGGTGCTTGAGAGAATAACATCAGTTTCTACTGATTTCTTTTATTGAGGTAGTCACATGGCTTCCCCTGGGGTATTATAATCATGATCGGTGAGTATTTGATCTTAGATTACTTAGCTGACTATTCCTAAAATCCACCTTTCTTGTATTAAATTGAAATTGCTTATAATGAGAGCATGAAGCATTATTTTCCATTGACATGTGTGATTATTTTATGTATTTGTAATTTTTGCTTCTAGTCCCCAGAGAAAAACTGGCTTTGGATGATAGTTCTTGCCCTCCTACACAAAGTATTTAAATTCATTCAAAACCATTATTGCTCCAAAATTTTTACCTTCCACACAATGGACTATGAGTACCTCCTTCCTGGGGTCTGGGCTTTATTCATAATCCCTGGACCTGGCACAGAAAGCGAGGTGCTTAATAAATACTGTTTATAAATGTTTAAACACGCTTGCCCAAATGAGGATTAAATTTGCCATCTGACTTGGCCTTTCTAATTATGTATTCTCAAATCTGATTGAACCTTGAATGTGTTTATCATGTAGTACTTAATTACACATGGGCATGTGTGCTTCATTGTTTATTTCATGTGTGGTAGCCAGTCTCCAAGATGATTCTCACCTGGGATTCATACCCTTGCTTGGCCCCCTTCCACACTGAACAAAGCTCACCTGGGTCACCATGAAAGTATCTCAAACATGACACATTCTGACCTCCAAGGCTGGGTCATAAGAGACATTGTGGCTTCCACTGTACTCTCGTTTTGGATCCCTCATCTGGAAGAATCCAGCTGCGCAGCATGAGCGCACTCAAGCAGAGGTCCATGTGGTGGAACTGAAGCCTTCTGCCAACACCAGCACTAACCCGACGGCCACGTGAGGGAGCTCTTCTGGAAGTGACCCTCCAGCGCCAGTCCCGCCTTCAGATGACCACAGCTCAGTATCTCGACTGCAAGCTCATGAGACCCTCTGAGCCAGAACGACCCAGCTGAGCACTCCTCAATTCCTGACCCACAGAAACTGTGTGTGATAATAAATGTTCATTGTTTTAAGTTACTAATGTTTGGGCTTAATTTGTTACATGGCAACATGGGGTTAATTTGTTACATAGCTAATATAATGGGTGACAGGCTCTTCTCACCAAATAGATGATAAGCATCTTAAAAAGAAGAATCATATCTTTCATTTCTTTCAGTGACTCGCATTGTATTGAGATATTAGTCAAAATAAATGATGTTAATGCTTCACAATTACCTTCTAATCAAATCAACAAATATTTAATGCCCACCAGACACTCTCTAGGAGCTAAGGAAAGCAGTAAACAAAAAGGAACGAAGTAAATGCTAGTGGATAAGACCTATAGAAATTAAAAAAAAAAAAGATATGGACCAGGTCAGTGAAGATATGAAGCTAAGAAGAAAAATCAAAGATGGGGCTGCTATTTTATGCATTTGATATAGGGTGTCAGGAAAGCTTTCTCTGATGAGACACTTAAGCAGAGAATTATGCATGTGTCTGGGAAGGAGCATCCCAAGCGAGGAAATTGCAAGTTCAAAGGCCATGAGACTGGAAGAATGTAGCCCGTTCACTAAGACCCATATGGCTGAGGCTGAGTTCACCATTTGTTGCAGATTTCACTAGTTAGTTCATTGTGTTTCTCACCAGTCCAACTACACATTTAAATCTCTCTCAGTGGCTTGGACTCCTTTTTCTTTTGTTTTCTGAATTTGAATTGGGCACTGGATGTTGGTGTACTTTAAACAGACCTATTTATGTAAATGAATCATTATATAAACATGAACATGGCTAACGAGTCAAAATAGGCTAATATTTGTAGCTGGAATGGAGAATTAGAAAATTCACTGATTGCAATCTTCCTTTCATTACTTCTGCCCACTTGAAGCTTTCTGACTTCATTAAAGCCATTAGCACCCACCAATAAATTACATAGCTTTTGTAGTAACACAAATATGTGTGAATGTTTCTGACATTGCAGGAAATAATCAGGCTCAATCAATATATGTTTATCAAGACATTAGGTCTCAAATCGATGAGTAATTAGCTCTCCCAACAGGAGAACAAATAAAACTCTGTTTCCTAAATGTTCCTGTCATTCTATGCCGCGAATTTCACCTCTTTTCCCTCTCTTGCTGCAAGAAACACATGTCAAAATGAATCGAGTGATCACTGACTAATGAGTTCTGCTTTGATTACAGCATGTTGGTGATCATAAATAAATGAAATTGTGTTTGTATTTCATAGACATCTGAACTTTTTTAATCTTGCATTTCACCTCAGATAAACAAGTTTATCTTTAATAGGTAAACACCCCTCTGAAAGGCATTAGGCAGAACTTAATCCTACATTTAACATTTTAAAAACAAGAGCTCCTGCAGTTCTCCTATGGCAGCAGTGTTCTCTCGATATAAAACTGACAGTTTTCTTTCTTGCTTGCTCTCTTTTATAAACATAATCTTGGCAAATTAATGGATTATTTTATTTGTGCTTTAATTCTGAAAAGCAGATTTCATAGAGAGGGAGACATAGGGGAAGGCGGGGAGTAGGGTACAGAGAAAGAATCAGAGAGGAAGCTAGAAAGACATACAGAAACAGAGATGCAGAAAGAAATCCTGTAGTGCACACACACGATATGCACACGCGTGTGTGCATGGGTGAGTGCGTGTGTGGGTGGGTGGGTGTGAAGAGGGAAGAGAATAGAGCGATTGCCACTGAGATATAACTAGAAAGGAAAAAGGACAACTATTTAAAGACTAGGATTTGTTTGTGGGAGGAAAAAGGGTATGTTACTTAAAGAAAAAAGATTAGTACTGAAAAAAAATAATTACTCTGTGTTTTTCTTCTTAAATAAAAATAAGTGGCTATTCAAACTGCGAGGCAAAATATTAGAGATAACTAAAAGGAAATGCACTTAATAAATAGTTTACCCAGAAACCTACTACTGTACATTTTTATCAGAGCAAATTAATTTAAAATACTTGAGGACCAGGCATGTGTAGTATCATTTATAATGAATTTTTCCTGAGCTCTAAAATGTTTACTGTATCGCGTAGGTTATGAAAACAGGTTCTTTAAATCTCTAGAGAATTTTTTTATTAGCCTAGTCGTGCATAGGCAAAAGTATTTTTAAAAAATATTTCTTTGGTGCATATTTAATGAATATGAAGTGTTTAAAACATAGACACACTTGAATATGGTAATGATTTACCAAAAACATTAACTTTAGTGGAAAGCAAGCAAATGAATTTTAAGGGTAAAGAAATTTTAATCTTTCTTACAAATGATTTTTTATGAGCTGTAATGCCAATGACCTTATAAATTTGGATAAATGTAAACATGCTGAAATCTATTCATGTTAAATGCACAATCCTTAAAGACATTTGATTTAAGAACACTAAAACAAATTTTTTGGATTAACAGAACCTCAAGAATTTGGTTCTCTAAGTAGCAAGAACTTTAAATGTTTATTCTCCAGAGAAATGATTTTCTCTAAACAGTAGTTTCAAGAGAATTCAAGAGTGATTTTATCAAAGAGAAAATTTTCAACAATTCTTTAACCATTTTAACTAAAACAAAATAGAACAATAAACAAACAAACAAAACAAAGCAGTAAATCCTCATAAATATTTTCCCCCAAGGACTCCTTTCTTTTGGAAACTACATTTCAAAGGAAACTTAATCTGTGTGTTCCTGATTCATTTATACACCTCAGAGCCATTTCAAATACCAACACAACTTATGAACCTTTTTATAAGGCTTTTCAAAGATATTTTTATTTGAACTAGAAAGTCATGTTTTGCTGGCAGTAAATGGAGCTTGGGTGTGGGAGAAAAAGTTAGCTTGGAGCCCACAGAGTTCAAGTGACTCCAAACAAGGTCAAAGCTATTCTTCCAGTCTCAAATGAGATTGAAATAAAGAATAGAAATGTTCACTGTGTGATAGCATTCGTGAGCCAAAGATTTTTAGAAGAAATAAAAAGTTCTCTTGAAACCATTAAATATCTAAGGCTCAAAACAGATTCTACAGAAAATAGAATAGGTTGGAATTTCTTGAATTTGCTTGGTGTACATTTAAATACTTTTTTTTATTTAAAGACAAATGACTAAGAACACATTTTTGAAGCTTGTGTATTTGTGTTGCTGGATGTCTTCGTTGGGGTTTGCCCCAGAATTGGACAAGATTTGGGCTCAGTGGTTTATTTGGGACAGATAACACAGATAATTTGTGCCAGACAACACAGTACAGCAGGAAGGCGGGGAAGTGACACGGGGAAGGGAAGGGGCCACTGAAGGTGTGCTATCAACAAGTTACCCTTGTGGGCAACTGGAGCTCGGTCCTGCTGGGGAACCCTGGGAGCCAGCAGAGGGACACGCCTCAGACCTATCCCTGGGAAGGGGGGTATAGGGAGGAAGCTGGGGTATTTATACACCAGTTCCCACTGGCCATTAGTTAAGGGCTGCTCATAGAGGATGGTAATTCCCATGCTCCTGATCTGCTGTGCACACTGGAATGGACTAAGATGATCAGGATGACACGGTGACAAGGTGATGTGGGAGGCACAGACAACATCTACTACTCTGACACTCACTCTGTTTTATTTCAGAGTAACAACCGTAGGAAGCTTATGGTGGAGAATCAAGAAAAGTTTTATCTAAGTGAGTTTGTCAATTGAATGCTTTTTTCAAGCAAAAGAAAATTCGTGATTGATGAAAGAAACTTAAAAATCAGACTCAATGTGTATTTGCTTTGACGCTCCACTTGCCTTTGCGTGAATGATGATAGCTAACTTTGTTAACCACTTATTATGTGCCTGGCACTGTGCTATGTGCATAAGCTTGTAATATAACATTTGATCCTCACAACCACTCAAGGAGATGGGCACTGCTATTGTCCGTGTCTTACAGATGAGAAAACTGCCACACAAAAATGTTCTGTAACTTGCCCACTCTTGCAGCCGAGCTGGGGTTCCAATTCAATCTGGCTCCGGAACTGTGGTCTTCAACACTACACATACCGTCTTGCTAGATAATCTAGTGTACATGATTTTCCCATTCTATATTTCTTCTTTTACTGTTGAAAGCCATGTGATTACTAACCATACTAATGCCCGAGACTAGAGATGGATGCAGAACCACTATGCCCTGCCCCTTTGACTTCACAGGTGCATGTTAGAGTTTAGTGCCCTGCAGCCATTTGCAGAGCTCATCAGTGTTGGTGGCTAATTGTTGCCTAAAATGTAAGTGCCCACACTGCTTACTTCTCATCTGCTGATGGGCTTTCCCAGTGACCTCCAGGCCTGTCCTTGGGCTAACATGGCACATCAGCGCCTTTTTCCACTCATCTTAGTGGAGGAGTCCTATGAGGAAGTTATTTTTGGAACATGTATTCTTTCTATACTTTGACTTTCATCAAGTTTTCAGTCTTTTAGAACTCATTGGTTATCTTGAAGTCACACTAAACTTAAATAAACTTAGAGGGGCACTTGGCTGGCTCAGTCAGGAGAGTATGTGACTCTTGATTTCAGGGTTGTGAGTATGAAACCCACGTTGGGACACTTAAAAATAAAATCTTTAAAAGAACTAAATAATAAAATTATACAACAGAAAACACCTTTGGAGCCAAATAAAGGCTGAATGTGTGAGTGTTTCAAAGCATGAGAAATTGCATGTGCGCACAACGGATTACAGAGTTGTAGATGAGGTCACCTGACTTCATTGTCCCTTGGCATATGTGTGAAACTAAGCACTGGGTTCATCTACACATAGTACACAATTCAGATTTGTCTTGTATGATATTTTACAAACAGAAACTGTTTAGCAAATTGGTTCACCTATCTTTGTCTAAAATGGTAAAGTTGCAGTTTCACTCCTTATAGCATATATATTCATATGTTTTTAAGTGAAAGTTGTCATATGTCCCTAAAATAGGAGGTGGGTTATGGAGAAGCCATTGTAAGAAAAGTGGCATAGCTTTCCAAGAGTTACTGACTGAACGGCCTAAGTGAGGTGATTCTATGTATTTGCTTCCCAGTTGGTATTAGGATAAATAAAAATCTGGTATGAAGGGACCTCCATTTGCCATGTACTCTTTTTATAGTGTACTTTTTGGTGCACTTTTCAATTGTTTGCGTTTTTTTGTTTTTTTTTTTAACTTTAAGTCCTTAAATTTTTAAAATTAACAGCGAAATTTCTTCTGGTCTCAAATGTATTATTGGAAATAAACTAAGTTAAAGTGTGAATGCAGGGAATCCAAAGTTGGAAATACTCATTTATTCCTATAAAAAAAGAAAATGTTGTTTTTTAAAGTGACCAAGAGGCCAAAATTAATTCTGTATTCTAAAAAGAGAATAAGGTGATCCCCAAAATGACAGAGTAGTAAGTTTTACCCCAAGTTCCAGAAAAGCTGTTTTTCAGATATTATTTCAAGACCTCATAATACAATGTAGAGAGAGAATAAAGAGGTAAACACAAACAGACCCTGTTCTGGAAGGTAAAATCATCCTAGTTATTAAATTCTTGAAAAGAGTAAACAAAAATGGTATCGCTTTTCCCCAGGACTTTATGAGAATAGTTTACTTGGATTTTAAAGGTTGTGATAAGGCTTTTAAATGAAGCCTGTGACAGGCTCCTGTCTACACAAGCCACGTGGAATATCCAAAGGACACAGAGCAACTGCCTTTCTGGGTACAAAGGACCAGGTCCCAACTTGTCCAAGGAAATAACCTTTTATAAGAGGACATGGGTGCCCAGTGATCACATTTTGCCATGATAAATTGATGATGAACATCAATTCTGTGCTGAGGGGAAACACTGGGTTGTGAGAATTTCCAGAAATAAATGGATAGGCAGCAGAGATAAAGACAGTGTTTTTGTTCTTAATATCATCTACTTTCCTTGATTGCTGACATTGTATTTGGAACTGAGTGAGATGTTTAATAATCAACAATGCAAGGAGATACAGGTTTAAGGAGGAATCACTCACAGTACTTGACCTGGGAAGATGGCCCAGCTGTGGCAGACACCTTTGGAAAGGTTTTCTGGCCCCTGAACACAGAAGATTATGTTCTATGAGATTATACTGTATCCTCTCCAGCTATTTGTCCCTCTTGGGAATTTGGAACTGGAAACAGAGAAGCAGAAATTAGGAGTTGCAGCGGGTTAATGGAAAGTGTTTATAAAAAGGTCCATAAACTTGAATACTGGGACTCCAGGATCTGCCTAATTCCTATTGTATCAGTTAGCTATTGCTATGTAACAAATTATTCCCAAACTCAGTGGCTTACAACAATGATCATTTGTTAGTAATAATGCACACACTTATGAGTTGTCTGACCTGCATTTCGGTTCACTCATGCATCGTGGTGTTGGCTGGGGGCTCTGATTTTGATTGGGCCAACTCTATTCCATGTGTCTTACCTGCTGACAGGGCAGAGAACTAGCTCAGGCGTGTTCTTCTCATGGCACCAGCACAAGAGAATGAGCAGAAACATGGAAGTTTCTTTGAAGAGTAGGCTTGGAATTTGCACACGGTTATTTCCATCTCATTCAATTTGTCCAAAATAAGTTATGTGGCTGAGCAGAGATATGAAGGTAGGGAGAGAGATTGTGCCTCTTTAGGGAGAGGAATGATGAGTTCATGTGACACAGGGAGAGGTAAAGCACTGGGCCCTTTCGTGCAATCTACCATGTGCTCTGACAGAATATCAGTTGTATTGATTGTTTAGCCTCCTGCATCTATTCAATACATTCACTTCTTTTCCCCACCTCAGAAGTAACAAGCAGGAAGCCCATTAGCACTGCTGAAGGAATGCGCTCCGCAGTGTCCTGGTTTAAGATCCAGTTCTCATGTCCATGGCCTCGGGTGGAAGAGGCAAAAGGCAAGGAACCAAACTCTTCTTTATACAGGCAGTCCACTGGGACAGGGGAAGAGCAACAATTCTCCTGTAATCCAGGACATCCCAAAACACAGGCTTAGAGTTTGGTTTTTATTCAAATCCTGAAACCCCTCCTTTAACTCCATCCAAGTCCCTGCCGGTTATCTTCCTTGGGGAAGTCCATCCCCCAGGACATTCCAACAACGTTGCCTATTTCCATTTCCAAATCAGGCACCTCGTTGTACCACCATGTGCTTAAACTAGAAGTGGTTTCTTGTCCTGGGACATTTTATTTGGTGGTGGCTTCCCCAGGGCTGAGGATTACAATGGAATATGCCTGGTCAGGGCTAGCTTTATCTGTCTAGAGGAATGGGGACGTTTTTCTGATTGACATACTGGTGTCACATAATAGCCTTGGCTTTCTTTCTTTCTTTCTTTTTTTTTAAGTGGTCAGTAGGATTTATTGAAATAATGAGTAAATGTATATGCTATCAATCTATTCACAATTTTCTTAATTCTTCTTTGGTGATAATTCTAATGCTGGGTGGTTTTCTTCCAAATTAGTGCAAGCTATAGATGCCTTGTTGTTCAAATTATTCAAAGAAGCAAATTTTACCATCTAGTATAATTTATAGCCACCAGTTGGTCTTGAAGTGACTTTTTCCCCCAACGCTCCTTGTATTTTGGTGCAAGCCTGTTTTCCTTTAGAATGTTAACTCCACTTATTTCGTAAGTGCTACTTGAATTTGAGCATACTAACATATTTTGTTTTCAATTTTACTGTCCATCTCTAGCTGAGGCTGACTCTGGTTACTTGTATGCAAAAGGATCTTAGCTAATACCTTCGCCTAAAAAATAGTGCAAAGAAGCATCAGGATTGCTTAATCAACATGGCAGCTCTATCTGCAAAAGTTTAAAAAAAAAAAAGCCAAAGTAGTCTTGGCTGTATTAGCAGCATCAGGCAATTACGGAATCTGCTGCAATAAATGGCCAAGGTTATGGCACCCATAAAGCTTAATTTGCATTCTGAATATTGTGATGTGTTCACTGAGAATGCAAAGCAGGCTCTGCAGGATGTGAGCAGCTAAATTACAGTGCATTTCAGGATTTCTTTGGTTCACGCAAAGGCAGGATGGAATGACTTGCTGGTGTGTGGTCGGCCTCAACCTTCGCCTTCGTCAGCAGGACATACAGAGCATTGAAGCAGATGGTCCTCGTGGGCTACCCTCGGAGTAGATGGAATCACCAGATGGTCTGATGTAAATTGTGACTAGGTGGCCCTGCAGCCAATCGGATTATCTGGGTCATTTTGGGGATTAATGGAGATGGCCAGAAGATTGATTAGGTTGCCATGATTGGAACCTGCTGGTAAGAGGATGAAAATGATTTAGCCAACTGCACCAAATGTGTTCTTCCAAGTCACCCAGTGAGAAGCTGAGCTGGCATTGTGCAGAGACTTTGAAACCGGATGAGGATCTCATTGCTGGAGAACTAAAACATATAGGAAATCATATTTCCAGGTGAACAAAATGTACATGAATCACACTTTCACAGGGGAAATAGCCCATAACACTTTCACACAGCTTCCTCGTGCTCACCGATCATGCATGTGTCAGAGGGAAAGGAGGGGAGGCCAGGGCTCTGACGTATGTTAATGAACTTCTCTGCTTGACTGCATCAGTCTCCTACTCTTTTTTCCCCATTCCTGGGCATCTTCCACATGTCAAGGTTTACAATGAACCAGTGTGGGAGCAACCTGTTGAAACTTCCATTTGTACAATTAGGGTTTTCCTTCCAGTCTGTTTGCCTGTTCCACATCTAACTGCTCTATCATGACCACTAGCATGATGGGCCTCAGACTTAGAAAATCGTAGGGAATTCTTTTGTGGTGAAATGAGGTGGAATTTTAGGACACCAGGAGAGTGTGAGAGAAAGAGTGAAAGGCTGGCCAGAAGTATTTCACCATCCTTTATTCCCTAAAAATGCAGTGCCAAGCCAACTCAGACATAACCCCAAAGACACCGACATGACCCCAATAGAAGGTGAAGGTCGGTTGTTTAATGCTCCAGAACCTTAAGACTGGCTCAGTCAACTCGATCTTGCATGTGAGGGTGGGACAAGGAGGGCAGGGGAGAGAGAAATAGAAGGCAGTGATGCTTCCTACCTGAGGCTGAGGTTCTGAGCACCACAGTTGAACATTCCAAAGGGGGAACTGTTCTGGCCCCTTTTACTGCATTACTGAGGACAAGAACAGGGACAACCTGTGACCTCCAGAGCTGCTTTAACTCATTTGAGATGTTTATGAACAGGATTTTAAAATTTTCCCCTCATTTCCTTAATAAGTGAGTTGCATTTTTTTTTCTTAGAAAAAGGGGTTTTTGGTGAGGAATCTTAACTGTGGCTATCTTATGTAACACGGCAAAATACACGCAATAGCAAACAAATAAAAAAGCCCATGTAAAAAAAAGTATGAAGCAGACTAAACAATTTAAAATTATTATTATGTAATCACTAAGAGAAAATACAACATAGGAAGAAGAAAATAAAAATTATCCATTATCTTTTTGAGAAACCTCCATACTGTTTTCCAGAGGGGCTGCACCAGCTTGCATTCCCACCAAAAGTATAAGAAGTTTCTCCTTTCTCTGCATCCTCGCCAACATCTTTTGTTTCCTGAGTTGCTAATTTGAGTCATTCTGACCTGTGTGAGGTGGTATCTCATAGTGGTTTTGATTTATATTTCCCCGATGCCAAGTGATGTTGAGCATTGTTTCATGTGTCTGTTGGCCGTTTGCATATTTTCTTTGGAGAAATGTCTGTTCATGTCTTCTGTCCATTTCTGGATTGGATTTTTGGTTTTTTGGGGGTGTTGAGTTTGATAAGTTTTTTTTTAATAGATTTTGGATAATACTAGCCCATTATCTGATATGTCATTTGTGAATGATCTTCTCCCATTCCATAGGTTGCCTTTTAGTTTTGTTGTTCCCTTTGCTGTGCAAAAGCTTTTTATCCTGATGAAGTCCCAATAGTTCATTTCTGCTTTTGTTTCTCTTGCCTTTGGAGACATGTCTAGCCAGAAGTTGCTGTAGCCACGGTCAAAGAGGTTACTGCCTGTGTTCTTTTCTAGGATTTTGATGGATTCCTGTCTCATATTTAGGTCTTCCACCCTATGACGCAGCAATTGTATTACTAAGTATTAATTCAAAGGATACAAAAATAGTGATTTGAAGGGACACATACACCCCAATGTTTATAGCAGTAATGTCCACAATAGCCAAAATATGGAAAGAGCCTAGCTGCCTATTGACAGATAAATGGATAGAGAAGATGTGGTATATGCAATGGAATATTACTCAGCCATCAAAAAGAATTAGCTCTTGCCATTTCGAACCACATGGATGGAACTAGAGAGTATTATACTAAGTGAAATAAGTTAGTCAGAGAAAGACAAATACCATATGATTTCACTCCTATGTAGAATTTAAAAACAAAACAGATGATCATAGGGAAGGGAAGGAAAAATAAAATAAAATAAAATAAAATAAAATAAAATAAAATAAAATAAAATAAAAAATAAAAGCAAAGAGGGAGACAAACCATAAGAGACTCTTAGCTGTAGGACACAAACTGAGGGTTGCTGAAGGGGAGGTGGGTGGGGGGATGAAGTAACTGGGTGATGGGCATTAAGGCGGGCACTTCATATAATGAGCACTAGGTGTTACATGCAACTGATGAATCACTAAATTCTACCCTGAAACTAATAATACACTATATGTTAACTAAATAAAATTTAAATAAAAAATTTTAGGGGCGCCTGGGTAGCTCAGTCAGTTAAGCACCTGCTTTGGCTCAGGTCATGATCTCAGGGTTCTGGGATTGAGCACCACATTGGGCTCCCTGCTCAGCGGGGAGTCTGCTTCTCTCTCTCCCTCTCCCTCTGTGTGTGCTCATGCTCTCTTGGTCTCACTCTCTCAAGTAAATAAAATCTAAAAAAATATTTTTTAAAAATTATCCATTATCCCCCACTTGGATGTGAGTATCTTTCCTTCTGGTCATTTTTTTGGGTGTGTGTGAATAATTTTATAAAAAATTGTATCGCTGTATACACATACACACATATCACATATGTTTTTCCATTTAATATTACATGATAATCTTTCTGTCATATCATTAGTCTTTAAAATGACATAATTTTGATAGCTCTATTATAACTTATATAACTTCTTCCTATTCTTTTAATTGTTTATGATAGGGAACATGTTTTTTGGGTTTTTAAAAAATATTTATTTATTTATTTGAGAGAGAGAGAGCACGAGTGGAAGGGGCAGAGGGAGAGTGAGAGAGAATCTCAAGCAGACTCTACGCTCAGTGTGGAGGCCAACACACAGCTCGATCTCACGACCCTGAGATCACGACCTGAGCAAAAACCAGGAGTTGGATGCTTAACCGACTGCACCACCCAGGCGCCCCATAGGGAACATGTTTTTATGCTCATGAATAATACTGAATGAACATCTATTTATATAAATGTGTGAATATCTGTTTTTCAGTTAATTTTTTAGGTGTTTGATTAAAGGAGTCTAACTTAATTTATAGTGCAGAGATAAAAGTCATCAGGGAGACAGCAGTGGTGAGAGATAGACCCAAAGATACCCGTGGACTCCAGCATGCCCCACTTTTCCCCACTCCACATACTGTTCGTGGACTACAGGCCACTGACTAGCTGTGGGCCCAGGCCCACCACCAAATACTTGACCCCCCCCATTGTGATCCCAGCTCCACTGTGGGATGTGCCTGCTAGTTCCACTCATCCACCTGTGCCATGGTCCTTGTTACTGATGTTCCTCTGGTCCTTGGATGTCTCTTTTCCACACCTTCACTTCTCTAGGTCTTCCCACAGTTCTAAAAGATCTCATTGTTTTTAATACATATTTTATTCCACAATAGTCATGGGGGTTCTGCTTTTCTGATTGAGTCCTGCCTGATTTAGGCAATTTACCTCTCTGTGCTTCAATATCCTCATATGTAAAGTGAAACTAATAATAATGCTCATGTCATCAAAAGTTACTTATGTATTTTAAGGTGTGCTTGGAATGGTGTCTGGTTTATAAAAAGGGCTCAATAAATCCAAGCTTTAGTTTTATCATCATCATCATCATCACGATCTGCCCAGGTACCTGCTTTAGGTTTGTAATTTAATCCAAGCATGAATCTTAGCTTTTTTCTTGATTTCAACAAAAATCCACCCACAGAAACATTTGTAAAGCATAGTAAATTTTACTGGGCAGGTGTAGGAGGTTATGAAGGAGGATTTTACATGGTAGCATTGAAAACAACTGCAAATTGAAGAGCCAGATTTCTTATTCTTGACTTTTTTTCTGCTGCAACTAGGGGCTCTCCCTCGTTCTTTACCTAATGGACCCCAAAATGCTTGCCTCTTTCAGGCTGTTCTCTTTTTCCTTGCACTTCTCATCCTCAAGTCTGTTTTCTTCTCCTCTTTCCCAGAGCAAATGCTACTTTTTTTTATTTTGCCCAGCAGAGCAGCTTGGCCTTGGCTTTCTTTCTTGACCTACTGTAGTGGTTGTCAACCAGCAGCAATTTTGATCTCCAGGGAGTATTTGGCAATGTCTGCAGATATATTTGGTTGCCACAGCTGGGGATGATACTGGCATGGACTGGGTAAAGGCTAGGGATGTCGCAAACCATGCTGCAATGCACAGCACAGCTCCTAACCCTAACGAAGAATTGTCCAGGGTAAAATGCCAAAAGTGCTGAGATTCAGAAACCTCGAATTAGTGCGACAGCCATGTTCTCGCAGCCTTGCTGCGACCCCAATTAGCTTACCAGACTAGTTTTCTGAGGAAAGATAGTTCTCTCCCCATGAGGAATTCTGGAAAGGGAATCTATTTCCAACTCTGTTCAAGCAAACGCTGCCGCTCTCCCTACCCTGCGATGCCAGACGTGTTCCAGTCGCTCAGCTCTCAGGTCAGCTTCTAGAACTGGGCTGTCCACTTCGTACATACGGTTAGGAATTCATTAAAATTAAACAAAGTTAAAAATTCAGTTCCTCAAAAAAAATTCAGTTCCTCAGTCATACAAGCCACATATCAAGTGGCTACCAAATTGCACAGCACAGATATAGGACACTTCCATCATCCCAGAAAGGTCTATCGGACAGTGCCCTTGTGGAACTTCTGACATGTATCTTTTCTCTCTGGGTCCCTGGAGCTCTCTCATCACTATCTTCTGTTCACTTTTATAGACCACTTTGTTCTTGATGATCCAAGGCAGCAAACCATGGCAGGTCTTGCCCCCAATATGAAAGCTAGCTGAACATCTGTTTCCAGGAAAGGCATTCTGCCTCAGGTGTGAGCAGAGTATTCAAAGATGCTTAGAGTCTTTGAAAATAATTGTAAGGACCTTTCTTTCTCTAAGGATCCACAGCACATTGCATAGTGCTTGGTGCAAGATCAGCATTTAAGAAATAATTGTTCAATGAGTAAGTCAATTAATTACTTTATTGGTACAGATTCTAATGAGTTATTATCTGTGGGTTGGCCTGCATCTTGGGCACTCAGAGGCTAATCAGAGTTGGCCCTCAAGTTGGTTTCATGTAGCTGAAAGTTACATGTCAGTGTGGAGTAATGAACAGAGAATGGGAGTTTGCACTTGAAGACTTGAATTCCAGCCCCTTCCCAGCAAGGTGATCTTGATTGCTTAACCTCTGGAGCCTCAGTTTCCTCCTCTGCAAACCAGGGTTTAATTTTTGACTTACCTATCTCTCGGGGTTTTGTGAAGCATGAATAAGGTAGCATACGTAAATGTAAAATGTAGATAGCACTAGTTTTAGTTCTCTGTGTAATACACAGTCAGTGGTCCTGTTTAGAAGTAGCAGGGACCATGTATTTCTTTCCACCATAAAACTCTAGCTTTCAGACTCATGGTAACATTGGTTTATCTTACCACTGAAAAGATTCTTAGTTACCTTGACCTTATTCTCTGGCCCTCTTTCCCTTCCTTTATTAAAAAAAAAAAAAAAGAAAGAGTCGAGTTCACAGGATTTTGCCAAGGAATAGCTAATGAATCACAGATGCCATAAATGCCAAGTAATGACAACAGGCTCCGCTCCGGGGTTCAGTGTCAGTGAATTCCGCCACAGCAGTCTCTTCCGCTTTCTTTTCAGCTGGCATTTAATGCCACACCTGATGACATCCTGGTCTCATCTTCGGAGAGTGGTGTAACACGAGTTAACACTTTTGTCATTATCCATTGAGCTGATTTTGAGATTCCTCAGAGGGTTTAAAAGCAAGAGATCTGGATCCAGTCTTGGCAGACAATCCTTTGGAGACATGCTCTTCTGAAATAGCTAATAAGGCCACATCCATGTATGGCTGCATCCACCCAAAATTCATCAGCAGCTGCTGCATTCACACTTCATTTTGGGGGTGTCCACGTGTAGGGCTTTCTATTATGAGGTTTTCAAGTTGTAAGCATTATTTCTACAGCATGTATTTCCAGCCCCTTGCTCTGATTGCAGTGCTCCTTATTTCACTTTATTCATATTCATCTCCACCTTTCAAGGTCCATTTCTTTCTTCTCTTCTTCCCTGGACCTCTCCACTACTCTTTTTCCTTCCATACAGGAAGAGGATGATAGAAACTTGAAATTGGAAGGGACCTAAAGGATTCCCTAGCCTCAAACACTCCACAGTACTTGAATTTTTGCTTGAAACAAATATTATATCACAGCCATTATCTTAGAGTTAAAACAAATGGTTCTAATTATCTGATAACATTGTTTTTACTCCCCAGTGAAACAGACATGGGTTGTGCCTTCTTGATCTCTTTCAACCCTTAACATAGTCCTAGGTATTTGAATTGGTTAGGATTGCTTTTGGCTGCACGTAACAGAAAATTGAATAACAATGACTTAAACATATAAGGTTGTAACTTCTCCTATAACAAGAGGTCTCAGAGATGGCCCAGTGTTCTTGTTGGTTCAGTAGGTCAGTGATGTTGGGGGCCCACAAAGTCTTTGCTATGGATCTCTTTTCTGTAGCAGATGCCAAATGGCACCATAATTGCATTTAAGGCAAGAAGAGAGCAGTTGCATCTATAACTTGTTATCAGGACGACAGCAGCTTCTCCAATTTCCATTAGCCTTATGCTTATAGCTCACTGGCTAAAGTGATCATGCTACCCTCTTGTAGTTGCAACATTGGCTAGGAAAACAGAAAATGGGATTGCCATATTTTGTGTATCCCAGTAATAATCCATATCCTGGGACTAGGCTTACTGCCTCTCCTCAAAATATTAGGGTTGTGACAACGAGGAGAAAAGGGGGAATGGCTATTAGGAGGACTACTGTCCCAGGCTGTGCTCCTCCAGAAGCTGATCATGAGAGAAGGTTGCAAGGAAAAGGGCTGGTTTATTTAGAAGGTGATCCCAGGAAGCAGTGGCAGGAAATGGGAAAACAAGAAAAGGGAGAGAAGGTAACCAATGAAGTGTATATTAATGAGAAGGTTAGTGCTATAGGCAATTGAGGTTCATTCCTATTCAAGACCTCTGTGACACCAGCATAGGACATGCCTCAGAGCTGTCTCACCTGAGAGGCTGAGAAGCTGGGGCGTTTATCCACCGATCCTTATCCATCATTGGTTGAGAGCTGCTCCCAGGACCAGTAACTGCCCAGTACCCCCAGCCTACCCCATGTAAGGACTAAGTATCTCCGTCAGGCAGAGCCGCAGATGCTTGTGATAAGAAGCCATCCACATACTTGGGAATAGTGAGTGCCCAGGGATATGTACAGGGTCTTCTAAACTACCATCAGGGTCTGTCACAGTACTTACAAGGCACTCAATAAATACTTTGTTTCAATGAACATTTATTGAGTATTTACTACTTGCAAGTACTGCGCAAGATATTTACTAATTGATTGGCTCTTAGGCAGAATTTCTTGATATAAATAAAACAAGTGGTATTTGCCCTCAGATCTTGGTAACTGTAAAATGCACTTGCCTGGAGGCTGTGGCCCTTCCCCCTTCCCTATTCAACATTGGCATGTAAACGTCTTGTTCCTATCAAAGGACTCAGTCAGTCCTAGAACATCTTGTCATTGCACATAGTGCAGTTCTTAGGAAACAAGTTGCTTTATTTAATGAAATGTTTAGCGTTTCAGAGTTCTACTTTGTCCTTAAGAGCAGACATTTACTAAATAGTCCGTTAGTTGCTTGAAAGAATGAATACCTCTTTTTCTATTCTAGAGCAGTGATTTACTGCCATGAGCTATCTGGCATTATAACCATCATTGTTCTTTTCTTAATAATTAAAATCAGGAAGTGACTGCCATGAACGTCCGTCTTGGCTTTAATCCTCTCTAAGGAGTTATTCTTAGTGACTACAGCAGCAAGAATATAATCAACCTACCATTTGAGGCTGGTTTGCTTCAGTGTCGGGTTCTCTTGTGCCTGGTGAATTGAGTCTGAAGCTGGTGCCATGACTGTTTTGTTCTCAAATTCTTTTGCTTCCTTTTTCTCTGGTTTTATCCACCTGTTATCTCATTGATAACTGATTCAGCAGACATTTGAGTGGGCACTGATGCCTCTTTAGCATCTGTCCCATCCCTTTTCTGTTGTGGCAGACATGTGGTTTGGTGACATTGACCACTCCCCACCCCCACACACACAACCACACACACACACACACACACACACACACACACACAGATTCAGGGACAGGACATGATTGGCTTACATCAATTAGATTATCATATTATGTTGGCCATGGTGATTAGTTCATGGGAAGGTATGTGACATAATTTAGTCTAACACATGTGGAGCCAGCCAGAGGACAAAGATGATACAGCAGAGAGAGACAGATCTAAGAGAATACTAGTGAAATCAAGTTCCCATGGTCCCATCTTTACTGAAACAAATAGCTCGTTACTTTCTTTCTGGTTATAGCCTTGAATTGAGCCTACATTTCACTCCTGATCCCTCTTTTGTTTTTACTAGATTCCAATTCTGGATTCCAGTCATCTAATACCCATGGTCTCGCCCTCTTAAAATGTGGCCAGTGCTTGACCATAGAAGGAGCCTGTTATCCAGCTTACTAAGACTTCCTTAGACATAGGAATTTACTATAAAACATATGATAATTATATCTTGTAATAGTGAGTGTCTTTCAATTATATACTCCAAAATGGTTGCCTTGTTCTTTTTTTTTTTTTTCCCTTGTTCTAAATATATATGCAAACAATGAGGAAAGAAAATGTTGAAGATAAGGCTAGTCCTGGAATTGGTGTTCAGGTTTATTATTCCTTCCACTGTAAAACAAAATTCATTTATTTGTAAGTGGTGAGTGATTAGCTATAGAACCTGAGAGGTGTAATTTTCAGCAAATTATATTTAGTGTCGTTTGCCTTGTACTGATCTCTGAGGGAGAAGTCATTTCCATTTATAAGATCCAGTCAAATGCAAGTCTATGCCTTTGGTACAACAGCTATTCTTCAGCGCTCTCCAAAGAGCATGAGAAAGAGAGTGTCTTTCTTGGCCATCGAAGAGAGTTACAGTCGTTGTGAGGAAGGTTTTCATCATGGAAAGGGTCTTAAGAACTGGATTGGGTTGCTCAAGGACATCGAGGAACATATTTACTCAGAGATCTTTAAAAATAGAACCAATGGATTCTTGTTGGTTGGATATGGTTACGTGGAGAGTTGCTTACAGGTAATAGAAAATAGATGGGTGTTTGAGGTTTGACACAGAAAAGCATATACTTAGTTTCATGACTAAAGACTCAAGGGAATCTTCAGAATGAGTAACACTGTAAACATAGAAGCAAATATTTACATCATGTTGAAGGTATGGACTTTTTCTCTTTTCTCCTCAACAATAATTCCACAGAATTTGTTGACCTCTGAAATTCAGGAGCATAGCTGATGCTAAAATAGGTCAGCTTTGGTTGAAATCTGACAACTACATGGCACACAGATTTTGCTTTCACTTTGGCCATTTTTTGAAAACTTGTTTGACGTACTCACATGTGGTCAGAGGATATTTATAGTTTGCTCAATAAACTTAGAACTCTTAATTTAGAAGCAACAGGTACATGTAATGACTCACCCAGTCCTGTTGATCATCTTCCTAATTCCAATTTAGAATGCAGTGCTTTCTCTTCCTTTCTGTGGCAGCTGACATATTAGAAATCTTATTTCTTGCTTTTATTACTGCTATGGTGTCCTAGTTGGTTTCCTTGACCTCTAGTCTTACTCTTCTCTATAGAGTTGTCATAGACACCCCCTCCTTTTTCTTATTTCCATCTTAAAATACCACAACCTTTCCCCCACAGTATGCATGGTCTCACATCTGAACTTCTTACTATGACATAGAAATGCCTTCATGATCTGGATCCAGCCAACTTCTGCATCAGACTCTCATTTCTCTTTTACACACTTGAGGTTCCCCCCAACAGGTCACATTACTCTCATCCTCCATGTTTCCGTACCCACTGTTCTCTTTTCCTGGAACAGCACACTCCTTCCTTTTTATTCTTTGTTAACATCTCATCTTTCCAGATTCAGCCCAGCCATGGCCTCCTCCCAGACTCCTCAGACTAAGTTAGATGCCAGTGGATTCCCATAGCACCTTGTGCTGATTGTCAGTCTCCTGATCTCCTGGAGGGCTAGAACCGTGTCTTGCGTTTCTGGTATTTTTCTTAGTGCCTGGCATAAGTCCTCAAGAAGGGTTTGTGAAATGAATGGATGAATGAATGAGGTAGATATTGTGCTTTATTTTCTCATTTAAGGAAGAAGAAGTAAATGAGTCAGGCTCATTATACACTCCTGGGAACTTTGGACCGTGGTTGAGCAAAAGTCCTGCCCTCATGAGAAGACCCTGGTTGGCCTCATTTTGGGTTGTTGATCAAAATCTAGACTTCTGACTTCCTGTACTACACTAAAAGCATAGTGGAGTTTTACCATTTAAGTATACTGAGGGAAGACCAGACCCCTAGAGCTTGTCCCACCTACACAGTAGATTACCTAACTTGATATGAAGTTCCTATGCACCCTGGAGTTTGGGAAAGGCAGCTGAGGGTTGCAAATGGAGCCAGCAGCATTCTTTATCAATGTGTCCTAATATATCCCAACTAGAATCTCCTCTATGAAATGTAAAAGTTTCAGTGAATGGATCTTTCAAGAGTGGATCCATTAACATTTTAAATTTGCAATTAAAATGGAATCTAATAATCCTTAATGCATTATCTATAAATGTGATAAGTAAGAGCTTGGGGTGATTTTAGCATTTAGTCTCCACAGCAACCCAAAGATATAGGAACAATTATTGTACCTATTTTACAGATAGGGAAACTGAGGCTCAGAGACATTTAATAATTTAGGTAACTTTCCAAAGTCACACATCTACTGGTGGTGGAGTTTGGATTTGAAATTATATGATCAGACATCAGGGACTTGTACTTTTAATTAATCACCTCTCTGAAGCTTAGCCACCAGGGAGAGCAACATGGGCACATTTTCAGTTCTTTTTATTGATACTGTGTCAACAAAAGCATATGAGGTTTTAACTATATAAATAAGCTAGCAAGATATGAAGCATCAAATATTTAAAACTAAGAATCTGGAATATAAGTAAATATATAGAGAAAATATAATTCTTCTAGCTGTGTAAGGCAGAGGTTATTATTTGCAATGTAATGGCAAAAAAACCCTGAGATCAGAGAGAGGTGTGCTGAATTGTCCAAGGTCATAGAATGGTTGAGGTGGGATTTGAAGAAGAGCTGTCTTACTCTGAAATCTTCATGGGGCCTCAACTGTTGGGCACTGGTAAGGCTCTTACTCAAACTTGTCATGGGAACATAGAGCAGCAATGAGCTTAATGCCAGAAATCCTGCTTCTTACTTACCATATGACCAGAAGACAAGATTGAGTCAATGATCTTTGCCACCCAAAGCCAACTGTTCTGGTATTAAAATGAGCTAAGAACCACAATGAGATTCCACTACGTACCCATTAGGGTGGCTATTATCAAAAAGACAGAAAATATGAAGTATGGGCAAGGATATGGAGAAATTAGAACTCTTGTGTGTGGTTGGCGAGAATGTACATGGTGCAGCCACCAGAGAAAACAATCTGGTCGTTCTTCAAACAATTAAAAATAGAATTACCATATGATTCAGAAATTCCAGTTCCAGGTATATGCCCAAAAGAACTGAAATCGGGGACTCAAATCAGGGACCCATGTCCCTAGCAGCATTATTCCTAATAGCTACGGGTCCATCAGCAGATGAATGGATAATCAAAATTTGGTATATACACACAATGGCATGTTATTTATTTATTCTTAAAGAGGAAGGAAATTTGACACATGGTACAACATGATGAACGTTGAGGACGTTATGTTAAGTGAAATAAACTAGTCACAAAAGGACAAATACTGTATGATTCTACTTACGTGAGGTACCTAGAGCAGTCAAATTCATAGACAGAGGGTAGAATGGTGGTTGCCAGGAGTGACCAGGGTGGGGAGAATGAGGAGTTGTTTAATGGGTACAGAGTTTCGGTTTTGCAAATGAGCAGAGTTCTGGAGATGGACGGTGGTGATGGTGTGCACATACATGTATTAGTGTCATCGAGCTACACACTTAAATACGGTTATGATGGCAAATTTTATGTGTGTTGTATAGTAATTGAAAATAACTTAAAAAAGCGAGCTAGCTAGGTGTAAAAGTCAGGGTCCAATCAGGAACCCAGACGCCCCTCTAGTCTTTCAAATGGAAGCCATTGTGATAGAATTGTTCACACACGGCAGCCAGAGGGTGTGGAAGGCACCAGAGGTTCATGGGATCAAGAGGTTGGTCCCATCCCTAGGGCTGGGAGCCTTCGGGGGAGGGGGCTGTATTACCTATTCCTAGAATCTGGGGCTATGTGGTGGGATTGAGAGACACAGAGGGTGCTGCTGCTGAATTCAGCCAAGGCGGAGAGATGGAAGAAACACCCCAGTTTCTCCCCTCCTTGTACCCTCCCTGCTTTCTACCAGTGCCTCCCATGGACGTAAACAAACCAGAGACAAGTAAGCAAGGGAGCCCAGAAATGCAGTTCCTGGTGACACAGAGCAGAGCAGGGGACACAACAAATGCAATGAAGAAGACGTTTGTGGGCAATCTGGCAAAATACCAGCACACAGGGCCATGCAAGATTTCTTTCCTTGTCATTAAAAAGCTCTCAAATTCCTGTAAAGACTTTAAAAAAATCTCTCTACATTGACTTTCAAACATTACAATGCTCAGTGATATTGGTTAATCCCAACTAAATTAATTTACCTTCCACAGGTTAGACACATTCAAAAAGAGTCTATGGAGAAATATGTTTGAACAGAGGTTCAGTTGTGGGTATTATTCAATGCTTCAGAGACTGTCTCTTGGCAGACCAACTGATAGTCATCCTGAGCTAAATGGTATTCTATTTAATTTAAATATACATATATATTTATGTAAAAATATAAATTTTAATAAAAATATAAAAATAATACATTTATGCAAAGATATAAAATATATTTTAAATTTATAATTATAAAATATATAATTATAAATATATAATGATATGAAATTTATTTATATATATATCTGTTTGCAATGTGTGAGCTCTGATGGAATAAGACTCCTATTATTCCTTTAAACTCACTGCCTTCTTCCTTCACTCACCCAATTCTAGGATAGAGTTCCTTTTCCTTGCAACCTCCACACTCTGCGGTGTACTTGGAATATAATGTTTATGACAGTTGTAACTTTTGGTTGATTCAACTTTTTGTTGATGTGTCTATTCTTTCTGCAAAAACCTATAAACTACTTGAGAGCAAAGACAATGTATGTTTATATATATAATGTTTCATACATATTTATGTATGTATGTGTACTACTGTATCATTATCACTAATAACTAACAATAACTGATGCAGGGCCAGTTATATAGTAGGTACTCAATAAATGTTTTTGCAAGGATGAATAAACTACCTGATGAAAAAGAACTGACAGGTTAGAGCAACGGAATGTGGGGCCACGGGGACAGGAAGAGTAAGAGCCGCAGGTGAGCTGTTCAGCATCGGTGACTGGGAGGGATGATGCTTGGATTTAAATGAATTCGGCTTTTGAAAAACTTGGACAATCAAACCTGGGGAACTGGCTTTCAGAAGAGGTGTCAGGGCTTGGAGATAAAGATTTGAAAGTCCTCTTTATAGTGGAGGAACTAGGCTGTGGCAGCTTGTTTTCTGCACAGATGGCCGAAACAGCGTTTCCTCCTGTTCTGTAAGCTCCTCTGGTACCTTCCTCTTTCCCCATCAAGAGGCGGGGTCTCTGTCACCTTCCCTTGAACGTGGGAGGGCCTCAACCGACAGAATAACAGAAATGACCCTACGCGACCAAGTACTTCTGCCTCCCTTTATTAGGTTCTCTTTGGGAACCCAGCCACAATGCTGTGAAGAAGCCCAAGTAGGTGAGGCCCATGTGGAGGGGAGGGGAGGCCCTGAGCTCCCAGACAAGAGCCAGCAGCGGCTTACCAGCTCTGGGCGTGAGCCATCTTCAGTGGATCTCCAGCGTGGAGCAGAGGTGAGGTCTGCCCACCAAGCGCCATCGGCAATGCTGACGTGTACACAACATAAATGATTATTTGTGTTTCAGGCACTGAGTTCTGCGGTGGTCTATTATGCAGCAATAGATAATTGATATACATAGGTAGTGAAGGAGCATGCAGTTTAAGCCAGCCAGGCCTGGGTTAAAACATCTGATCCTGCTCACTACCTGAAACAGGTTTTAGGCCTGTTTCCCGGACTGGCAGAACCTCTGTTCCTCGTGCATCCAATAGGATTAGTAACGGCTGCTGCAGAGAGCAGTTATAATAATTAAAGAGATGCCATCAGTAAATGTCTAATGCTCTGCTTCATCTCTCTGGTGGTGACAGGGAGCACTATTTCTCCAAGATGAGCAAGTTGAAGTTTTGCGAAGAGAGAGTATATGTGGCTTAGGGCAGGTCATTTGGAGAGGAGTAAAAAAAGAGTAAGAAAGACAGTAAGGAATAGTCCGAGGCTGAGGACGGAATCAAGACTGAGTAGCTTCTTGAGAAGGTTGGAGTGAAATATGAGACAGAAGGCCAGCTAAGATCAGCTGGAAAGGTACTGATTTCGGCAGCGGGGAGGTGACCGGTGACCCAGAACACAATGGTGTAAAGAGAGCAGAGCCCGGAAGCCTGCGAGCCGAGGGAGTAGCGAGAAGAAGCAAACAGTTGGTGTTTACTTATGCCTTAATTTCTAAGCATGTATATGGTATTCTTAAAGAACATGAGAATACTTTTCTATTAAAATGGTATATATCACCCATTCAAATTTCAGTCTCCCTACCAGAGTGGTCTTTTGCTCTAAAAATACATCCAGGTGAATCTTACAACTCATCACCACCCTCTATTGGTTTTCCCTAGGAGCTCATTTATTATATTTATGGCTGTCTCTGTGGCTTGTTTCCTGTTTTATATTTATATTCAGATTCTTGGTTTTCCAAAATGTCTTGCCTAATTACGACTATAGTTGTGCACGTTGCTTATACTCTGCTTCCAAAATGAAAAGCACAGTGTACAGATAAGGACATAATGACCCGGAGACCAATGGCCATATCCAAAAATAGGAGAGCTGCTATTCAACAGATGAAAATGAAAGCATATTATTACGAACTACGGAGGGTATCCTACCCTCACTTGATTATTGGTTGCTTTCATTATGTACTTAACTGGTCAGAAAATATCTACTATTGTTATCTCAGATCTTGAACTGAAAGGAATGATAGGTCCCTCAATTAATCAAAAGGGGAATGGAGGCTCAGACAAGGTACTTGAACAAAGTTACGGTTATTTACCTTCCTGCAATCATTCAGTGACGTTGATACGAACATGTGACCACAGTAAGTCCATGGTGAAAACCTAGTTTCAAAATAGCCTGTTCTTGTTTTACTTTTTTGAGGACTAAATTTTCCAAGATGAGATGCAAAGTCATTTCTGAGCCGTCACATAAAAGGTCTTTAATATTCATTCTCAAACATTTATTTAGTCCCACCATGCGCAAGGCACTGCATTAGGTGGGTCTTCTAAAATACACTACACAAGCGAATGAAAGATAATTTCTGGTGTAAAAAGCCAAATTATGAAAATGTAATATTTATTAGGCACTTGTAAGATAAAAGGCACTTGCTAGAGCAGCACCTCTGCAAGCTTTACACCTCTATAAAATGTCTGGTTTCCTCAGTTGATTCTAGCATGATGCTAATGAGAGCCAGGTCAGGAGTTTTAATTCTTGACAGCTTTGTAGGAGGAATGTTAATTCTGATCAACCACATCTAAGACCCAGTAAGTTAGTTCCCACAAGTGAGGGGAGTGTGACTGGTAGAGCAGGTCGTGGCCTGGTGACCACACTGGACCAATGAGTGGATCCAACAGGCAGGAAATGGAGCTGTCCAGGGTGGGCTCCCAGAATTCCCACCCACCACAGGAGGTACCAGGCAGTGAGGAGGATCGGGACAAGGGACGTGGGACCTGGGGCTGATAGTGAAGCAGAATTTGTTTGGGGGGTTTACCACTTCTTCCCTACTTCTCATGTTTCTTACTATATGTAGGGAGTTCAAGACACTCCTAGCATCTCCCCTTTTTACTCTCGGTCCTAGGAGAGGTATCTTAACTGCCCAGTGAATTTGGGAAAAATGAACTGAGCTTACTGGCCTCTTCCTTGTACCTTCTGGGAGCTAGCTGCCGGCAAGGCACACACAAGAAAGCTTGCAATAGCCCCACAAGACTGTGACTGGGTGGATCTGTCCGCCTGACCCGGAGGGTTCAGAAATAGGAAGATCATCTGCCTTCAGATGCAAGCTACCTCCTCCAAGCTGCTCTTTATCAGTAACAAAGGTGGTATTTTGGCACTAATCAAGTCTGGGAGCAACTTAGCAAAGCCGGCATTCTGTACAAGATACCGAAATCCAAGCAGGCGCTCTCACTAGGCAGACGGGCTTCAATATTGCCAGAGCAGAATGTGACTGCTCTTAAAGCTGCAGTGTTCTGGAGTATTTTCAGGTGACCCAGAAATTAAAGTTCAGAATCCCTGGAAACCTTATGTCTATAAACTACGCCTATAACTTTAGCCAAGAAACACGTGCATGTCTGAACAAGGGCGGGGGAATCCTCCAAACATCGCCTACAGCAATGATTAGAGCATGTGGCTTAATTTTTAATCAGCTGAGTTGTTAGGCAAGGGCTATCAGCAAAGTGTATAAACACAGAATGGGGTTTGGCCTTTGTTGTCCATCGGGGGAAGGGAGTAAATATTTTCTTTTTCTTTCGGGGTTACTCTGCCTCCTCCCTTCTGAGGTAGATTGATGTGGATTATAAAGAAACTTGCCCTCACTTTCTGCAGAAAAGGAGTCTGGTGGAGGGGATCTGAAGACGCTTGCATGAGAGTCAAAACGAGTTTTGAATGGCCTCTGAGTTGGCGGCCAACCTCCTGAAATCATATTGTCTGAAGTCCCTTGGAGTTTCTTTTCTGAGGACAACAACGGCAGTCTATTTATTGGTTTCAGTTGCTATGAAGTGACCGTGCTCAGAAGTGAGGCTGTTGCCCTTAGCTACACATTTCTTTGCGGGCATAATCTTGTATCACACAGTACCAGATCAGCAGCTGGGCAAGGCAGAGACCCTGATGAAATATGAATATGATGATGATGAAATATTTTCCCAGTGTGAGCTTCCTTTTATAAGATAGGTTGTGGTTAATCCAGCTTGGAAATGACACATGACCTTTTCAAAGGAAAGGGCTGACTTTATTTGAACACTGTCCTCTTCCCTCTCAAGTAGGGATTTGCTTTTTTATTTTGAGATGTGTCAGTTAAAATGATGTCCTCTGAATAGTCTTATTCCTGATCGTACCCACCTCACGGGGTTGTTGGGTGATTGTGGGGGATGATGTATGGAGCGTACTTGATAGCTGGTAGGCAGGGCTGGTATAACTAACGGTGGTTGCTGCTTGTTGTTCTCATCGTGGGAAGGGAAGACTCAGGATGCTGGTGCCTGTCTTCAGATAATGAGTATTTTTGTTTCATACTCTCCTCCCTCCATGCCCATCCCCCCCTTCCCTCCTATCCTGTCCCATTCCACAGATTAGATATTTACATTCTGGGTAATTGTGGAGTACATTTCTACTTTGAATTTCATTTACTACCTTCTGTCACCTAAGCTCTTTGATCCCTCCTCTGTTTTGTATCTCATCTTCCATTTTGAGAGGAATCTTCAAGTTTTGATATTTATTTTCAACAGAGATCCACTCTTAATTTATGCAACTTTCCATTATGCACCAATACGATATTGGGGGAGGGGGTATCTTCATGTATCTTCTACCCAGAATCTATTTGCACTCTTTTGTCTCCTTTTCTTAAGGCAGTTCCAAATGCACCCCATGTGTGCTGACGTTTGAAAAGGCTGTAAAATTAAAGCTACGTAATTATGAATACCAGGAAAAAAGGTTTTGACAACTTTTGGTGGCATTTAATTCAAGTTAAACTCCTCTCATTCAAAATAATAAGCATAATGTTACTTATTATGTAAATGAGGTGGCAAGGCAGATGTTTTTCATCCTGATGCATTCACTGGGGATTAATACATACAAAAACTGAGCAGGAGGGGCTGTGTTCAACCTGGGAATTTGAATAAGGGTTGAGCAACGGGAAGGATGATTACTCTAGAGCTGCTCTGTTCGATAGGGGCGCCAATAACCACATGAGGTTATTTAAATTTGAGTCAATTAAAATGAAATAAAATTAAAAGTTTTTCACTCACATTAGCCGTAATTCATATGCTCAATAGCCACATGTGGCTGGTGGTGACTTCTTGAAGAGCACAGATATAAAACATTTCTATTATTTCAGAAAAGTTATGCTGGACAGTGCCGCTAATCACAGAGAGATTAAAACAGCTAGGGATGCCTGTGGATTCCTCTTCTCCATTGGAACTTTACCCATGAGGTTCTCTACAAACGTTCAGAAAGGGTGTAGATCCGTAAAGAGCTAAGAGATTAAAGAGTTATGATCAGGTTGCTGCGGTGCTTCTTGAACTTTAAATGTGCAACCATATCACCTGGGGATCTTCAGGTGTAGATACTGAGTAGGTCTGGGGTGGAGCCTGAGAGTCAGCATTTAGATCTGGCTCCCAAGAGCTGCTGCTGCTGGTATGGGGACCACACTTGGAGAATCACGGCTTTACAGTGATTTCCAATCTTGCCTAGATAGTAGCATTATTACTTGAGTAGGTTTAAAAACCACTGATGCCTAGCTCTCACCCCCAAAAGATTCTGATCGAATTTGTCTGGGAGCGGGTAGTCTGGGCATCACAGATTAAAAAAAATCCCCAAGTGATCACTCTCCTGGTGATTAAAATTTAAGAGCCATTAATGATGATAAAGCAAGTCTGTTAGGTCTGAGGACCTGAAGCACTGGCTTCACCTGGAAGTTTGCTAGAAATGCATATTCTCTGGCCCAGATCCTGTCCTGCTGAATCATAACCTGCATTTTCAACAGCTTTCCCCAAGTGATACCCTGTACGTTAAAGGTGAGAACTACTGTACTGGATAGCCTTTTAAAGGAATAATTCATTGATCTACCTCTATGCACTTTAAAGAAATTCTTTCAAGTAACAAGTTCTGTTAGTTCCTAAAAATACTGAGGCATATAATTTAGTCCATCCTTATGCCAGATTACTGAAGCTTTATTAGATTTTCATTGCACAGACACAAACTTGGTGGTTTCTGCTTGCGTTGTAGCAGAAGGTATCAATAATCCAGGCAGAGCGGAAACTGTGCACTTTCAAGTCTCAAGCAGAAGGTCAAAAATAACCAAAGCTTTTAAGGAACCAGTTCCACATGTTTGCATAAAATTTATTATTCTAGATAAATTGCTCTTCCCTTTTTAGGTTAATGTCTTTTGATGTGAGAAAATTGTATACTTCTAATCCATTACCAGATACACAACATGGTTACATTCTTAATTTATGTAACTGCTCGTTATGCAACACAAAGATCCTGGAGGGGAGGGCAGGAAGGGACAATAACGTCTTGATCAAGGGGGGGAAAAAGTTTCTACGATTGTGTTTTCCTAATAAGTCTCTCCCAGTAGTATTTTAGGGGAATAGTGCCAAAGATAATTATAATGTAGAAAGGCCAACTACGTGATGGATTAGAGCAGTGCTTCTCAAACTTGCATGTGGTAGGAATCCCTTGGGGATCATGTTAAAATGCAGACTATGATGCAGTCAGTCTGGGGTGGGGCCTGAGACTGCGTGTCTAACAATACAGGTGTTGGGATGCTACCGGGCCATTGACCACATTTGAGTAGCAAGGGGTTAGATGGTTCTTTCAGGACACCTTTTTGAGAACTCTCAGCTCAATGACTCAAAACATCAAATGGTCTGGTATAAACAATAAGAAGGGTGATTTTGTTGAAAGTGCTGATTTGCTAATTTGAATCATCTAAAAGAGAGACATCAAAAGGTCAGAATTAGGGCGCCTGGGTGGCTCAGTCGTTAAGCGTCTGCCTTCGGCTCAGGTCATGATCCCAGGGTCCTGGGATCGAGTCCCACATCGGGCTCCCTGCTCGGCGGGAGGCCTGCTTCTCCCTCTCCCACTCCCCCTGCTTGTGTTCCTGCTCTCGCTACCTCTCTCTCTGTCAAATAAATAAATAAAATCTTTAAAAAAAAAAAAAAAAAAAAAAAAAAAAAAAAAAAAGGTCAGAATTATTCATAGATAGATCCATCATTATCGGGAGGCTAATCGGGAAATGAAGTCATTTAAGGCAAAAGCAAAATAGTAACACAAATACCTCAGATGACTACTAGGGCAAAATTTTCAAAATGTTGCAAGCTGTCTGCATGCTTGAAGTAGCAATTTACATGCATAATTAGGTGCAATCAACAGTTTTGAAATGTAATATATTTTCTGAGCCCATATTTACTTACGACAGATGCAAAAAAAAATCTGTGTCCCCAAAAAATAGAAGGGCAGAGAAAGAAAAATATTTGCATTTAACAGTGGGACTCTTTACAAGCACATGCCTAAATTTAGAACAAATTTAGTTGAAGTATTGTATCTTTATTTTGATTTAATCTTCATTTAAGCCTTGAAAGAAGTTCACAAACACATTTGGAAGTGACAAGCATGTAAGAATAATAACTTACCAGTCAGCTGTTCGAGCTCCTGTTGGACCTGACATGTAATTTTTACTTCTACACTGGGGAAGGAAAATCTGACATACTCAAAACTTCATTGCACAAAACACCACACTGACTTTCTTCCTGTCGTCAGAAGGGGCTTCATTCTTTGAAGATACAAAATATCTTTTAGAATAATTTATATAAAAAGATTAAACTGACAATTTCTTCTTCCTAAATCAAGGTCCTCAGATGAGTGCTCACCGTGCATTTCTATCATCTTACTATTTTCAGCCTAACAGGCAATGATTGTGGAGTGCTCACTATGCACTAACGCACACTGCTAAGCACTTTACACACATAATCTAATTTACTGTTATAAAAATACCGTAAGAATTGATTTATTACAATATACTGGGGAGGAAATGGAGAGTAAGTACTTCTTTGGAGGCACAGAGCTCTATATGTTTTTGGCTGATGTATTATTAAGGGTCATATGCCATACAGTGAATTTCAGACTAATGCAAGCTCATTTTATTTTTAATAAGTTCCCAACTTAGAAAATGAGCTTGAAATCTGGTTTTTAGAAATTCTGAAGAACAGCGAATGAGTAATTCAGTCCCCAAACTTTTTTCTTTGCAAGCGCATGTTCACATTGCAATATCCAGATTGGCTGTCTACACCGCTTAAATTAAAGTGGCAATTAATTTCTGTCACATTTACAGGCAGAATCAGAGATTAAGAGATTGAATTGAAGGATAGGACCTAATGATACGTTCTTGTGTAGCTGCATCTATTGAGACAGTGTCTTGATCTGGAAAAGTTGTCTTAAGTTAATGCAAAGCAGTCACGAACAATGCAATTTTCTAGTTTCACTGGGTAAGCGTTATCTGTGATACGTTATATGTTATGGAAAAAAGGCCACCCTCTGCTAAGAAATGCATGAATAGTTCATTTATCTGCTGATCCATTTGGGGGCATTATGGAACTCAAAGCCCAGAACAATGGGCTCTATTTAATATTAAACAGGTTCTTAATAACCTGCTATTTCTCTCCATAGCTGCTGGAGGGTCCGTCCTGGACGTGGAGTTGCAGTTAGCAGGTCCTGCGAAGTTGTAAGCTACACCCAGGACCAAGTGGTGTTAAATTTAGAAGTCATGCTGATCACCTGACTGTCGGTGAGCCCCGATTTAAGAATTTCCAAGTTCTACCCTTGTCACCTCTATCTATCTGTATTTGCAGACGCAGCTCGTTGCTTGGCCTGGGGTCACCACCGGAACCTCCTGGAGACCTGCCCTGCGGAGGACGCCCTTCCAGCACAGGAGAGCTCGCCACTTGGGAGCGGCGGCGCCCAGTTGGCGCCCACCCCGGGGCACACTGCAGTCAATGCCTGGCGGCGCCTTCTCGCTTCGCCCTCCGCCTCCCCCATCGACCCTCTCTGGCCGACCTTTACGCCCAACTCGGGCGCGCTGCGAGCCTCGCGTCCTCGCCGTCCACGCGGGGCCCCACCCCTTCCCGGTTCCTGCCCGCGATCGGGCCGGAGGCGAGGGTAGGTCGATTTCCTGCCCGGAGCTGGCGGCCGGCTCCGCTGCTTCTGCGCTCCAGTTCTCCAGCGCGGGGCTGTGTGGCGCGGAGCCGGCGGCGGCGGCGGCGGCGGAACCGACCGAGGAGCGGGAGCCCGGGGACACACTCACGCACGCTCCGGAGGGCTGACCCCGGAGACACGCTCGGCGCGGGGGGCGGGGCGGGGAGGGGGGAGGCCGGGCCTGCGCCGAGGTGGGGGTCGCCGGGGCTTGGGGGTGGGCGCACCGGCCCCCAGCCCTCCTTATGCTCCCTTCCCGCCGGTCCTCGCCGCCACCACCTGGCGCAGGTCGGAAACCCCTCCTTTCCTCGGCTCCTCGGCGCCGGGGCGAGGGCAAAGGTGAGGGGTCGGCGCTTGGTCAGCGGGCGGGGATGGTAGGGCTCACTCGCACCTGGCAGCCCCTATTCCTTGTCCGTTTCGCCCGGCCGTTCTTCCAGTAACTTTGTTCCGGAGGCTGGAGGGGAGGGGAGACGCCGAGGGGCCCCAGGAGAGGCTGGAAAGCACCGCGAATCTGGAGGCCCGGTTGGAGAGCAAGTCCCCGGGCGGCCCCGGGGCTGGGCGCGCGGCTGGGAGGCGTCGCCGCCGCCGCCGCAGCCGCCGCCGCCGCCGCCGCCGGGATGCGCTCTGCTTAGCGGGGCTGCCGGGGGCGCCCGAAGGCCACCGCTCCAAGGACACGCGGCCCCCCGCTCCCCGCGCGCCCCGGCCCAGACGCCGCCAGCGCCCGAGCCGAGCGGGCGAGCGGAGCTGCGGGGAGCGCGGGCGAAGGGCGGCAGGAGGGAGGGCGCGCGGGAGGCGGCCCCTCCTCGGCGAGCCATGCGTGCCACGGGCAGCTGAGGAGCCGCCGGGCGCCGCTGCCAAGTCCCCGCTCCGCTTTTGTCTTGCCCTCCAGTGAATGGGAAGATGGAGATGGATGTTGAGGGAGTTTCTCCGCGCCCGGAGCCCATCCCCCGCTCCCAGGGGGCTGGCGGAGCCTGCCAGGCGCCGCCACAGCCGCCCCAGCCCCAGCCCCAGCCCCAGCCCCAGCCGCAGCCGCAGCAGCAGCAGCTGGCTCAGGATGAAGTGCCCGGCGAGAGTGCAGGCGCGGAGGACAGCGACGATCCCGAGGCGAGACCCAACAGCGAGAAAGGAGAGAGCAAGGTAGGTCCACAGTGTTGGAGCTGTGACACCTTTTGAACAAAACCGAGGATCTCTAGTAGTGGCTGTCACTTTAACCCCTCCGCTCCCCCCACCCCCTTCCCTCGTTTGTGTGGTGGTGGGGGTTGCAGATGTGGGGAAGGCGTGCGATTGAGGGGAGTCGATGGGAGAGAGTGACTTTCCGAACTGGAAGGCGTGTGCAGGAGTCTGTCCTGGTTTCCGTATTCAGAGGTGTGTGCAGAGAAAAGTCTTCTGGTACATGCGATGTGATGCCCAGGGTAGAGCACAGCGCCTCGGGAGAGCCGTGTTGAGAGACCTTTGCTTGCCCACACAGTATAACCAAGGCTTATTTAGATGATGTAGGTCAAGGGGAAGCGTGTCTTCAGGAGCTGCCAAGTGGCTTCCGAGACTCCTTGGAGGGAGGTGACATCAACCTTAAGATGGCAACAATGGGAGCAAAGTTTGGCTCATTTGCAGAATGGAGAGCGCTGCCTAACCCAGCTCTAAACTCGAGGTCCTCCTCCTCAGCCGGCACCCTCCTAGCTAGGAGGGCAGGGACCAGGTGCCTGGAAGCAGATGAGCCCTGGAAATCTTTCGCAGCCCTGCTGTGTCATTGTAGACCAGGGGATAGCTACTTCTTACTGTGGAGAGGGGAGTTCTTCAGGTAATTGGATTCCAGTAAGAAATTGCTCAAATGCCATCATTCTCTGGTGCTGATGTTTCTTCTGTTGAGAAAATTGTAAAGTAAAGGAAACTGCATAGAAAATACTGCCTTGGTAATATTATTAGAGTGTATTTATAACAGCTTGGTCTCTGAGCATAGTCTTTTCCCATTCACGCCCGGAGTTCCGTTTTGTGGAAGCTAGCGTTGTTTAGTTGTATCTGTGTAAAGTGTACACATGCATTTGTTAATACGTTTTGAAACTGACTGCTAATGTTGGGAAAAAGTTGGTGTGACGAATCAGGATACCTGAACCCAAGAAGGGTCAGTCAGTATACTTTGTCACTTTTGATCGCTTAGAAATGTGCAAGAAAATAGCTACTTCGCCTGGTTAGAGGAGAATTGCATGTCATGAGTGCTCCTTCTAGGAGTTGCCTTGGTTTCTGTTGGACCTTCCCGAAGGTCCTAGTGGATTAAACAAATATCTGAAACACGTTGGGATCACGTTGAGTGTTGCTGTTCTGTGTTTGGAGACAGGCTCACTTAACAAGTTGTTATTTGCAAATGTTCAAAATTGTTTTGCATTTTGAAACTGAGGTAAGGATTGACATTGTTGTTTATCTACCCAGATCGATATTGTAATTTAAATGGCAGGCTACCATGGAACTGGAATTTGAACACACACTAGACTGAACCGGGGTGCCTTACAAATGCATACAAGATTTACATTGTAAAAACTATGATGAATTTTAATATTCTGATATCCTCAGCTTTCAGCTTGCTCTTGATTTCATGAATATTTAATTCTGTCATGACTGCATATTTACTACTTTAAATGACTGTGTGCGCTCAGTTTTATGAAATGACCGTAGCTGAGTATCGTATCACCGAATCGAACTTTAAGTGTCTTTTGCAAGATAGGTGTGGGGAATAATTAAAATATACAGCCAGTGCTGCTGTTTCCATATTGTTGGTTCATATGCCCTGAGCATGAGAAATTCCTGCCATCAGCAAAAATCTGTGCTTATTTGTTTCCCTTTGATGCACCATGCAGACTGTCTAATGTTCTACCGGTTGTGAGGAATAAGGAAGGCAATGCACTACAAAATTACAGCAGGTGAAGACAGGCCTGAAAGCGGGTTGATTACATATCGCTAATTAGCATGTTCAGATAATTGAGTATTCCACTGATGTGATTTGCTTTACGTTTGTCTGCAATTTCTTGAGGTGGAAACAAAATACTACCTTTTTCCCTCCAGGTGTTTGCCTTAAAAAATTGTGTTGCAGGGCGCCTGGGTGGCTCAGTTGGTTAAGCGACTGCCTTCAGCTCAGGTCATGATCCTGGAGTCCCAGGATCGAGTCCCACATCAGGCTCCCGGCTCAGTGGGGAGTCTGCTTCTCCCTCTGACCCTCTCCCCTCTCATGCTCTCTCTCATTCTCTCTCTCTCAAATAAATAAATAAAATCTTTAAAAAAAAAATCGTGTTGCATCCTTCTCTTAAGCCAGAAATCAGCTGTGTTAACCCTTCGTTTACCTCTGGTACTCTCCTACTGGCTCTTCTGAGTTTGAGGACGGTTGCTGTGTTTCAGACTTTAATAACTCTTTTTGTCTTTGATGGGTACTAAGGCAAGTTATAAATTGATTTTTCTCAACAAATCCTGCTTTCATTAGTGGGAGGGCCTTTGGGTGTCTGACCAAATTATTCTACTAAAATATAAATGGAAGACAAAGTGGGATAAAGTGGAATGTGGTTTTACCAAGCTGTTTGGGGTGAAGTGGGGCTATTATCTTGATAGGATTTAAACACAATAATGTACAAATGTAATGCAATGAACTATTGTATTTTCTTTTCACTCATAAACATAATGAAATATGAATTTTGAATACTTTACTATTTGTCTTAAATCTTTCTCGGAGCAAGGGTACTGTAAATAGGATGTCAGTGGATAAGGCTCCCCTCCGCACCAAATAAAGTGTCCAGGGAGTAATGGCATTTTTTTTTTTTTCAGATTCTGATTTGGGGGCCATGATTTATTTTCTCATGAATTTACCTCAGTTGTCTTATCGGAAAAGAAATCAGAGCTTAGTGCCAGATCAGCTTGTCTCCTGAATTGCAGGTGCACCGTTATACATCCTCAGAAAGTCTCTGAAATAGGAGGAAAGGTTAGAAAACTGGATCAGTCAAAGGATTTTTTACACCAGAGTTCCATGATGTGACTGGCACTTTCTGTTCCTAGAATAACAATGCCCAATTCCTCTCTACCAACTACTCTTCAGAGAAATGTTAAAGCAGCTACATGCTGCATATGCTTTGATTCCATGAATTGACATAGACCCTAAATCGACCATTTATTCCTCCTCTGTGCTTTCAGGCAGGTTTATATTAAACTTTTACAAAAACCAGTTTCCTCTTCTTGCAATGTCATCCAAAGACAAGGTGGTCCCCCCTTTGGGGACCTACTGAGATATTTCCTCACCCATTATCTCAAGCACTTCTTCCTCGTATCAGAAAAGAGTTTCTCTAAACTGGACAGAACTCTTTTCTTCTGGTCTTGCAGATGCATGGTCATGCCCTTAAGTAAGAGACCTTCCTGTCCTTGAAAGAGTTCTCCACCCTGGATTTGATCATCCTCAAAACTTTCTTGCAGTTCTCTGTAGGCCTTAGATATTCCATTTCTTAGGGCCATTCAAAACTTTTCTGCAATGCTTTGCTTATGCTAAATAACTCTTGGATAAGTATTTCTGAAACTTTCTTTGGAAAAGTTAGTGTTCCTTGTGTTGAGGACCAGCACCCAGTAATTCACTCCATCTGTGATAGCTAGTTACTTATACAAATGTGTGAATTCTTCCCCTGATCCCAGATGAGTGATGTAAATGATTCTGTTTTGCTTTAGCTTCATCTCATTCATGTATTCTCCCCTTTTCTTCCCCTCTCTTTCTCTCTCTTTCCCTCCCCACCAAAACACACACACACACACACACACACACACACACACACACACACACACACACACCATTTACTGCGAAGCGTATGTTTATGGCCCAGATATGAGGTATCATGACCAAGCTCTCTTCTTTGTTCAGTTCTCGTTAAAGCCTTGGTTTGCAAAATATGTTCTTGTGGTTTTGGACTAGAGAGACTCTGTGCTGTTGCTACCAATGATACTTCACTGATGAACATGACTCAAGATTCTCATTTCAGCAGTCGTGCTGTCCTAAATCGTCAGTCTTAAAGGTGGTTGCTGTAGGGAATCTCTTACCCAGCCTGTCGGTACATTTTTTAAAACCTTTAATTTTGAAATGACTAAATTTATAGAAGATTGCAAACATAAGACAGAGAGTTCCCATATACCCTTTACCCAGCTTCCTCTAATGTTAACATCCTTCTTAATCATGCTATTGTGTATATCCCAATGAAGAAATTAACTTTGGCACAGTACTATTAGCTCAACTTGTCCAGTCAATGTTTGTTGAATGAATTTGCAAACGTATTGATGTTTTTCATTTTGTCCTTCTAGGGTTTAAGACTTTCTTTATATCTGAAAGGTCTTTGAGAGAGTATTTAAGAGCCAGATTTGATTGGGGTTAACTATTCCCCCCGTTTTTCTGGTGGGTAGGAGCAGCTTGCGAAGTACAAAGGTTGAGGTCCCCGGAGCTCTGCATCCTGCTGCAGTGAGCCCTATGGGAGTTACAACTTTGGCAAAGCTCTTGAGTGCTGTTAACTTATGGGGAGTGATAGTCTTCTTTTTTATTTTATCCTGAAAAACATTCCTGTGCCAGGTAAGATAGGGTTTGTCAGTACACAGAGGACAGCAAAGTCTCAAGTGGCAAGTAGAGGAGAAAAGGCAATTGATAAAATCAAGACAGTTCACTTTGATGCATAACCCCTTGGGTGTTTGTTTCTGGCCTGAAAAATAATGGAAACCCCCTCATGTTTGTATTGTATTAGCCAGGTGAACTCTGATTTCCAGCACAGAAGCAGAAACTTGCCCACATTTGACACGATGTCATTGTGATTAAGAGTGTTGGCTTTCTGATTAAGAGTGAAATCAGAAAGACCTGCATTTACTCTTGGCTCTGTCTTTCACTGGCTCTTAACTTCAGTAAGATCCTGACCTTTCCAAATCTCAGTATTTTCATCTGTAAAATAGGAATAACAGTTATTATTATATAGCTTGAATGAGATAAAGTGTATACAATTTGTAATTCAATGTTTCATAGGTACTGATTGCTCAGTAATTGTTAATAATAATTGTGATCATTATTATTACCTTTGTGATCCAGGGTTCTGAAAAGGATAATGAGCTGGGGCTCCAAGTCACCTAGAATTTCCAGTTTGCCAGAGGTTGTGGGGTTGGAAGTGGTACAGACAATCAAACCAAGTTGGTGCTCATTGACCTGATTTTGCCCTGTGGGCCTTGAGGTCTTTTCCTGGTGGGCGGGAGGTTAGGAAAGAGTTATCCTTTATCTTGACTTGTCAACACACCTCTCCTCTCTTATCGGGAAAGCCAAGGAGGACCAGGATAGAAGGCCCCCACATCCCAGTCTAAGCCCCAGGGGTACATGCAATAATAAAATAATAGAATAAATAATAAAATAATAAAGCAAATGCATAGCCCTGCTTTTACACATGACATTTATGGCTTCTTGGGAGAAGTAGGTGGCATGTTTTAAGACTTAAAAAAAAATGAACTAAAAAGTTGTATCCTTTAGGGCTCTTTGTTTGCAAGCAACAGAAACTGACTTTAATTTGAGCAAAAAGGTATTTTATCGTAAGGTTGTAAGGTAATCGCAGAATCAAAGGAGAAATGATAAAACTGGTTTTGAGAAACACTGAAGCCGGGGGATCTCAAAAAATCTAAGTTGTACAAAGTGAAGAAAGGGCTCTCAAGGGCACTGACACAAGAATAAATTTCGGCCATCTTTTTGCGTTTCTGTCACTCTACTCAAGAGCCAAAGTCCAGGGCAAGGTTATCCAATGTACCTTGCTTGGATCAGATATCTGCCTCTTGGTCAGGGAAGAGTGGGTATTACGTTGAAGGTTCTTGCAAATTTTATTCTTTGGAAGGGGTATAGTCCCTGGAGAGGAAAATCAAGGTGCTGTTACCAGATCAAGGGGAGTGGATATCAGGGGGCAGAACAACTGGTATAACTCCTCTCCTAGAGAGGGAGAGGAGGGGATGGGAGGAGAGGGGGACGGAGAGGGAAGCAGAACAGGAGGGAGAGAAAAGAAAAAAAAAAGAGAGAGAAATAGAGGCAAAGAGAGAAGGCGAGAACCAGGCAGATACAGACAGACAAATACACTTAAACAACCTGAAATATTTTCTTAGCATTAATTTCCTACCATTTGAGAAGAAAGAATACAGAGGAAAATTAAGTCTTCCATTGCTTGTGTACAGGTTAGTTTTCCCACTTATAAAATGAAATCCGTGATACGTTTCACATCTGCTGAACAGATAATCTCAGGATGAATGTGATTGGGCTCTGATGTTTTAAAATATAGATCTTCCATGGAACTCATACCCACTGGAATGAAATACATTAACATTTTTTTTGTCTGCCCTGAATTAAAGTAATTTGGTTTCCTGCTCAAAGCCCTAAAGCATTTTCTTTGACTTTTGAATCTACATGTCAATATATTTCTGTGCTTACATTTGGACCTTACATCCTACAGAGGGAGTCCTGCAGGAGGAGGCACCATGGACAGTATGTTCCTCATTTTTCGATGGCAAATGTTGGAGGCGAGCTGTTCATTCCTGAGCACACACTCTTCCAGCACCATGCCTGGCACATCGTGGGCCCTTATTAATAGCAGTTTATATTGAATGCTGCCTTGATGTGTCAGTCCACACTCATTATACACCTCCTAGATGCTGGGATCACAAACTTGAAAGAGAAACCCAGTTTCATGGAGGAGACACACTTATACACAGATCAGGATGCTGTAGGGTGTGAGGACCATCGGAGAGATGAGAACACAAGGCAAATTCTTTGTAAGTGGGGACACTTAACACATTTTCTTTAAAGTGAAGTGTTGACCTGTCTAACAAGCTTTGGAAGTAGCTAATTAATGAAACGAGACTGGGCAATATAGAGACACTAACTAATAAACGACTCCCCTTTCTTGGTTTGCTTCCCCAATAACTAAAGGTGCAAGTCAGGTCCCATTCACAAAATCAGTGGCAGGGTCTGCCCTGTCCATCCTGCCATGCTTCCCACTCCACCTATTTCGTAGGATTGCATCCTCCCCATGTGAGACCCTTAGTATTTTCTGATCTATTTTCTCTTTAAAGTGAGGTTTCCTGGCATAATTTACATGTAGTAAAATCCACCCTTTTGAAGTGTACAGTTCAATGAGTTTTGACAATTGTAAATACCTGTGTAGCTACCACCCCAAACAGGATGTGGAAGGTTTCCATCACCTCCAAAGACTTCTGTTGTGTCCCCCTGCAGACAATTCCCTCACCCCACCCCAGCTTTTTCCAAAATTTCATATAAATGGAGTCAAATAGTGTATAGTCTTTTGCATCTGACTTCTTTTGCCAAAAAAAATGTATTTGGTATTCACTCATTTTGATGTTTGTATCAGTAGGTTCCTTTTTTTCTTTTTTTTTTTTTTTTTACTGAGTAGTATCTCATAACACATATTGTTTGTCCATTCCTCTGTTGATGGACATTTGGGTGATTTCTGGCTTTTATTAAGAAACATTTTTTTGTGGACATTCATTTTTATTTGTCTTGGGTAAATTCCTAGGAATGGGAATGCTGGGTTGTATTATAAGTGTATTTAACTTTATAAGAAGCTGCCATAGCTGTTCTAAATGTACCAGTCCAGCGTGCATTCCCACCATCAGTGCCTGAGAATTCCAGTTGTTCCACATTACCAACACTTGGTATTGTCAATATTTTTAATTTTACTCATACCAGTAGGTATGTAATGATATCTTGTTATGGCTTCATTTTGTATTTCCCTATTAACAAATGATGTTGAACATCTTTTTATGTGCCTGTTTGCCATCTGTATTTTTCTTTGGTGAAAAGTCTGTTCAAATCTTTGGCTGTTTTTTAAAAAAAATGGATTATTTGTATTCTATTATTGACACAAACTATTGTTTCACCAAGGTTTAGGTTTCACAAACCTGGTGAACCTTTGAGGAGATTACAAAGAAGGGTCATCTTGAGTTTCCTTTCTTGGGGGTTGTTGGCAAACTAACATTTACGGGGTGTTTTTCATGTGCCAGTCATGGAGCAAGGTAGATTCACATTGGGTGATCTCATTTTATACTCCATGGTAAGCTTGTGAAATAACTATTATTAGCCCTGAGGTCACCCAGCAGGGGAAGAATTTAAATTTAAGTCTGTCAGACTCTTACTCTTTCCACTTCATCAGGTGTGACTCCACACCTGATGAAGTCCTGATGTGGCCTGTTCTCCACAATTTACTGGTTAGTTTCCCAGCCCAGACTGCTTTCTCTGCTCTGGGGGTTTTAAAAGCTGCCCTTAGGCGAAATAACACTGCCGGCATTGACATGCAAATCAGGACACTGAGCTTAAGGCAAAAGAGTGCTCCCAAGTTTTATTTCAGTCCTGAAAAAATCCTCTCCACATCATAAGGTAGAAAGGTGAGAATTCTCCAGAGAAGTGGAAGGTTTGAGGTATTCATTTACATTTTAGTACCCAAGGATGTCCATCTCTCTCAGCTAAATTGTGGTGCTATGGTTACCCAGAGGGCTAGGGTGGGACTAACCCCTGGGAATCAGATCTCAGTTCAAACCCCAGTTTTGATCCCCCAGGCTTTGCGGACTTTGGGCAAACCATGGGAACACTGTTTTGAATTCTCTTATCAGTTAAGGTGATGGATAAGTCCCCCTTACTGCACCCGAGTGTTATGAGGATGAATTGCCTGTAGAGTGACCAGCTCATTCTGCCCCAGGAACCTCTGGGTCCCAGGTAAACCAGGAAAGTTGGTCACCCTGATTACAGGATACATATAAAGCACGTGGATCATTGCAGACTCTTAGGATATGAGAGCTGTCACTGTTGAAAGTGCTCTGGGGCATTCGATCCATGAGTCTGAAAATGACTCATTGTATTTCAGAACTAATGAGGCTCTGTGAATGATTCCAGGTTCTCCAAATTGACTTAAAAAATAGTTCAAAACAAGGCTCTGCATTCGAATTGGACGAATATCATTACTTTCCTGAATAAGTGGCTGTAGAACTTTCTAAAGCAGGTCCTTATAAGCCTCCAACCCTGAAGTAAGTGTGTTTTAGAAAGTTGGTCTTCAATCTGGCTCAGTCGATTAAGCATCTGACTTTTGATTTTGGCTTAGGTCTTGATCTCAGGGTTGTGAGATTGAGCCCTCTGTTGGGCTCTGCACTGTGTGTGGAGCCTGCTTAAGATTTTCTTTCTCCCTCTCCCTCTGTCTCTCCTCCCCTCCACCTGACCCCCACACATTCTCTTTCTCTTAAAAAAAAAAAATTGCATGGTTGAAAAATCCTAAAGGAGAACACAGGCTGTAACTTCTTTAACATCGGCCATAGCAACTTCTTTCTAGATAGGTCTCTTGAGGCAAGGGAAACAAAAGCAAAAATAAACTACTGGGACTACATCAAAATAAAAACTCGTGCACAGCAAAGGAAACAATCAACAAAACTAAAAGGCAACCTATGGAATGGGAGAAGATATTTGCAAATGACATATCCAGTAAAGGATGAGTATCCACAGTATATAAAGAACTTATAAAACTCAACACCCCCAAAATGAATAATCCAATTAAAAAATGAGCAGAAGACATGAATAGACATTTCTCAAAGAAGATATCCAGATGGCCAACAGACACATGAAAAGATGCCAACTTCACTGATCATCAGGAAAATGCAAATCAAAACTACAATGAGATATCACCTCACACCTGTTGGAATGGCTAAAATCAACAACAAAAGAAACAACAGGTGTTGGCAAGGATGAGGAGAAAGGGGAACCCTCTTGCACTGTTGGTGGGAATGCAAACTGGTGCAGGCACTGTGGAATATAGTATGGAGGTTCCTCAAAAAGTTAAAAATAGAGCTACCATATGATCCAGCAATTGCACTACTAGTTATGTACCCAAAGAATAAAAAAATACTAATTCAAAGGGATACATGCACCCCAATGTTAATAGCAGCATTACATACAATAGCCAAATTATGGAAACAGCTCCAGGTGTCCATTGATTGACAAATGGATAAAGAAGATGTAGTAAATATACAATGGAATATTACTCAGCCATAAAAAGAATGAAATCTTGCCATTTACAACAACATGGATGGAGCTAGAGAGCATTTTTCTTTTCTTTTTATTTTATTTATTTTATTTTTTATTATGTTAATCACCATACATTACATCATTAGTTTTTGATGTAGTGATCCATGATTCATTGTTTGCGTATAACACCCAGTGCTCCATTCAGTACGTGCCCTCTTTAATACCCATCACCAGGCTAACCCATCCCCCCACTCCCCGCCCCTCCCCTCTAGAACCCTCAGTTTGTTTCTCAGAGTCCATAGTCTTAGCATTTTTAAAGATTTATTTATTTGAGAGAGAAAGAGTGCACTCACACACGAGAGTGGGGAGAGGGGTAGACAGAGAGAGAGAAGCCTCAAGTAGACTCCCCACTGAGTGTGGAGCCTGATGCAGGGCTTGATCCCAGGACCCTGAGATCATGATCTGAGCCAAAATCAAGAGTTGGACACTTAACTGACTGAGTCACCCAGCTGCCTCGGAGCTAGAGAGTATTACACTAAGTGAAATAAGTCAGTCAGAGAAAAGACAAATACTATATGATTTCACTCATATGTGGAATTTAAGAAACAAAAGAAATGAGCAAAGGGAAAAAGAGAGAGGCAAACCAAGAAATAGACTCTTTTTTTTTTTTTTTGACTGCAGACGTTTATTATTTTTTCCAATTTTCTACTGTTTTTTTTCTTTTTTTTAACTGCAGATGTTTATTATTATTTTTTCCAATTTTAAGAAATAGACTCAACTATAGAGAAGAGACTGATGGTTACTGGGGTGGAGGGGTTGGGGGGCTGGGTAGTTGGGGGGATGTGTTAAATAGGTGATGGGGATTCAAGAGTGCACTTTTTGTGATGAGCACCAGGTATTGTATGGAAGGGTTGAATCACTATATTGGCACCTGAAACTAATATTATACTGTATGTTAACTGAAATTTAAATAAAAACTTAAAAAATGTCAAAAAATTGCACGGTTGGTGGGGTTGGTGTCACTAAGGATCAGACTCAGTATTTTTCATGGGCTCTCAGTTGGAAAGAAACTGCTCTTGTAGGGAAGATAATGGTACTTGTGTGCTGTGACGTGCTTTTTTTTAAATTCAATTAGCCAACATATAGTACATCATTAGTTTCAGATGTAGTGTTCAATAATTTATCAGTTGCATGTAACACCCAGTGCTCATCACATCGCGTGCCTTCCTTAATGCCCATCACCCCATTACCCCATCCCCCCACCACCTCCCCTCCAGCAACCCTCAGTTTGTTTTCCAGAGTCAAGAGTCTCTCATGGTTTGTCTTCCTCTCTGAATTCTTCCCTTCAGTTTTCCCTCCCTTCCCCTATGATCCTCAGCACTGTTTCTTATAATCCACATACAGTGAAACCATATGATAATTATCTTTCTCTGATTGACTTATTTCACTCAGCATAATACCCTCCAGTTCTATCCCCATCAATGTAAATGGTAAGTATTCATCCTTTCTGATGGTTGAGTAATATTCCATTGTATATATGAACCACATCTTCTTTATCCATTCATCTGTTGATGGACATCTCAGCTCTTTCCACAGTTTGGCTATTGTGGACATTGCTGCTATAAACATTGGGGTGCTGTGACTTTGAATCCTGGTTCTGTCCCTTCTAACTGAACTCTTGGACAAGTTACATTTTCTTTGGACCTCAGGGTTGTCAACTGTGAAATGGCGATAATATTTTTACCTTTCTAAGAACTGTCTATATTGGAAACAAATTCAGTAGTACATGAGCAGTCTTTTGTAAGCTCTTACACAAGTCTCAGTGTGTGTGTGTGTGTGTGTGTGTGTATAAGTCTCTGTTTTGCCAGATAAATGAGGTTTTCCCCCCATGGTTTTCTGTGACCCTATTTAAGAAATTGAGCAGAAATGTATCTCATTAACGTTGATGGGTATTAAAGAGGGCACGTATTGAATGGAGCACTGGGTGTTATATGCAAACAATGAATCATGGAACACTACATCAAAAACTAATGATGTAATGTATGGTGATTAACATAACATAATAAAATAAAATTTAAAAAAAAGTGCTGGAATTTGGGGTCCATAGGAACATGTGGTCATTCCTGGGAAGGATGTCCTCAGATGATATTGGGTGGGTTCAGGTGTCTGGGAGGTCCAACGGGCTGAATTTGGACTGTGGTATTCTGGGAACATCACCAACAGACTCTGACAGCTTGCTGTCCTGCCCCTCTGCCGTGCTTGCTCTTTGGAAGACAGTAATATCGGTGTTTTTGTTTTCATTTATTTATTTTTTAAGCTTTTGGAGTTCACCTTGTCCTACCCAGAGCCTTTGCCCAAGCCATTTACTTTGCCTGGAATGTTCTCCCAAAGCCCCTTCACTTCCCTGTCACCCAGTTAATCCCAACTCAGCCTTCAAAATTCAGCTTAACACCCAAGGAAACTTTTCCTTATTTGCACATGTCCCTGCCTACTGCATAAGTCAGGTCCCTGCCGTTATGGTATCATACGTTCTTAATTGTATAATTAGCTATTTAATATAAGCCATGAGGATAGGGACCAGGTTTGTCTTTTTCACAGCTATTTCTCTCCCCGCCCCCAGCACAGTATATTGCATGTGGGAGGCCTGCAAATATATTTTTGATGAATATGGTTGGGTATGAATACTCATTTAGACCATCTTTTATTTAATACCTACTTTCTACCCCAGAATGGTCCCTCTTCTTATGCAGCCCACATTCTAGGGGGAGAGACAGATACTAAACAAGTAAATAACTAAATAAATACAATAGATAATAAGTAAACAGCTAAATATATAATATGACACCAGTGGCCCCCTGACTGTCTGGCTACAGGCATATATTTAGCATCCCTGCTTAACCATATTTATACAAGAGCATCCATTTTGGGCAGTAAAGAAATAACTACAGGACGCCTGGGTGGCTCAGTCGTTCAGCGTCTTGCCTTCGGCTCAGGTCATGATCCCAGGGTCCTGGGATTGAGCCCCGCATCGGGCTCCCTGCTCTGCGGGAAGCCTGCTTCTCCCTCTCCCACTCCCCCTGCTTGTGTTCCCTCTCTTGCTGTCTCTCTCTCTGTCAAATAAATAAAATCTTTAAAAAAAAAAAAAGGAAAGCAATAACTACAAACCAGTCTGTTTTCTGGAGTGGCCATCTATCTGGTGGCCTCAGAACCTGGCTACCTCTTCTACTTCTCTCTCCTTCTAGAGTTTAAGTTCTCACCCTATTGGCATTATGAAATCATAGCACCTGTGTCACCAGCTCCCCGTCCTGTGTTCATGGCAGACGTGTCTAGTTCATCACAGCCGTCTTTCCTAATGAGTTCAGCCTTAGCCTCGGAGGCAGATATTCATTATCAACTGGAGGTGGCCTGCGAGATGAAGCTGTGGGGCTCTCCTTGCCCTCGGCTTACGGCGTTCCCGGCAGTGCTTTCTCACTTGCCTGGACAAGACACTCAATCCTCGGCAACCCCCACCCTCCCACCCTCAGTTTCCAGACCTGCATTCTTTAATCTGGTAGTCGGTAGACACATACGGCAATTTAAAGTTAAATGGAATTAAAATTAAATAAAATTAAAAATTCAATTCTTCATTTGTATTAGCCACACTTCAAATGCTTTAAAGCTCTAAGTTGAAAGCCTCCCCCGTTGGGCAGTGCGTATCTAGAACATTTCTATCATTGCAGAAAATTCTTTTGGGTAGCCGTGTTATGGACTGACTTCAGCTCTCCAGGCCTGCCCCAGCCATTGTTGACTGAAATCCCTCTGAGATGCTCTGAAACCAATCCTTTGACAAGGATGAAGATTTTGTGACTTCCTAGGGTTTGGTTTAGGTTCTTGGTGAATTACTTACAAATTGTCTTTGAACTACTTATATTGTTGTGTATAGAGGCTGCCTAGAGCAAGATCTCATTCAAAAATATTGTCTAGTGGTGTTGCTATTTTTACTTAGGTGTTCCACTGAATCTTGGTATTTGTCCTTGGCCATAATAGAAAACAGTCTCTGGTAAAGTGGTTCCAAGAGATGGCTTTTCTATTATCCAAGGTCAAAGCCTTTATTAGTGGGTAGTTGAACCTGTGGCTGAAGCACCATTGACACCTCTTCTTTGCCATTTACTAATGATTGTCTTCACACTGTGGGGATTCCGGTGATGATACTTGTCAGAACACACAGGCAGAGGAATCTTGCTGAGAGCCCAAGTCTGATATCATCACAGAGCTCCTACGCTTGCAACAACAATGCAGGGAATAATTTTCGAATTATATAATGGATAAAGAGTATTAAGTTACAAAGTTATACCCTTAAGGTGTCCTATTTTTCTTTTTCTTATATCGCTCAATATAATTTCAAGTTCGTGATGATTATTAGGGATTTCAGGTAGAGATAACTAAGAAAAATAGAGGACATAAAAAAAAAAAAGCCTGATAATGAAAACTTCCTTTTTAGACCCTTTTTATATTTCTTTTTTTCATTCATAAGTGAAAAGAGTGATCTTTTTAAGATTGGAGGAATACTGGGGAGTGAGTCCTAAAAGATGCTAATATGGGACTTGCTGTGCCTTTGTCTAGCACATTATTTGCCTGTTAGCAGGAAAAGAGATGGGAAAATGGCCCCAGGGTGAATGTGGTGAATTTCCTCCCTGTTAGGATGAAAATTTGAATGACACCTTGAAGTGATTTCAAACTCTTTTATTTACACAGTTAGCTGGGAGGCCCCTAGGCGTCATATGCAGAACGCAGCAATGCTTGGAAAATGGTGAGATGTGAGCGCTCGCTCCTGTATCCCAGCTGTGGCTAATAATCTGGACCAGGGAGTGAGAAGGCAGGTCACGGAACAATCGTCAAGAAAGAAAAAGGGCATGTGGCGAGGGCAATAATCCTGACACCCTCTGAGTATTTTTATGTACTATTTAAACAAGTATTAAACACACAGAGGTACAGAAAAATTAATATATCTGCCAAAAGTTAGAGTTGTAGCCAAGGCAACCATAATTGCCCATTAGTCATTCCCTTCTTATTTCTTTATGTCTGAGCTAAAGACAAGGAGCTGGAGCTCATTTGGGAGTCTTGTGCATCGCGGCGGGGGCGGGGGTTTCCCTTTTCACCACTGGGATGTTTTGAGGGTGAAGGGCAGAATGGTGGCATCCGTGCTGTCAATGGCTTCAAGCAACTCCGAAAGGGGCATGTCCCAGGAGCCAGACGAAGGGAAGATCAGCTGACAGGTGGGTGTTCGTCCCTGGGGCCTCCTTGCTTTAAGCATCGTGTCTTCCCAGCTCCAACGCACTCAGAAATGTGCCGATTCCAGCTCCGAGGGACCGCCGAAGTGTGGGACGGTCACTTGGCCAGTTTTTCTTCCACTTCCAGCTTTCAGGCCATTTTGGAATTCAAAGAAACCTCCTCATTTATGGCACGGTCCCTGAATTCCGCGGGGATTTGGTATCTGCGGCAGTGTCAACATGTCACATGTTGATTTGCTGGTGTGTATCCCTCTAGTGAAGGAACACGAGGCAGAGAAAAAAGGAAATCCTTGAGGGAAAAGCACTACCGAAGACTTAACATTTCACTGCTGCTGTGATGTTTGAAAATAGATGTGAAGTCTTTATTTTGGTGCCTCAATTTAATTGTGGCCTAGAGCTGAGATTTGCATCTCTGTGGCTATCAAATGTAGAGATACGGCAATGAAGTAACACCACACGCTTGGCTCGATTATTTAGTTTTATGTTTTCGCTTTTTCTTTCGGTGTCAGTTGTAGAACAGCTATCTTTAAGAAACTAGAAGTTCTGGGAGGGGTTAATTTCATGCTGTATTAAGTACCAAGGTCTAACCTTCTTCAGGGCTAGGCTGTGTGTTGAGTGCCAAGTAGGTAAAGCCGAGTCCTGCAGAAGTAATGTTCCAGCTGAGGATCATATTACTCTCTAAAAAAATAGTCTGGCTTTCTGCTGATGATTCATCAGAAAAATGAGCATGGTAATTGAATTGGGGATTTAAAAGGATCTCAAGGAAAACAACCACATTCGACTGTGGGCGCTGTCGTAAGAAATCCTGTTAATGCGCAGTATGTAAGGCAACAGTCTCTCGCGGTGGACTCTAGCAAAAGCAGGCTAGGTAGTTTTTTGCCCTGATCGGTTACAAGAGGCTGTCCGTCACTGCTGTTGAATCAGGGAAGGGTTTGAAAACACTGAGTTGAAAAGTGAGTCTCACTGTGGATGCCTGCGATGCCTTCTACATGCTGATTTTTTTAAGACTGTGGGAAGGAAATCTGGGAAGATGACAATCAGAGAAACTAGCACAGAGAAATTTTCTGAGGAAAGTCTTAGTCTCCTGGATAGCGTAGCAGTGATGACTGTGATAGCATGCATAGCCACTTCGTCATGGAAGGGAACAGATTTCGGTCCCAGGTGTATGAAGTATTGGTTTGTATAGGTTGAATGAAATAACCACTTTTGGGCAAGTTAAAGATCTAACTCTTCTCTAGAGCAGTTCTCAGCTGAGGCAGTTTTGTCCCCCACACCTCAGGGGACATTCAGTGGTATCTGCAGACACTCCTGGTTGTCAGTCAGGGGTGGGGAACTCCTGGTGTGTAGGGAAAAGGCCCTGGATGTTGCTACACCTCCTACAGTGCATGAGACAGCCTCCGACAATGATGAAGCATCAGGCCCAAAGTGTCAGTAGTGCCAAGGTTGAGAAACCCTTATGTAGAGAATGTTCTGGACCTTTGGGTCTTGACTTTGTGTATACTTTATGGGGATATTATTTTGAGGAAAACGTTAAAGCAGAAAATATCTAAGGCTTTTCCTTGTTACAGAGTGTCAGGACTCCCAAAGATGTGAATTCATCCTTTTGCCAGACCTAATAAGAAGAGATGAGTCTGAGGAGAAAGTTCTCTACACCAAGAATTCTGAGTATTGTCTTCGTTTTTAACAAAACTGACACTCATTGAGACTCTTTCTGTTGCCTCGAAGATGTAAGATGGGAATCCTCCTCCCTAAAAATAATTTCCGTAGACTGTAACAAAGATTTTCTCTTTCACTGCCAAAATGTATATGCTTCTTATTTCCAAACCAGTGAGTTCAAATCCTGTAGCCGTTATCCCCTTATTAAATTTTGCTACAAGCACTTTATCTTGTACAGTATGGATTAATCCATGCTTATAACTTTTCACATCAAGAAAATCATTGTATCCGAAGTAGTTTACATGTTGCCTTCTTAAAAACACAACAGAAGGCTAAGAATATTTAGCCCTAGAAAGTATTGGTGACCAACTAAATAAGACATGTTGGAAAAAGACAAGCTACTTAAACTTACCCAGTGGTTTAAAAGCTGTTGAGCAAGTGTATGAGCAGTCCAGATTCCATTTTTTAAAAATTTTGGTAAGCATGAATAAGGCAATACTGGGTCAAGAAGGAAATTTCTGTAGACCTCACTCTAAATCTTGAAAGATTTAATCTACCAAATTTGTTATTTTAACTTTATTAAGCCAAGAAATTAGCAATCAGCATACATGAGATAGCCAGGAAAGGGTCCCACGTCAGTCTAAACATTCTGAGCCCAAAGTGAGAAGTGTAATACTTTATTTCAGGGGTTGGCAAACTTTAAATGTGAAAAGCCAGATAGTAAATATTTTCAGCTTTGTGAGCCATTCAGCCTCTGTTTCCACTTTGGTGTTATCCTGCAGAAGCACTTGCAGACAGTTTGTGAATGAATGGATGTGGTTGCATTCCAATGAAATTTTGTTTACAGAAACAGGCATTGGTCCTACTTTGGTCCTGAAGACCTAGTGTACTTCCCGATCTGTTTAATTTAACCCAGACAGCCTTATCATGGGCAAATGCGTAATTCCTGTTGCATTTTTTGCAGTGATGCGTATTATTTATGGAACCCCAGCATTATCTTCAAAGACTCCTGGTTGGGAATCATTGCAGGATGCACTTAAGTGTTGGTCTACACAGCATCAGCAACCTCAAAGGCCAAGAAGACTCTATACCCACAAATTGACTTTGTCAAACAGTGATGTGGTGTTCATGGAAATTATCTGATAGGGTCTGTGAGCTTATTATAAAAATACCATGTCATTCTTTAATATTTGCTAGATTTCAATTTAGTGAAAAATCAGGTTGGAACAAAAAGAAATGAGCCATTTCAAAGGGAGATTCCCCACAGACTGGAACCATGCCACAGACTGCTGGTCAGAACGGTGGCTCTCACTCAACAGTCATCAAACACTAAGCGGCTCTGACCTTGGTCGTGGATTATAAGGTATGGCCCTGTCTTGTTCAGCTGTGTTCCGGGTCTTCCTGATACTGTTTTCTAATGTGGGGTTCTGTTATTAGGCCTTGTCTGTGTGTCAGCTAATGTAATGTAAGAGCGAGTGATGGTTCCTGCAACCTGTGAAGAGAGAAATGAGCCACCCTAAGTTCCTTGCTTTCTGTTCCTCAGTGATGACGCCGGTGTGATCAAACACTGTGACACTTCCCACAAGCCAGCTAGTCTCCATGTGGAGGCAACGAGAGGTTTCTTTTCCCACCTCTTAAGTGCCCTCAGTCAAGAAAGATAAAACTGAAGTAGTCTTGTGTGAGAGTTCTCAGTCATGGGATGGAAGAGGCTCAGTGTCCCGTGCAGCGGCACAAGCATAAAATTGCCCTGAAGTCTTCATTTTATGTGAAATGTGAGGCTCTTAAGAAATAGTGTCTGATTCCCTGAATGAAGTAGCTGCTATGTTCAATTAGCTATTTTTTTTTCTTTTCAGTTCTACCGGTAGACACACACACACAGAAAGAAACCTTTAAATTTGCTGTTCACATAAGCCAATAACCAGTTCATGAATAAAATCTTTGCTGCCTTGTTAAAAAGAGTCTGTTATACATATACAACTGATTTCATCATATGACTGGGTTGAAGAAAACTCAATATAATACTTAGATGACCTCTGGCACAGTCTTCCCCTGTTTCCAGGAAGCATTAAAAACAACTAAAGATAGGCAAAGCTTTTCAGCCTTAGGGAGAGCTAGCTAGCTCTCTCTTCTCTCTCCTCTTCTTCCTTCCCCTCCTTCTTCCTTCCCCGCTCCTTTCTTTCTCTCTTCTTCTCTCTGTAAAACAAGCTAGTGAATCAGTTATCTACTGCTGCATAACAAATTTCCCCCCGCCCCCATTAGCAGCTTAAAAACAGTAAGCATTTATTATTTCACACACAAGTGTTTTTGTAGTTCAGGAATTCAAACAACTTACCTGAGTGGTTCCAGATTGGGGTCTCTCAAGGAATTGTAGCACACACATGTCAGCTAAGACTGCACTGATAATGAAAGCTTGACTGGGGCAAGATGACCAGCTTCTAAAGTGACCTCGTCATGTGGCTGGCAAGTTAGTGCTGGTTGTTGGTAGGAGGCCTGAGCCTCTTGCCATGTGAATCTCTCCTTAAGGCATCTTGAGTGTCCTTACAACATGGCAGCAGGTTTCTCCCAGAACAAATGTTCAGAGAGAGGAAGGTAAAAACCAGGGTCTTTATGACTTAGTCTGGGAAGTCACACTGTGTTATGTTTGCAGTACCCTCCTGGTTACACAGATCAGCCCTGTTAAGTGTGGCAAGAGACAGCACAGGCTATGAATACCAAGAGGTGAGCATCTTGGAGGTGGACTCCTGTAGTCAGCTACTTGGAAGGATTCTTCAAATTACTACCTGGCCTTAGTTTTCATTTGCTTGGAGACAGAAACTTTAGCAAAGGTCCTTTCTAAACCTAGGGAGGCCATAACTAACCTAGGCTTTTCACATAAACAGATGTGAAACTTAGCATATATCTGATGGATGCAGAATTTTTTTTTTCTCTATTAGCGATACCTGTCAGATATACTAGCTGGTCATTGTAGTGGAGGCTGGTTATTCAGTTTTTAAAAATTCTCCTGAAGGATTACAATTACATGTATCTAGATTTTCTTTTCATTTCTTGCTTAAGGATCCCAGCTGGTCTCATTGACTCAAATTTTTCATAGAGCTTTCCTCTATGGAATCTGTCTTAGTTGAGAGAGGCTGAACTGTTGTGAAAAAAAAAAAAAAGACTTTTAGAAACAGTCAACAAAACCAAAATACAACCGACAGAATGGGAGAAGATATTTGCAAATGACATATCAGATGAAGGGCTAGTATCCAAAATCTATAAAGAACTTCTTAAACTCAACACCCAAAGAACAAATGATCCAATCAGGAAATGGGCAGAAGACATGAACAGACATTTTTCCAAAGAAGACATCCAAACGGCCAACAGACACATGAAAAAGTATTCAACATTGCTCGGCATCAGGGAAATCCAAATCAAAGCCTCAATGAGATATCACCTCACACCAGTGAGAATGGCTAAAATTAACAAGTCAGGAAAGGACAGATGTTGGCAGGGATGCGGAGAAAGGGGAACCCTCCTACACTGTTGGTGGGAATGCAAGCTGGTACAACCACTCTGGAAAACAGTATGGAGGTTCTTTAAAAAGTTGAAAATAGAGCTACCATATGATCCAGCAATTGCACTACTGGGTATTTACCCCAAAGATACAAATGTAGGGATCCGAAGGGGTACGTGCACCCTGATGTTTATAGCAGCAATGTCCACAATAGCCAAACTGTGGAAAGAGCCAAGATGTCCATCGACAGATGAATGTATAAAGAAGATGTGGTATATATATACAATGGAATATTATGCAGCCATCAAAAAGAATGAAATCTTGCCATTTGCAACGACGTGGATGGAACTGGAAGGTATTATGCTGAGCAAAATAAGTCAATCAGAGAAAGATATGTATCATATGACCTCACTGATATGAGGAATTCTTAATCTCAGGAAATAAACTGAGGGTTGCTGGAGTGGTGGGGGGTGGGAGGGATGGGGTGGCTGGGTGATAGACATTGGGGAGAGTATGTGCTATGGTGAGTGCTGTGAATTGTGCAAGACTGTTGAATCAGAGATCTGTACCTCTGAGCAAATAATACATTATATGTTAAAAAAAAAAAAGAAGATAGCAGGAGGGGAAGAAGGAAGGGGGGGAAGTCGGAGGGGGAGACGAACCATGAGAGACTATGGACTCTGAAAAACAAACTGAGGGTTCTAGAGGGGAGGGTGTGGGGGGATGGGTTAGCCTGGTGATGGGTATTAAAGAGGGCACGTTCTGCATGGAGCACTGGGTGTTATATGCAAACAATGAATCATGGAACACTACATCAAAAACTAATGATGTGGGGCGCCTGGGTGGCTCAGTCGTTAAGCGTCTGCCTTCGGCTCAGGTCATGATCCCAGGGTCCTGGGATCGAGCCCCTCGTCGGGCTCCCTGCTCGGCGGGAAGCCTGCTCCTCCCTCTCCCACTCCCCCTGCTTGTGTTCCCTCTATCAGTGTGTCTCTCTGTCAAATAAATAAATAAAATCTTTAAAAAAAACCCAAAAAAACTAATGTAATGTATGGTGATTAACATAACATAATAAAAAAAAAGGAAAAAGGAAGTTCTGCTACAGGTGAAAACATGGATGGACCTTGAGGACATTATGCTGAGTGAAATAAGCCAATCACAGAAAGACAAAAATTGTACGATTCCATGTGGATGAGTTATCTGAAATAGTCAAATCCATAAAATCAAACAGTGAAATGGCGGTTGTCAGGGGTGGGGTGGTGGAGTTATTAATTAATAGGCATAAATCTCAGTCAAAGAAGAGGAATAAGCCTTAAAGATGTGCTGTATGCTGTACATACAAGCAACAATAATTGTGCCCTTAAAAATTTGTTAAGCAGAAGATCTTATGTTAAGTGCTCTTTTCAGAATAAAATTTTTAAAAATGTAAAAAAAAAAAAAAAAAGACTTTTAGGTGTGTAATGTCTCCAACATGATAAAACTTCTCACTCATGTCCCAGTCAAAGATGTATGTTTCTCAGTGAGTTGTGGTTTTTCTTTACACAGTGAGTCAGGGACCCACATTCCTTCCATCTGGTGGTCTGCCATCCCTGAAGGTCAGATTATCACTTGTATCCAGTCTGAGGAAGGGGTAAGAATGTGGAGGTGACAACGCCACGTAGATTCTGTAGGAGAGAATTTGTCACAGGCTACGTCTAGTCCAAGGTAGCTGAGAAATGTGACCTCGTGGGGCATCTGCTTCCCAGACAGAGGTGTGTTCTCTAGGAGTGGGGGTTGGGGTTGGGATGGCTTTTGATAGACAACTATGTCTACTTGAGATTCCAGACTTAAGAATTTGGCCTGTCTGGGAACAGTCACATTTTATGAGATCTGAAATTATGCATATATGAAATTTTGTGACAAAAGTTAATAGTACTTCACTTTATGAGTCCACAATTGAAAATATTGTGAACCCAAACCCACTGTAAAAATTTCAGCATGAATCGCATAATTTCACATTTGGTGGCCAAGGGCATTGCAAGCTGGCGGGGGTTAGGGGGAACCCCTTTGGACTGATAAACATAAATGCCCAGCATTCTTTTTTAGGATTGTTCTAGAATGATGTGAGGTCTTCAAGATATCAACCCTTCCACAGGAAGCAATCAGCCTTGTTTACCCGAAGTGTCCTTGGACTTATAATCATGTCACTGTGCCTAGCAATACTCTAACTTGCATATCTAAACCACCTGTTTCGTCCCCAGTGTTAACATGATCACTGTCCAGTTGAGGTGCTTGTGAGCCATTGTTGTTGTCATTGCTTTCTAATTGTTATTGTTATCATCAGCAGCACCACTTATCTGACATTTACTGGGGCCAGACATTGACCTAAGTGTTCTGCTTAACTATTATCTCATTTAATAATCCTCACAAAACCTTATAAGGTAAGTATATCACCCTCATTTGACCATTAAGCTAATTAATTTTAGACACCAGGATATAGTTCGTGGTGGAACTGAGATTTAAATATATTCTATCTGGTGCATTGCTTTTGCCTTTCTTCCACAATGTGGTGTACATCAGACTAAGAGCAATATAGTGAGGGTATTTGACTTTTTGTTCTCATATTTCTAGGATAAATTAACTCATGCATTTCTTGATCCTTAAATCACACTGTGGCGGTGTTTTCCTTCTCCTTTTAAAATCATTCCTGATCCTAAATATGGCCTCCTCACTTCTGAACAGAGACATTTTCTTTCATATGGTGCCTTTGCTCACAAATGCTTTAAACAACCTTTTCCTTACTCTTCCTTAGAACATGGGTCTCCTTTGTGAATGAATTTGCAAGCACCTTGAAGAGAATGGGGCACTGGGCAGTAACCATTTTGGCTTTAAAGAGGAGAATCCAATCTCTTGTGACAAATAGTGGCAGGATTGAGAATTCTTGTGAAGGCAGTTTAGAAAGAATTCATCTATTACCACCTTTAGCAAGGCTTTTTTTTCTATCCCACACTACTAAGTCATCAGTAAACTGGTAAATGGATTTAGCTGATACGGATTTTCTCATTTGCTGGGCTTGCAAACCCATGTTGTCTTCAACAGCTCTTTTCTTGGTCTAGGTTCATTGAATCAGTCTTCAAAAGTGGTGAAAAGAACAAGCTTTCAAATCAGACAGCTCTGATGGGTTGGAATCCTGGCTCAGAAACTTCATAGCTATGTGTGATGTTTGAGAAATTACTTAATTTCTCAGCACATCAGCTTTCAATTCTGCAAATAGAAAGGATGATGCCTAAAAGATTAAATAAAGCAAAACAAATAAAAATAGTATAATGTCAGGAGACTGGTAGGTCTCCCGTAGTTATTGCTATATTAATTTGTTGATAAAAATATCAGTTAGGAATGCAGCAGGCAACAGACAGTGTGAAAAATAGCTACAAAAACCAGGGTTGATCTTTCTCACCTATTAAGTCTGCAGATTAGTGGCTGCTGGTGTTATTCAGGAGCTCCCTGAGGTCGGGGCTATAATATCTGTGATTCTCTTGGTTTTGCCCTCATGTTGGCAAGATAGCTTCTGCAGCTCCAGATATCAAGGTGAGAGGAAGAGGGAGATGTTAGTGGTATGGGTTTTATTCTCTACTATCAGGAAAACACAATTATGCAGAGATTCCCCAGCAGTTTTATGCTGATGTCTCAGGAGCCAGACTGTGTCACGTGACCATCCCTAGCTGCAAGAGAGACTGGGGAAGTGATTACTTAGCCTTCCCAGCTTCCACAGAGGAGTTGGGCAGCGACACTGTTCATAGCCTCATATGCGGATAGGGGCAGCTTGGGAAGGGGTATAAAAAGTGTAAGAGAGGATTGCATGTAATGTTGTGAAAGCATGGTGAAAAATATGACCACATAGGAGTGGGGCTGAGGCTTCATTATCAGAGAGGGATGCAATGACATGTGGACATTGCATGCATTTCATGCTTGGGACTTGGTAGAGACGTGGTGGGTCTGGAGTGTGTGCGTGTTTCTGTGTCTGTGGTGGGGGGCATGACGTAGTTGTTGGTGATGGGGGGGACTGTTAAGCCTGGACAAATAAGTTGGAACTAGATTTTGAAGGGCCTTATGCAGAGCAGAAAGCAATTTGGACTTTGTTTTAATGGGTTGGGGGAGTGGGTACTAGATGGCTTTGAACAGGGATGAAGTAATGAACGTATGTTTTGAACAGGAGGGAAGAAATAATCAGATGTAGGTTAGGGATGATGGGGGATTGGGCTAAAGCTGGGAGAAAAAAAAAAAGAGGAAATAGCAGATACCTGTGGTATTTAGATGGTGGATATAACACAGTGTGTCCTAAATTGCTTGAAGAATACCAGGGAGGGAGAAGTTAAAAATAACCCTGAAATTTTTATCTTGGGTGCATGATGATGCCATTGAACAGAGAGAAGGAATCCTGGGAAAGAAGTAGGCTGGTGGGGAGAGGTAATGAGTTTGGTTTTTGACATACAGTGTTGAATGGATCTATAGGACTTCTGGACATTGGAAATTTAATTCTAAGGGCCAGAAGAGAGGTTGGTGGAAGGTATAGTTACGGAGTAATAGCTGTGAGATCAGCTTAGGGCAGCATGTAGAATGGTGGAAGCCAAAACTGAAGGGACAAGCAGAGGATGGGAAGAAACTAAGAGGGAGTGGCATTCTAGAGGAGTGAGTGTCCAATGCTTTAGAGAAGTCATGCAGAAAGGAAGAGAAACCATTGACTCTCAACCCTCATTTATCTTTTTATTTCCCATGTCTCTTTGAAACCCTTGTCTAGAGCCTACTTTCTTTGTTGTCTTCACCATTTTAGCTTTCTACTTAGTTTTGTACAAAGCAGCAAGTCATCTTCCTTTAAGAGAAGTTTCCAAAGATAAAATAATTATTAGTTTTTTTCTACTACAGAAGCAATATATGCTCATTTCTGAGAAGAAGCAGGAAATACTCATAGGTAAAAATAAGAAGAGCAAAACTCATAATCTTATTACCCAGCAATAACTACTGCCAGAATCTTGGTATGTATTTTTCTAGACCAGTATTTTCAGACACATATGCAAACATATATAATTGAACATAAACCAGAACAGTCTGTACATGCAGTACTTCAGCCTCCTGTCTTAATACAATACACTGCATCATAAAAATATTTGCTGTATTAGTACTCATGTAACAGCATTACTTTTCACAGATGAATAATATTCCGTGCAATGTGCTTATAATTTTAAACAATGATTCCCTTAATGTTGGGCTTTTAGGTTGCTTCTAGTTTTCCCCTATTATAAACAGGGCTTCAGTGAACATCCTTATAAATAAATGTTGGTACTTTTCGTGGATAAATGTTAATGTTAGGAAATATCTTTAGGATTAATGCTTAGAAGGGAATCACTGGGTCTTCTGATACCCTTTTGAGAATTGCTCTTAGTTTCCTCCCACACTCCCAGATTTCTCAGAGGCCCCCTGATGGACTTCTCCTAGTTGCCTTTCAATTAATATGAAGGTGTGTCTTTGCTCTTCTCTGCATGTGACTCATTTTCATGATACAGAGGAGCCACCAATGAGTTTGGAGTGTTGCGAAGGGAGACCCAGAAGCAAAGGTCAAGTAGAACAGCAGCTCATCCTGAGAGCAATTTGATAATGCATTTCCAGTAAGGGAAGAGTTTGTCAATGAAGCAGGATCAGCAGTTATCCTCTGAAATCAAAAAGAGAAGAAACAGTTTAAATCCCTATGGTGGGTGGGTGATTTAAGTTACCTACCTGAAATCATTTTCTGCTAGTGTAGTCTATTAAGCTTTGAAATGTGTTCCTGGGTGTGACTTTGGAATCTTAATCTGGAGACCTTTAAGCATTTTTAGACTCTCTTTTCGCAGAAGTGGTTAAGTGGACTTGTGTTAGATGAGATGTTCGTCTCGGTGACCTCTTTGGGTTATTGCTAAGTGTATGAAGTCACTTCAACCTGGGGGATGTGCCATTATGCAAGGTTTATTGTACTTTGTTCAGGTGATTATCATTTAAGCCTGTTTTCTGTGTATGTTTGTGTGAATCACTCTACGGAGTAGATTGAAATCTGCAGTTATTTTTCCACTTCAATTCCTTTGTCCATGAATAGTGCTTCTTTGAGAAAGGAGATCAGTGTTGTTTATTGTTGCTACTCTTGTTTTCTTATAGCTGGGAGATTTTTCTATCAATACAAATTCCAATTCTTTACGAAAGATTACAGTTAGTCACATGTAATCTGTATATCCAGGGTTACTCTAAGTGACACCATTTTCAACCTCCTGCAAAAATCACTTCCATTTTAATCTGTTTCTTCCTTTCTTAAATTTTGGGCTTTCTTTAGAAATATTTTCATGTTTCCTCTTTCTTTGGGGCTAAATGCCTGAAGGAGAAAGTATAGGCGGGCAGCAGAATATTTTTTCCCTCTAAATAAAAGATCACAGAAGGTGCCTGAGGAGATTTAGACCTCAGGAAAACTAAAATGAGCATTTTAATTCACTCTTCTGGGACTGCTTTATATTTTTGGGGGCCTTTGTGAGTTTTTCTTTTTTTCCTTTAGGTATTTTGTCAGTGAGAACTAATTTAATTTTCTAGTACTACAATGAGGGGAAAATGTGATTAATAAATGAAGAAGATAGGGGTTTTGATTCAGGGAAATATGACCATATTGTGTTGGATTTTCCACATGGAAGCCTTTAATCAGTTGTGGAAAAATATTTAAAAGGTTAAGTTCTTCTGCCTTTTTGTATTTCACATGAAAAATATGAAAGTATGGAACTACCAATTGCCTTTCCAAAGGTTCCTAATTTCTTGTACACTTGACTGATCTTTTTCCATCACTGATGCATGAGTGTGTGGTGCTCTCCCCTTTGAAAATTAAAGGTGTGCATTAGAGGGCTATGTACCTTCTTAAAATAAAGTTACTGGTTTCCCCAGAAAGAGACCACTTTGAGAAACGCTTGATCAGTGCAAATATGGACAACAAGGAAAGAAAAAAACTCATTGACCTGGGATTTTGGAGACCTGTGGTCTGTTCCTGACTGTGGAACTAGCTCTGAGGTCTTAGGTAACTCTTCATCATCCTGGGCTTTACCCTGTTCACAGAGGAGCTAGTTTGAGAGTCAGAGATCCTAGCTTCTCATTTGTGGCCTGCTGCTAAATTACTAGATTTATTTGTATAAGCAAGACTTCTCCCATCATTTTCTCATACATATAATAATAGGAACACATACTCCCAAATTACAGACACATCCAAGTGAGCATTTAGTGTCAAGGATTATACAATTTCCTTAAGTGCCCCTAAATGCTCTGAGTGTATTTAAGTGTCACTTTTGAAATCACAAAACAAGTCCGAATTTGTGAAATGAGGAAGTGGGTATTGGTGATTTACTAAGATTCTGGATTTTTAAGAAATTGAATCACTCAGTGGTGAACCAAGTCATAGGAAGCAAATGATTACTTGATTGAGAACCCAGCATGTGGACATGGGGCATGTGGGAAAAACGAAGAGGCAAAAGACAAAGAATTGGGCTAGGGTTCCTATCTGCTGTGAGGCTGAAAAGTTGGGTGAAATGTAACATTTTCTAGAGAGGTCTTGCATGTGTATGTTGTTCTCCCCCAGGTAAGGTCTTGCTTTTGTTTTTTTGTTCATTGTCCACCCTTGATCCTTAACACCCTTTATCCCTTTTCAACTCTCCTCTTTTCTCTAATGTGTCCATTCTTAAAGGTACATATAAAATGTGTCATCTTGTTTTGTATTTTATACTATGGTTCTCACTTGGTTTCTTATTTTACCCCAAACTAGGTCTTTAATATCTATCCATGTTTTGCATACAGCTGGTTTGCTTCTCATAGCTGTATAATATTCCAAGTGTGCACCCATCACATTTATTGATTCATTTCCCCAGTGGTAGGCATCTAGAGTGCCTCCACCTCCCAGCTATCACAAATGATGCTCCATTGTGTCAGAATGTCTTCACGGGTTGAATTCCTGGTTATAGCATATGTACATGGTGTAAATACTGCCACATTGTTTTCCAGAATGGTTATACCTGTTTATCTTATATCAGCAGTGCAAACAGATTTATGAAAAACATACATGAGATCATTCTTAACATCACTTGAAATCATCCCCCTAATGGGATTTATTTGCAGTTCTCTTCTTAATAGTAAATTTGAGCATCTCTTGTATTTGTTAGCCTTTTTGTTTTCCCCTTCTGTGATGTGATGTGATGTGTGTGTGTTTAATTTTGGATAATTTTGGAGGCTGCCCTAATTCTTAATAGCTTCCTTATCTATCTAAAGGAGTCAGCTATTAATCTCATTAGTAACTTATTCTTAATAAAGGCAAATAATTAGTGGGATCCCTTTTCCACCCCACTCCAACCAACGAGGGTAAAGGCTTTGTTACCACCAGTTTCTAACACCAGTTTCCAGGCATCTCATCATAGTTAAGTTTGACAGTACTAGTAGACATGTTGGTCTGATAGAGACTAACTTCTCATGATGCTAATTTCTTGGATATATTTGTTTAAGATTTTTTCATTTTGTCATATTTAAAATGAATAATAGGAATAGATGCTTCAAATCACAGACGCATTCAAGTAAGCATCTAGAATTCAGGGTGATAAAATTTCCCCTTTTCCGGGTCTGTCATGTAAGGAGCTTAGAGTCCTGTCTACACAAGAACAAAGATGAACAAACTGGAAGTCAACAGCTTTTCTTAGATTGATCAGGGAACCAAGGTCACAGGGCAAACCACTGCCCCCCAAATTGGAGTGACAAGTGAATACAGAGAATCACTACTTATCAGAGCAGAAACCTCTGCAGGAACCAGTGCCAGAGTAGGAAAACCTAAACTGTAATTGATGAATTGCTGAAGGCTCAGTGTGGAAAAGTCTGAGAGTTAAAAGCTCCAGGGGACCGTGGTCTTAGAGGAGCTACTACACTTCTCTCTTTTATCTCCAGAAGGACTGCCAGGCTCTCATAGTGAAGATGGAAGAAAAATCCCCTTGTGCTTCTGATAGGGGGAGGGGAAAGTAACTATTTTGAATTATGCTAGAGCATTCTGTTCTGCCTGCCCTGAAGAGAAACTATTTCACTGAAGCCTAATGGACTGGTGTTATACCAAAGCCTAACCTACCTGGAGGAAGGGAAGCCTCCTCTCGCCTTCCTAAGAAGGACAGGGTGGGGACTGAGAAGCATGTCCAAGGGCACAGGCCCAGTGAAAGTTTAAGACCTAATCACAGGACTACAGAAAGTTTCCCCTCTTTGTATACCTCACCACTACCCCACCAAAGGCCTGTTTACTACACTTAGTTTTACCCAGTACATCATGTCCACCTTTCAATAAAAAATTACAAGGCATACTATAAGGAAAAAACACAGTGTGAAGAAACAGAGCAAGCATCAGTATTAGACTTAGATCTGGCAGGGATGTTGGAATCAGAATCTATGTGATTCTAACTATGATTAATTTGCTAAGGGCTCCAATGGAAAAAGTAGAAAACATATAAGAATAGATGAGTAATGTAAGCAGAGAGATGGAAAGTCTAAGAAAAAATGAAGGACATGCTACAAATCAAAAACACTGTAACAGAAATGAAGAATGCCTGTGAGAGACTCATTAGTAAAACTTAAGTACCTCTAGGTGTTTCAATTTTATTCAAATGTCACTTTTGAAATTATAAACAAGTCTAAACTTTATTGTAATACATTCCACTTCTGGTCATGCCGTTCTTTAAAATGTTCAAGGAAGAGAAAAAGAGAGCTTGAGAAAAAATAGGAAGGGGCACACTGCCTTTGGATACATAATATGCAACTAGAAATTGATTTTGGGTGAAATTGTCAAAGTGTTCTATAGAAGTTATTTGGTGAGAAATATTTTTGCCTTAATGAAGATGAATTCAGATCATGGCGTGAAGGATTCTGACATTAGCTATAGAATTTTGATACCTAAAATTGGGGAGGTGTGAATATGAACATTACAAGAAATAGAAAGTTCTAAAATATCAAAATATCTTAGTTATGATTTATAACACTCTTTTTGTCAGCATATTATATCAACATTTTTTTTTTCTGGAGAATTTTTGCATTTCATGCATGATTGCTTCTTGATTTTAATTGACAATAGCCATTAACTGTGTCTGGCTATGCAGAGATTGAAAATTTAAGAAAAGTAGGAACAGAAAAGAAATATGTTAGAAGCATTTTATGTTGGGATAGTAGCAAGGCACATCATTAATATACTGTTTTTATGTTATTATTTTTTTAATTGAGATCGTCTAAAACATACTCTTGTATACCTTTCTTTTGTCAATCACATATTGTGGGCATCTTTCCAAGTCATCACAAATAGATTTGCCTCATTCTTTACTCATTTCATGGATATACACTAATTTGTCCAACCATTGCCCTATTTATGCTATTGCCTATTTGTTAGCTTATAGGTAGAGTGCCTTGGTAAACATAATTATACAATAGGTCTTTAAGTAGTCATGCTTCTGTAGGGTATATTATAAATGTGAGATTAGAAAGTCATGGATTGTGGACATTTACCATGTTGGTAGTGACTGTCAAATTTCATCCAAAAAAAGATGTTACAGCCTTCTTTCCTCTAAGATCAAAGTGCCTGTATCTTACACATTTGCCATCACCCAGCATGGTCAATCATTTTAATTTGTGTCAATCTAGTAGGCTTTAATTGGTATCTGGAGGCTCTGGTTCAAAATGCTAGACTGATGACCTGTATCTAACTCTTCTTCTGTCCATTAAAATTGTAGAAAAAGTATTTTTAAAAAGAATGAAACTGTAAGGAGAACAAGTAAAGGTACTGCCAGTGGCCAGAACTTTGGAAAAATATGTGGAAGATGGAAAACAGATGTGATTGGACTATTGGCAACAGCCCAGTGGAAACACAACCCAGAGCAGCTTCAAACCAGGGGTCAACAAAGATAGATAGAGTGGGCCATGGAGCAATCATTGCAATTGTTCATTATGTATAATGGTATTTCTAACAGCCTGGAACTTTGGTCATTCCTCCTAGCCCTTGTTAATTAGAACTGCTTGAAGGAAGGGGTTTTTTGCCCCTTAGCTAAGGCTAAAGGACTTTCTTAAAGAAAGTGATTGGTCTTAGGACAGATCCCAGAGAGAATATAGGAGTCTATGAGTGAAGTGGAGATATGTGTGTAGGAAATCCTGATCTTTACAACAGACATGCCAGGGAAAACAAGAGGTACAGGTAGGTGCCCAGGAAGGAAATCTAGCAAACTCTTCGATCCCTACAATAACTGTGGCTGCCCCTACAGCCACAATTTTTACCACAATGTTTGCATACCCCATGTCCAACCATAATCCAGGATGCATGCCTCTTGACATACTCCCATATTCTATTGACTACCTAGAAACTGTACTCAGCCTTTCCATTCAAGGGAGAGATGGTTGTGTAAGCAGATGTATATATGCAGCTTTAAAGTAAATCCACTCTACCTCTCCTAAACCTTATATTGAAAAATATGAATGGACAAACAAGGTTTAGCAGGTATTTGATGAAAACCAAGAAGAAAAGCATGAGAGAGCAAGGATGAGCAGAACAACTCCTTAAATTAAAAAGAAATGATTCATGGGCGCCTGGGTGGCTCAGTTGGTTAAGCGACTGCCTTCGGCTCAGGTCATGATCCTGGAGTCCCTGGATCGAGTCCCGCATTGGGCTCCCTGCTCGGCAGGGAGTCTGCTTCTCCCTCTGACCCTCTCCCCTCTCATGTGCTTGCTCTCTCATTCTCTCTCTCTCAAATAAATAAATAAATAAATCTTTAAAAAAAAAGAAATGATTCAAGTAATGGGCAAAAAATTCAAATTCATGTTCTCCGAGTAAATAAAGAGCTTTCATCCATAAAACAGGTAGGAGTTTCTGAAAATAAAAAAAATAGATTGCTGACATTAAAACAAAAACCGGTCGATGGGCTAAATAATAAATCAAGTGGGATTGAAGACCTTCTTGGTGTTCTTGAAGATGGAATCAAGGAAACCTTCCAGACTGTACAGTAACAAAAGACAGAGTCAGAAAATCAGGAAATAGTGTTAAGATGAGAAGCAGATGTCTAGGCATCTAACGATTCTAATGGGAGTTACAGAAAGAGAGTAAGAAAGAAGAGAGGTTGTAGCTAAAATATAATAGAAGAAAGGTTTTTTTTTTTGGTAGAAGAAATCTAACTCTTTAGATTGAAAGGTTTCAGTAAGTGCCAAGCAGAATGAAGGAAAAGAAAACCCAGTGCTAACTTAGTAGATTTCTGTTTGTTCAGCTTTTTTACCTTTAGATAGCTCCTCTACCGTATACTAGAACTGGCCAATTAATGCTTCTTAGGGGATCCATAGAGAAGCTGGGAGAGACTGTTTCTTATCCTTTCTGAGGTCTCTAGTGCTTAAGCACCCAGTGACCACTCTCTTTTAAGGAGAGTATCAGCCTAAGAAAGAATCCAACACATAGGAGGCCAAGTCCGAGGATGGAAAGAAAGAGACCCAGACCTAATAACCTTGTTTAAACCATCCGTATGGCCACATCTGATTTTAACACTATCCCTTAGGCTTCCCATTATGAACTGAGTAGTTGGAGATGGGATTCTGTCACAAAAGTCATGGTAAAATACTTAATATCTCCTAAGGGTATTCTAGGACTCTGAGGATTAAGAGAAGATCCTAAGAACTTCCAGAGAGAAGAGGAAATGAATTATTTACCAAGGTATAAGAATTACAGTGATATTCTACCTTTGATCAGTGACCCTGCATGATAGAAGATAGAGAAGCAGTATCTTCACAATGCAGGGAGGGTGGGGAAAGGTTTTGAAGCTAGAATTCTCTACTCAGCCACATTAACAATTAAGCCTGAAGGCAAAATAAAGATTAATGGGAGTGCAAAAATTTAGGCAGTTCATGAGTAGATTATAATAGTATTTCAGTGATATGAAAAAGGAATAAGGCTTAAGAGAATTGAAGGAAGCTAGAAAGGAGGTAAAAGGTCATTTGGAGTGGGTGCCTGAAAACATCTCCAATTGGAAGTGATTTATGTATTTTTTGTGTACCACTCCTCTTGGTTCTTAAGTGAATAGTATCTACACATTTAGAAAAAAATCATGGGAAATACTCTTTATTGGTTTTCCATTTTCAGAATCAACCAATATGGACAAAGCATAGAGATGCGCTTAACTTTTATATGAAGACAAAATGCATATGCTTTAGAATGCAGTCATAGCAACTGGAGACAAAGTGATTTGCTGTAAACAATTATGAAATAAGTGTGACTGCTCTGAGGAAAATCTGGTGGAGTGGTGTCTGAATAGAGAAACGACTAGACTAGGAGTCCACCTTAGAAATAGGGCAGAGGGAAGATGGGGACACATTGGTTGGGAGCATTGTTGTGAGTGACCTGAGACAGCCTCCTCAGAGGAGAGGCTTAGGTGTGGCAAGCCAGCCGGCTGGGACCAGTGTTTGCTCTCCAGGAAAGCATTCAGACCATTAGACCGTCCTCATTTTCTCCCTCCTGAGGCCCGGTCATTACCCAGGATTGAATATGTCGTTTTGTTGTCTGGGGTGGTTTTGGTTAGAAGATGCAGAATGTAGTCACTTTTCTGAGAAGGAGTATTATATGTGATAAAATGATGCCTTTTTAATGGACTGGTGTTTTATCTTAAATATTTAAAAAGAGAAAGGGAGGGAGAAAGCTGAAATGTCCCGCTTTCATTTTCCCCATGTGAAATCTGTGTGAAAGGGCTTAGCCTCTTTCCAGAGAAATAAGAATCTAACTCACAAAGTGCATAAACAACAGAAAAGAGAAACAAAAAAATGCTAATTGGCGATTAAAGGAGAGAAGTTCAATATTTTTTGACTGTATGGCAAAAGCTTATATTTTCAAGAATAAACATTTCTAATGAGGTCCAAAGACTAAAGGGCAAAAAGAAAATGGCAGAGTAAAGACTTTTTAATAATCCAAAATAGCTAGGGAGAAATAAAGACCGTTCTAAAGCTTGATGTGCACCATAGCAACTCAACTGGTTGAAAGATGAAAAATTCAGCCTAAATGTTAGTTTTTTTTTTTTTTTCCTGTACCATAGCAAATAACTTCTTCTATGTTACCCCTTTCTTCTTCTCAATCACTAAAAATTTGGCTTCTCTGACTTCAGATACTAAAAGGTAAAGGACATATGAAATCTCTAGGACATGAAATGGACTTTATCTCAGGCCAGGGTTGGGCAAAGGAGAAGGAATGGAGTCAACTTCAAGTGAGGAACCCAAGAAGATCCCAGAGCTGTGCTACCAAGAGTAGGCACTCCTGCTCCTGTTCGCGGAGTCTCAGGGACAACTTTATGAAACCCACACATGGGAAACCCACACATGAATTAAATAGTATATAGGAAGAAGCATGGAGAATGTTTTAAAAATTGATGTATTAAAACAAAAGAATGATCCAAGGATCTACTTCTAGGAAGGAGTTCATTAACAAGAAAAAATGCTCAGTGAAAGGCCATGGGAAGAAAAGATGGGAGCAGAGAAAAGCCTCACACAGCTCTTAGGTGCGTGTGCTAGCCCTGCTAGGATCATGATGGTGAATGGCCTTTTTTAAGAGAGAACATTCTGGAGATTTATAAGTAATACCACCTAAGAGTTCTTGGAAATCTTTGTTAGTATATGACCTCTCAAACATATCAATGGGCATATTTGATTTACACAAAAAGACGTGGAGTCTGTGGAGAAAGGGGGTGATCCCTCAAATAACAGCTGATATTTAGAGAGTCCTTCCTTTGTGCTGGGCACTGTGCTGAGTGCTTTTGATGTATCAGCCCATGTAATTCTTACTCTAGTCCTAGGAAGGAGGGGGCCTTGTACAGAGGAGGCTTTGACAGGTGGAGCAACTTGCCAAAGATCTCACCAGAAAGCCCCAGACCAGGTGTTTTTGTCAGCTCAGGCTGCTATGGCAAATATCAAAGACTGGGCGCTTTAACAACATGGTTATGGAGCCCGGGAAGTCCAAGATCAAATTGCTGGCCGATTTGGTTCCTGGTGAGAGCCTACTTCCTGACTTGTAGACAGCTGCCTTCTTGCTGTGTCCTCCCATCACCTTCCTTCGTGTGTGGGCACAAAGAGAGAGATCTCTGTCTTTTCTACTTACAAAGGCACTAATCCTGTCATGAGGATCCCACCCTCATGACCTCATCTAAACCTAATTACCACACAAAGGCCCCACCTCCAAATGCCATTGCATTCAGACTTAGGACAACATATGAATTTGGGGGAACACCAGCATATTCATTCCTTTACATTGGATTTTGAACCCAGACCTTTGAGTTGAGAACCATGCTTTGAACTAGTCTGTTACTATTATGTCATCATTGCTGCTACCATTATAGTATTAGAAGCAATATTTTCCCTTGATAAACAGGAATTTTACCAATGCAAGGAGTAACATAACTTCAAGGACCTACATTTCTTTTCGCCTCAGCCTCAAATAAAATAATATTTAATAAATGAAACTTAAAATAACACCTGTCATATCTGAGTACTTAATGCATGCTGGGTAATGTGCTTTTTGTGTATCATCTCATTTAATTATGTTAGCAACTGCGGCACCTGGGTGGCTTAGTCATTAAGCGTCTGCCTTCGGCTCAGGTCATGATCTCAGGGTCTTAGGATCGAGCCCCACATCGGGCTCCCTGCTCCGTGGGAAGCCTGCTTCTCCCTCTCCCACTCCCCCTGCTTGTGTTCCCTCTCTCGCTGTCTCTCTCTCTATCAAATAAATAAATAAAAATTTTTTTAAAAAAATTATGTTAGCAACCCTGGGAGGTATTAAGTAAAATGATTAAGGAGGCGAGTCAGCATCACACAGCCTGGTTTCCAGTGCCACTTCTGCCATTTACTAGCTGGATGTCCTTGGCAAGTCTTCTAATTTCACTGAACCTCAAGTTCCCCATCTATGATATGGCAATAATAGTCATACCACCTTCATCCAAAAGTGGTGGGGCTTAAATCACTAATCAGAATAATGTCTGAAACATAGTGATTGCTCAAGTGTTAGCTTTTCAAAAAAATTATTCCCATCTCTAGGTGAGAAAACTGAGATTCAGAGAAGTTAAATCACATGCCAAGGGCAATGCTTCTTATGTAGCAAAACTGGGATTGTAATCCCTAGATACTTCAAGGCTCAGTCCTTGCTCCTAAGCCCTTTGCTTTAATGACATCCTAGGGTCTGGCCTTACAACTCTGTTTTCTAAAGACCATTCAGGGTGCTCCCCCTGCCCCCCACGTATTTAAACTCTGCCATGGATTGTCTATGAACAGGTTGCCTGGTGTGCCTGGGCATGTCAAGGTTAAGGCAATGAATAAATTAGGAAATCGACACAGTTGCAGGTGACCCATTTTTAAAGATCGAATTTAAAAGCACTTTGTCTTCAAAAGAAACTGGATTAAGCGGAACTGCCCTGTTTAGCTAAAACATGGACCATTATTTGAAGAAGCATTTAGGATATTTTATTTCCAATGGTGGCTTGTTCTTAAATGCATAATGTTAAAGAAGAGAGCAGAGCTTTTAGTTTTAGTGACTTTGAAGTAAAAAAAAAAAAAAAAGCACTATAGATTCTATAATCCATATCCAAAGTGCAGAATAGCATGAAGAAGTACAAATAAAGCATGTCCTGAATTGTTATATTCAGAGGAATCTCTTTGTAAGGTAGCATTAAAGGGAGGTGTAATGAGCTCTTTATAGGTTAACTATATGACCTTAGGCTTTTATTTTCTGTAATTTTTTGCTTTTTTAAAATGTTTTGGGAAACCATGGAATATTAGAGACCATAAGTTGGATAATGATGTACATTTAACTAAAAGGAAAAGGATCTAACTCATCCAATGACAATGTCCAGACTTTCTGTCCCAAACCTGCTGGGGATCTCATCACAGGATGGCATTAATTTTGTGAATTTGTCACATTCTGGGACCAATCCCAGTAGGCTCAGAACACTTATTTGTCAGTACACTGCGAGTGGTTTCTTCTCTTAGACGTGGACTCATAAACTCACAAACTCCTGATCATAATATATAAAGCCAGAAAGCCATCTGATGAACATACAGCAAACCATACTTGCCAAAGGCGTAGACACATGCCACTAGCCAACTCATTACCTCCCTGTAGGCACAGACGACAAATTTTAGTCAGCTGGTTGTGAAGCTGTAACCAGCCAAGATGAGTGAGTTACATATTTTAAATATTCAGTGGCATGAGGCTAAGGTGGTTGATTATATTAAGTCCACCAAAGAGTGACACTTGCCACCAGGACCAGATTCCTTAATTAGCACTTGGCTGGGCACTGCTCTGCGTGACCTTGGGCAAATTACTTGCCTCACTGTGTTTCAAGTTCTCTATCCATAAAAATGTATGAATAAATGGTTCAGCAAAGTGCTTGAACCATGGGAAACCATTGTTTTTTTACCATCCATGCCTTAATTGCCCAACAGGCTCTTTTTTTTCACATAGAAATCATCTATCTCTTCTATCTCTTTAAAGTGACTTTCTGTATCTCTGATTTTAAAACTTAACTCAACAGAGGAAAACAACTTCCCTACTTCCAAGTTCTGGTAGGTTCCAGGTAAAGAAAACAAGGATAATGAGGCCTTCCCCTCCCACCCCCCAAGGACGTCTATGTAGCCAATAGATTGTTAAGGCTCTTTTGGTGTTGATAAAACACATAGCATTCTGTCAAAAGTCTGTAGAAAGGGGACCTGCTTATGTAAATTATCCATTTAACTTCCCAAAACTCAAGTATCCTCTGGTGTTGTAGTTTCTTTTCTTTTCCTGAAATATTTGTAATCTAGATAAAAAGCATCACCTTGTCTTGAGTTTTCCCCAAGTATGTTTCACTTTCCTATGGAACAGAGGGTGGGCATCAGATTTGCTGCTCCCCCCCTTCCCCCCTGCCCCGCCAGTCAAACCTGCTGCCAGAGAACAAAGGGTAGACAACAACAGGGCCTTCATGCTGCAAAGACAATGGATAGTAACGGACACCTGCTTGATAACCATTATTGTGCTGTGGTGTTTAATTCAGCCGCCTCTGGTTTTAGCTTTTTATTAGAAAACAACCTTTGCATCCCTCTGTAAATCTTCTACCTCTTTTCCCTCTTGGCCTCAGACTGTGTACTTAGAAAGCATTACTCCCCGTTTGGGGTCAGACATTTGCTGGGGAAATATATGAGCCAATCTCTTTCAGGATAAGGAAGCCATTACCCATGGTAATGTGGAGTACGACTCATAATTTAGTATTTTATTTTGAGAGTTTGGCGGCCATTTACTTGTTTTCATCCAAATCAAGGAGTTAGAGTTTCAAAGTAAATCATTTTCCTGTTAAGAGTCTTGATTTCCCAGTGTTTCCCCTTGACGTTTCTGTGAAATGTGTTATCCTGGATTAGTACAAAATCAGGCACCAATGCCTCAGCATTAAATATCACACGGCTGTATTAACTTTTTATGAGATGAAGCTGAGCTGCAAAACATTATGTGTGGATTTTGGAGAGGATTGTTTCTGACTGGTGAGTTATGATGACTGAGTTTTTATCTATAGTACTAGAGTAGGGCTGATCGGATTAATGCATTTTAGGCATATAAACCTGAATTATAAAGACGAGAAATATGTTCTCATTGCAAGCAATTCTTTGTGGGTAATGTATGTAACTGTAACTGTATGAGTTTTTTAAGCTATTGAAATATACTCTGGATGATTGGAAAAGGCTTATATTTCTCGATTCCCTGGGATACTAATATGCATATCTCTGAAAGGAAATGGAATATAATGGTCTTGCCAGGGCTGTCTGTAGTTGATGGGACACCCAGCGCCATCAAATCACGGGCTGCACTAAATGTGATTAGGAGCTGTCACAATACATTTAGCCCTCATCGGTTAGAGAGAGAATCTGGGCCAAAGGTCATTCTCTACAGCAAAGTGGGCATTTAGTGCTTTTATTTGCACTAATGGTAAATGATAGTTAATGAAAATCATTTATAAACCTTGTCCAAACCAGTGTTTCTCTACTGAAAACGGCGGCTGGCTGCCTCTTGGAAGGGCTGTAATTGCAATACGGTTGACGCCATGTGATAGTAATTGGGCTCACAGCTTAATGAACTCTGTGTCCGGGAACTCATTTCCACATAGTGGGAAAACAGGCTGAGGTAACAGCCCTCCCTGATGGGAACTCAGACTCCGGCTTCGTCGGGTGGACCTTTGTCACTTTGCACTTTGAAGTGAAATATTAGCACCTTTGAAATGATGTGCCCAGGCCTGAGGCCTCATACTTTTGGATTGTGGTTGACACATACCCTAATGATGATTAATAGCCTTTTCAAGTATACTAGTTGTTTTAAAGGTCATTTAATCTTTATGTAGCAGCTTAATTGAAATTTTATCCTTCTTATACACCTGGTGTTCATTTGGGGAAGAAAAGGTGCGGTCGCTGCAAGCTGATGAGAAATAATTTATTTGGCATTCCTTCTCTTTCCTCAGGTTTTCACTTTATTCATTTGAAAAAACTTTACCTTCGTTTTACTTCTTTTGCAGTAGTTGTGGTAAAGTTTCTCCCGGCGAATCCAATGCTTGGCAGCTTCTTGGCTTGATTCCATTTCATCAGCCAACCGCCGGGAGGCAGCGCCCGGCCGCTTAGCCTTACCTTTGGAATCACAGACGTCTGAGCAAGAGAATGGTGACCCACTTGAAGGACGGGTATTTGAATGAAAGTGTTTCTGAGGACTTTCAGCGGTCTGTAGAAGACTCAAGATTTGGCGTGATTTATACAGAAGACCTAATGATCACTAATGTTTGAGTCCTTACTCTATGCTAACCCCTGCGCTAGGTCTTTGATGTGAATTAACTCATTGAATCTTTGCAAGAATCCTATGAGGTCCGTAGGGCCTCCCCATTTTACAGATGAGGATGTGGGAGAGACGGGTTACATTACTCCCCTCAAGTCAGGTGGCTAAGAAGGAGGACCCTGCTTAGCCCATGTGGCATTGTGTGCAAATTAGGGGAAGGCTCTCCCTCTGGTGACAGCTTGGCTGGCACAGCACAGGATGGATGGCAGCCCCTGTCTGCACCCGTGCGGCAGCCCGGCCGGTGGGGGACAGACCCTGAATCTGACTGCGACAGGTGCAGCGGTGCTGTCCAGTGGAAATAGAGTGCCATCTTAACTTTTCTAGGGGCCACATTTTAAAAAGAAACAGGCAAGAAGATTTTTAAGGATGCATTGTATTTAACCTAATAGATTCAAAAAGTTATTTCAACCTATAATCAATATCAAAACTATTGAGATACTTTACATTCTGTTTATTTTATTTCTGTCTAACCCTTCACACCCATTGGGCATATTATACTTCTTGTATTTTTTCAGTTAGTACTTAGACCCATTTCAAATGCTCAGTAGCCACATGTAGCTGGTGGTTCGGACAGTTCTAGAGCCCCAGGTCTTCACCTCCCAACCCCGACTGATTCTGAAAGAATAAGCTGAATTCCCTCAAACCATCCTCAATTAAGGAAACCTTATAAGAAACACTCAAGTAGGTCAGAAATTCCAAACATGGTTCCCTCTGGCTGCTATCAGGGTGATTATGAAAGCTTTGTTTTTGCATACAAAGGGTACATCAGCACTATTGTTAATATAGTCGCATCTTGGTGATACAGAGTCTGAATATCTATATTAATGGGTTGTCAAATTCTGTGGATCCTTTAGTTGCTGTCCTTTTGCCATTCCTTCTGTCCTTTGCATTTCAGCCACGGGATGGCAAAGATCTCCAGAGGCATTAAGACCCAAACCAAAAAACTTTCCAACATCTCAGCATCTCTGATAAGAGTAATGTGGCCCCGAAGCTTAAAGACATTTCTGGATGACTGGTTCAAGGACTTTCAATGATGTTTATACTCTGTAGAGTTAGACAAAGTTACCGGAGGCACAAAAACACAGGCGGAGCCTAGTTTCTTGTCTGCTTACGGGGCCTGCTGGCATGATTTAATTAATTAAATCTAGTTTATAGAATTTTTTTCCCTTAAATAATCTACTTCATTCTTTTTGGTAATAGGGTATGAATCAGACTGAATGTCATCAGTCTATAACTGGTCATATCTTTTTGGAAAATGTTCAAGATTCTTTTGAAACTCTCTGGGAAGTGGTGACATCACTTAAAAGGGTTTGTAGAGCTTTAATTACTAGTTGATTACTACGATTGCAGACTGGGAAACCTGCCATGTGATGGAGAGCGACACTTGGGTGGCCTGGCCCAGTTTTCTTGAAGCAGGGACAGTTGTGAGTAGTGCACCGTTTGGGGAAGAAGACAGGCCTTAGGATCTTAGGTTTGGTATGCGCTCTCTTTGTTTTCTTATCAATACCGTGGGAGAATGAGCCCTGCTACCTGGGATTGTCATGAAGAACTAATGAGAATTTAGGTAAAGCATCCAGCTTTGTGCCCAGCAGAGATTAGACAATCCCTAAATTACAGCCATCGTCATTACTAATAGAAACATTTGGCTTATTTTTTTGAATTGGTTATGCTTTTTTTCCCAACAAAACGTAACTAGTATCATTTATGATTTATTTTTAAAGAAAACTATTTTCTAGTTCTCAGGGTCATGATCTCACTATAACAGCTGTGTTATTAGAAACACAATAGTATCTTTCTCAGAAAAAGAATGAATTGAGAAGTTATCAAAATAAATTAAGATGATATTAATTATATAAGACTAGTGAGAAGCGTTGGATAAGAAGTAGAATTTTTAGTGTCACGAGAGTAGAAAGATTGCTTAAAAATCCAAAAACATGTATATATTTTCCCTGAAAAATGGTGTTAAAAGATATTATGATTTCTTTTTTTTCTTTCCTTTTTCCCTTTTTTACTCTTCCTTCCCCTTTCCTTTCTTCCTTTCCTTCCTTTCCTTTCCTTCCTTCCTTCCTTCCTTCCTTCTTGGAATGAAATGGGTTTGGTTGGTGGGAGGTTTGGGCTTGGGGGTCTTCTGTGTGAAACAAGGAGTTCTGTGACTATAAAACTTTAGCTTCCAGATCACGGTGATATGGGTGGATTATGACTGTGCAGATATTTTTATTCAAGAAGTACTATTAGTCTGACCTACCAAGGTCTGGATAATGTGTATAAAATTCAAATGCTCCTTATCTTAATTTGTATGTGCTATTGAGCTGTGTTGCTTAACTCTTTGAAGTGGCTACCAAGTATCTTTCATAGAATGAAATACATTTTAGAGTAAGAGTCAAAGAAATACAAGCACTGAGATGCAGTTGGATACCGCATCAGTTAAGAGACTCTTATGTAAGCAGCAGATCCCAATTCTGTCCAAGTTTTGGTATAAAAAGGGAGTTTAGAACAGGGACACTGAGTAGATGGGAGGATAGGTAGTAGAAGACCGAAGGAGGATGCTTGGTAATAGATTGGGAACAAGTAGTTCTTGGCAGCCAAGGTTAGGATCCAGCATTTAGAGTGTGTTTTATCATTTATGATCTTGTGGCACTTTGCTCAAAATTGGGAGTTACAGTAAAGTGTCCAGCGGCTGCCCCTGGGATTCGTTGGGGTGCCTGGCTTTATAGTTCCACCATGACTGGAGAGTACATCTGGATGCTGAGTTTCCAAGGCAGTTAACCAGGGCATGTCCACTACAGGTGCAGTTTCCACTTAGGAGCCACTGCTGTTAACAACTGCTTCCACCTGTCTGAATTTTCCTGCGGCTCTTTCTAGTGCTGATGCCCTAATTCACCTTGCCCCCTTTCATATGGTTAGAAGGTCTGTGGCATACTCAGCTGCCATGTTGCGGGTGCTTTGGTCTTTCAAAAGTTTGGCCTTGTGTGGCAGGCCACAGTCTCAGCAGCTGTTGAACATTTCTCTGTGGAATGGTGCTGTTTCCCTTCCAGTTTTCCTGTTGTCTATCTCTCATATGCCAAAAAAAAGCAAGAAGAGAGATAAGAAAGAACAAGTGATACTGCAATTTAATTCTAAATTCTGTAAAATCAAAACACAGCACAATTTATAATTATCTTTACACACTGAGCTTCTCTTGGCAATTAGTAACGTAGTTTTATCCCTCTTCTTATTTTCTGTAACACTCCTACACCGACACACACACACACACACACACACACAATGACATGATTATGAAGCTCTCATCGAGGTGATTTTTTTTTTCCTCCAGCAATGAAATCTGATCAGTGCCTTTGTAAGTCAGTGCCTGTGGACGGTGTTGAGCATGATTGTGTGGTTGATGGAAACAGTGGCGAGGCTGGCATGGGGTTTCCCACACATCTCTTTGAGGTGCTGCAAAGATAACTGTGACATTTTAATATAGTGTCAAAACACATTATGATTCAGAGAGCATTTTGTGTAATGTTAGGCACATAATAGGAGGTCAATAAATTCATGTTCCTGATTGACTGATGCGGCACCTGTAGTGCGTAATTATTCATTTTTCAGGACAGTGATTAGGACCTAGCTGGTAGTAGAAATTGTGAAATACTGTAATTTTGTTAGAGTTGGTTCCTTCGATTCTTTTGCCATTTTTGAACTCCTTCAGCCATAGCTGTGGGAATAAGACATTCTCAGAATGAAGAATATGAGGCAAAGGATATGAGTAGAAGACACAGGTTCTGTCACAGTGTCAGGTCCAAATGGCCATATATTCTGAGGAAACCAAGCCAAACCCTAAACCGCACTAGAAATTCCTGCATATGTCCCCCCCAAATCGTCAGTAACTTATAGAACATGGCTCTGTTTTTGTAGGCTGTCATCTATTTATCTCCTCGTGATTTTCCTTAGATAACTCTTGTTCTAATTTTCAGACATGAGTGTGTGAACCCACATCTCCAGAAATGGGGCTCTGTTAGTTTTAAGCTGAGGAAATGAAAGCTGTTGGTGAAAAAGAGATGTTGGTTATTGGGAACCTGCCATCATGGGGGTAATTTTATTTTTTATTATTTATTTATTTTTAAAGATTTTATTTATTGGAGAGTGAGAGTGCACGCACGTGGGGGGTGGGAGCAGAGGGAGAGAGAGAATCTCAAGCAGACTCCCCACTGAGCCTGGAGCCTGATGTGGGGCTCAATCTCATGACCTTGAGACCATGACCTGAGCTGAAATCAAGAGTCAGATACTTAAACCGACTGAGCCACCCAGGTGCCCCCGTGGGGGTTATTTTAATCTCCTACCCACAAATGAGTCTGGTAACACTCTTTCAGTGGCTAATGATAGGAAACTGAACATAACCAATAACCAATTCAAGAGAAATGAAATGTGTTGACTCATAACTTGAAGTTCTGGGGTAGCACTGGCTTCAGGCTCAATGGACCTCAGGACTCAAATTAGAATTTAGTTTCCCTTATGTCTTGGCTCTGCTTTCAGTGCATTTGCTCTGTGCTCACACTGTGTCTTCCTTTCCTGTCACAGATGGCTGCCATGTTTTTTAGGAGGACTTTTTGGAAGTCCCAGCAGCCTTACTGGTTCCAACTGGGTTGTGCGTTCATTCATGGATGAATCACTATGACATGGTGAATGTCAAATCCTAAGTGGTTCAGGTCTGCGTTATACACTTTGTACCTGGAGTTTGGGGTTGTAGTCCCTTTCCAACTACCTCCAAGTACATTCCTAGTGGCATACTGGTTATATGTTATCTTTTAAAATATAATATAATACAGATGAAATAGTAGGACATAACAAAACATTGAAAGTGGCTATCTCTTGAGTGGTATTGTAGGTGATTTAAACTTTTTTTGCTTTTACTCTTTGTGGTTTCTAAATTTTCATATGTGAGAGTAAAATTTTTACAGGTCGAAAAATTATCTTAATTGTAATTACAACTTAGGAGTAAAAAACTATTATTGCATTCTTTAAGAAAATAAGATTTTTTTCTCCTATCTCTTTATTTGCATTTTTTAAAGAAAATCTTTCTTCCAGGTAAGTTAAATATTTACCTATGCTGTATCATTTAAACATTATTTCTTCAATCTACTTGGAATGTATTGGGTGTGTGATATAGGGGTAAGATCCTAATTTGATTTCTAGCAAATTTTCAAACTATTCATTTAAAAACTCATTCTCTCTCCATTGATTTCATGCTTCAAAAGAAAAAAAAGATAATCCTGCCCATGTTCCAGAAAAATTCTGTCATTGACCTTATGTCAGCCAACCTCACATGGCCAAAGGAGAGAGAAAGCAAAAGTGAAGATTTAGGAAAACAGGAAAGAGCCAGCTAACGTTTCCCTGCTTAGAAAGTTGTATGGTTCCTTGGAAGGTAACACCACTTCCCAAAACCAAAAGTCTATAGTCATGTGACAGCCCCATTGTCTCTTTCCCCATCTCCTTCCTACTCTAACATAGGGAAAAGCAGTTGATTAAATATGAAGCTATTTGTAAACACTGTGGAGTACCGTAAATAGCCCAGCTAAATTTGCATCTCGTCCCACGTGGCAAACTTCACAAATATAGAACTCTGAGAAAAATATTCTTTATTGTCCAAGATGGCCCATGTCTGTGCATAAAACAGACATTTATTAGAAGCACATTTTAATTGTTCATGTATTTATAGAGAACCCATTTTAATTTAGCCAAGAAGTGTTTATATTTCAAAGTGTAATTCTTATCATTTTGGAACAATTTTTGGTATGGCCTTAAAAGGAAAATTTTAGGGTAATACAGATATGAAATCTTGTGAACGATTAAAAAGAAACCTTCCTAGCATTCCCCATAAGAGTGACCCCTGAAAGAGAAATTGCAATGAACATATGTTGGCGATACAATCGGAGAATTTTTAAAGGCTTGATGATCTTTCAGTTACTATGTTAAAATCATACATGGAACCATCCCTAAAGTTATTTCAATTTTAGAAGTTCCACTGAGGTCAATAGGAATCTTGCTTGGGAAGGACTGCATTTTTAAAGATAATATTAAATATTTTGTACTTACACAAGTCAAGAATACTGTGGATTTTTGCCAATAAAAGACTGTAGATTTCATTTCTAAGTTCTATTGCAGTACCCCTATTTCAGTCCACCACCATCCTAACTCAGTTTTCTTAAATTACTTTTCATGCAAATATCAATGTTACTCTTTTTAAAAGACCAATTGCATTCAATGTCATGTCTCCCTCACTTTGTAGGGGATAAAATTTCCATGAATGGGCTAGAGTTTTCTCTCTTGAGATGTGTGGACTGAATGAGGCCATCTGCATAGATATGTTTAGCATCTATTTAGATGTTTTTAGAGTCTGTTTAATTGATAATCAAGACTCAGGCCTGTTGATTAACAAATTAGTTTCTCTTTTGGTGAATTGTGTTTCCCACACTAAAAAGCAAAATTCCCCATGCCAAATCTCAGAATTCTTAGGAAATTGTGTACTTGAAGTCAGTTGTCATGTTTAGTTTGAGTCTCTATGATAAAATATCTAATACATGTCAGATGCTGGCTCTCCCTGGGAATTAGAAGTGGAGAGTCCATTTCACATCTCAGATAGGTACACTGGAGTGAGTTCATGATTATATTCCATTTGACTTTCTGGTTATGAACCTGCAGTTGAGCCCATGTTTGGGACTGGTAAAAATTAGTTTATCAATATTCCATTCCTCTTTGCTTTTGCGCCCAGCTGTCCTGCCAGGTTATTGCCTCCATGTTGAATTTTCTCCTTGCTCTTCTATTTTGTCAGTGGGAACACATGAAGCACTTTGTATTCTGCTTATTCTTGTTTTTTTTTTTGTCATGAGGTGCTATGCACTTCTGAAAACAAGGTCACTGTGTTATTAACTGAAGATTATTTGTCTGTTGTAGATACTCAGTAAAAAAAAAAAAAACCCAAAAAACAAAACGAATGCCACAAAAATGCATTATTATTTGAGTAAAAGCTAGTATATCTTATTCTAGTTAAAATTATTTAATATGCCTTATATATATATGTGATATATATGATATAGGTGACATATATCTTTGCATCTCTCTATGAATGTTCGTTTGTTTTTCCCCTCACCAGCCAGAATTGTCAAAATTTCTGTAACCCCAGCGCAGAACTCAGGACCTTTAAACACTTGTTGCTAGATTCAGGCAGATGGATAGAAACCCAGCTGAGAGATGGGATAAAGCCTCATAACAAAGGTGGAGAAGGGACGATGATGTGATCCCTTGATTGGAAAGATACCTTTCACTCTTGGGTTATGTCATGGGTAACTCTGTGTGCTAAAGCTATGTAGTACATGTAAAAAAGTCGCATGGGAGTCATTGATTTGATTAAGTGGCTGATGGGGAGGAGCTGCCCCAGACTCAGGACTCTCAAAGGGCCACCATCATCAAGGACCCTCGAGGGGTAAAGGGACTGCTCTTTCAGGAAATTCATAGAGGCAGTTCACCCAAAGAAGTAAGCTTGTTCTAGAATTTACACCTGACCCCAGCAGCAGCAAGCTTCTTTCCAAAATTATTATATTCGTGCATTTTACAGAATTGATGTAAAGAACACATTTCTGTTAACATGGAACTTCAGCTAGTCACTTTCCTATAAACAAGCTGAGCTTTGTCACGTTAAGAAGAAATATGACATAATATAATAAAAAAATAAGTAAAATAGTATAACTTAAAAAAAGAAGAAATACTAATTTCTAGTACAAAAATGACCATACCTCATTTATTTATATGTTAAACTTAATGAAAATCTGCATTATTATTAAAATAATTATATATTTTAACACTGTAAATGTTTATATATGTACATGAGTATAACATAATAGATTGTAGGGGACAGAAACAATCATTATTTTAATAGCTGGCACCAAAGTTCTTTTCAGTGAAGAAACCATTTTTGCTTAGGAATTATCCAGGGAAAAGTGAAGCCTCAGAGGCAAGGTGTATAAGAAAAATAGTCAATGGATATGTAAATGTATTTGTGTAAGCAGTGAACAAAAATGGTAGTCATAGAAGTGGATGAAAGAGAGAAGAGTGGACAGAGGAATGGGCAGAAGTAAATGAATGAGACAAGACAATGTGACAGAAGGATGGAGTCTACAAAGAGAGGTGGTCAGGGAGAAATTCCCAGTGTTAGGCTGGCTGAGGGATATTTGAATATGAAAAAGTCTAATCATCAAACTTATGTGTATAGCTGCATTTTAAAGTCATAAGTAAAGTCTATCACACATCCTGATGCATGGTTGGGGTTATCACAGTGTCTGAAATCCTTGACTGGGCTGGCGCAGAGCCGAGAGGGCTGCAGCATGAGGTAAAGTCTCATCTGGGATGTGGAAGACATCTGGTGGACCCATTGTGACCTTAAGGCAAAAATCCCCTAGGGATTTTAAGAAAAATCTCTTGCACGATACTGCACTCTCTAGAGATCTGGGGAAACAAGGTGGTACCAATTTTATCTAAATCAGAAAGGAAAGAATGGGTGGAGAGGTAGATAGGTAGATATGAAGAAAGATGTCGTAAGCAGAAAGGCATTGCTTGGTGAATTCAGAGTTGTATAACCTAGATTTTCCATCTCTGCAGGACAGTGGTATAATTCTGGCCAATATCACAAGAAAAAGAAGGAACTTGAGGGCAGTTTGGAAGGGGCTTTTAGAGGCTTCTTGGTTCAAAGGGGGTCTCCATGGACCCACTCAAACAGCCAGTGTGTGTAAATGTGAAGTCCTCTTGGGATCCAAGCAGGAGACTAACCGAATACTGCACATCTCTTGCTCTCTTCATGCCAAGGGGACACTTCCCTTTAGGGTTCTATGTATTATCCACACCTGCCAGTCCCCAGAGACAGAGACAGACAACAATACTTCATTTCTCTGCTCTCTTAAAACATTCCTCTCCAGCCAATTTCCTCAGAAACACTTCTCTGCCTCTTTAGAGGGAACTGAGGATGCAGTTCACATCGATGAGTTGAATTAATTAATTTGATTACTGTAAAATAAGGGCACTTGTTGATTCATTTTGGTGCTCTTGATATGTATAGCTCCAAAACATTGGTTTCAATGGTCTTTCTCTTCTTTAGTTTCCTGTAGGCTTATCACCAAACATCACCAGAAGCCAGTGAGCTTAATTCAAATGCACATGTGAGGAACATTCATGGGTGTCCATATGGAATTTTAATTATCCTACCTGGGAACAATTTATTCAAACTTTTTATTAATAGAGAAGATTTTGGGGGCTTACCTGGTGCTAAGGAGGGTTAATTCTTCACAAAAGAAATGTAAACAAGTACTTAGTTTGGCATTTGGTAATCTTTTTTTGGTCTTGCATGGACTGGTTGTTTTACCTGTGTTACTCTTATAATGGGCCCTTGTCGTATCCTGCTTATGTTCCCTGAGGCACCTCACATTCCTTTAGGATGCCCAGTAGACACTGCATAAACCCATGCTGAATTGCATTCAGCCAGGAAGGCAATGCTTTGATGACGTAATGTATATAATCTCCTGGCCAAGCTCTTGTGAGAATCTTGTGTTGAATCTTGATTATAAACTTTTTGAATCCATGGATGGTGTCATTTCCTTATCAGTTTTGAATTGCATGCATCTCCTGGACAGATCCTTTGGTGGACCGATCACATAATGGAGAAATAGGTAGAATAGCATAGTTGCTAAGACTCCCTGGGTCATCAGATGGCTTTCTTGCTGCTTAGTGGCTGAATGACCTTGGAAATTTCTTGCTCCTCTGCACTTCAGTTTATTAGTTTATAAAATGGAAATAATAATAGTTCTTCCTGATAAGTCTGATAGAAGGATGAAATGAATTAATATATGCACAGCTCTGAGAATAGTACATCACGTAAGTTCTATAATTAGCACATTAGCTATTATTGTTATTAGTAGCAAAAATCCTTAGTGTTTAATGTAGTGTAAGTTAGGGTATATTTCTTTCTTCTTTTCATTCATGAAGTATATGCTTATTGTTTCTCTGGACAGTGACTTGCTGTGAAAACTGGAGATAGAAATTATGAATTGAGGGTTTTCCCTGAGTGGCACTAGCTTTCCCCCAGCTCCTGGAAGCATCCACATGCCCAGGACTGGGGCTGCTCTTGTGTTAAAAGCAAAAAGGCGTAAACCTGTCCAGGAACTCCCCACCTGCGTCCATCATTCTTTATCTAGCTGCAGCCTGAGTGGGCACATTTATCCATTTTGATTAGAAGGCGAATCGATAGTCAAGCATACAGATTCCCTCAGGCTCAGTCCCAGAGCTGCCTTTGGCTTAAGGCAAAGGAAAATATTCTTTTTCTCTCTTTGTATCATTTCTTACTGCAATCAGACTTTGGATGGAGAGCCTTGGGGCTCTAATCCTGGGTGATAAATTAAGAGAGGATGCACATTCTTCTAACACCTGCATCCCCTTCCTGTCTTTAGATCTTTTGAGGACTCCAGATCCACTGTTTGTATGACAAAAGCCTAAATATCAGGTGATAATGCCCCAGACACGTTTTCAGGGAATGTGATTTAGTGTGGCTTCAAAGACTCTTGATAGTTACAATGATTTTGACCATGTGAAGAATTCCAACAGGAGACTCATGTGATGAGTCATTCAACAAAGTTTTATTGAGCACTTACTATATTCTAGGCCCCATACAGAGTGCTGGGGATACAGCAAGGCCACTGCTTTCCTGGTACTTAGGTTCAATTGTGGCAAGACAGAGGTGCTGCATATTTCCATGGGCTGCTTCAGCTCTGATATCTGCACTTTTCAGCTCTAATCTGCCTGGGAGACTGATCGGAATGGTTTACTTACATCAGGGACAAGCCAAATGTTGTCCATGGGCCAAATCTGGCTCGGCACCGACTTTTGTATGGCCTATAAGCCAAGAATGACTTTTGTAGTTTTAGATGGATGAAAAAAAAAGTTCCAAAGAAGATTTTATGACATGTGAAAATTCTATGGAACTCACATTTCAGTTGTCTGTAAATAAAGTCTCGTTGGCACGCAGCCCGTTTATGTACGCACATTTATGGCTGCTTTCTACCCTACAGGAGCAGATCCAAGGAGTTGCCAGAGAGACCCTATGGCTCGAAAAGCCTGAAACACTGTCTGACCCTTTACAGAAAAAAAGTACTGATCCCTGGCTTTTGTCCATAGACTCCTTGCCCTCTTTTTGTTGAACTTGGCAAATGGGGAGCTGCTGCTGGAAATCAGAGGACAAGGAGGAGGGACTTTGGGGCATCTCTTCTCTAGCTTTCTCTCTTTGGAGTCTTTGTGGGTTGGCCGAATGAGCTTCTGCAGGCCACAGCTCCTACCAGGTGGTCCTCGAAATACAAAACCCATTCCTTCTTTGTGCTGCCGTCTGCCCCCTCCCTCGCCCCTCCAGGCCCAGGGGTAATAATGTCCCTCATTGTTCCTAGGCGCTGGGGGCTGCACTGGCCTGTGCTTTCCCCACACACTGCCTCCACTTCTGTAACTAGCCCCTTTAGTAGGGGATGCTCCCACAGCCCAGTTTGCTTGTAATATCTATGTCTTGCTTGGACCCTAATGGAGAAAGCAATAATAAAGAATTCAGAGATCTAGATAAGTTTCGATGGTGAAAATAAAATATTAAGTAGAAAACAGAGTGACTGGTCAGGCCTCTTGTGGAGGTGAAGTCTGAATGCTAAGGAGAAGAGAGAAAAAGATGTCGGGAAATGCCAGTTTGTGAAGAAGTAGCTGGTGTCACCTTCTTAAGAGTGTTGAATTACAGAAAGGGCACCTGTAGGCTAGAGGACAGTGTGTGATCCAAGATGTAAGGGGCAAGTTGTGTGGTCTTGTAGGTGTGTGCTAATGGTTTTTATTATAAATGCAATGGAAATATTTAAACAAGGATGGCATAATCTGATTTACAACTTTAAAAAAAAAATCACTCCAGCTCTTGTTTGGAGAAGGAATTGTTTGGTGGCCACAGTGGCTTGACAGGCATAGGTAACGGGGTAGTGATTGCAGCCACGGGCAAGTCCATACCCGTAAGGCCATGGCCACTGTGGCTGCTCTGGGGTCTCCTTCCGGAACTTGGGAGAAGTCACCATGGGCCGGGTAATAAGGAAGGCTAGAGTTGGAGGCGGGACAGTGGTGATTGGAATGAGGTTTCCTTAAAGGTTTGGTATGTCCTTCTGGGTTTTCCATGGAGAGGACACTGTATTTATTTCTTCAGGTGATAATGTCTCATTTTCTGCATTTATAATTCCTTCTAAAGCTTTACAAGCCATAAGCGACCCTCTCTTCAGAGAGCGAAGAATAAAAGCTAGTTTGGGATATTTTTTTATATCTGGTTTCTGTGAGAGCAGAAGAGGAAAAAATTTTGCATTAGCACAGGCCATTTGTGATTGTGTTTTGATTGCACTGACTGGTTTGATTGTGTTCTCTGTACGTCTCTGAATTGTTCCTTTGGGTTTCTTGGTCAGAGTACTGTGGTTAACTTTTGTATTCTATTTTCAGAGTTTCAGCCACATTCATTTACAGCCCATGCCTTACAAGCCTGGTATTCATTCTCTCTGCCTCCACCTCCCCACCTCTCAACACACACACACACTCTCACACTCACTCACTCACTCTCTCACACACTCTTAGGGCCATTGTAAAATTAGACCCTTGCTGGCATCTTGTGGTCATTCCCAACATCCTGGAGGAGGATGTCCTCTAGTGGGATTGCATTGCACGGTGGCGGGAATACTTTGTCGCTTCCCTTCCTGCCCCTCTTCCATGTGGTTTTGGTCAGGCCTGTGCAAGAGATGTTGCCCCTTTCTCAGCCGGCAGCTTCCTGCTACTTGGATGAACAGCGTGAGCCCAGAAGTGATCCTTCTCAGACACCTTGGGCACTTTGACAAAACTCTTCCACTGCTTGCTTTTACCCACTTAGAATTTTCTTTCCTCCCAACTTGCATGTCTTACTTAGTTTTGCGCGTTTCCTGTGGTATATGTGGTAAGTTCTCTGGGGAGGCGCTACACATAGTTTAAAGCAGAGCAGAGCCATAATTCATTCATTTATTTAGCACGTACTCATTGGATGCGCACTGGGTAGCAGGCCCTGTGCTAGTGAGTGGAGAGTCTTTGTCTTCAAGGAGCACATGTCACTGTGGGGGAGTTGGGCACCTAAGCCAATAATTATAATTCAATGTGGCAAGTGAAATAGAAAGATGATGGTTATTATAGAAGCCAGAATGTGTAGTGCTTGACAGCCCAGATGCTGGAACCACACAGCCTTGGTTCAAATCCCAGCTGCACCACTAATTATCTCTCTGATTCTAGGCAAATTACTTAAAGCCTCTGTACCTTATTTTCCTTATCGGGAAAAGGGAGATACTGTAAGGGTTAAGAGAGCTGACATCACAGAACAGAACAGCTGTAGCAGAACAGAAGAATGCCTGGTGTGGAGTAAATGCCTAAATAACCATTTTCTATTATTATTAATATCCCCTCATAATCCTCACAGGATTAAACTTTGAAAAGGAGGACGGAATTTAACATGGTTAAGTAGTTACCACTTCACGTGGAATCTGGAGAATTCAGAGCAGTTAAGAAGAAGCCAATTTCTGGTTTGTGAGATCATTTTTAGTTACTAAAAATACGGGATTGAACCCTTAAAAACACTCTCAAAATATTTCCCCCCCTTGCACTCATGCTTCAGGCTCAGACCTCCTGAATCTGGATTGCTGTGTTGCAAGAAGAAGAAGAAATGAATCTTTCTGTTTACTAATAAAGCCAGTTGCACTGATGCTAGGGAGCATTTTTCATCATGTAATCCTGGACTTCAATGCCTACCTTTTAAAATTAGCTGTCTTCCTCCAGGCTTTCTAAGGAAATAGGTGACTGCAAAAACTGGATATATTGGTTTTAATTCCCATTTTTCAGCGTCACCCCTCCTAAGCGGCATGTGCAGGGAGAGCCTTCAGAAATTCCTGCAAGTATGAAGTATAGAGAGCATAAGCATCCGGTGCCTAAACATCAGCAGCCTTTCCACCAGCCAGTAATCCCAATCTTCCAATGTTTTTCTGAAATCATTACACCGGCTAAGCTCTTACTGACACATCCTTTCCCTTGGCATCTTGAGGGATTGTATCTGAGGGATGCCATTGAATTCCCATTAACTAGCACATATTAGCTGCTCAATCATTGCTGAATAAACAGATGAATAACTGATTTTAGCATTTGGGTCTGTCATAAAGTATGTTTATCACCTACCCACCTAGAGAACTTTCTTTTCTATTTCCTTCCTTTTTCTGTGTCTTATTCGTAGACAAGAAACTACAATATTTTATGCCTCCGGTAGGACTGCTAAATACAGTTATGCAGTTTTGGTATCGCATAGAAGTATCCAGACAGGAAGACAGGTCGGCACTGAAATTCAGCCCGTGCTCTGCTCACCTGGTCATGTGCCTTTGCAAGGGGTTCTATCTAATCCACGGTAGGGGTGCCTTTTCTTCACCTTGGCATGACTACTGTCCACTGGCCAGTCCAGGTGTCCGTGGGGTGGGGCTCTTCTCTCCCATGGACAGGCATCATGTACTAACTCTTAAGCATGGAAGTGGCATCTTTATCTAATGTTTGTACAGGTACCATGTAGCCTGGTAGCGGCCATGGCAGTAAATTCAGTATTCCGTCACCGTGTTGCATGATTAACAAAAGCAGAAAGGGGTTAGGAAGAGTAAATAAGTGCCTTGTTTCATTAAGCCTGATGCCCAAAGTGCAGATCCATCATAGGAGGATCCTGTTCTGTCACCCAAATCTGTGATGTACTCTGCACTTCAGAGCAGTTTGCTACTATTTTCAGGTGGTTTCATCGTCATATGGATAACTGATTACAGTCTTTTCCTCTCTACCAGAGTATTCACTTGAGAAGCGTCTCCGACTAATGACGAATTTTTTAGCACCATCTGTACATAGGTGAGGTGGAAGGAGTTTAAAAGTAAAGGCCCCACATAATCCTAATTGCCAGCCAAGATTTTCCCATTCATGCTCCCGTTGAATCTGTTGTGCGAACTGCTAGCAATTAGAAGAAATGAATAGTTTGTATCTTTTCCCTGTGCATTCCCTGTTTGGCTCTGCTAATGTCTAATGAATGGGCTGGAGAGCAGGAGGCTGCAAATCAGCCAAGCCCTCACTGAGCTCCTGCTGGGATGTGAGGGGGTACAGGGAGGTGGGAAAACTGGGCCCAGCCCTCCTGGAGTGCTGGTCCAGCCATGGGCCAATGGCTTCATGCAAGTAACTGTGCTTCTTTCTTGGCTGGTGGTAGGATTTTAAATATACTTTTTAGTTTCCCCCAAAAAGGATGGATTATAGGATTCAAGTGGGTAACTTTAATAAAAGAAGGAGGCTGGTGTGATGAAAAGAGGACGTGTTGGAGATGAGGATAGACAGGTGAGTCCTGACTCCTAAAGGGAGCAGTCACCCACCCTGTCTCCTGGGGGACTTCCAGGCATTCCAGTGCTTTCAAAGAAGATAAATTTTGATGTGAAACCTAATGAATTTTTTAATGTTGGCTCAAATTCATTCATTCTTTCTTTCCTCCTTCCTTCCTTTCTTTCCTCCTTCCTTCCTTTCCTTCTTTCCTTCTTTCCTTCTTTCCTTCCCTTCCTTCCTTTCCTTCCTTCCCTTCCTTTCCTTCCCTCCCTTCCTTTCCTTCCTTTCCTTCCATTCCTTCCTTCCTTCCATTGCTTTCATTCCTTCCTTCCTTCCTTCCTTCCTTCCTTCCTTCCTTCCTTCCTTCCTTCCTTCCTTCGCCAGAGTGGGTGGGGAGAGGGAGAATTTTAAGCAGGCTCCATCCTCGTGGATGCTTAACTGACTGAGCCACCCAGGTGCCCTTCAAATTCTTTAAAAATATCGTGGAATTTAAGAAACAAAACAGATGAACACGGGAAAAGAGGAAAAAAGAGAGGAAGGCAAACCATAAGAGACTCTTAACTATAGAGAACAAACAGGGTTGATAGAGAGAGGTAGGTGGGGGATGGGCTAGATGGGTGATAGGGATTAGGGAGGGCACTTGTTGTGATGAACACTGGGTGTTGTATTTAAGTGATGAATCACTAAATTCTCCTGAAACTAATATTACACTGTATGTTAGCTAACCAGAATTTAAATAAAAAATTGAAACATTAAAAAAATGAAATAAAACAATATGGGACAGATTGCTTCCACAGTGGGATTCAGCCCTTTTGCTGAGCTTGTGACGTCTGAATTAGTTGGGGTGGGTACAGAGCAGAGGCCTGGATTGTCCTGTTCTGTCTGTCCTGTTCCCAGTGGGCCCTCTATGACAGCAGGCCCTCTCATGACAGACAGTAGGGGGCTTACCCATGAGGCTGTGTGTGATGGGAAAGGGGGCAGGGATGCCTGCTCATGAACAGACGGCCAGCATCTCTCCCGGAGCCTGGCCCTGGCCCCATGCTGTACATTGCCACGTAGTGCACAGTTGGCTAAGAGCTGATCATACCCAAGCCCTGTGGAGGAGGAGGCCCGGAGACCTGTCGGGGTTCTCCAGGAGACTAGGAATAGGAGGGGATATATAGATACAGATGTATATGTACAGAGATATTTTTGTATTTATACAACATTTATAAATACATATATTTATAAGTATAAAAATATATGCATATAAATGTATATATGCACACATGCATATATGATTTATTTTAAGGAATTGGCTTATAGAGTTGTGGGGCTGGCAAGTCTGAAGTCTGTAGGGCAGACCAGCAGGTTGGAAAATCAAACAGGTTGGAAATTTAGGCAGGTTTTCTGTTATGGTTTTTTTTTTCCTTCCAAGTTTTTATTTAAATTCCAGTTAGTTAAGATACAGTGTAATATTAGTTTCATGTGTAGGATTTAGTGATTCATCACTTACATATAACGCCTGGTGCTCATCACAGCAAGTGCCCTTCTTAATCCCCATTGCTCATTCAACTCCCCTCCTCCCACCCCCCTACCCGGCACAACTCCGCTCCAGCAACCCTGTTTGTTCTCTATTGTTAAGAGTTGGTTTTATGGTTTGCCTCTCTCTTTTTACCCCCTATGTTCATCTGTTTTGTTTCTTAAATTCTGCATGTGAGAGAAATCATCTGGTATTTGTCTTTCTCTGACTGACTTATTTCCTTAGCATAATACTCTCTAGCTCCATCCCCTGTGTTATGGTTTTGAGGCAGAATTTCATCTCTCGGAAGTCTGTTTATGCTCTTAACGCTTTCCATGGTTTGGATGAGGCCTACCCATATTATCTAGGCTAATTTCCTTTACAGGCAACTGATGGGAGAAGTTAACCACATCTCCCTTCACAGCAATACCTAGACTGGCATGTGATTAACGGTACTGTAGCCTAGCCAAGCTGACACTTAAAACTGACCATCATATCCCAGTTTGTTATCATGACGTTGGGAATTGGAAAGCATGAGGTTAGGGGAGGGTAGGAGTCCAGCACAACACTTAGCACAGGGCCCCACATGCTCTGTCAGCATTGCATTTGAATGCAATTATTTAATTCTGACCTCAGCCAGAGGAGCAACTATCTTGCAGTGAATAAAGTTTAAAGCTTCCAGGCCTCTGGCTTGCACAGGGTCCTTCCAAAGTGCTGTACCTAATTTTCCTAATTTTGTGCTGATAGCATTGAATTCTTTTTTTTTTTTGGTCATCCCTCCTTATAGAAGCTCTAGACCCTTCAGTATCTGATCTGCCTCTTTGAGCTCTACCACTATTTCTGTGTGCCCTCCTGCTGGTCCTTCAGTGTCTTTGAGCCTCAGTTTCTCCATTTGTGAGTTGGGAAGACAATGCTAATGATATTCTGGGGTTCTTCCAAGGATAAGAGAAGAGGCTGTGCAATTATGAACATAGAAAAAAATCTAAATGCTTTCTTCTAGTTTCTGCTTCTCAAAAGTGTTCTAATATTAGGTATTTTGTTAGCTAAAAAAGTAGCACCAAATTCTTGTACTCAATAAAATTGGTAATTTAAAGTATGAAAATGTACAATTCCCCACTCACAAGTGGCATAAAAAGCTATTTTTATTTTGAATAACTAGCTTTCCAAATGCTTCACGTTGGAAACGTAGGCATCATGGAGCCAGGGGAATGGTATCTGGGGCCCTCATTAGGTACTGCCTGGAGCCTGGCACTGTGCTGAGGGTCTCACGCACATGACTACTCATCCTGCTTCTCATGGCAGTGGTGAGGTAACTGTCGTCATCCCCGTTTTACAGATGGGGGAACTGAAGCACAGAGAGGCTAAATTCAACTTACCCAAGGTCACATAAGCAGCAAAGCCCGAGATTCAAACCTTATGGTGTGCTGTTCTGTTAGCTTGAGATCTAGAGGTAGAAGGATAACTAAGAGGAGCCTCCCAGAGCGGTGAGGAAAGCATTTGCTTATGGCAGCCATTTAACCCAGTAGAATCAGGTCCTGGGCACCTGCTTGAAGAACGAAATCCTCTGCTTCCTCTCCGGGAGTCACCTCAGGGCTGTTTGGGATGGTTGTGCAGGGTGTGCACTGCCCAAGGCTCCTGATCCTGGACAAGCAGAGGCTGAAATCTCACCTGTGCTTCACTATAAATAGAGGCCCCTGGAGGGGTGCAGTGGCCCAGAGAGGAGCCTTTTTCTCACTCACACACTTTATTTTGTAGAGCTGGCTCTGGCCAGTCTTGCAGATTCTTCCCATTCTTCGACAATTCCCCCTTCTCACCATTAACATGCTCTCCCTGTTCCTTTCTAAACATTTCAGTCGTCCCAATTTTGTGGGCCATCTCCTTTGTGCAAATCCTCCTGACTTCCTGGTTTACTGTGCTGTGGTCTTAATTCCCTCTCGGCGATACTTCATTCATTCATTCATCAGCACACATCTATTAAACATTTGCTGTGTGCTCCCATACTGTTCTAGGTGTTGGAATTAGAATAAGGATAAGCTCAGAGGTGACTGAGAAAGTCTTAGTCATCAAGAAGTTAAGATTTGGGGCACCTGGGTGGCTCAGTTAAGCGTCTCAAGTGTGAAGTCTGAACTGACTCCAGTTCAGGTCATGATCTCAGCATCCTGGGGTGCTGGGATCAAGCTCGCATCAGGCTCCACCCTCAGCGGGGAGTCGGCTTGTCCCTCTCCCTTTCCCTTTGCCCCTCCCCCCACTTGTGCTCTCTCTGTCTCTCTCTCAAATAAATAAATAGAATCTTTAAAAAAAGTTCAGATTCATAGAGGGAAAATGATTATCAAAAAAATAATCGTAACAATAATAAAGTTGTGTTGCGTGTTCACTGTGTGCTGGGTATGTTCTAAGTGCTTTGCTTGCATTCATTCATTTGAACCTTCCAGTAATGCCACGCATGTTGGTATGACTAATGTTCCCATTTCATATTAGATGGAACCATGGGATTGCTGTCATAATTGAGGTAGGTCAAAACAGGTGTAGACTAGCAGTTTAATATGGTTGAGCCTAAGAGAGGTGGACCCTATGTATAGTTATATGCCCAAAGCCATTCACATAGTGGTGGAGTGAAGCTCTGAACCCAGGCGGTCTGGCTCTGAGCCCACAGCCCTAACCCCATGCTGTACTGAGCTGCCTGATAATTGGAGTGTTCATGCTCAGAGGAGGGGGTAGTGGTGCGCTTTGCCTGCAGGAGTAGGGAGGGCTTTTCCAACGTGGCACCTGTACCCTTATTTACCATTCCTTGACTTTGTGGACTGTTTTTACCCTATATTCTCAGGTGGAATATAAGGGCAAAACCTCGTTATTTACTCATCTCCTATATCACAGCTCCTGGCCCAGAGCCTAGCTCTTGGGAAGGACTCTGTAAAAAATTTTTGTTTTAGTACTAAAAAATTTTAGTACTTTTACTGTCAGTGTGTCTAAGTTTTCTGAGAGAGAAGAATGTGGAAAGAGTACAGGGTTGAAGATAAGAATTTAGGGTTTAGGGCACTTGGGTGGCTCAGTTGGTTAAGCATCTGCCTTCGGCTCAGGTCATGATCCCAGGGTCCTGGGATCGAGCCCCACGTCGGGCTCCCTGCTCAGTGGGGAGCCTGCTTCTCCCTCTTCCTCTTCCCCTCCCCACTGCTTGTGCTCTCCTGCCCTCTCTGTCAAATAAATAAATTAAATCTAAAAAAAAGAAAAAAAAAGAATTCAGGGTTTAGGAGGAGGGAGAGAAGAAATTCAAGAAGTAACTAAAATATTAGGGAAACTGAAAGTTTCTCTGAATAATAAATAATAAATTTAATAATAATTTAAAAATAATAAATAATATAATCTAAATGTTCCTAGATAGGCAAAAATTGGATGTTTAGAATATAAAAGAATAAGTGAATTAGATTTTTATTAGATTTTTGTTATTTTTTTAAAGATTTTATTCATTTGAGAGAGAGATAGTGAGAGCACAAGCAGGGGACGGGGACAGGGAGAAGCAGGCTCCCCACTGAGCAGGGAGCCCAATGCGGGGCTCAATCCCAGGATTCTGGGATCATGACCTGAGCCGAAGGCAGATGCTTAACTGACAGAGCCACCCAGGTGTCCCTGAATTTGATTTTTAAAGGAGTAAAATTTTTACTTTACAGCTTCACATTTTCTAATTCTTCTATCTGTTCTAACCCAACCCTGCTGCATCACTGTATCCTTAATGCTTGGTGCCTTTATGATGCAAGGGTCATTTACATAGGAAGAAATCTCAAAAGGTGCTTGGTGTCTAAGTGTATAACTTCATGTTAGAGCTGAGAAAATAGAGTTGTTTTTTTTTTTTTTAAAGATCTGGGTAGAGATTAGAATAGGGAATCAAGATTTAAACACATTTCCATAGTTACTTTAAGCAATTGTGGCAGCATCCCCTTTATTCATACTTAATGTTTTCCCCCAGGAGAACATTTTTGTATGCATATAATGGTGAATCCATTGATGATATATACATATGCTCATTATAACATAATCTAAATCTGCTAATTATGGAGTAGTTTGTGTCAGCAACAGGATTTTATACTTCTGCCTTCTAGTGTGTTCCTACTTTTCTTGCCAACCATGGACATACAAAGGAATGACTGAAACTTCCTGTAAAATTTATGAGAAGGTCTTATTATGATAAAAGATTCACCCTTCAGCACACCCTCTGGTAGATTTTAAATTTACTCAAATTAGGTTAAATCACAGTAGACAACTAAAAAGCACATTGTTATTCTTTTTGAATTCAATTCCAAGCAAATCACTGAGGTTTATAAAGTCCCTACTGACTGTTTGCAGTATCCAGACCTGTGACTACCCCATTAAGTGGTCAAAATACCAGTAGATATGTGGTTCTCCAGGGAAGGGAATGGGGACATTTTTAGTTGTCACAGCTGCAAGCATGGAGATTGCTAATGGAATCTAGTGGGTAGGGACCAGGGATGCGGCTACACATCATACAATGAGCAGGACAGTCTCCCACAACGAAGACTTAGCCAGCCCAAATGTCAATATGGCAAGGTTGTAAAACCCTGTCCTGGATCATTAAATGGAAAACTGTCTGATATAGATGCATATATATCAGGACCTTAACGTTTAATGGATGGAAGAATATGTAGAAAAAGTCTAGCTTGTTTATGCCAGTGGTAGAATACTTGCTTTTGATAATTGTATGCTAATGCACAAAATGGTTGTTTCGTTTTCAAAAAATGACTTAAAAATAAAACTTATCCATTCAAAAGTGTATTAGCCCTTTTGCCCCATTTGTTTTTTATCTGCAGTTTGCATTCTATTCTTAGAACTTTATTCTTAGAAGTCATGAAGGAGCGGTGAAGTAGACTAAGAAGTTTTAAAGTTATATTTTCCTGAGTCAATACATTTGTTTTAATATTTAAAGTCTTCATAAAATTCTGAGGAGCCTTTCTGAACAATGCAATCTGTTTTATGGACAAGAGACATCTAGGGACCATTTCTACCTCTGGTTTAAACCTCTTTCTTACGTTTCTTCTCAGACTGCACTGTCTTGTCCACCAGCACGAGCTTTCTGACACATCTCCATCAGCGCTGGAGTTCTCTTGTTCTCTAAACACCGAGAGATTTGTTCACTGAAAGCATCTTCTTCTGCTAGTAGGTAATGCCTATAATCTACAGCGTTCTGACACACGGACTTCCTTGCTTTTGCTTTCTGACTCGTAATTGGGAAATCCTCTGGACACACCCCACTGCAGCTCTCTTCAGAGCTCCCCCTTACTTTGTTTCTATTTGAAATTCTCCTAAGGCTTGGGTCCAGATGAATGAGTGCACGAAGACTCCCTCACTGCTCTGTACCTCCTAGGCACCTCTGGTGACCTTGTCCTTCACAGCCCTTGGCCCTGCTAAGTGAGTTTGGCACCTGCAGAGTAGCATCTGATCAGGATGATAAGCTACAGTGTTGCCTGTCAGGCCATCCTTTACCTTCACACTGGTTTTTTTTTGTTTGTTTGTTTGTTTTGTTTTTTTGGGGGGGGAGTTGTTGAAACTGGAGTAACCACCACATCTTCTTTTAGCAGGCATCTGACCAGGTTTCTCTCTGCTGGTAACGCGCTTATCTAGCCATTCTCTTGTATGTGTGTATGTTCCAATTGGTCCTACCTTGGGCACCAAGAATGTGCAAGCGTAGAGTCTTCAGTACCTTCTCGTCTTGGCCTCTGTTCCAGTTGACATCCCTTAGAGGAGGAAGCCTTTATTGTGGACTTTCCAGACTCTCTCCTGATGAACCCCTGACTTGGCACGGCCTTTGCTGTGGCATTTTATTTATTTATTTATTTATTTATTTATTCATTCATTCATTCATTTATTCATTCATTCATTCATTTATTTATTTATTTATGATGTAGTGTTCCATGATTCATTGTTTGTGCATAACACCCAGTGCTCCATGCAGAACGTGCCCTCTTTAATACCCATCACCAGGCTAACCCATCCTCCCACCCCCCTCCCCTCTAGAACCCTCAGTTTCTTTTTCAGAGTCCATTGTCTCTCATGGTTCGTCTCCCCCTCTGATTCCCCCTCCTGCTATCTTCTTTTTTTTTTTTTCTTAACATATATTGCATTATTTGTTTCAGAGGTACAGATCTGAGATTCAACAGTCTTGCACAATTCACAGCGCTTACCAGAGCACATACCCTCCCCAGTGTCTATCACCCAGTCACCCCATCCCTCCCACCCAACAGAGAAAGACATGTATCATATGACCTCACTGATATGAGGAATTCTTAATCTCAGGAAACAAACTGAGGGTTGCTGGAGTGCTGTGACATTTTAAAAACACTTGATGTTTATTGTTTCTTCAGAATTCACAAGGGAAAATGTTTGTTCTAGATAAAGACTGGAAGATACTTATATAAAGATTGGAAGTAACATATAAGTAATTAGAAACTACTTATAACTTTTTTACCATTTACTGTTGAAAGTTTAGACACATTGTTCTCTCTATATATCTGAGCATAAATGGACATGGGTTTTTTTTTTTTAAATTAAAACAAAGATAGTACTGTTATTTAGCCCATTTTACTCAAAGATCTAACATCATTTACCCGTATCCTGTGTAGTTTGAGTAGCATTTTTAATGACCGCATAGTATTTTAACAGATACTGAAACAGTATTTTAGCAGATAACTGGAACATAGCATACATGCACATATATACAAGTGTAGGCACATATCTGTTTCTTTATCAGTTGCTTTTGATCTGTGTTTATATTTGTTTATATTTGTTTTATCTTTTTCAGTGTGATAAGTCCCAGCATACCTGTTCACATCTGGTTGCTTATTTCAGAAGGTAAAGTCCTGTGCACGCAATCAACTCATTAAAAGGTTGTGAATATTGTCTCAGATTGCACAATATCTTCCTTTTTATGGCCGCATAATATTCTGTTGTATCACATCTTCCTAATCCATTTGTCTATGGGTGGACACTTAGGTTGCTTCTGTATCTTGGCTATTGTAAATAATGCTGCAATAAATGTAGGGGAGCAAAACTTGTCAAATCACTATGTTGTACACCTGAAACTAAGGTAACATTGTGTGTCAACTATACTCAAAGAGAATTAAAATACAAGCGACTATGTGATCAATGACTGCGCTTACTACATGGATATAAATAATAAAGCTATGTTTTTTGAAACTAAAAATAAGGCTGAATGTTTTTAAGGCTTTTGATACATGTTGCTGAATAACCTCCAGAAAAATGTTTGCCACTTACTTCATTGTCTTATTCTGAGTTGGCTAAAACTTTCACCATTCATCCTTGATTTTTTTATCTTTCTTCCAATGGCAAGTTTTCTGCTCTTTCATCATCAGTGACCCTGTATTCCAGAAATATCTGCTATTCCAATTTTTTAAAAAGTGTTCTAACAAGGAACAAAACCTGGATTTGATTAGATGTGATCCTGTGATTTCTGTTACTGGATTTATCAGCAATGAGGGATTCCATCATTGCCTTTCCTGACATTGGGTTGTCTTTGCCTTTATAGCCCTTTATTTATTTGTCAGAGAGCGAGCACAAGCAGGGGGAGCAGCAGACAGAGGGAGAGGCAGGCTTCCCACTGAACTTTTGTGGGTGCTCCCAGTTCAGGGGGAGTGGGCCTCCTGTGTGAGAAGGGAGGCTCCAGAGATGGCCTTGGGCTCGTGGCCTGGAGGATGGGCCAAGCATATCAGCCTTACACAGTCAAGGATGTGTTTTACGGCTCTTAGCCCACGGTTTCAGTAATGGTGTGTGGGCCGTGTTCTCTGTCTGAGGAGTGCTGTGGTCTCCAGGGCTTTGGATAGGAGGGATGAGTTGATTTTAAGCAGGCTTTCTTATCCTTGGGACTCTGCTATGCTGATTTCTCTCTGGGACCTCAAACTTGAGAGATGCTGGTGAGACATTTCAGCATTTCCTGGAATACTGGTTACACTGTACGGCTGTCGCAGGTCAGGGAGATGTCGTCAGATTTCTGTATCTTTGTTTAGCTCAAATGCAATCATTTGTGGAAACTGGGCCATCTAGTTTATCGTAGAAAGTTGGAACCATTGCCTGGTTTCAGTGTTGATGATGTATTATTCATTATGGATGTACTCATTTTTATCACTGTATAGGAGATTGATTTTAAAAGCCTGCACTTATGGCATGGTACACTTGAGTACACTTGCATGTAGCTTGCTTTCTTTTTTTTTTTTTAGGATTTTATTTATTTATTTGTCAGAGAGCGAGCACAAGCAGGGGGAGCAGCAGACAGAGGGAGAGGCAGGCTTCCCACTGAGCGAGGAGCCCGATGCGGGACTCGATCCCAGGACCCTGGGATCATGACCTGAGCCGAAGGCAGCCGCTCAACTGACTGAGCCACCCAGGCGTCCTGAATGAAGCTTTCTAAGAAGAAGAAAAAAAAAGACAAATTTAATGTACAGTCCTAAACATGTGTTGGATAACAAAAAAAAGTCCTTAAAAATATGTCTGTTTTTAATTTTGAGCATTAACTGATGTGCAGCTAATTTAAAACTGTAGCATACCTGAACAGAGGCATCGATGTATTATCAACAGTGAATGTGGCATCATTCTGATGCATACCGGTATTATCCGAAAAATTTTAGCCACTCTAATTATTTCAGTCACTGAGCCTGGAGATAATTTTCTGAAAACTAGATTAAATATCACATGATTCACCTTTTTAAAGTATGGAAAGAATCATATTTTTAAGACACCATTTTGAGAGCTTTCTGTATACTGGACCCTGTGGGGTAGTGCATTGTAGGCAAAATTCACCGTAGAAATTTGGTGTCCAAAATCTAAAAACACCCAAAGCTTTCAGCAGTTTTCTACATCTCTATAAATCTATGAAAATTATATACATGGGAAATCTTGTGAGTGTATGTAAAGAACTTCTAGATATGTTCCTTCACAGTAGAAAAAGATGTCATTTGAAACCTTATGATGTGTCAAAAACAGGAGGCCAAAGTCACTATGATTTAATGAAAAACAAATTTAAGTTGAGTGTTTTCACCAACTCCAGACTATATAGGGCTGTGGGAGTTATCAAACAAAGCATTATCTGAGAAGAGTCTTTGTAGATAGGAGGGAAAACAGCTCGATGTTGACAGTGAATGCCAAGTTTTAACAGTTAGCTTTACTAAAGCCATTTATTCGCAGCAATTCTCAGTGGGGTTGATCACACTTCTAATAATACTTGTGAATCTGTGTTGCAGAGCTACTCTAAACATGAGAAAATCATTCACAAAGTACTCGTTTTAACTTATAAGCTTTAAGCGATTTAATAATGGATTGATGGCTTCATTTAAAAAAAATTGAAAAGTAGATATTTTGATTGAAATATAACCAGCGGCGGTTTCAAGTTTTCTTAAGATAGTAATCTCATATAATTGTGTCATCCTCAGTGTGATAGTGTGGAAATTGCAGATTGAATACAGCCCTGCTTTTCTGTGTTCAATGAATATATTGCTGTTAAGCTATATGTAAATCACATTTAAAAATCAATTGAATCATTTTAGATACATTAGAGGATCTGTGTGTGAAAGAATCCATTTGGGGGAGATTTTATAGACTGATGTGTCATCTCCTAGTTTATAGTATTTAAATATGGATTTTCTTAGACTTGTTTAAAGTGTGCATTGTAGTTAATCATTTTGACACCCTGACTTGTCTTGGGCTCGTGGTCATTGCACATTTCTGGAGAGGAGAGGCTGTAGAGATAAAACTGGATCTGGAGCTGACAGCTAAGAGAGGGAACAGATTCCTACAGGTGTATTTTATTTTTGTTTGATTTTTTTTTCAAGCTTAAATAGAGATAATTTTAAAAATTATGCAGTTCTCCAAGACTCATGATGAATGACAGATCTTTCTGCCTCTCCTCTTATCTCAGTTCCCACTCCCTAGCGTCAACCAGTCCATCTTTTAGAGGTATTTCTCCTGAGTTTTACCTCTGTGTTTCCAAAAAGCAAGGTTATACAGCCGATTCTTGATTTGTTTTCCAGTTTTCGATATTATCTACTGACGTTCTCCCTTGGGAAATAGGAACGACTTTGCTCTTTCTCTGACCCCCAGTAAATGGGACATCTCCTGTATCCTAGGTGTATTATAATGTTTTTAAGAACCAATCTTTAGTTTCATAATATTTGATTATGTAAGTGTGATAGGATATTCTTTTTTATCCAAGGTGCCATGTAACATAAGGGAAATTTCTAATTGAGTTGTAAGACTGAACTGAATGGCTGAGGACTGCTTGTACAGTGGTCGTGAAGGAGAGTTTGCTGGGTTGGAAATACTGCTGAGAGAAATTCGAGATCAATTATATGGAAAGACAGACTCAGAGTTGAGTGGGGCAGCGACTGCAGAGGAGTATCCTGGGAACATATGCGGACCCTGGAGGGAGGACTGGCCCGGAGCCATTGTTATTCCTGCTCAAGATGACCGACTGGGCGTGAGCACGCGCTAGTGTGTGTGTGTGTGTGTGTGTGTGTGTGTGTGTGTGTGTGTGTATGATAAGACAGGGTGACAGTGTAGAGGAGTGTGGAGTGGTGGAGGTGGTCTGGGGGACTCAGTTGTTTTTTGACTTCCAGCCATTCCCCTATTCTCTGCTTTACCCGCATCTTTCATGGGCATCCGTTGCCCCTCAATCCTGGGTCCTTTGGGGGCCGGCTGTACAAATTCTAAGACAGTGTTCACCCCCTGCTGACACTTCTGGGGCTAATTTCATCTGCTCTCCAGTTCTCAAGATTTACCTGTTGTTGTTTTTTCTCCTCTTCTTTCTCTTTTTGCATTAAATTTTTTTTTCTACTGTTATGATTCATGTGGTTTTGACTCAGAGTGGTGGTAAACATATGTATTCAATGTATAGCATTTAGCTGGTATCTCAAAATTCATTTGAATATAAAGGTGTTTGAAGGCAGTGTCTGTCCATAGGATAAGGAGGCAAATAATTATTGACCTCTTTTGCAGAAACAGAGATATTTGAATATTTGTGCTTTTCTTTTTTTATGCCCCTAAACTTGAGTCCATCCTTCTTGGAGGTAGAAGGGAGGTGAAATGATCATATTCAGAGTTCCTCAAGAGGTGCTTTCCTGAATATCAGCCACCATGGAGTCATACCACATATTCTACTTGCACAAACTCAACAATTCAAAAGAAAAAGAGCTTACAGAAGATTTCCCTTTGCCCCATGGAGTTCCATGTACTCCCTCCCTCAAAGATTAAAAAAAAAAATACAAAGAAAATTTAAGAGAATCAGTTCTTGGCTTGTGCGCTTTCAAGGAGACAAGGGTGGAAATTTAAAGATGAATTAAGAGATTTTTAAAGGGTCACTTTTTCTATATTTAAGTTTTGCCTTAAAATCTGATTTTTTTAATAAAGTTTTTTATTTATTTGACAGAGAGCGCGGGTGCACAAGCAGGGAAAGGGGCAGAGGCAGAGGGAGAAGCAGACTCCCCATTGAGCAGGGAGCCTGACGCGGGGCTCAATCCCAGGACCCTGGGATCATGACCTGAGCTGAAGGCAGACGCTTAACTGACTGAGCCACCCAGGTGCCCTTAAAATCTGACTTTAGACCCTAACTCTGTATCACATGCGAAGCCATTATAATCATTTTACTCCACTCTACAGAACCAAAATACTGAATGTATTCTTATTCCTGTGGCTGTATGATGTCATGAAAAAAGTTGAATCTTATAATTCATACAACCTTGGGTTCAAGCTCTAGCTATGCCATAGTGGACATATTATTTAATTTTCCTTAATCTTTAGTCTTTTTGCCTCCAGAGTGATTACAGTTATAAGCTCCTTAATAGGTTTAAGAGTTAATGCTAGGCAATATTTTAAGCACTGTGAAGTGCTATGTACACAGTAGATGCTTAAAAGATTAATATGTTGGCCCCACAGCTGAAAGTTCATTTATTATTTTTCATGGATCAGGTATCTCATTATTTTCAAGATTTTTTTTTTCATTATTTTCAAGATTTTGATGTAGGCCCAAGAATATTCACATTTATTGAACCCATAATACCTCACATCATTCTAAGTTCTTTATATGTATTGACTCATTTAAGTCTTAGAACCACTGTGATTTAGCTACAGTTGCCATTCTTATTTTATACATAAGTAAACCTAGGCCCAGAGGGGTTAAATAACTTATCTAAGGTGGCAAAACTGCTAAGTGCTAGAGCTGGGATATTTGAACCGAGGATCATAGTAGCATTTCCCAGCCTGATTTAGGAGAAGAGATGAACTCTACCTTTTTCTTATTCTTTGACCCTCTGGAAAATTCCTGTATGTTTCTCATTTTAATGGGAAGATCATAGGAAAGTTCTTTTGGGTAGTACATGAAATAGTATATATAGGTTACATTTTTTTGAGTTATAAATTAAGGAAACCAAACTCAAAACTAGTTTGGGGAAAAAGGGGAATTTATTGGGATTCAAAGAATGATTGACTCACCTTTGGAAAGGGCACACATGGAAGCTAGGCTCAGGAATAGCTGGCATCAGGGAATTGAATCCCGCCAGGGTTTTCATGTTCCATTCATGCCTTGCTGTGCATGTTGACTCTTGCCTTTCTCACTATGGACAGGCTTTCTATTCAGTGCAAAAACTTTGCTGCTGATGACCCAAGTTTAACATTTTATATAACTGCAGCCATGTGAGAGGGCAAACTTTCCTTCTCAGATGTGGTTTAAAGAATCCCAGGAAGGGACTGAGTTGGGGCCTCATACTCGGAACAGCTAACTGTAGGTTGAGAGTAAAGTCATAGACAATGTGGCTTCTTGTGAGGCAGTGCTGTAGACTTGGGGTCATGGAAGGTGAGGGCAGGTAAATCAGATAGGAATGCTTTTGGCTGCAAGTAACAAAGCAGTGTAAACCAGTGGTGTGGCTTAATACTTATTTACTATTACAACAAAAAGTCTGGAGTTAGAGTTGAACCTTTATTTCGATGACATCATTAAGAACCTTGTGGCATTCTCTTTTTTTCACTCTGTATTCCCTATATAGGATTTTCACAGTCCTGCTTGTCATCTCTTCGTTATATGGCTGCCAGAGGTCCAAATACCTTATGCCCATTCAAGGTGAGAATAGAAAAGGTTACATGGTAGCAAACTTTATTCTTCTTTCATTATGTTTTATCTACTTTTTTCAGAAGCCCACACCAGACTTCCCTTTATGACTCATCAGCCAGCATAGAGCCATGTGAATATCTCTACCTGTGAGGGAATATGGGAAAATGAGCAACTAGCTTATTAGCCTCCACTGTGAGAAACAACACCTGAGTAGGGGTTAGGAATGGCTATTATTTTAGCCAGTCAACATTGTCTGCTCAGTAGCACACTAAAAAGATCATATACCATGATCAAGTGGGATTTATCCCTGGGATGCAAGGATGGGTTCAGCATACACAAGTCAGTAAATGTGATGTGTCACATTCACAAAATGAAGGATAAAAATAATCATCTCACTAGGTGAGAAAAAGTTCAGCATCATCTCATGATAACCACTCTCAACAAATTAGGTGCAGAAAGAATGTACCTCAACATAATAAAGGCCATATATGACAAACCCACAGCTAACATTGTACTTAGCAGTGAAAAGCTTAAAGATCAGGAACAAGACAAGTGTGCCTGCTCTTACCACTTCTGTTCAACATAGTATGGGAAGTTTTAGCCCTAGCAGTTAGGCAAGAAAAAGAAATAAAAGGCATTCAAATCAAAAAGGAAGAAGTAAAATTGTCTCTGTTTATAGATAACATGATCTTATGTAAAGAAAACCTCAAAGACTCCTCCAAAAAGCTGTTAAAACCAATAAATGGGGGTGCTTGGGTGGCTTAGTTGGTTAAGTGTCTGCCTTTGGCTCAGGTCATGGTCCCAGAATCCTGGGATTGAGCCCCACATCGGGCTCCCTGCTCAGTGGGGAGTCTGTTTCTCCCTCTTGCTCTCCCTCTGTGCTCTCTCTCTCTCTCAAATAAATAAACAAAATCTTAAAAAAACCTAATAAATGACTTCATTAAAGTTGTAGATTACAAAATCAACATTCAGAAATCAGTTATGTTTCTACACACTAAAACAACCTATCTGAAAAAGCAATTAAGAAAAGCCTATTTACAATAGCATCAAAAGAATAAGATATTTAGGAATAAATTTAACAAAGGAGGTAGAAGAGCTATACACTGGACTATAAAATACTGATGAAAGAAATTGAAGACACAAATTAATGAACAGATATCCCATGTTCATAGTTTGGAAGAATTAATACTGCTTAAATGTCCATACTACCCAAAGTGATCTACAGATTCAACTCAATCTCTGTCAGTACTCCAGTTGACATTTTTTACAGAAATAGAAAAAAAATTTAAAATTTATAGAGAACCACTAAGGACCACAAATAGCTAAAGCATTCTTGATCAAGAAGAACAAAGCTAGAGGCATTACACTTCCTGATTTCAAACTATACTAACAAGCTGTAGTAATTGAAAGAGTATGATACTGGCATCAAAACAGATACATAGATCAATGGAACAGAATAATGAGCCCAGAAATAGACACATGTGTATATGGCCAACTAATTTTCTTTTTTCTTTTTTTTTTTTTTAAAGATTTTATTTATTTATTTGACAGAGAGAGAGATAGCGAGAGCAGGAACACAAGCAGGGGGAGTGGGAGAGGGAGAAGCAGGCTTCCCGCCAAGCAGGGAGCCCGATGTGGGACTCGATCCCAGGACCCTGGGATCATGACCTGAGCCGAAGGCAGACGCTTAACGACTGAGCCACCCAGGCGCCCAAGCCAACTAATTTTCAACAAAGATGCCAAGAATACGCAATAGGAAAAGGATAGCCTCTTCAATAAATGGTGTTGGAAAACTGGATGTCCACATGCAAAAGAATGAAATTGTACCTTTTTCCTACATCATACACAAAAGCCAACTCGAAGTGGATTAGAAACTTGAATGTAAGATCTGAAACTATAAATCTTCTGGAAGGAAACATAGAGGTAAAGCTCCCTGACATTGGTCTTGGCAATGCTTCTTAGGATTTGACACCCCAAAGCACAGGCAACAGAAGCAAAAATAGATAAGTGTGACTATATCAAACTAAAAAGTTTTTGTACGGCAAAGGAAACAGTCAAAATGAAGAGGCAACCTATGGAATGAAAAGAATATTTGCAAACCATATATCCAATAAAATGTAGTATCCAAAATATATAAGGAAGTTTACAACCAAATAGCCGAAAACCAAATAACCCAATTAAAAAATGGGCAAAGAATCTAAATAGAATTTTTCTGCAGAAGACATACAAATGGCCAACAGGTATATGAAAAGATGCTTGCCATCACTAATCATCAGGGAAATGCAAATCAAAATCACAGTGAGATATCACCTTATACCTGTTAGGATGGTGATTATCAAAAAGTCAAAAGATAACAAGTGTTAGTGAGAGTGTAGAGAAAAGGGAACCCTTGTACAGTGTTGGTGGGAGTATAAGTTGATACAGTTGTTATGGAAAACAATATGGAGGTTCCTCAAAAAATTAAAAAGAGAGCAAACATATGACTCAGCAGTCCCACTTCTGGGTATATATGCAAAGGAAATCAAATCACTACCTCAAAGAAATATCTGTAGTCCCATGTCTATTGCAGCATTTTCCACAATAGCCAAGATATGGAAACAACCTAAATGTCCATCTGTGGAGGAATAGGTCAAGAAAATGTGATATATATATATATATAATGGAATATATATATATAAATATATATATAATGGAATATATATATAATGGAATATTATATATATGGATATATAATTATAAATATAAATATATATATATGATTATACATATAATGGAGTATTATTCAGCCTTACAAAAGAAGGAAGTCCTGCCATTTGTGACAACATGAATGAACATATACAACACGGATATTATATCAAGTGAAATGAACCAGACACAGAAAGAAAAGTAATATTTGATCTCACTTGTGTGTGGGATCTTAAAAAAAAAGAAAAGAGAGAACAGACATAAAACTGAACTCATAGTAACAGAGAGTAGAATGGTAATTACCAGAGGCTGGGGCATGGAGGAGAAGAGATTTTTTGAAAAAGGAAAAAAGAAAATAGAATGGTGGTTGCCAGTGGCTAGGGGGAATGGGGTCATGGGGAGTTATTGTTTAAAAGGTACAGAGTTTCAGTTATGCAGGATGAAAAGGGATCTGGAGATGGATGGTGGTAATGCTTGTTCAACAATATGAATACATTTATTACCACTGAACTGTACGGTTAAAAACGGTTAAGATAGGGCGCCTGGGTGGCTCAGTTGGTTAAGCGACTGCCTTCGGCTCAGGTCATGATTCTGGAGTCCCGGGATCGAGTCCCGCATCGGGCTCCCTGCTCGGCAGGGAGTCTGCTTCTCCCTCTGACCTTCCCCCCTCTCGTACTCTCTCTCTCTCACTCTCTCAAATAAATGAATAAATAAAATCTTTAAAAAAAAAAAATGGTTAAGATAGTAAATTATAGGGGGAAGAAAGAAAAAACAACTCTGGGTGAAGGGTTGGGCAAACTTGTCTGTTGCTATGGGAATGGGAGGAAGGGTATTAGGCAGTGTCTCACAGATGTGTGCTACATAATATATAAAAAGTCATGAACTTAGACCTCAACAATTTGGAAGTGCCTTCAAAAAGACCATACCCAGCCATTTGCACTCTATTGTCGCCTCCCAAATAGAATTTGGGCCTTTCTGCCTTTGGGCTCTGTTCACAGGGACTTTGTTCCCAACTCTTTTGTTCTTTTTTTTCTTCCATAGCTGCCAGAACTTTTAGCCTTATTTCAAGGGCCACTTCAGTCTGCCAAGTTCATGGTGGCATCCTGTTCCTTTGAATGCATACCACTTCTTGACCAAACAACTCTTACGTAAGATGCTACCTGATGACGACTTATATTTTGCTGTTTTGCTCTATAATGTAGCCTTTGACACCAAGGTGTCTGATGATCTCATCTAATGAGACTATAGATTTCTTAAACAGAACAGCCCTTCCTCTAGTACTTTGTAAAGAGTGTATCAAAAAGCAGAATGCATAGTAAGTACTCAATTTATGTGGTTAATTCGTCTTTACTGGAGTCTTTAATTAAAGCCCTGATTTCTCCATGAAGAATAGTTTTAATCTATGGCATTGCTCTGGGTGCTTTAGAAGCAAGAACTGGGGGAGAAAATGCCTTTAGTGCATCATCTTTTTGCCTTGTTCAAACTTTGTTTTAGGGCATCTACTTAAATGACATCTTTCTCCTCAAAACCTCTGATTGTTCATCACTACAGAGGTAACAAACAATAAAGGCTATTTCTCTTCCTGCTCTGAGTTGCTGTTGGGTTTGTATTATGGACCAAACAGTTGCTAGGCTTGTCTACTGTGCTATTTTGGTCCCGCCTGTTTTTGAAGTATTTGCAGTAATACCCATGGATTGTTGAATTTTACTTTCTCTGGAGTCAAGTGACTATTATGCATGGGCAGAAAAGGAAAGAAAAGAACTTAATGTAAGCACTGCAGTTTTTCAAAAAAAGTCAAGTTCTTTTGAGAAAGGGGAGATCGCAATGGGAAGTGTGCTGTTCTGTGAAGAGGTGAGATGCTGCAAAACAGTGGAGCCAGCACCGGGCTCTGTGTTTGCTTCGTATTTGATGAATGAAAATTCTATTTGTACTCGAGGATGACAGAATTTGAAATGGTTGTATTCCAGCCCCATAATATTCTTGAGAGTGTGGCTGCATTTTTTTGTGTCTTTTTTTTTCTTTTCATCTTTGACGTCCAGCTGGTATTTTGAGACAAGAGTATGATTATGGAATTGGATTTGAAGAGCAGCACTAAATCATTCTCACTTGGTACTTGACCTTCATCCTAAACAGAATAGATTTCATGGGAGAAATCAGGTTGGGGAAGATATAATTTAATTCTGCCATGGGTCAAGCGGAAAGGTTAAGTCTTTTAAGTTCCTCATTCTATGATACTGTTTGGTGAGGTTTTGAAAAAGCAGTTTTTATTTTTTTATTTTTATTTTTTTATTTTTATTTTTTTAAGATTTTATTTATTTATTTGAGAGAGAGAGAATGAGAGACAGAGAGCATGAGAGGGAGGAGGGTCAGAGGGAGAAGCAGACTCCCTGCTGAGCAGGGAGCCCGATGCGGGACTCGATCCCAGGACTCCAGGATCATGACCTGAGCCGAAGGCAGTCGCTTAACCAACTGAGCCACCCAGGCGCCCATGAAAAAGCAGTTTTTAATACTGGGATCCTTCCGTGCCTGTCCCATGTTTTTTTTATTAATTACTGTAATACACAAGCACATTTGCAGTAAGTTTTCCTTGCTAGGATTTCTTCTTGTATCTTTTAGGAAATGGGCATTTTTTTTTCCTTTTTTTGTGAATTAAATTTAAAAATTGTACTGATTCTACATTGACATGCCAGGTGGCAACTGGTTAGTACTTCAAAAATATAAGGCTGTGATTTCACCATCTGTTATGGAAGTTATTGGATTCATTTGTTTCCTTCCTCCTCTGCACCTCAGAATAAGGTGACTGGTGAGGGTTGTTGTGAGTTGTCTTCTGTACCCTTTCTTCTTAAGGTTTTATCTAACCTGGTGTTGGACACTTGCACCAAGGAAACCTCAGCTTCTCTGCTCCTCAGAGTATGCATTCCGGAGGAGGTCCTCCTCTGTGACTGCGCTCAGATTTGCCATGGCCGCAATATGGCGCTCGTGTATTTTTCCCTTGGAGGAGAAATCCTGTCTCTGGTGGGTGGACTTAGTGGATCTTAACTGAGGCTACTAACATCCCAAACGTGCTTGCTTTGGAGGCTTTCTTTGTAGACATAGTTGTGTCTATACAATCTTCTCATTCTTTAATGAATATGTATTATTTTAACCTTTTCTCTAGACATCATAGCCGACTCTTGTTGCTTTTCCTTCTTTTACCTCCCATCTCCCGACATGTTCAAAGCAGAGTGCTCTAAACTGCACACGCCATTCTAAGGAGATTGGCTTGTAATGATTTCCTTCCCTCTAAGCCATACCTTCCATGTGAATGTCAGCATGGTGCTGACCTATTGCCACTCCTTGCAAATCTGTTTCCTGACTCTGGCCTCCACCTTTGCACCTACTCTGCAAGGTCAGATTTAACCTGTTACCAGTCATTTTCCACTCACCCAACTCTTTGTTCAGAATGGCCCTTAGTTAACATTCTCCCATCTATTTGTGTATTGGTTTGTGTATTGGTCCTAATAACCGCTTCCTTCAGATATGACCTGATTTACATGGTGGTTAGTCTTATTTTGGGGAGAGAGAGTAGCCATGGGTGCTAATGCCACCTTCCTATAAAACTGCAGATTATCGGTTGGGCTAACTGCCTCTGGGCACAGTGAATATAATGGTTTGGGCACATTTGGGAGTGCTTAACGGCATAATTGTATTAATTTTCTGGAAAGCGTGGGGTCACAAAAAGCCAGCAAGGCCTGAACTGATTCTAGTGTACGATTTTCTTATAACAAAATAATGATGAAATAACTCTCTGTAGCATTCCTGTGACATACAACTATAGATCAAGATTTAAAAGAGACCAATGAAGGCAGATATCAAAGGCACAGTTCTTCTGTCCAGGATTGCACCGTAGGTCCCCTGACCCACATAAAACTCAGAGGCTCATGCGAGGCCAGCAATCTCAGAGTGCCACACAGGAACTCAGTGTTTGAGGGCAAGGTCTTGATTATCTGCTCTCTCCCCTATGGCACCTGGCACAATGCTGCATGCCTGGTAAGCATTCTTAAAAATTTGTCAAATAAAATGATGAGTTCAGAGGTAGAGTGAGTAATCCATACACCACAGTGTGTCCTTACAGAGCACATGAGGCAGCATGGTCCACAGCATGGCTGAGACCAGAAGCCAGACCCTCTGTTCCCATTCTGACACTCATTCCTCTGTATCACAGTATCACTTCTGTCCCCATCCCCAACTGTATGCCCTGGGTCCTCCCTAAGGTTTCTCCAGAGAAGACAGTCTGGTTTGCAAAATCTTAAATTTCAGGGACCTGACTTCAAGCTGACTGCCATCCCATGGTAGTAGGCAATGTGGTGTCTTGAATCCATCTTGAAGAAGCAAACCATTCCCAAAATTGTGTAGGTATTGCCCCTCCCATCTTCTCTATTCTCTTGATTTGTGTCACCATAACACTATACATCCTTTAAGGAGCAGTTGGTGCCATTATTAGGAGAGGTGTATGGGGAGCTTACATTGCTTTTCTGGTCGTTTCACTTTTAAAAAAATGTGTACTTTTGGCTTGTTTTGCTCTGTCACTGTCCTATTAGTAGCCAAAGGACCCAGGTGGGTCCAGTCACTCTTGACATCTAGTCATCAAAGATTAAATCTTTGATCTGACACACACAACTATTGAGCATCCAAGTGCCAGGTACCATACTAGGTACCGAAGACAGAGTGGTAAAACCAATGGACAAAATCTCTAACCTTGGAAAGATTGTATTCTAGAAAGGAGAGGCAGACAAATACATAAACAGAAATTATAGTATATCAGATAGTGAGTGCTGTGGAGAAGAGTAAAGTAGGGAAGGGAAACTGCTGGGTGAGGGGGTAATAATTTTAAACAGTGAAGTCAGGGCAAGGCTGCCTGGAAAGGGACATTTGAACAAAGACCTGAAGTAGGTGAAGAGCAGGCTGTGTGGAAGCTAGAGGAAGAAGATATGACTTGCCTAGATCTAATAGCCCATAACACACTGGATCAAAGGTGAACTTATAGGAATTCTGTTATATAGCAAATGCAGGGGAATTGCAATAGGACAAAAGCCAAGACAGGTGCCATTGGATAGTGAAGGACATCTCAGCATGGCACAGTGCCAAACCGAGAGGTCACAGCTCTCTGCAAAGGATGTGTGTATGCTCTATGTAGCTAACAATGGCCCCCACTCAGGGTTGGTCAGTTAGCTCCTGGGCCTCTGTAGGTATTTGGGTTCATGACTTTGAGTTCTAATATCTGCTATTTTGAAAATACCAAATGTTTAGAAAGCTGTAGGAGTGGGATCCAAGGAATGTTTCCAGATTTCTGCTCCTTTATCTGGAATCCAAACTAGTTTCCCATCCCTTTTGCTTTTCCCTTATTCTTAAGCCTGATCTTCCACTAGGTCAGTGGAGCTTCCTGTGTTGAGTATGTCTTGATGTTCCAAGACATGAGACCAAATGACCCATGGGGCAAAATGCAAGGATGGTGTGCACATGTGCACGTGTGTTTGTGTGTGTGTGTGTATAAATTATGGGAGACCTATAAGCAGTAGGAGTATAAACCAGAACTTGAAGTCATATTTATTAATTTAGGTCGGAGGATTAGGGAAGGAAAACTTATAAAACTAAAAAATTAATCTCCTTTGTTAGTTGGTTTATCTCTGTGGCCATAACCCTGTCCCTTAGGAATACACTTTTCAGACATAGGTAAAAGGGAGTGTTTCTTGCCTGCTGTGTACCCTGTTGAATTAGATGTGTTTTCTGTCGCAGTCATTCCCCCATTAGGTGTCTGGGACTGAGAAGATTAAAGCTGGAGATGTGGTTTGGGGTCATCACTGGACAGATGGTGATCAATGCCATGGGAATGAGTGCACTCTCCCTGAGGGCATGAGTGTGCAGGATGATGGGGCTGGGCTGATGCAGATCCCCTATGGACGGCCACCTGTCGTCAGAGTCTGAGAAGTGTGTGCACAGTGGAAGTGGAGTGAAGACATTTTTAAGAGTTAATCCTATCAAATGCTGAAGAGGGGGCAAGAAAGGTGCACGCCAAATGAACCCCCTGAATTTAGCAGAAGTTCTGAGTGAGAAGGCCAAGGCCCTCTGACACGAGCACAGCAAAATGCAGGGAAGGCAGCTACAAGAAAAAAACGGTCACAGAAGCAGAGGAGGGAAGGGTCAGTGTGGTGCTTAATGCCGCCATAACATTTCCAATGTCTGTGAATAGCTTGTTTTTGTTCTTCTGCGTGGCGGTTCAATGAAATCAGAGAGATCGCTCTCACATTAGTGAGCTCTCCTTTGATGTAGCCCACTTCTGTGGGAAATCCATTTCCGAGAGGAGACTCTGTTGTGCTCTGTTGAAAATCAGCCTCCGGGAAACTCATATGGGAATTCTGAGGAGAAAGGAAAAGCTTCTAGGGGGAGATGTTTTGAAATCCTTTGAGCTGCATATAATCAGTGCAAACTTTACGTGTATATTGACTGTACATTAAGAGCACTTTAAGCAGTAAAGACCTCAAAGGCACTAGTCCATTATGAGAACAAACAGCAATTTAAAGCAATATTTTCCCAGAGAAAAGAATCTGGAGGAACAAAGATGCCAGAGTTGGGGCTTTTTTTCCCCTGTTCATTTGTGAGAAAATGTGCTTTTGATTGATATCTACCAAAGACTGTGTTCAGCATAGCATATTTTTGATGGTTAATGAATGTTCCGAATAGTAATTTAAAACATTTGGGGTGGTGCCTCCGGGCACTTTTTCCAATACCTCTTTTATTCTTTCCAATATCTGGAACATGAAGACTAGAATGAAAATAATTGCACTCTCTCTCGTCTGCTCCTTTCCCATGAGTCTGAGTGCTCATACTCCGTGTATCAGCAAGACCTTCTATTCTCATGAATTCTTCACTTTCATTTTTAGCAACAGGGCTGGAACTTATTCTGTTTAAAGGAAGAATATGGCATCCTGTAGAAGACAGGACCCATGGTGTATCCAGTGTACCTCCTTTGGCATCTTTTTCTTTGGAATTCTTCTACAAGAGGGATGTGGGCAGATGTGTTTATAAAAATGTGAGGTTGCATTAAAGGAAAAAAACCCCTCAGTTTCTAATTCAGGTCAATGTACTGAAATGAAAAGATTTCTCCCCCCATTTTCACGTGTTTTTCTTCTTCCTGTTTTTATTTGATTTTTGCAATCACACATTTTACCCTGGTGGCATCAGATAGCAAGACACCACACAGATGAGATGCTCCTGAGGACTAACAGACCATGACAACTTAATAGCATCTCGATGATGTGTCCAGCTTATATCTACTTAGATTTGTATACAGCATAATTTCATATGTAACTTAAAAAAATAAAAATAAGAAACACCGCCATTATATAGCAGACCACTAATTTCAGGCTTCATTTACACACAAGTAATGCTCTACTCTTAAATAAACATTAAAGAGCTTTCTATTACACTCTGTTGTGTGAAAAACATTGGTCATATAATAAACTAGCCAGCTAAAATATTTGTTGTTAAATTAGATGAAGACATTTAATAAAAAGAAATGTGTGATAAAATGAAAGAGCCAGAATGCATCATTCCTTAGCACTAAGATATATTACCTCTTTAAGATGTCACAAAAGTATTTCAGATACTGTACAATATTTTCAGGGGCATCGTTTCTAAACAGCATGACACTTAAAGCGTGCTAGAATCCTTGAAGGCTGCACAACATTCTCTTTTGCTGTGGTTTCTGTTTTGCTATTAGAAAACCTGAGGAACAGTGAACATTAATAATCATAAGCTGCCATTTTTTGAAAGAGTACTGTTTGCCAAGGGAGTATGCTGGGGATTTTGCATATATTATCCCTGATACTGTCAGTAATACCGTTCCCATCATACAGATGAAAAGACTGAGGCAGAGAATTTAAGTAACTACTCAAGAGTTTATGACTCATAGTGATAGAGAAAGGATTCAGATGCAAGTCCATTTGTCTTTAAATTTAAGACCCTTTCCACTCAATCAGTTACATTAGAATTTCTAGTTGTGGGTTCCAGGTAATAATACTGGAGATTCTAGCACAGAGGAAAGGCTATGCTTGCACCATGTTGTCTTTCATGAGAACAAATAAAGAAGCCATCTTTGACATTTGGCATATTTGTGGGGTTTAATAAAGAGATGCAGACAGGAAAAGAAGGACTCATCCTTCCCATTCTTTTCAGGTTTCTGTTTGAAGTTGCTTCATTCCTTCCAAAGAGAAGAAGGGATATATTATGTATGCAAATATGTGTGTGTGTATATGGGACACTTGCTGTGTGTGTCTCTTGTGTCCTTAAGAGTGGAAAGCTATTTAAAATGACAGATATGTAGATGGAACATTTATATGGAAAAATATGTGGAAAATTTTGGGCAAAGCTGGGTGCCCTCTGATAACAAGGGCCGAAGAAAAAAGAACCGAAGCATTATGAATATAGAATATAATGTTGAATAGGTTCATGTCTGCAGTGTCAGAAATCTCAGTGCGTGTATGTGTGTGTGTGTGTGTAATCTCTGTAAGCCTAAAAATTAAGAGCAGAAGTCACTGGGTTTGACAATTGAATGCTTAATCTCCAGGTCTCTGAGCAAAGGTGGTAGAAGGCCATTTTTGGGGGGAAATGGGTGAGTGGTAGGGATACAGAAGGACTTGTTCTTATCTCATCTCACATCCTTGATATTTGAAGTTTAGGCCAAATCTTATTGTGCAAGAAGCTGGCCTGTGTTGAAGATGTCACAGATTGTCAATAAAGGTGATTCACCATCTAGAACGTTTAGTTTCTCTCCTTTGCTTTCCGTGGTTTTCATAATAATGGAAAAATCCTTTTCTACTTTTCTCTGTTGCCCAACACATGAACCCCCCCCACCCCCAAATAATCTTATTTATATCCTTTTTTAATATTCTGTGTGGCTCTACTCCATACCCTGCCTACAAATCACCCCACCTGCAATTTATGGCTTTGACATCCATGGTTCTTTGCTAAGCCTTGGGAAATTAGCTATCCAGCCAGAACAGAAGGGGCCCTGGTCCTGAATGTCACTAATACCACCAACACAGTTGGCTTGGAGGTGCTTAACTGGGTTATATTGTTAATTTATGTGGAGTTTCAAGGTAGGCTGATACTTCAAGTCACCAGGTGGGGCTAAAAGAATTTAATGTTATCATTATTCCTGTTTCACGAACTGTTGGTTGCAAGGAGATTCTGAAACTTTTAGTTGTTTTAATGCATATTCTTTTTGTTCTGTAATGGGAAAGGATTGCTACTGATAGTTAATTTGACCTACAGTGAGTTTCCAAACATTAGGCATAGACAGATTTTACTAGGTGCACAGAAATTTGTTCTCTGTCTGGATTGGTATAGAGCTTAGAAAAGTGCATGGTCATTAGCAGGACTGGAGTTAGAGACATGGTTAATCATAGAGGTGTTAGCCTGAGGAGTTACTAGCCAATTTAGGGTCCCTCCACTTTCTAAACTAGAGTGTTCTTTGATTCTATTAATTGCAGGATGAATGAAAATTTCAGGGTAGTGAAGAGTTCCACATGGTACCTTATTCACTGTCAAGGATAATGCTAACAAAGTATTTCAGTAATCCCCCCAATTTTTCCAGCTTTCTTCCTTATTGTGGGTCTTTTCAATAATTCTGTGGGTGTGGAGACCGGAAGTTGATGTGCCCCCTTGGTGACGGGGCAGAAGAGGGCAAAAGGGAATCTCATGGCCAGGGCTCTGGGCAATTGATCAATCTATTCATCGAGAGAAAAGGGATGGCCTGGACCTTTTATAACTTTCGTGGTGTATAATTTTAACCGCTACCTAATCCAATTGTGACTTCCCCCCATGATGTCCTTGTATGATTTTCTTTGAGATAAGAAGGAGAAAGTTCTTCTCTAATCTATTTAGGAAGAAATAAAGATAAAGCAGGTAGGAATCCTCTACAAAGGATATCTGCAAATATTGTTGCTTCTTTCTCAAAGCAAGCAGGCAGATATCTTATAAGAGAGGGCACCATGGTCTTTGGCCTTCCTTGCTTAGTATGACATTACTCTCCTGTGTCCCCACAGAAAGGAAAAAGTAATACTAAAGTAAGGCTAATGGGATTTCAAGCCCCGTGGGCACCAGAGGATAATGCCATTTGTAGATGAGCTTCCCATTGGAAGAGATGAGGGAAGAGCTAGTAAGGTGGGGAGGGGGATGAATAGTCCAGGACAGGTGGAAGCAGAAGCTGCAGTCAGAGTCTGAGACACCCACTGGGATTGTCCCCAAGGCACCTTTTTATGCTTCGAGACTGCTTGCCTTCCCCTTCCAGTGTTTTATGTTCTCTCATAGGCATAGAACCCCAAGAAAGCTCATGGACACATAACTCAAATAAGCAAGATCTATACAATGCCATTGAGGTCACTGTGCCTGCTTTTCATTGGTTTTTCTGTTTGCTTTCCATTTGGCCTACTTGATTCCCTTTATATTCTGGGCACGTAGAGAAATGCATATTTTTGTAGTGGGCCTGTTCTATCTATATTTGAGTTTTCAGGAGGGCATGCCATTTGGAAAAGTTTTACTTAGTAATAGTGAAGGAAAAAAAGACGACTTTGTGTTTGAAGTAGTAGCCTTGTTTCAATGACATTTAAAAGATGGATGTTCACCATCGTGCATCTTTCCAGGCTAAGAATCCAGCGTATCTTGAGAAGATGAATGTATTAGGGAGGCTGGTTAATACATTATCTTTGTTTTGCTGCTGGCTAGCAAGGGAGAAGTGTTATGACGGCCAATAGGTTGTCCTGCTCTTGTTTTTATGTTCATGTAAAGTATCCAATATGCTGAACACCAAAAATTTCCTATGGTACTTTAGTTCCTGGAGGAAAATAAAAGTAGAATGGAAAGACTGAATGAAACATAACCTGGCATTTTCAAGCCCCTTCCCCTCATTCCTGAATGAATCAGAAATAATTCCTGAATAAATCTCTTTTCATCTGTGCCCGCAGATGGGGTTCTCTGCGGGCTGAAAATAGTGTGTTCATGGCTTCATTTCGGTAGCTTTTAGTCAGAGGCCATCTGAGGTGGGAGTTTAGAAATCTGAAGACAAAACTGATTTGCAAGAGCAAATTCTCTCATGAAGACAGGACTTTGAATTTGATCATTTATATTTGATCAGATTAAAAAGGCAGAGAGGACTTGGAGATAGTCTGTGTTTTGCTTTCGGAAGCTGAGGGAGAAATGAATTGCTGACAGGTTGGAGCCATAATGATGAGAAGATGACTGTTTGGCTATTGTGCTTTTAAAACAACTTAAAGTTTGGGAGAATACTTTAGAGGTAGATAAAAGTATTAAGACCATTTTAAACATTCATCTCCTCTCCTTGCTCAAGGCATGCTGTAGATACAAATCAGAGAGAGAATATATACGAGTTAGGACGTACTGTTTTAAAAGTAACAGGAAAACCCAGCTCAAACTGTTTAGCCAAAAAAGGGGATTTATGTCATGTAATTTTCAAAGGCCGAAGGTATAGGACGGGTTTCGAGGGATATTTGGTCCAGAAGGCCATGGTGTCATTAGGACTCTGACTTTACTGCTTGTGATTCTCTTGGCCTGCCCTCTCTGGTGTTTTGGTGCCGTTCAGAGTCCGGCTTCCCTTATGGTAGCACATAGCAGCTGCCATTCCGGGCCTCCTGTCCACACAAGGCTGTCCAGACAAGGTGAATGTGCCCTTGTTTCTTCATTCTTAGGCCTGAGATTCATTCCATTGGTCTACTTGGTTGGCTTAGCCCAGGACACACGCTCGCCCCTGGAGGTGAGGCTGGAGTCCTCATTCCCAGAGCCACAGAGTCTCAGATACAAGTGGGGAATGCCAGAAAGGGCTGAACGAATGCTTTGGAGACGACCCCCAAGTGTCTCAAGGCACTAAGGCACCAGGATTAAGAGCCTTGTAAGTTTCATAGGCCAGGGAAAGAGGGCTTCAAGTTCACTTCCTTCTCATCATTCCTTGTCTGGATTTATTTCTGATGATTGTTAACATCATTATCTGTTCAGTTCAAGATACCCAGACGTCCAATCCTCCACTTTACTCTGGAGTGCAGTGTGGTATTTCATTGTCAACCACTCACTTGGCTTTTTCTTTCTTAACTTAAATAACTCTTGGTGCAATTTAAAATCCCATTTTTTTTTCTTATTTAATAGACACTGGAAAGAAAGGACAGCTGGCCTAGCCATTATATCTGATACCCTCATATCTGTTTTCAGTGTTTTACTACCACTTTTATTAGTTTTGCCTCCTGATGTCATGGTAAGGTAAATGCCCTTGTTTTCTGTGGTCTCTAGCTCACTGAATTGAGGCAGGCTTAACTGACTTTTCTGAGGTCGTACTCTCAGTTACAGGGGAGAGGTGTATTAATGACCACAGCTCCAAAGTTGTAGGAGTTGGCAAACTGTAGCCCATTGACCAAATCCAGTCTGCAGCCTGTTTTTGTAAATAAAGTTTTATTGGAACATAGCCACATTCATTCATTTATATATTGTCTGCAGCTGCTTTCATGACTGTGATTGCAGATTGAGTAGTACAACAGATACTATTTGGCCTGAAAGAGCTAAAATATTTATTATCTGGCCCTTTACAGAAAAAGTTTATTAACCCCCCAGATTGAATGAGCCACATTCTTCACTTTAAAAACTATGAAAGATTTCACAGCTCAGTTGTAGATTCTTCCCAAGCCTTTCTGGGTCTTTAAAAGTGATCAAAGAACGTTGGAGATGGAAAAAATCTGAAATGATTCATCTAGCCCTGGTCTTTCATTCCACAGATGAGAAACTGAGACTCAGGGATGATGCATGACTTATGCAAGGCTCCAGACATATTGGAGGGGGATGAGAGTGTCCTCTATCTTCTACACCTGGGTTTGTGTGCCGGAAGAGTACCTGCTACCAGGAAGGAGATGAGGTCTGAGATATTTTAAGGAGAGTGTCAAGAGGAGCAGTGAAGCTCTGCCACTTACTGGTTTGGGCAAGTTATTTAATCTAACTGAACCCAATTTCTTCATCTGTAGCATGAAAGTTACAGTAGTCCGTGCCCCCTGGGGTTATGCTATGAGTGAGACATCCACTGTAAAGCACATAGGAATAGCTCAATAAATGTTAGCTGGGGCTCTTATCATCATCATCATCATCATCATCAACAACAACATTGTCATCATCATCAAAATCATCAGCAGGCTATGATAATTAGTACACATCCTTGCTACTTTCTTGCCTGTCTTGGAGGAAGAGGGGTCACCCTCCTCTCCAAGACTTAAATGCCCCCTTGGGAACTGGATCATTTCTTCTCAGACCTTATTATATCAGTTATCCCATTTTTTTGTACCTTCTTTTGCTTCCTTTACACTATTCTTTCAAATTACTAACAAAGTGCTCAAGTCTTAAATAGTGTCGTAAAGGCATTTCCATCACCTATTTCATTTTGGTACAGTGTCATGTTTCTCCCCTTCACATTGCTGCCCCGGTGGTTTATGTCTCACTTTCTTTATACTCCCTTGAGTTCCATTCTAAATCCAACTCTTCTAAAACTGTCCTAGCCGAGGTCACAGACAAATCTGTATGACTATATATAGTCTTCATCTGTCCCAATCTCATGTAGCATTAAAAACTCTTGACACCCTCCTTCAAGGGAGACTCTTTTTTCCTTTGCTTTTAAATCATGATCTTATTTTGCTTCTCTTCCCGTTTCCCGATAAGTCTCTTTCCCAAATTAGCCCCCTCTATTTTGTGTATAATGTTTTCCAGGTTCTGTCCTTTGAAGCTCTCCCCAGCAGTTGTATACTTTGTTTGCCGTGTCTTCAATGGCTGTCTATGGAGCTGATAAATGTCCCTATCTGAATGTAGCTGTAGAATTTATAACTTCCCAGACACTTCTCCCAAACTACTCTTCTACTTAATTCTTCTTCCTCTTCTTCTTCATCTCTCATGATATTCCAGTTCCTAATATATATCAAGCACTTGTTATGAATCATGTTCTGTGCTCAGGGCTTTAAAATAAGATCATTATTAAATAAACAAAGCCCATACTTTGTTCATATTTCCTTAGTTTTTATCTTTTTCTGTTCCAGGACTCCATGCAGGACATCACATTACATTTGTTAGTCATGTCTGCTTAGGCTCTCCCCTTGACTGTTGACAGTTTCTCAGACTGTCCTAGCTTTTGATAAGCTTGATAGTTTTGAGGAGTACTGGTCAAGTAGTTTGTAGAGTGTCCCTCAGTTGGGATTTGTATGTTTTTCTCATGATTAGAACTGGGATTATAGGTTTTGGGGATGAAGATCATTTTCATCACATCATATCAAGAGTGCATATTACCAGCATGACTTATCATTGCTGATAGTTAATTTTGATCCCTTGACTGAGGTAGTGTTGGTCAGGTTTCTCCACTGTAAAGTTACTCTCTTCCCCCTTTCCATACTGTATGTACTCTTTGGAAGGAAGTTACTACCTGCAGCTCACACTTCCTCAGTGAGGAGTTATGCTCTACCTCCTTGAAGATGGAGTATCTACATCAATCATTTGGAATTCTTTGACACAAGAGATTGAGCTATTATCCCCATTTAGTTATTATTGAGTCATTTAGTTATATCAAGTTATGTCAGTATAGACTCATAGATACTTATTTTATACTTTGGTTATAATCCCATTCTACTTTATTTTGTTGTTCCCCTTGTTCTAGCTTTGGCCATTGGGCACTCTTTCAGTTGGCTTTGTTTCCCTTTGACACACTCTCATTGTGTGTGTGTGTGTGTGTGTGTGTGAGAGAGAGAGAGAGAGAGAGAGAGAGTGTTTCTTTTTGGAGCACCTTCTTATTTTTTAGCACCACAAAATGCTCCAAGCTCATCTTATGTATTTCCTACCCTGGTTCTAGAATCAGCCATTTCTCCAAGGAGCCCTGGCTCCTTTTATTGGAGAATGATATTAGAAATCAAGATCTGGTTTCTAGGTATGCCCTTTTTACTGGAGTATCATTTCTTTTAGGCCTGCTAAACAGACAGAGCAGGACCATATATGTGTGTATACTAACCCGTGTATATACAAATACCTGTAACTATTTCTATGTGTGACCATCTGTATACGTGTTAAGCTAAACATGAGTTTGATGCTGATGTCTCCAGCTCTAATCCATTACCACATGGATCATTTTTGACTTCTCCCTTTGCTTGTTGATAACCTCCCACTCCAGTAATGGCTTCCACCTTCTCCACTTCATTTTTTTTAATTGTTCAAGGCCAGTAGACATTCATAGTGTTATCAGAATTGTTAATCCATATCCCTGTGGGAGAAATCTTTATCAACTAGAGGACAGTGCTAATGTACAGTTTTTACTGCCTTTTAGGCTTATAGACCACTCATTCCAGAAGTTACTTAGGTTGGCACTATTTTTCCCTATCTGCATGAGGAATGTTTCATACATTTGTAATACAATTAGATTGTTGTGTTACTTTTAGCATTCCATCTTGAGATCTCACCACCCCTAAATGATTTGTCAAAAACCTCTATATGTTAAAGTCACATTTTGTGCTGCGAAGTTGTATGGTTTTTGACAAATGCATGGTGACATGTATCCACTATTATCTTATTGTACAGAATAGATTTACCACCATAAAATTTCCTCTGTGCCTTATCTATTCAACACTCCCTTCCCAACCCCCTGGCAACCATTGATCATTTTATTGTTGCTATACTTTTTGACTTTTCAAGAATGTCATATAATAATTTGAATCATACGTATATAGTCTTTTCAAGCTGGCTTTTTTCCCCCCAGTTAACAGTATGTCTTTAAGATTCATCTATATCTTTTCATGTCTTGATAGCTTACTTCTTTTTATTGCTGAATAATATGCCATTGTGTGGAGGTGCTACAGTTTCTTTACTCATTCCCCCATTGAAGAACATCTTGGTAGCTTTTAGTTTTTTACCAATTCTGAATAAAGCAGGTTTTGGTATGGACATAATTTTTCAAGCAAGTTAGGTGAATCCTTAGGAGCACAATTGGTGAATCATATGCTAAGGCTATGTTTAACTTTGTAAGAGACTGACAAATGGTCCTCCACAGTAGCTGTACTAATTTTGCATCCCCACCATCAGTAAGTGAGAGTTCCTGTCACTCTGCATCCTCACTAGCTATTGGTGTTGCCCGTGTTCTGGGGTTTTACTCTAATATGCATGCAGTGGTATCTTGTTTTATTTAAAAAATTTTTTTAAAGATTTTATTTATTTATTTGACAGAGAGAGAGAGATAGCGAGAGCAGGAACACAATCAGGGGGAGTGGGAGAGGGAGAAGCAGACTTCCCGCCGAGCAGGGAGCCTGAAATGGGACTCGATCCCAGGACCCTGGGACCATGACCTGAGCCGAGGGCAGACGCTTAACGACTGAGCCACCTAGGCGCCCAGTGGTATCTTGTTTTAATTTGCAATTCCCTAATGACAGATGATGTGGAACATCTTTTCATATGTTCATTTGCCATCTGTATATCTTCTTTGGTAAGGTGTCTGCTCAGATATTTTGCTCATTTTTTATATTGGGTTTATTTTTTTATTGTTCTTTGTATACAGCAGTCCCCCCTTATTGGCAGGGCATATGTTCCAAGACCCCCAGTGGATGCCTGAAACTGAAGAGAGTACCAAGTCCTATATTACTATGTATTTTCCTATACATACATACCTATGATAAAAGTTCAGTTTGTAAATTAGGTACAATAAGATTAACAACAATAATAATAAAATAGAACAATTATAAAAGTATGTGGTAATAAAAGTTCTATGAATGTGGTCTTTCTCTTTGTCTTCAAATATCTTATTGTACTGTACTTACCCTTCTTCTTGGGATGATGTGAGATGATACAATGCCTACGTGATGAGATGAAGTGAGGTGCATGATGCAGGCATTGAGATGTGTGTTAAGCTACTATAGACTTTCTGACTCTGTGTCAGAAGGAGGATCATCTGCTTCTGGACTGCGGTTGACCACGGTCCAGATCATGCAGAAAGTGAAACCATGGATAAAGAGAGATTTCTGTATTTTGGATACGAGACCTTTATCTAATGAGTGTTTTACAAATATAATCTCTTACTCCGTGGCTTGTCTTTTCATTTTCTTAGTGTCTTTTGCAGCGAAAATTTTAATTTTAATCAAGTCCAACTTGATTTTCTTTCATGGATCATGCTTTTGTGTTTTCTTCTAGAAGTTTTATACTTTTGCATTTTACATTTAGGTCTATGATCCATTTTGACTTAATTTTCTGAAAGGTGCGAGGTATGTGTCTAGGCTTTTTGTTAGTTTTTCATATGAACATCTAATTGTACCAGTACCATTTGTTGAAAAGACTGCCCTTTCGCCATAGAATTGCCTTCATTCCTTTGTCAAAGATCAGTTGACCGTATTTATGTGGGTCTATTTCTGGGCAGTCTATTCTCGTCCGTTGATCTGTATGTCTATACTTTTGCTAATACCACACTGTCTTGATTACTCTAGCTTAATAGTTAGCCTTGAAATTGGGTAGTGTGAGTTTTATAGGCAGCATATTATCACTTAAAAATATATTTTCAGTAAATCTTTAGTGACATATAGCATACATGTAGAAAAATGGTGAAATGATAATGTATGGCCTTATAGAATACATTCAAGTAAGCAGCACCCAAATCAAGAAAGAACATTAGCGTTTTCAGAGCTTCCTTAATTCTCCTTCCAGTTACTAACCCTCCACCCAGTGATAATCTTTATTTTGACTTTTAACAACATTTATTAGTTCGGCCTGTTTCTGTAGGTTATTTAAATGGAGTCATACAATACGTACTATTTGGTGTCTGGCTTCTTTCTTCAATATTATGTTTGTGAGATTTGTCCACCTTTTTGTGTGTAGTTGTTGATTGCTTATGCTTATTACTGTATAATTTTCCATTTTATGAACACACCACAATTTATATATCCATTTTTTCTGTGGTTGGAAATTTGTATTATCTTCAGTTTTTTATTATTACACATAGGAACAATATAAAAGTCTCATATGTATCATTAAGAGTTTATATGCACATTTCTGTTGGGTATATCCCTAAGAGAGAAGCTCCAAATCATAGGGTATACATATGTTCAACATTGATGGATATTGACACTCAATTTTCCAAAATGGTGCTCAATTTATATTCCCACTACCAGTGTGTGAGAGTTTTTGTTTATGCGACATATATTCTAATCCTCAAAATATCTCTATGTCATAGTTACAATACTTTATTCTCATTTTACTTTTGAATAAATCTGAGTCTTAGACAAGGTAAATGAATTGACCAAGGTCATGTACTATTGATTTATCTTCAAGGCAGTCTGAACTCAGCCCACATATACTTTTAATGATTCTTCTTTCTTCCTCTTGTAGGTTAAGAATGCTGTTATATACAGATGGTCTTTAAAACTTCCAGAGTTCATTTTAGATAATGCTGAATACCAGCCCAGTGTACGTCAATTTCTACTATGGCCAACAGATGGCGCTAACAGTAGTTTAAAACTTGTCACTTTGAGCTTTGAACAAATGAACTCTGCTACAGCCTCTTAGAACTGGTCTTTCTTTATGTTGGTCTGAGCTGATCTAAAAGCTAGAAATCTTGGGGTCATTCCTCTTTCTCTCCCACCCCCACCTAGTTGGACCATAAATCCCATCCGTCTTACTCAAAAGTAATTCCTGAATATGCATTCCCCATCCATTCTGTCCTTCCTCTGTGTTTTAAATATGAGTCCTGTATTCATAAATAAATAGCACTCATCACAGATAGCAATTTATGTACCTACCATGCCCTGCTGTGTTTTGACTCCTCATGGTAGAGACTCAGTTATATTTATTGTGTGTCCTGGGCTCTAGCATAGTGCCTGGCCCAGAGAAGGTGCTCATGTTTAAGGATCGAATCAAGTTCTCTTGGCAGACACCAAAAAGTTAAAAATGACCATTCTTTGCTGCCGTCACATAAGCTCAAAAAACATTTAACTTGCCCTGTCTGCCCTGAATGGCCTGGTATCATGCTCTGACCTCTGGGAGAACAGAGCTCATTATTATTCAGATCCCTGGCCCAACAGTATGGCTCGTTTGTGCATTCCGTCTCTCTCCTGAAAGACTGGAGATAAGCCAAGGTACAAGGTCATTTCTTTTTTCTAGGGTGGTTGCCAGAGAGGTTCTGGTGGCAGACTGTAGGCATGACCAAATTGTCCACTTACCGTGGTTCAGATTGAATTGTTGGTAGTTAAGGACTGGGAATGGGGTAGGACAGTTTGAGATCAGGCTGCAGAACCACCAAGCACAAATCTATCCCTGTATGAGAAAGAGCTGCCCAGTTATTAGACCACTTGTTTGTGGGCTAGGACTTGCGCTTTCATCACATAGCTTTATACATTTGGAAGAGGGTAGATAAAAACATTAAGCACAGCAAATTTAAAAAATACTTTCCTGCCCTGATCTTCTCTTCCATCCTCTCCTCACAGTTAGAACTTTTCAAGGTTAGTGTTGATATTCTCTACCACTCCTGTATATCACTATGTTGGGGTCAGAGCCAGACTGCTTGGGTACAACTCCTGAGTCTGCCGTTTTCTATATCTATGACCTTGGGTAACTTACTTAACTTCTTTGAGCCTCAGTTTCTCATCTGTAGAGTGGGTTTAATAATAGTGCTTTCCTCTGGTGGTTGTAATGGGGATTGAAATGATTTAATATATAAAAAGCCCTTGAACAGTGCCAGCTCATATGAAGTGAGCTTGGTAAATATTGACTTTTTTTTTTTTTTAAATCAAACCAGATACAGATATTTTGTGATGCTATTTAGAGCATAGAAAGCATTTCATTTATTATTATGTTTCATGTTGTGATAGCTTTTATTACTGGGGTGAAAATCGCCAAATGTAAATGAACTTACATCTGCAATATTTTTCTCGCCAATTGTACTGGGTACTTTCTCCACTCTTTTCTAGAATAGACTCCTATACTCTCTCAACATGTCATAATAATTCCTTATGTTTGTATGGCATCTTAAAGTTTACAAGCTACTCTCACCTACAAAATCTCATCTGAATCAGAAATCCTTGCAAGATGGGACAAGGCCTGTTTTATATTCATTCCTCTGTTATTTAAGAGATGAGAAAGCTGTGTCTAGCTGTGATTAAGGGGATTTTGTGAGATCTCAAGGCTGGTGAACGATGGGGCTGGGCCTGCCATCCTTCTTGTTCTGGTACTTCCCACTCATTGTCAGGTTCTGGGAGTTTGTGGATCATTGGGAAGCTGCAATCAAATACCTAGGTGTCCATTAAGAAAATATGTGTATGTACGATAGCTTCTACCCAGAAATTAGGTATTAAGACTTCTCGTAATAGGAAAATGCACATCCCAGGACACTGAATTTGAAATAAGGGATGGCAATAGAAGTCCCAAATGAGTCTATGAAAGCTTTTAAAATTTTGTGTTTGCTAAAATAACTTCATACAACACCATGAATAAGGACCATATTGGTGAGAGAGTACACATTTTTAGTGGGTAGAAAGGTAATTCCAGGATTGCTCTTCCCAGTAGGAGTGGCTTGTATGTTTTTTTTGTTTATTGGTTTATTTTTGGTAGATATAATGCATACCACAAGGGTTTTTTTTTCCCTCCCTGGGTCTGCTTCACCAACCAAATGTTCAATGCCTTTCTGGTTTTATGACTCCGAATTATTGGTTTCTGCCTTCCTGGGACCCACATCTGTCAGCCCCTCTTAGATGTCTCTCAGCTTTCTTCCTTGGCTCAGACACAGACAGAAGGCAGGAGAAGTCTCCATTTCTCTCACCCAGGGCTTCCGGTAAGACTCCTTTTCTTTTTCTGTTATTTCTTTCACCTCTTACTTATGTCTTCAAACCCCAGGACATCTTTATCAATTTACCTGTAAAAGACTGATTTAGCTTATTTCAGAACTAAAACCCCCACTATTTCAGAATAAAAGTATGATGAGTGCCATAATTTTGAGTAAGATTTCACTCAAATCAGTGGAACAAATATGCATCCAATTTCTATATATGCTGTCATACGTCCTCAGGAAAACTCCCTTTGAGGGCCTAGAACTTCATAATTCATCCAGATTCATTATGATTCAGTTCCCTTTTCATGAGAAGCCTGTGGAATGAATGAAGTATCGCTATTGTTTATCATTCTTTTTTTTTTTTTATGTTTTATTTATTTATTCATGAGAGTCAGAGAGACAGAGAGAGAGAGAGAGAGAGAGGCAGAGGCAGAGGGAGAAGCAGCCTCCCCGCCTAGCAGGGAGCCTGATGTGGGACTCGATCCCAGGACTCTGGGGTCATGACCTGAGCTGAAGGCAGATGCATAACCATCTGAGCCACCCAGGTGCCCTTGTTTATCATTCTTAATTAAGGTCCCCCATAGTTTTCTGTTTTCATAACCCCTCCCCACCCAGAACTGTAATACTAAAAGTCTCTTAATGGAGCTGTGTTTGTGTTTGAAAAATGCTTGCTAGCTCTCAGATATATCCCTGTAAGAAAGATGAGGAGAAATCTCTCCCATTGTATTGCAAAGTGGTTGAAGCAAAGTTGTCATTGTTGAGCTCAAGAGTTCTGAGCAAGGAAAGCGGTGAAAGAATCAGCATCTCTCTCCCCTCCTCCTCCAAAATGCAGTGGTGGGTGTGATTGTGTGCAGTCCACGCGTCCCCTTCAGGCCCTCTGTTTACCAGCTGCAGCCGGTACGGGCCCCTGACAGTTCCCAGATCTCATTGTCTTTCCCTAGCTGCTGGCTGTTAGGAGTGGCTTTGCTCAAGGCCATGATGGCTCCCAGGAGGGACGGGGTAGCCAGCATCCAGTGACTTTGCCTCTAGAGCACAAATATCAGGCCCCCTGCCTCCGTGCAGGACGAACTATAAAGGACCCGCCAAGGTTTCAAAGTCGCCTGTGGGGTCAAGAGACTTCTGTTCAGAGTATCTCAGGTCAGCTCCCCGCCTCTGCCTGATCCTGCTTCCTCCCCTTCCCTCCAGAGTTGATCCCAAGGGCATGCCCAATAACCCTCTTGCACACAAATCTCAGAGTCTCAGAGTTGGTTTCCCAGGGAACTCAGCCTCAGACAAATAGTCTGCTTATCTGTGCAGTGGGTTGGCTGAAAATTGAGGGCAGTGTCCCTCAGTGTCCACCCTTATTGCCAGGCAAACCACACTGGCCCAGAGCTGTTCTGACTCTTAAAATCTGCACTTGGCAGTGAGCTGAAGCAGTGCTCATGACATCTGGACGTTGCTTGGTGTGGGACTTCATAAGGGATATTGGCAGTATGCAATTGTTTGATATCTCTTAGTGAAAATTTCTCCTTGTATGCTCAAAGAAAACAGAATGGTATAGCCTACAGAGACCTAAATTTGTACTCTAAACACTGTCCTCAGTGCTGAGATTGGGCATTCAACGGTGGACAGAAGAGATATGGCCTGGTCCTTGTGGCCGGGAGAGAGGCCAGTCAGGAGGTGGTTGTGCTATGGCCAGATGTGCTCTGACAGGGGCAGCTGGGCTGTCCTGTGGGATGCAGATGAAAGGCGGCTAAGCCAGAGTTGGAGGGGCGTTACCTAGAGAAGGCTGTTTTGTAAACGCTGAGAACTGGGTGTTGGGTTGGGAAAAGTCCTGTGGGATCTTGTGGAGGTGGCAGAGGTTTTATGGAGAGGCTTGGGAAGAGATGGGCCCCTGGCAGTTTGAGTAACTGGGAGATGTCCATGGGCACGGGGTGGGGGGGGCGGTGAGGTGACAGCAGGCGGTGGGGCGGCGGGGGGTGGGGAGTCAGCAAAGGTCAGAGCCTGTGGGACTTAGGAAAACAGGTTAGAGAAACTGACCAGGATCCTCAGAGCAATGGAGAAGCATCAGTGGATTTCAGGAGGGGAGTCTCCTGACCATATTTGCTTACTTCATGAGTTTACTATTTGGGAACTGAATTACGATCATTTATAATACAGATTAGTAGTATAGTCATGTTGACTGAAAAAAATTGAAGCCAGTGCCCCCCAAGTAATCAGAATGAGGGATTACTCCCCTCAGTGTGTACTGGTTGTGAGAGGCCTGGCTTTAAACATATGAGTCCATTTCAGGAATTCCAAGGACAGGAAGCAGAGGACGTGGCAGCTGAAGGTAGATATGTAAGCCACGGGCACTGAAGCAGCCATTGCTGTGTGTGTTTGTTTGTGCCTGTGTGCATTTGGGTATGTTTTCCGCTCTCTCTCTGGACATCTTTTCTTTTCAGTGTATCTTTGTCTCTGTTTCTCTCTCTCTCTCTCTCTCTTTTTTTTTTTTTTTTCTAACTTTGTGTCTTTGTTTCTCTAATTTCTCTCTCCCTGGGTTTCTTTCTGACTCTCTGGGCAAGGCAGGCACTGTAAGCATGTCTATTAATGAAATTCCCCTGCAGGCAATTTCCCCAAACCCCTTCTTAGCTAAGAGGGTATTCCATCTGGTTTACCAAAAATGCCTGGAATGACATAGCTGAGTGGTTGTGAGCTCCCAGACTTCACGGGAAAGGACTTTTCTGTTGGAGATTGTTTTAGGACTGAACAGCAAGCATAAATGTTTTTCTTTCTGTTATTTTATTCAGGTCTAAGCTTCCGTAATTAAAAAGTAATTATACTTCCCCCTGAGTAAAAACTTGATCTAAATTCAGCCAATGTGCTGACATCGGTACTCACCAGGAAGATTTCCCCAAACAGATCTGCTGTGGATGCCCCAACCCAAACCCCCCAATGAGTCCCAATTTTTCTGCAGAAACTCATTCTCTTTCAGATTCCTGGCTGGTGGGGGAGTAACTGATGGCAGATATTGATCTGTTAAGAACAAATGAGAGAAAATGACCAGAACAAATGAACGTTGGGGAACCAAATCATAGAAGTTTGTCCCCATCAATATTCCCATCCCATTCAGCTGTTATTTTTGAGAAAATAGTAATAATAATAATAATAATAAGGGATATTGAGTGATATAGTTGTTAACGTTTGGGGCTTGTTTTGTGTGAAGATATTATTGGAGCCACTGCTTCTCTCTTGATGTTTGTTAATGTATTTTTTTTCCCCAACTTCCTCCTGTTTGAAGTAAGATGTTGCTTCACTCTGGCAATTTGGATTGCCTAATTGATGTTGCCAAGGAGGAGGCCTCTCTTGGTTACTGTGTCACTCTTCTGCACTTGGAACTGTCTCTAATCCCTTTAATGATTATCTTCACGGCATGCAAGCACGTCTGATGCTGAGAGTCGAATAGTAGCTAAGGACACAGAGTGAAATCTTAGCTGGAATGTTCGGGGCCTGGAGTTCCTTGAACAGACTGCTTCTTGATTAAGCTGGAATCCTCTGCAATGCACTATCTCATAGTCATTAAATGAAGTTTACTTAAACATTTTTTATACAAATGAACACCTTCCCAGGGTGATGAGGCTTTGGAAGGGGTGTAGGAGAGAGAAAAGGAGTTGGGAGAGGTGGCAGGCACTAGGGTCAGATCTGTCATAACTAGGGTGACCTTAGGCAAGTCCGGCCCTCCCTGGGTGTCCTCTGTCAAAGGAGGTCACTAAGGTCCTCTCCACAAATGTAATATTCTGGATGGATGCATTTGGAGACCTAATCTGAGCAAGTTGTTCTCTCTCTTAAGCAGTTCAGTTCTCCTAAAATGAGATGACAGAAAGAAACCATGTCCATGGAGTTGCTGATTCTCTTTCCTTGACTAGGGGTTAATTGATGTGTTTCGCATTTCAGCGGCAGAGGAGTGCTATTCAACATGTTATTCCTTTTCTCATCATCCAGCAAATGGATAAAAAGATGCCTGCGTATGTCGGTGTGAGTGTGTGTGTTGAGGGAAGGATGGGTTTGAAGGAACTGAGAAAGAGCAGTTGTACCCGCAGAAGGTGGTGTTCAGCTTAAGGACCAAGTGGCAATTTTCCCTTCTCTTTTCCCACTCTGCTTCTTACATCAGCTTCTGTGCAACAGCTGCTACCTTCTAGAATCCCTCCACCGCCCCGTTACAATTTTCTAGACCTGCCAGGTGGGAGTTACCTACCAAAACTTTTAAAAATCTCTCATAGGTCTCTGTTGCTCATAGTCTCACTCTGTACCTAGCAGGTCCTCAGTAAAGACTTGTTGAATGGAACTGAATAGAAGTAGGTTTCAAATGTTAGCTCTTAGATGCAGCGACTCTAAGAAACCCCAAGTATTGACATCCTTCGGGGTAAGGAAGCCTCAAGTAAGCAAACGGAGTTCAGAGAGGAGAGCAGCTGTCTTTTGTGCTGCCAGATCTGCGGACTCATTCCATTGTTATTCTTCTGAGCGCTCCAGGCAGTGGTACATTTACTCGCTTTTGCCAAATTTGTAAGGAGCACCTATTAATACTTCTGAATTGTTCATAGATGAATGGCTTTCATCTCTACTGTCACCATCCTGTGACAAGCGCCAGAGTTTCTTGCCAGCTCTGCACAGTAACCTCCTCAACTCGTGGTTTGCAGACTTTGAGAGGACTTTGTTAAAACACAATCACTGCCCCCACCCCCAGTTCCTGATTTAGGAAGTCAAAGGGGGGCCCCCGAGAATCTGCTTTTTCTCAGTTCCAAGGTGGGGCCGTTGTTGCTGGTCCTCAGGCCTCACATGGAGAATCTGTGCTCTCAGCAGTCTCCTTGCCTCCTTTTTTGGCCTCCAGAATCTATCCATGTAGAAGCTAGAATGATCTACTAGCAACAAAGTCAGATGGCTTTGTCCCGCCTCAGTACCTCCTCATGTCCTCTCTCGGCCCAGGAGGCCCTGTGGATCCTGGCTTATGAGGCCACAAGGGCTGACCAGTTGCCCTGCCCCATCTGTGTATTCCCGATCCTTCTCCCATCTTACCTGCCTGCCTGCCTCGGTTGGTGCAGGAACCCAGCCACACTCCTGCTCTTCCCGGCCTCCAGTTCCTCATGTGTTCTCGGCTCTCTGTAGGAAGCCTTCTTCTTTGCCCCTTTGCCCCCTTTTCACCTGTTAGTTCCTGTATATCCTGTCCGTCTCAGCAGCTGCTGCTTCTTCAGAGAAGCCAGACCTGACCACGGGAACAAAGGTCATCTACCCGCTTATTGTCTTGCAGAGAAGCTTTTTTTTTTTTGTCTTTTACAGTCTTTAGCATACTGTTTTAGGATATTCATTTCTGATTTTGCTTTATGAATAGCTGAATTTCTGTTTGGGTTGGAAACCTCCGTGAAGGAAGGGGCCATATATGTTTTGGTCGCTGCTGAATTTCCAAAATATAGCAGTGCCAGGCACGTGATAGTCACATGATAAACATTTGTTCAGTGACTGGACAGATGGATGGATGGATGAGGTTCTGGAATGCTTGGGAGTTGTAGGAAAAACTTAGAGGAACAGGAAAAAGAATTCCTGCCATGTAGCATTTGGCTACAGCTGTGTACACTGGTTTATCTGTCAATGAACATATCCAAGGTTTATTTTTGAAATTTTTGCTTAAGGACTCAGAATTGCCTGGTGCAGTCAGCACCCCCACCCACTTTGCTTCAAAACATGTGTGTCCCTTGAAACTCCTTTCTTCAGGCAATCTGATCCTGAATTTAATAGAACCATGTCTGTGACTCAAAGAACTGGTCTGTATATCTTTGTATTGTAGTGCTCTTTATCCACGATCAAGTCAAAGTTTTGAGAAAGCATATTTTTGGCTAAAAATAACAGGATTCTTTCAGAGATAGTTTTGTGGGATTTCAAGTGCCTTCCTTTTGGGGGTTGTCACTTGTCCTTTAGCATGAGCTATTTCTCTGGGGACATTTTCCTTTCTTAGACTCCTTTCCCTCCTTGCTTGTATCTTTTCTGGCCAATCCTCTCTTCCATGGAGCTTATAGCATTCCTTGGAGTTCATGGGTAGGTTGGATCAAAGCAAATTCTCAAATTCTGAACCTGAGGCTGTTACTTACTCATGTACTTTAGGACAGTCCAGCCTCCCTGCCTACATATTGAATCTCAGTTCATCTCTTCAGTTGTATGGACTTGAGGATTTTCAAAGGAGCAAGCGACCACATGGGCAAAACTGTCAAATTCAGGTACCTACAGGGTCAGGCCAATTGTAGCTGGGGCAGATGAGGCAGGAGTTCATGGTCTTCACCATTCATGGTCCATGCAGAGAGGTGGTTCCATAGTGATATATATATTTTTTTTATCTCCAGGACTTTGAGGTGTGTTCAAAGAACTGGGCTTCAGAGGTACGTGTTTTCATATGGAAATAACTGTTTGAATTTGGCATTGACACAATTCACCCAGGTGCGAAGAAAACAGTGTCAGGTACTCTTAACAGGTAAAACTGAGTTGGGGAGCCAGAGAGAGATTTCATGCACCTGGAGTTAGAATGATAACCTCAGATTAGGGTTGTCTGTTCAGGGTTTTTTGTTTTGTTCTTTGAAATAGCATGTTTCCTCCTTGTGGAGAATCACCCCTCCCCCCGTCATTCCTTGTGGTTTAGGAGCTTATTGTTGGAAGATAATGCTGTATGGCTCTCTTGCATTTTTGCACATCTTGTATCATCTGGAAGATAGAGACTGGGTCTCCCTCCAGTTGAAGGATTGGTTTATTTTCTGACCAGAATAATGAAGACATAATTCTGGGATGAAGGGTAGGCAAGTTCACTAGCAGCACCCAGTCATGAACCAAAGCAATGCAGAGTTCCCCAGAGAGTAACATGAGTGCAGCTGGAGAAGACAGGCATGGGCGGGCCGGGGGAAGGCTGGACCGTGGGGATGCTCTGGGGCTCCCAAGGCTGACCCCACATCAGGATGTTAGGAATTTGGCATTGTAGAGCTTTACATGTAATAGAATCTAAATTGTGGGGCTCGCTCTTATGCCTCTGAGATCACTACCTGAGCTAAAACCAAGAGTTGGATGCTTAACTGACTGTGCCACTCAGGGGCCCCATCCACAGTGTTCTTGTACCAAATGGCCTTTTACCTTTCTAGTAACAGTTTCAAGTGGTGGTTGGAGAAGGTACCTAAAGAGGGAGTAGATAAAGCTTATCAGTTGTAGCAGGGGATATTAATAGATGCAAAGGGAGAATCAGAGGCAAGAAACAAAAAAGTGAACAAAGGATCAATTTAAATATTAAACCTTTTATGAAATGGACCTATGCAAGGGTGTTTCAATTCATTTTCCAGACTTTTTTCTGACTTCTCATCCTGCAAACCATGTGTCTGTCACCTAAACAGTGCTCATCCCTGTCCAGGCCTCCTCCCTTTCCCTCTGTTGCCTGTGTCTACTCTTGTCTACTCCTACTTGCACACTCCACCTGAAATAATGTGCCCTTCCCTGCCTAGCTCTCTGCATCTTATCTCACCCTGGCCAGACACACCCAGGGCTTAATGAGACCAAATCTCTTAGGATTCCTGAACCTAATTCCAACATGACGGGTGGTCCCCATTTGCCTTCCACCCCGCCCCCCCCCCCAACAAGATCAAGCAGTTCTCAGACACCAGCAGCACGTCTGAGAATTCAGCTCAACTCTGACACTAACTAGCTGGAGACAGCATCAGATTCCATAGGCTAAGGGGTCAGTCCTACAAGACTGTCCTCTACCCCCATTTCAGATGCCAGTTGCAAGCCCTGGGCTGTAACTGTGCTTCTGCCCCACCAGCAACACATTGTAGGTTCCAATGACATCCTCCTTAGGTTCTTTTAATTTGCTAGAGCAGCTCAGAGAACTCAGGGAAATACTTATGTTTACCACTTTATTCTAAGATATGCTAAAGGATACGAATCAACAGCCAGATGAAGAGATGCACTGCACAAGATATGGGGAGCTCTGTATGGGGTACAGAGCTTCCATGTCCTCTCCAGATACACCACTTTCCCTGAACCTCCACATGTTCACCAACCCAGATGCTGTCCAAACCCAGTCTATTTGGGTTTTTATGGAGGCTTCAATACATAGTCATGATTAACTAAGTCATTGGCCATTGGGTGATTCAACCTCTATCCCCTCTCCCCTTTGGAGGTAAGGAGATAGGACTGAACATTCTAACATTGCCATCACATGTTTGGTCCTCCTGGCAACCAAGCCCTGTCCTTGGCTGGGGTCTGAAAGTCACCTTCATTAATAACAAAACACCCATGTCACCTTTATGGCTCTGAAGGGTTTTCAGGAACTGAATAAAGGCCAAATATATATGAGAAATATATATTGGTCATCTGAATGACCAAATATACATTTCTTTTAAATCATTATATTGCAGCCTGGATCTAAATTACCACCAAATTCATAAATCCCATCATCCTTCCAGTAGGTACCATTTCTTAGTTTCCCTTTGACCCAAAGGAATAAAATATGTTGAGTGATGCTTCTCACCTTTCTCTCTCCCCTCCCCCTTACTCTCCCCAAGTTAATTTTCAGATTAGTTTCTTGAGACTGGCCCTGAGACATGTCTCTAGTGAGATGAAGATATATACAGAGTACACAAAAGTTGGAGTCTCCCCCTTTTTTTTTTCAGAAGAATTTTCACTTGAGAGTAAAATTTTAATTGGACGTCTAAACTTCCAGATAAGCTTTTGTTCACCATTTGTCATGAATTTACAGGGGGAAGGGAAAAAAAAAATCAATATTCTACAGTACTTCTTTCATCCAAAGGCGGTTGAAAGACTTTAGCTGCAAAGTGAAAAGATCAGAAGAGAAACAGATTTATAAAAAAAAACGCCCCCATCTTAGCAATGTCATTTGGAAGAACAGACCCTTTCTGAAGCAATTTCTGATCTTCTTCCCAAAGGCGATCACTTTTAATGGGCGACCATGAAGATGAGAAGCAAGAAGAAGAAGGTACAAAGAGAAAAATGCAGAGTGCAGTTTTCCGTTCTCTGCAGTTTTGGGGAAAGAGATCCCAGCTGTAAACGTGGACAATTTGCAAACATTTAAGCTGGACCTTCTGCGAAATTTAAATGCCTTTGCCGATCAAGACAAACAGCGTCACCCTCTGTTATAATTCCAAGCAGCTGGGAGGTAGAATATAGAGCTGAAGTTCCCAAGGCTTGCTTTAAGGGGCCCCTTCTTAGGTGCCCACCAGATTTCTCTGTAGTACAGTGATGTAGTTTTATCACTTTGTCATCAGTTGTGGCTTGATGAATATGTTTAAGAATTTCTTGGTTTCCTGCTGTCTGAATCCTCTGGCATCATACATGAAATGGTTTTCTTTTGTGCAGTAACTGCTACCAATTTGCTCTATCAAAACCCACTTTCTTATTTCATGTAAAATAACCCTACTTAAAGTTTTTAAAGTTTCAGTGTTATCAACTTAAAACTTCAGTCTCCTATTTAATACCTATTTCTTCATCTTACCCATCTTTCCTCCCTCCAAACTTGTGGCCCTGGCTTCCTGGGAGTGGAGGGTTTGGGTCACACTCTGTTGTATAACACACTTTTCTCAACCTTTTTGTAATGACCACTTTGATGTCGGGTCAATGAGGAAGGCGATGAGATGAAAATGTTGCCTTGCGTGTCCGCCTATGGTGGGGTTGCATGACTCCCCTTGGTTGAAAATACCTGCTGACCTAGTTCATGACTTATTTTATGGGCTCCTTGAGGATGGCTGGTGACTCCAGTAGGCCCTCCCAACAAAAGGACCTCCCTCCTATGTGGCTTCTTGTACATGACTCAACCATATATTCTAGCTGATTCCTAGTTAGAAACATCACATCACATCGCCTTACCCAATGCCTGTGCCTGCCCAGATTGCGATACAGTGTTACCTGGCATTGGTGACGTTTCCATCTTTGTGGCCAACTGGCAAGTTCAGATCTAACCTACATATATCTTGGGAACAGGAAAGTTCCCAAGTTTTCCCTTCTTACACCATCTCTACCCAGTGCTCCTTGCCTTCCTCCAGTGGTACAGTGACTTACTATCAAGTCCAGTGACTAAGCATGTGGTATTGGGGGCACACAGTGTCATCTCTGCTCTGCTTGAAGCCTCCCTCCCCTCTCATTGTTGGGGTGGGGAGAAAGCTTCTCTGAGAAATCCTCCAGTGCCTCAGCCTCCTTTCTTTCAGATTTGTTCTCCATTTAGGTCAGCAAGGTAGGTGTAGGGAGGCATGGGCTGGAGGGGACAAAGGTTAATGTTGGTTCTGCTGAGACTTGTTACCTTTCAACAAACCCTGTGGGAAGGTGGTTAATTCTTTGACCTTAGAATGTGTGAAACTAGGTGCATCTTCTCTCAGTTACAAGGAAAATAGCATCATCCTTTTATGCTATAGTTATTGCCTTTGACTAAATAGAGAAAGAGTGAAAGGAACAGTGTTGGAAAGAAGTAATGCATATTTTCCTTGTAATGGGCCAGGAAATTCGGTGACAGAAAACTCATGGTTATGGAATACTGAGACCTTTAATGGGAGAGACTAGTCTTCTCCCCAGAGCCCTGGACAGAGCCTGGCACACGCTCTGGGTAAATGTTGAAAGAAGGTTCCAAATTGCCAAGGAGTTAGAAGGCATTGGTGTGATTTTGCTGTGGAAAAGTCTGAGATGAAGAAAAAGTAACCTTGGCAGAAACATATTCTCAGTTTTTCTCCCCTCCTCCTTCTCTTCCAGACCTCCAATGTTTATTTCCCCTGCCCTGCCCGCATCTTACTGTGCAGTGGGAAAATTGGAATTGTTTTTGAAGTGACCATGAATAGTGATGATTGTCAGTACTGAATAGTTATTTCGAAACCTTGGATTTAGTGTGGTATGGCAAAGTGAGTGTCATAGGCCCTCACATCTGGAGCATAGTGACTTAGGGATATTCACTGAGAACTAGTGGTTCATGGCTCTGCTGAGGAAGGAAATAAATGTCAAGCAGTACTTACCTCTAATACTGGGCAAGAGGGCCCAGTCCTGTCCGGGCCACACACTTTGGAAGGCCTCAGGTTCAGCACACATACAGTGTATATATTTGGTAAAGAAAACACGGTGCCTCTGTTACTCAGGATTTGGTACTCAGCATTGGCAGGTAAACATCAGCTCTCATGACTGTAATACTGTTCAGGCCCCAGGGACAGGCTTTCCCACATCTCTTGGCCATTGTTCTCAAACAAAGGGTGACTGTATCTGAATGCCATGAGGATTTGTGGGTTGTGCTATCAGAAACTGGGCACTGCTTTTGAGTGTGGGGAGGATTTGAATAGCAAAAGCACTTAGGTAAGACAAAAGACTAATTAAATTGTAAAACCTTTTTCTCAGCATAAGTGCGGTAGTTTATTACATTAGCAAGTATTATTTTTCAATAGTACTGCACATTCATTTTCTTGCTTTTCTTCATGGTTCTGGAGGTACTTGTGAATTAGGGAGCTCTTTGCAATGGATGCACATGGTGAATGAAGCACATTTTGCATTATTAACCAACTACTTATCCCCAAATCACAGGTCTATCAGCGGAACACCCAGATGTGTGCAATAACAATTAAATTCAGTTGTCTCCAATGTTTTGCTGACTTTCACTTGTATAAAAACCATAACTTCACACACATTTAAAATTTTATAATTATGAAGTATTTCTCAAGGTAGGAGAGTAGAACGTATTTTATTTACTGATTCATTAGCTTTTATTTTATTTTATTTATTTATTTTTTTAAGTAGGCTCCATGCCCAGCGTGGAGCCAACACGGGACTTGAACTCACGACCCTGAGATAAGACCTGCACTGAGATCAAGAGTCAGACACTGAACCCACTGAGCCACACAGGTGCCTCTGTGATTCATTAGCTTTATACAGAACTTAAAATATTAAGTATGGAATGTAGGTTTTCATTGGTATTCTTGCCCCTGCAATATTAGGCGTGGGCCTAATTTAAATCGTCAGGTCATACTAGTTGCCTCATTAAAAGTTAGCTTCCTTGCTCTTCCCTAACCTGTTTGTCATTCACAGTGGAAGGAGAGCTATACCTCTGAAACTCTGACAACATTTTATGGAGGTGGGATATAAGATGATGGCTAAGGTTTTTCCAACTTTAAGTAGCCTAGTCTCTTCCCATGGAGTTCAAGACAAATTCTTCCTTTAAAAAAAAGGTGTGTGGGGGGGAATATGTGGTCTCTTAAATGTTCTGTTTGTTGGTAAGACTCAATAACAAACAGGCCAGATTTGGAATGTCTTACTATATATTTAAATATAGTTTTTTCTCCCCAGCATGGATGCAAGCCTAGTCGGTTAGGCAAAATACGCATTTTGTCTAACCATTCAAGGATCGTTTCTGTCTTTAACAACAGCTGTGGCAGCAGTAATATTGACAGATGATGCGGTAGCACTTTACAGTGCTTGACGTGCTTATGTATATTTTACCACCTGTTAATGAGTTAAGGAAGAAAACTGTGGCTTCTGACGTTTTGATAGATTTAGTTGCAAAGTTAATGGCAATGTGGAAGGGTTTACATCTCTATTTATTTTTATATGCTATTAACAAACTAAGCCCAGACATTAATTTCCATCTGGGTTATGCATTTCAGAACATTTTAAATTTTGTTTTCTTTTCATGGAAATGAAAACATAACTGTAGTCTTCAGAGTATGTTTATGCTGTGATGGTTTATTTTTCATTCGGCAAATCAATAGCTAAGTCTCTGCGGAAAGCATAATTTAGCGATTAGAGTGTTTGACCTTTAATTTTTCATAAATCTTTGGGGCATTATATTTGTTGCTCATAATGGTAGGTTTGGGGTCTGTATCCAGCTACATAAAGGGAGACAATGGGAATATAAGCATCAGGCAAGTTGTTGAAAAATCTAGGTTCTGGGCCCCACTTGACCGTTCCTGAGCCTCATCTCTTCTGTCTGCTAGCAGTCATATGCCCCATCTCTGTGACATGGCTGTTGTGGTGAACAGACTGAGTGATCTATGTGAAATACTTTGAAAGCCGCTCAGTAGGGCAGTAAAATAGATCAAAAGTAAATGATATTATTATAGACCAAGGTGAGCAAATGATGGCCTGTGTATCAAACCTGGCCCTCCATTTATTTTTGTAAATAAAGTTTTATCAGATCACAACCACATCCATTTATTTATGTGTTGTTGATAGCTACTTTCACGCTACGGTGGCAGAGCTGAATAGTTGTGATGGAGGACCGTATGGCCTGGAAAGCCTAAAATATTTGCTAGTGGGCTCTTTGCAAAAAAGGTCTGCCAACCCTGTTATAGTCCATAGATTATTTGGTTGGAATTCTCATATGTGAGGAAGATATAAACATCTAATGTCAGTTTTTAGGAAGAGCTGTAATCATCTGCACTTGATGAGGGAAAGCTCTTTAATGAGGAACAGCAGCTGATAAGTAAAGAAGTAATGATAGAATTAGAAAATCTCCATTTTTATAGTCCCTATGAAATAATTGATCCAGACAAGGATTGTCAATGGTTATTAAAACCTTTATATAAAGTATTCTTGGGAAAAAGTATACTCATGCTGAGTGAAAGCACGATGGTGCTGCAGATCATTTGCTAATTGTAAAAGGAAAAGCATAGCATTTATAAGGGAGAGATCTACTTTATTACATAATCAAACTTATCACTAATAGTGAGACAGGCAGATGTGATGTGCCTCCTAACATGATGCAATATTTTGAAAAATCATCGTCTATGAAGAGTTCTTGTCAGAAATGGGTAAGGTGAATTTAATCAAGACTTAGACATAATTTCCAGTTTATAGGCAATACTGAGAATATAGGAATCATTTAAATGACACCGAAAGGAAACATTCAGACAGATTGCAAATCAAAAATATAGAGTTTCCTTTAGATTACTAGAGATAAAACAGCCAAATATAATGTGGGAACTTTGACTGGGTTCAGTGTGAAAAAAGGAAAGCTATAAGAGATATTACGGGCCAGGTGGGGAAATTTGAATAGGAACTAGATTTTGAATATTATTAGAGTATTATGGTTAATTGATAAATTCTTGTTACTGTGATAATGATATGTGGTTATGCAATGTATGTTGAAGTTTTTTGAGTCACTTTCAAATTCTTGGGACAAACATACACAAAAACACATATATATAGGGGTGCCTGGGTGGCTCAGTCCTTAAGCGTCTGCTTTCTGCTCAGGGTCATGATCCTGGGGCCTGGGATCGAGTCCCGCATCGGGCTCCCTGCTCAGCAGGAAGCCTGCTTCTCCCTCTCCCACTCCCCCTGCTTGTGTTCCTTCTTCCGCTGTGTCTCTGTCAAATAAATAAATAAAATATTAAAAAAAATCACATATATAAAACATGGCAAAATGCTAACAATTCAGATCTAACTGATAGGCATATGGGAATTCATTATAATATTCTTTCACCTTTTTTAATTCAGTAAGCAATTATCGTTTGCCTACTTGGTGGCAGAAAGAACCCAGGGAATTGGCATCTACTGGAGGGGAGACATGGGTTCTCGGTGTGCCGTAGTATTCTCTGTGGTGTCCCCTGTCCAGTCCCTCAGGTTAAAGAATTAGAGGGAAGCATTCTCTTTTCATGATTTTTTTCCTGCGGATGTTCATTCCTACTGGTGATTCACCTTCTGGCTTAGGGAACCCACCCAAGCAATATTTTTCCCTTACAAAACTTCATCTTACTAGCTGTCACTTACCATTCCAGCCTGTCAGAATCGTTAGAATTTTAATTCACTCACTCAGTCTGCGAGTTCTCTTTCCCAATCTTGTGACATCTGAATGGTCATCGAGTTTGCTTTCTGTGTTTTCATCCGAGTTGGTAATGAAGATACGGAATAGTACCCGCTTCCAAGCCTTCTAGTGCATGCTCCCTTCCAGGCTGTCATGGATCTGCTCCTCAGCTGTCTTGGGGCCCCATGATTCAACCAGCTTACAAATACACCCTGCCAGCTCTCAGAGCCCCTGTGAGCCACTTCAGATCCTGTTGGCCTCAGCACTTCTTCGAACTGCTGCTCTGACCTGCCTGGTTGTGGGCTCTCATTGGCTCCCATTGGCTCCACACAGGTGGCTGCTCTGTTGGCTCTCCTTCCTCTGTTGCACTCCCCAGTTTGCTCACTTCTATTTCCCTTAGACCCACGCTCTACTTTCTGGAAAGTCAGGTAAGGACAGATTCCCAGTGCCCCGAGTCTACATGGCTCCAGTGTGTCCCCAGGAATGTGCTAAAGGACTGCCAAATGCCTTTCTCAAGTCAGGACCAATTTGGGTGGTGTCCTCTTGAGTTATCCAACCAGCAGTCTTTTAGTGCATACTCATGAATATGAAGGCCACATAGTACAGCAGGAGATCAACTCTTCTAAAATTTAATTTTGTTCTGTGCAAATTAGGGATTCAAAATGTTTTTAAAAACAATACCGTGGTAGTAATATCTTTTCTGTTTTGAAAAGCCACAGACAAGTATTTCTTCTGAATCAGTGGTTCATGATGAACTCTATGTGTACAAAGGTTCTATTTCAAGTTTCTTCTTGCTCCTGCTATTACTTTACTTTTTTTATGCATCCTTTTATTCATTTTTTTTCCTGTTATTTTAAACATTTCTAAAAGTCAAAGAATGTGATTAATGGACTTAAAAGTTTTTGGTTATAAATTAATTTAAAATATCATTACTTTTAACATATACATGGCTAAACCATTCATATCTTAACAATTTAAAATATTAAACTGTAGCATTTTAAGTCAGTAATGGCTCACTGGGAGGTAGTATAGAGTAGTGGTTATCAGTGCATATTTTAAATGGAGATTTTTTGAGTTCACATTCTTTCTCTGCCAATTAACTACCTTTCCTTCTGGAAATTTACTGTATTTAATCTCGCTGTGCCTCAGTTTACTCATCTGTATAACCAGCATGATAATATCAGTACTTACTTCATAGGGTTCTTATGAAGATTGAGTGAGTTAAAATGTATAAAACAATTATGGAAGTACCCGGCAATTAGTAAGTGCTCAGCAAATGTGAATAGATGTTATTATGATTATTAATTATTATTAAATTTATTATTACCACTACTACCACCATGATGACTCCTTTTCTAGAGGTCATTTGCCATACTTTATAAATCTACCTATAAATGTGATGTAAGCAAAAATAGTCTCCTGAGTAGCTAAAATAGGTGTCATAAAATTATAGTACTAAATGCAAACTCCTTATTTAGATCTTCATTCGGAGCTTATTTGCTCTTATGCTGCATTCAGTGCTAATGGGTTTCTGATCTATTTTTCTGAATCACAAATGATTGGAAGCATCTTCTTAGAAAGCTGGGGGTGGGGTTGTTGCTGAGGTATAATGAGAGAAAGCTCTGCTGTAGTGGGTGACAAGTCACCATAAAACAGGAGTTAATACATTAGATAGTCATAAGAACCCTGAGGAATGATGGTCATGAATATTAACTCACCTAGCAAAAATTTATTGAGCACTGACTTTGTGCCAGGCACTGTTCTGTACAAAGAAGATACAAAGGTGGATGCGATTGACAAGGCCCTGACCCTCAGAAGATTATATTCCATGGTTGGGTGGGGAGAGGGGGCAAGTACATATATTTGAACAAGGCAGTTCCAGAGCATTGGAAGTTCCAAGAACAAAGGCACAGGGTCATGTGGTAGAGAGCTGCCGAGGTGAGAGAAGGCGTAATTAGTAGGGAAAGACTGAGGTGAGACCTGAAGGGTGAAAGCAGGATTGTCAACAGCCAGGGGACAAGTATTCCACGCAGAGGAAAAAGCAAGTGTGAGGCCACGAAGTACGAATGAGTTCAGTGGATTCAAGTTACAGCAAGAAGTCCAGAGAAGCTGAGATGTGGCTAGCCCAATTGGAGGTGGGGTGGTAGGAGGGGGAGCAGTGTGTAATGTGAGGTGATAATGAAGACTTTGGAAGGGCAAGCCCACAGGAGGTCTTCAAGTTGGCAGTAAGGATACGGAACTTTATTATAAGAGCAGGAGAATCCAGTGAAAATTTCTAAGAAGGAGAGTGATATGATCGAATGTATGTATGTACACAATATACTATATACATATATATGAAGATTGTCATTGCTAAATATAGAAGATACTGGGAAGGGGCGAGATTAGAAATAGATAAATGAGGAGACTGTTGCAGCAGTTTAGTTGAGAGACCATGGTGTTCTGAACGAACTAACATGCTGGCACTGGAAAGAGAAGTGCTTCTGTTTGAGATTGATTTTAGACATTGAGTTGACAAGATTCCTGGAGAGGTAGGAGGTGCCGGTGGGGGGTAATCAGCAGGCAGGAATCAGAATCAGGGCTGATTGCTGTTCTTTGTCTAGATGGATGGATGGTGGTCATACCACTTCTGCGATAAGGAAGGCTGAAGGAAGGGCTGAGAGGGATGGGGTCAAGAATGCCCTTTGGCCATGTTTGGTTTTGGAAGTTATTAGCCACATGGAGGAGTCAGAAAGGCACTTAACTGTGGTTCTATGGAAAGAAAATGAAGGACAGATGTCTTATATATGCCAAGACTACCTGAGGATTGATATATGGGAGAGCATAGGAATTTAATGAGGCTATAAGCTTTTTGAGATAAATACTGGTGAAAGTTGATATTGGTGTGTGAATTTTGAAGCCATCAACTACCTAATTAGGCAAGAGTTGATTTTAATATATTTATAAGGGCCTATTAAAGGTCTTTCTAAGTGAAGTATAGGCTTCTTTTATTAATAAGTTGGGGAAAATCCAGTTATTTTTCATATGAACACTCTGGTTCACTCTAGGCTCTCTGATATTTACTAAAATTAGTCTTTTAAAACTTTCCAAGAGCTCCTAGGCAAATTCTTTCCCACTTGTGCCTCCCTGTTTTTCCTATCTGAAGAACAGAGTCAAGTGAACTCAACCATCTCAAAGGTATACCAGACACTAAGTTTTTTTCTAGAAATCTGGGTCTAAGGGTCCCATTTAGTTAAAGCAACCACTGTGGCTTTTTTTTTTTTTTTTTAAGATTTTTTATTCTTAAGTAATCTCTACACCCAATGTGGGGCGTGAATTTATAACCCTAAGATCAAGAGTCAAACACTCAACCAACTGAGCCAGCCGGGCGCCCTAAAGCAACAACTCTTAAGAGGAGCTCAGAATGACTAAAATGTTTAAGGAATGGCAAAACTCTGAGTTTTATTATGTGCACTTACCATGGTGGGTAAGGGCTAGAATGCCAGGGTCATCTGGCTTGGGCCCAGGCAGATTGAGTTCCGTGTTGGCTGGGGAGTGTAGAGATGCATCTCCATTCATAGCTACAGCAGGTGAGGCCTTCTTAGATGTATTAATTGGCAAAACTGGTCCAGAACCTTTTCTCAGTCTGTGAAATCTTTGCTTCGGAAGGGAATTCTGTCCTTTTTTTTTTTTTTAATTTAAATTTTATGTGATATTAGGTTCTTAACAAGCAAACTGCCTTCCTTCCCCTGAAACCACCCTTGTAAGACTGCCTGCTGATTTATTTTGATGGTGAGAGCAGTGATTTTATTTTCTTTCACTATGTGTGGGATGGCTTCATGGCAGTTATGTTTAAGCCCCTTGGTGGGAGAGCCTGCTGAATTTGTAAAGGTGTCATTATTTACTCTTTTAATATTCTCAAACAGTGGCAGTTGCGTTGCTTATTTGAAATAAAGGTGTTGAATTCAGCACCAAGAGAGCTTTCTGTAGGCTATCTGTAGCAGGCAGTGTTTACTGTTTTCAGCCTCAGTTTCTTCTTGACCACTTGAGTCACGTGTTAACTGTTTACCAAATATTGACTCTTTCTATCAGATGGGGCACATTGCCTCTTGTGATGGTTGCAAACTCCTTGAACTGATCATGTCAGAAATGAAGGGAAGAAAGGAGTTTGCAGGATCAAAATAAATTGCAAGATCTTGGATCAGTCTCCGAAGACTGGAGAAGAGAAGATGAGCTCAAGTCTATCCGCTACGGCCAAGAGATGACAAATTTCTTTCTGCAACTAGACTGTTGAGCTGGGGATTTGTGGCCCATTAAAAAAAATATCAAAGACTGAGAGCAAACTTGATTTGGGGAAAACTCATAGACTCATATTTCCTTGGAGACTTTTCCAAAGAAGATGGAGATGATAGGCCTATTGCAGGTGGCCTACTCATTTTCTGAACCCTATTTACTCATCTGCTTCTGCTCTTCGTATCTGCCCTCTCACCAAGGCTGCTTCATTCTTTAAAATGGAATAAATGCTAAATCTTCCACTTTTAGTGTTAGTACCCTTGCATGCATTTAGCTTGAGGGAGACAGTGTATCTGGGCTTTTATACTGTCTTTACCTCTCAGAAATGTGGACCTGTCTTAAGTTTCTTCTTGCAAAGTGGAGACCATGATTTCTACCTCAGTGGCAGAGCTAAATAGAGAGGAGGCATCACACACCGAAAAGTGCATGGGCTTTTGAGGTAAAACAGACATGGTTTGCATCCAGGTTTTATTTGTTCTTGGCAAATTGATTTTGCCTCTCTGGGCCTCGGTTTCCCTATATGTATAATTGAGATAATGCCTATGTTGTAGGTGGTTGTAAATGAAATATGGAAAATAATTAGCACAGTGCATAGCCCCTAAAGCATGCTCAATAGGCAATAAATGCTATCATTGCAGTTTTTATATATATATCCCCTGGGGCCTGACTCTGAAACAACTTATGGTATGTCAAAATTCAGTATAAATTAGGCTGGCCTTGTGCTTGTCTAGACAACAGTGTATAAGTTAGCACCTCATCATATCCTGGTCTCGTAAAAAAGTTTCATAGCATCATCCCAAAGGCAACATTGCAGCAGGCCCAAGAATGTGTAGCCAGGAGGTTTGTCTCTCATGCAGAACCCAGCAAGCACCAGATACTTCTGCTGCAAGGGCATCTTGCTGGAGTTTGGCTGCCAGTTCTCGGAGAAAGATCTTGATTCAAAGGAGTCTCAGTGTCAGGATCACCGAGGCCAATGTCAGCTGAGTACCAACCTCAAGTGTTATTTTAGTCCATCTTTCATCTGTGAGCAGGTGGTTATAGATGGTCCACAGTATGGGCTTTGAGGTCCTGGAGTTGTCACACCAAGGAGGCAAGGGACATGGATGTATCAGCTCTTACCTGGATGTGCCTGGTTTCCCAACAGAGTGGCATCTATCCATGAGGGTTCTGAGGGCTGATTGATGTGGCATAAAATAAGTGTTCAGAAAAAAAATAAGGGGTCAGTAGACAAAAAATTTGGTAAATGAAAGGAATATATTTTGGAGTATAGAGATAGATGTAATTATTAGCTTCAGATCTCCTATCTCACACCCTATTTAGTGTGGTAATAATGTCAGAACCTTTTATTGAACTCCTGCCAGGTGCCCAGCACTATGCTTGGCACTTTATACATATTATCTTTAATCCTCCCCAAACCCTGCAGGGTCCTTGACTGTAATTCAGTGCTGCAGGTAAAAATAAAAACAAAAACAAAAACAAAACCCCGAAGCTCAGGGACGTGGCTGCATCGTGGACACAAAACTAGCAGAAGATCTGGGCTTCATTCAGACCCAGGTCATTAGGATGCCAAGTCTGGGCTTCTGTACTCTTGGGGTGATGCATATTGCATTCTCGGGGGAGCGGGGGAAGGCACCGTCTAGAATGATACTTTGAAAACCCTATCTCCACTGGGTTGATCTGAGGCATGGTGAGCTGGTGGTTTTGCCTAGGGAAGAAGTAACTTCGTATGATGCACTAATCTGTGCATTACAAGAAAAGGAAAGAGGATAGAGATGATGTTTAATATTTGATAAATGGTAAGGCATGGATACCAAGCAGTCTAATGATCCAGGGCTTGAACCTGAAGCAAGGGGCGGGGGGCTACCTTGTATGGCAGCTGTTAACATTTTAGGTGCTGAATCATGGGGAGGTACAGAAAGTTCCAAAAGAGAGACCAAAGGCGGTCAGGGTGGGGGAGACCTGGAGGGATTCAGGTACAGCAACCATTTTCCAAGTAGTTCAGAAGTTTTGTTTTGCTTCATTTTTTTAAGTACTTTGGTGTCTGGTATGCCAATACAGTTGCTTACCCGCTGAGCATCAGCGTTGTCAGAGGGGGTAAAGCTGGTGGGAGGCCCCACACTGCTTCCTAACTTGCCAGGTGATGAGTTGTACACCTGTCCGTGTTACTCTAAAGCCTTGTTTGCTTTTTAGTGAAGGGGCAGGAAGACAAGTGGCTCTGCCAGAGAATCTTTTGTCTGCCTCAGCCGTTCTCTTGTCTCAAAGCCAATATTGGTAGAAGTAGTTCTTTGTTTTTTCAGCATTGTTTACTTTCCAATATTTATATGGAGTTATCTATCATGCCCTACCTTGGAGCACTGTTTTATAAAGGATAAGCAAGTTTAGTTCCTTTGGCCTCTCCTAAATTTTAAATATGAGAAGAATTTTCTGTGTTCTTTTTTCTTCTACAGTGGTTGAGATTAGAGCCAACAAACTTCTCAGCCTCTCTGATTGTCTTCCCCATGACTGATTGTTCTTCCAGATTCATAATTTTACGGAAAATGTTCTGCAAAACACATTGATTTTTATTTAAATTCAACAATGCCCCAGTGTCCTAGATGATATTAAGTTAAATGCTTGGTTGATTTAAAATGCAGGAGGTGCCGGTCTTGTTTGATTTGGTTCCCAGGTCCTGCTTTTGTCCCAATTCCTTGTCTAACACGAGCGATGCAAGGCTGTAGGGAGTCGCTCATCCATTATGTTGCTTTCTCTCATCCACATTTCTCGTGTGTGCTGGGAAATAGAATAACTTTCTCACTGAAGCTTTCCCCAACCCTCAGCTTCTGGATTTTATGGTCTCCCATCCCCTTTTCCAATCCAGTAGGAAGCTCATCATTTGGCAATTTCCTCTGAAACATTGTGGTTCTGGAAAGTGACCCTGGATTGATCCCCACTAATCCTATCAAGCAGGGACCGTAGGACCAACCTGTCTCCCATTATGACCCATTCTTGATCTGAGCCAAATCCTTTGAAGGAACTAGACTGAAGTAGCCAGGACCACCCAGTGAGCACACAGGGATGTAGTATCAGACAGGCAGACACCTGGTGCCCATTCAGTTTCAGTAGGTGCCTGGATTTTCTATTGGCACTTAGGCCACAGGCAGCTAGATCCAGAGGTGCCTCTAGCCACTTGGTGACTTCATTTTCAAAACCAGACCCGAGGAACTGGTTAGGCCATCATGTCTGACTCACAAAGCACTGGGGCACAATATCTTGTATTTATAAGGCACTCCTGCTTATTTGCCAACATGAGTTGATAATAGTTTTATGCCTTGAATGTATGAGTGGAGAGATCTTACTGAATGGCATTTCTGAGCCAGATAAAGCTATTTGCTATTTAGAGAACATATTGATATAAATAAGGACATGAGTGTATTTGCCATCACTCTTCTCTAAAGGTGGAAGAAGGCCTTGATAGAGAGGGCAGTGGAATAGGAGCCGAGAGACGTGGGGCTTCACAAAGCTGGAGAGAACTGAGTCCACAGACTGCTTTGTATCAAGGTTTCATGGTAAATGAGACAGGGGTCATTCTCTGAGGATTTGAGTAAAGCTGAGATGTCTGTTGCCTTTATAAGCAAACTAGTTGGGTTGAGGTGGTGTGTGTGAGTCTAGAGGAGGTGGTCAGGCTGAGGAGCAATAATGCAAAATGATGGTGGGTAGATGAATGCTGGCATAGAGGAAGAGCAAGAAGCAGCAGTTCTTAGGGCACTTTTTTTCCAGATGGTAGTCATGGGCTTGGTGATCCCCACTCAGATGGGTTTCGGGAGGAGGGCAAGAAGAGAAGGGGACAGTATTTAAAAATCTAGGAGTCACGAATATCTGAGAAGGAAGAGGAATGGACTTACATAATGCTGAGTTGAGAGAAAGTAAATGATAAAGGCGCCTCTGAGAGAAGGTTGTCTCATTCTTTCTGCTCAAGTATCAGGAAGAGAAAGCAGAGGCCATACAGAGAGGGCCACCCAGGGAGAGACTCTGTGGTGCAGGAGACAGTTCCTAGAGCTACTCAAAGAGCTATTAGGGCAAGGTTCAACCAGCAATTCAGGATTGGGTTCAAAAGGAGTTGACTGCCGCCCATAAGAAGTATGGTGCTGTGGAAGCCTTGGTTATGGTCGCTGGGGCTGGTGGTAAAGAGACTTTTTTTTTTTTGCAATGACTAAGGTGCCAGAGGTGATGTCAGGCTTGGGATGGGAACAACCCCAGACTTGTTTTGGAAGGAGACATTTGAAGGAAAAAATGAGAACTACCTCTTAATATATATGGAAAGGCCATTAAATCAGTGGAGGTTCCAGGCTGTTTTCGCCCTCAGACACACCGGGCACTGGGTTTCCAGGGCACAGTCATCTTCTGCATAGCTTCCTCCCTCTCCAGCCAGAGTGGGTTTTTTTTTTACAAGTTCATTCCCTTTGCTGTGGGTTCCTCTGTTCCAGGGTCTCCCCTGGCCACCTTCTCCTCTGGGTCTGGCTACTGTTCACTTCTTCCTGGCCACCCCTGAGTGGTCAGCTTGACCCCGTCCTGCTTAGGTCATGTACTTTGTATAATGATACAAAAGAAGCTCTGAAGCTGTAAAACACTATTTAAAAATAAAATTCCAAGGGCGACTGGGTGGCTCAGTCAGTTAAGCATCATTATCGTTGTCATTATTATTTTTGTATACAAACAAATACTTGGGATTACACATGGATAAGAAGCATAATTGAGATTCAAGGGCCAACATTTTCTGTCCCCAAATTAGTCTTGCTTCGAGTTTCTACTCATTTGCACTGTTGGCTCAAACTTTCTGTCCTTTCTTGACTTCAGCCTAGTGCCTTCTCTGACATTTATAATCTTTACCTTTCTGGTCTCATCTGTTCACCCAAATATTTGGACTTCTTGTTGTGGCCCTGCCAATCAATCCCAGGTCTGAACGGTGTAGCACTCCGCTGGGTGTTCACCTCCTGGCTCTAGCACTTACTTTAAGCATGTGACTTGACTTTTTGGAGCCTCAACCATCTTTCATATGGTTATTGTAAAAACTATCTCATTGAATTGTTGTGAGACCTTAAAAAAAAGTACCTAAGTATTTTCCCCATTTAGAAAGTGCTCTGTCTTACACTGGTTTCCCTGGAAACAGACTCTGAGGTGGGAGAGTTACATGCAAAAGATGTTTTGGGGCAGTGGTCTCTGGAACCACATTTGTAAGGAAGTGAAGGCTGCAGGATTTGACAGAAGGAGAAGTTGAACTGCAACGCAATTGCAGCCCTTCAAAGTCTCAACCAAACCCAACGGGAGACTGAAATCAGGGTGATCCTTTAGAATTCTCAGAAGGGACCCAGCCACTGTTCCTGCATCAGGCAGTCATTAGGTGGGGGCTACCTAAGGGAGGCGGTGTTGCTTTGAGTATGCAGTTCACTTTGATGGAGGGCAACTGTTGGCGAGGCATTCAGCTGTGAGCTACACAGTAGGCAGCACTTCCGACAGCTGAGGAACTGAGTGCCTCCGTCCTGAAGGGATCTGGCCACACCCCACAGTAGCCGCTACGTGCTCAATAATTTGGGATGGCCTTTGCTCCACTCTTGGGCATCCATTTCCTTTCTCTTTTCATAACACTGTTTCACTCTGATTAGCTTTTTCCTCTAGAGACACCAAATTCCAGTGTTGCTTTTTTTAAATAATTGACGTCTAAGAGCACTGTATAGGTTCTCACTTACCGTTTTCAACTTTTTTGGGAGGAGGTGCAGATCAAGGCAACCAGTTATTCATCTCTCATTGTCCAATGAATACAAACTTAAAGAAGAAGTGGTATCTTTCCTTTTTTAATTTAAGGGCCACTTCTCATCACTTACCAGTTTTGCATCCAGTCAGAGTGCTGTGGTGTAAAGGACAGAGAAGGCTGTGTCTATGCTTAGCTGGAAAGAAGGCTGATCAGTTAGTGATGCCTGCCATGGGCATGGGTGAGGACGCAGGGGGTGCTCATGCTCCATTTTTGCCATCCTAAGTGTACAGCCTTGTCTTCCCTTTCAACGTTGGATGATGTTAGAATGCTTTTGACTTTCCTTAGTTTTCCTGGGTAAATTGCCGTACCAACGCTTACATCTAATTAGCCCCTTTAAGTATAATTAAGCCATATGCCTAGAATTGTTTCTCAGGTCACCTTAATCACTTTATCTACAACTTCATCTCCAGGAAAGCTTCCATTAAATAATTATAAGAGTTTGTTAAAAGAGTTGGTTACTTTCATGAGCACTTGTTTATTTGCCTTCCCATTAAAATCTGAACTCACCTTTTGTGATTACATTACATTAATGATTATTTGTTTGTTTTATGGATTTGCTTAGTGCACCCCCTGAGGAGCACTCTTTCTCTGCCATCCTTGCCTGTCTCAGATTGTATAAGCCCCCAGAAGGCAAATACCATGTCTTTTTAAATTACATTGTACAGGACTATGCACAAATGAGCAATTAATCCTCAAAACACTGACAGTGGGAGAAGGCGCAAAGGAACTGATGATATCTTAAATGATTTAAGTGATGTCTTTAATGTATTGGTTATCCCAATTTTTTTCCTAATAAAAACTGTCAGAAAAAAATGAGATAATGTTCAAAGTATATTGAGTTTCTCTGAACTCAATCACTGGTTAAATTAAAATTATTATTAAAAAATCAGTCATAGGTGTTTCTGTCTATACCCGCACACTGTTATTGTTGGATACCTCTACCAGGCTCTTTAAATTGTCCTTATGAAGTTAACAGGCTGAAGAGTAACAGTGGTGGCAATGAGAAAGTCAAGGTCCCTTACTTGATGTGGGTCAGTGGTTGGCAAAGTTTTTCTGTAAAGAGCTAGATGGTGAAAATATTTTCAGCACTGTGGGCCATATGGTCTCTGTCAGAACTGGTCAGTTCTGCCTTTGTAGCAAGGAAGCAGCCTTAGATAATATATAAACAAATAATCATGGTGGTGTCCCAATAAAACTTTATTTACAGAAACAGGAGCAGATTTGGCTTGTGGGCTGTGGTTTGCTACCACCTGATCTAGGTGATAAGATTAAATTCCACTGACTACTCATGAGCTGATTCAGAAATAGATTACTAAATTGAACCAAAGGCAAGAGAGACACGGTTTCAAAGTCAAGAACGTGAAAATAGTTTTAATGAATTTTGTTCATGTCATTTGTTTCCTAGTTTGGTTACTCCTGGGCATGGTACCCGTGGTAGGTTCCATAGGGGAAATTCTTAATTTCAAGTGTCCTAGTCACTTCCATTTTTAAGATCCTGGCCATCAAGTGGTTTCAGTGTGGGCTCCTTACTGATTAACTCCCAGATTTGGAGAATCCACTAAATATCTCTGCAACTAACCTTGTATTTCTTTCCTGTATGAACTAGATTGTGCTATCTTTCCTATTGACCTCACAGGATTGTTGTAATGGCCAAGTGAAATACTATTCAGGAACATCACATTTCTATTTAAAAAAACCAAGGAATATTATATTTGCTCAACCCACGCTTTCTCTCAAGCTGAGCATGGTATACTTGGCTGATATTTTTTTTTTCTGGGCAGGGGTTTGTGTGTGTGTGTGTGTGTGTGTGTGTGTGACAGAGAAAGAGAGAGAGAGACAGAGAGAGAATATCTAAATACTACTGGATAACTGAATGATTGTCAGGCTTTGCTTCATATTTGACTCACCTGCAGCACTTTAAAAAAGTCCAATGCCTTGGCAACATCCCAGATTAACTGAATCTGAATTCTGGGGTTGGGATTTGGGCATTAATATTTTTTAAAATAACCCAAGTGGATTGTTTTCTTTTGGTGCTGTAACAAATTACCACAAATTTAGTGGCTTAAACAACACGTTATTAAAGTGTTGTAGGTTAGAAGCCTGGCACAGGTCTCACTGGGTTAAAATCAGAATATCAGCAAGGTATGCTCCTGCTGGAGGCTCTAGGGGAGAATGTATTCCCTTGTTTCTTCTAGACTCTAAAGGCCACCCTCATTCTTTGGTTCATGGCCTCCTTCCTTCCTTTTCAAAGCCAGCAATAGCATCACTACGACCTTCTTCTGCAATTCTGTTTACCTCTGACTTAATTCTTGTCTCCATCTTCCCCTCTTAAGGATTGCTTTGATTATGTTGGGCCCATCCAGATAATCCAGGATAATCTCCCTATTTTAAGGTCAGCTGGTAGCAACCTTATATCCTTCTGCAAACTTAATACCTTTTTGCTATGTAACCTAACATATTCACATGTTCCGAGGATTATGATGTGGACAGCTCTGAGGGACCATTGTTTTGCCTACCACACCAGGTAATTCTGATTCTGAAACGGAACGGGATATGAACTCTAACCAGCTGGAACATATCATTCCCACATGTGTTCTCTTGTTGGTTAAGGCATATGCTTTCATTCCTTCATTGACTCACTCATTTATTCATTCTTTAAATACGTGGTGAGTTCCTCTTGTGCTCTAGATATTGATGCTTGGGATATAAATGGTAAATAGATAGCCAAGGTCTAGTGAGAGGAATATACAAATATTTTAACATATATATATAATAAATATTAAACATCTATTTATTTATTTGACGATGCATTTATTTGAGAGAGAGAGAGAGAGAGAGAGCGCATGCAAGCTGGGGGAGGGGTGGAGGGAGAGCGAGAGAGAATCTCAAACAGACTCCTTGCTGAGCCTGGAGCCCAATGTGGGGCTCAATCCCAGGACCCTGAGATCATGACCTGAGCTGAAACCAAGAGCTGGACACTCAACTGACTGAGCCACCGAGGCGCCCCCAAAACAGTATTTATAGAGAAAATGCAGGTGTCTTGGATCCTCACACGAAGGATCCTTTCCCAAATTTTGAGATCAGGTAAGGATTCCTTGAAGAAGTGATGTAGGAATTTGGTGGCCATAGAATGCTGAATAATAATAGCCTGAGTCCCTCCTTCAGATGTTTAATGCATTGTCTTTAATGCTCACCACAAATTTGCATGGCAGGTACTGTAACTGCCATTTTGCAGATGTGGAAACTGTCTTATATAGATTAAATAAAATAATAGTCCTCTATTATTGTATGAAATAATGACATGGGTTTTATACTAAGGCATCAGAATGGCCATTCTTCTTTTAAATTCTACGTTAATTTATTACTCTCTTCCAAGTCCAATTTCATTTCTGAAGAGAGAACAAGGAGCAGATGCCTGATCCAAACTCTGTGGTTAACAACCTGCACGTGGCCCTGTGTTTAGCTTTATGGTTTGTTTTCTGTCTGAACTAGGAGAGCACCATGTTCTCTGTGGAGGTGCGGTCAGCATTAATTTTATGAGTATGACAGGACTCCAGCTTGCAGTCACTGTGACAACACAGTAGTTCATTGGGTATCAAAGTATATTGGATTGAGGGTCTAGTGCCTTCTGGATCTGAGCAGTGAAGGACCATTGCCTTCGTTGACTGGGCCTGCTGCTCTTCAGAGGGTTGAGCAAGAGAACCCAGAACAGTACTCTTAGTTCTTCCTTACACAGTTCTTCCTTTACATTAACCAAGTGTAGGTACCTGATGTAGGTACTTGAAATCTTAGTTTGCTTATTACCAGGAAACATGCAGAGTTTCTCTCTCTGTTTCAGACTGTTAAAGTGAAATGGTCTTGTTACTGATGGCCTGCACAGCAATTCCACCATGACAGACACCAACAAACACACATGGAGAGAATGGTCTTGCTCTAGTCTTCAAATAGAGATCAATGACTATTTTATTTGTTCAACCCTGCCTCTCGTCCATGGCTGCAGCCTCCATCATGAGGTAGCTGGAATGATTAATGATGTGTTGGTGATATTAATGCCTCGTGTTTTGGTACTCTAATTATAGAAGCAGATTGGAGCCAAGCTTTAGAGTGGGGTTGAGATTGAAGGATATTTAAAAAGCAGGTGATTGGTCCAACACTTCCACTTCTTTCAATTTAACCATAAATCAATTGTGAATGATTTTTCCACTGTAATTTTTCATAGGTTTTGAACTTGGGTAATGAGCATCCCTGTCCTGGAGTGAAACTGTGATTTTCCTAGAGCTTGTTGGAAAGAAGATGAAGATTTATGAAGGGGCTTAGAGGGAAATATATTGCATTTCTTCATATCCTCTCCTTGTCTCCCCCCCCCCCCCCTTCCTGTACTGCAACCCTGATAAGTCTCAACTTTCATGCATGGCATATAGTATTTGGGAAATGGGAAAGCTCCAGTGTGTCTTGACCTACTTTCCAGTGAATGTACAATTACAAATAAGAAGTTGATACTATATAAAGTAGTAGTACATTCCACACTGAAGAGAACATATGGAAAAGCAAAGACTGTGTTTGTCTGAACAGTACCGATTCTTTTTCTTATTTGCTGAATATGTTGACTGCAGAGTTTTGAAGAATATGGGGCAGCTCAAGGTGTTGCTACTGCCCAAGAAGCTGCCATGCGCCCTGCGAGTGAACTTCTTAGGAGCCCCCGGTGAAGGGAGAGGCTTCAAGTGGAATCACACTGACAAGTTTTCTTTCCCTAACTAGGACTGCAGCTTACCTCACTGTGGGTAATGTGATACATCTGTGCCTGGTGAAAATCTGGCTTTCAAGTTCTGGAAAAGCATAGGTTTTTTTTATATTTGTAAAATTCTCATTTTTTAAAAAAGAATTTTATTATCTGGGAAATGAATTGACAACAAAGAGCTTGTTAAAATAGATACTTTACAGAAACTCAAATACAACAAATGCTCTTGTTTACCTTTAGACCATAGCACATGGAAAGAAAGATCCACTAGGACCTTTGAGGTAGTCACTTTTTCTCTGACTACAAGACTGAAGTCCTGTGTATCAGAGCAATGTGTTACATTTATAATATGCTTAAAATATGAGGGTCATTTATTGACAGGTTTGTATTCCAATTCTGTGACTGTTTGGAAGCAATGATTCTTTTCCTTTCCTCCTTCCTTCCTGGGTGCCTACTTGTCTGCATTTTTTCTAAACCATTATTATGTATCAAAACACTAAGCTAGTCCCAGGTGGGGAGGTGATTTTGAAAATAAATAAAATTCAGTCTGTGTCCTCAAAGACTTACTCTGGTGGGTGAAAAGTCTAAGTTCATGTTGCAGACAATGGAGTCCACTCTAAGGAAAAAAAGAAAAAGTTTATTTGAGGGCATTAGGTAGCTGACAAAGTCTTTGGAAAGCCCTGGGAATCCGTTTTTAATGACACATCACCAAGTATGAGAGCTGCCAGGAGAAGTGCCCACCCACAGCCTTGCTCTTGGGGAAGCCCCACTGCTGCCACAGAAGAAATCCATGCTCGCAGGAAGATCCCATTCCCCCAAATGCACACGGAAAGATCCACCAGGACCTTTGAGTTATTCACTTTTTCTGTAACTACAAGACTGTTCAGGGATCTCTCATTGCCTTCTTTTCATTCCAAATCTTTCAAGGGTATATCTAATTGGCAACACCTAGGCCACATCAGTTATCTCGCCAGCAAAGAAGCCTGGGAAATGTAGTTTTTAGCTTTCTGGTTTCTGCTACGTAGGAAGTTACTCTAGAAGTGTTGGAATGTGTATGGAGGAAATCCAGAGTGCCCACCATGGGAAGACACACAGATTAGGAGATAACCACAATACACTGTGTCAGTGTTATGCTGGAGTGGATAATAGTACTGAAGGACAGCCTAATGAAGGCACCTGTCTCAGAGGGGAGGAGGGACATTTAGGGAAACAGTGGGGTAGAGTTTCACTTACTAGGGCTTGAAGGGTGTCATGGTTGTGTTAGGATAGGGTAGGTTTGCGATGCAGAAACAAACAGCTTCAAAATCTCAGGGGCTTCATATGCAGCTCATGCAATGTCAGTTCTGTGGGTGGGACTAGGTATAAATTTGTGAAACCTGGGGCAAACTGAAAATATTGGACCCCTTTTCCAAAAATTAATCAGAATTTCAAAATACTGATGGCAGAACATTAAACCAAACACAGAGCATAGGTTCCTTTGTGATTGTATAGATCTAATGCCTATGAAGCTGGCCTGGTGTGGGGATCCAGGAGACTCCCCAGGTAGGCTTTCTTCTTTTGGGTAACTGGCTACAGGAGGCAAGGAAGTAGAGTCTCTTGTATGCTCAAGGAGGGGGAAAGACAGATCATGGTGAACCAGTGGTTTCCACCCAATGGCTCCAAGAAAAGGAAATGACAAAACGATAACTTTCCTCTTTGAAAATACTATCTGTATTTGAATATTAGTAAATGTAGCATGGCTTAAAAATTCAAGAGGCTTTTACCTAGTGACACACTTTGAACAGAATAATCTCAAAAAAAAATATATGTTAGATTTTGCTACATCTAAATGCCATTAGAATAATTAGTGGTAGTAACTAATGAAAACTTTGAGGAGGTTTGAGTTTAATGCTTTGGAGCAAGGAAAAATGTTTCTGTTCTAGTACACATGTCTTAAGATGCAAATTATACTTGTATTTAGGTGGGACAAATTCATATCTATAGCATGCCCATTCAATTATGTATTGTCTATGGCTACTTTCATACTACCGTGGTGGAACGTGGCTGTATGGCCTACAAATCCTAAAGTATTTACTGTCTTCATCTTTACAGAACAAATTTTCTAATCTCTGGTCTAGATGGTCACCAAATATCTGTTTTGATATGAGAAAATTTAGGAATATTGCCTTAAGGTGACACAAGGCTGCTTTTTAAAGAACTGGCTCTGTCTCCTGCACCCAGAAAATCCCCAAGGAGAGCCTAAGCAAGCTTTCAGCTGCTGCGAGAGAGGTGTAGTGTTTCTCTTTTCACTCTTGAAAGGCTGTCTACAGGGCCACCTTTGGCAGAGGTCATTATGCAAACACAGAGTCATCTCTCCGTGACACTATGTGCAAGGCATTTGCACAAATGTAAATTGTATTAAGGCCTGAGGATAATGTATATACTTTAGTCACTTTGTGAAATTGTTCAGTCATCTGGATGTCTTTCACTGTGTTTACCAGGAAATGGGAAATAGAGAATTGAGCAATTTTCTTGTCAATTTGATCAATGTAGACTGGCAACCTCAGTGCCTTCAGTTAAAAAAAAAAAAAAGCTTTCCCCCACTTCAGTTGTTGGAATTTATTTCTTTTACTATGTTACCCAGTTAATTACTCCAATTTTCCAGTCTGTCTGACCATTGAAGACTCAGCCTGTTTGAATTTTACATGTGGCTGGTACAATTGAGGTCTGTTCCCAAACTGTAAGCTTTTTCAGTGTAGGATTCATGTTTGTTTATCCATCTACTCACTTGGTCCTTTTGATCTGCAGCCTGAATTGTTCAAATTTCATCTTTAAATCCATCAAATACCACTGTAGAAACACACAAAAAACGGAGGAGAGACTTTGGAATGGAAGACCAAGAACTGTAGGATTTGGAGAAACAGCGCCCTGTTGGTGAATGGAGGGTGTGAGGAGAAGGGGCCCGGCAGGAGGCAGGCCTTGGGAATTGTGTGGGGTGTGAGAGGAAGCAGAAGCAGCCAGTGCTTTAGAAGGTACCGTCAGTGGAAGAGGAGTGATCACGGGGCTCGTAAAGATCGACGAGGGAGAGGGAATGTTTAAAGGACGGTTAAGGGCCAATAAAGTTATATTCAGGAGTAGCCAGTCTGAGAAAATAACACTGGTTACAAATTCCAACATTGTCCTGGTTGAAGAAGGGATCTTGAACTGGTTCTAGATAGTCCTACCTGGTCAGGTGTGGGGATTTTCTCCTCCTGCTCCCACCTCCTCCTCCTGGTGTTCAAGAACTCCTTACCTCCAGGGGTTGATGAGTGTCCTTATTGTTAACCAAGGGATTGTCTATGTGGAGAGGGGCACATGGGTGAGAAGCAAAGTTATAGGATACAGACAAGTGTCATCCTTGAGTGGACATTAGCAGGCACTGTGTTGCCCACTGTGAGTTGGTTTTCCTCAGTGGCATCAGTGAATGATGGCATGCCCTCACAGTCCCAGCTTCTGGCCATAGATGGTACTTGCTTTAGAGGGGATGTTGGTTTCAGGTCTCACACCTTCCTGCTTACACAGCTCCTCTCTTGCCTTTTTTCCTGCTCGTTTGTGCAAACGGTTTGCACATTTTGAAGGGTGGCTTTTGAATTTACGGTGAAGTATTTTTGCGATCTTTGTTTCCCCCAGAGTGACTCACTCACATTCTGGAAGAGGGCCCTGGGGAATCTGAGGAAGGAATTCCATGGGAAGAATAATACTATAAAATACTGTATCCTGCCCACAGTGGTTATTAGATTTGCTGATTTAGAATTTATTGATGACTTCTGACATTGAATTAGAGAAAGCTATGCCATAGGACCAAAGTTCAGAGAATATTCAAAAGGGTTTTCCTGTTGGTTGGTTGTTTAGCCGTTCTTGGATAATGAAGTTATAAGTGAATACAGAAAGGTACTAGAACATTACAGAACGATGGGGAAAGATCACATACAGGTACAGATCTCAGTCACTTGGAGATCTGGAGGCAACTGTCACAATTAAAACTGAGAATTTAGGAGTAACAGAGGAAGCAGAGCCTGAACCAGTGTCCAGTGGTTCAGGTCCTGAGGAGTGAGGTGGAGAGAGGATATTGGTCAAGAGGTAGAAAAACATTCCTACAGAGGTTTTGGAAATGGCTGACATCTTTTAAAAGCCCTTGCTTCCTACAAGTGACTTTTCTTCAGTTGTAACAGGCTTTCAAAAATTTGATGAGCAGTAGGAGTTAACTTGTGTCTTGGAAAGAGGTTAGCTTGGCTTCTTAGGGGGAATATGAGGTTACTCTAATTAAGAGGATTTACTGAACAAGGATAGGAGTGGTATAAGTCTGGCATATCCTGAAGACACTTAGCAAACCAGTAGATTAAAATCAATGCTTTCTAGGAGCTGGTATATGTTTTGAGGGTCTCAGTGCAACCTGGTGTCTCTTGTGCTTCTCTTTGAGTGTTAAGTGCATGAACTATTTACAGTTGGGTTATAAATTTGCAGGCTCAGCCTACATCTTTTATCTCAGGATGCCCACCATACTGGTGGAATTACAGCCCTTTTGGTATAGTTGTAATACAATGTTTTAATTCTTTTTCTTCCTCCTTTTACCTCATTAAAGAGCTTCTTGACCTAGACCCGTGCAGATTTTAACATACACACAATCCCTTAAGGATTGTTAAATATGCAGATTATGATTCAGTAAGTCTGACGGGGGGAGAGGCTGGAGATTCTGTGTTTTTCACGAGCTTCTAGGGGCCGCTGGTGCTGCTGTCTGAGGACCATAGTTTGGATAGAAATGGCTAAATGAAGGGGAAGTTGCTTGGTAGCAAAAAGGTTGAGTTTTACAGTCAAGTCAGAAAGGCCCGGGTGGTGTAATTCTGGCTCTGAAACTTACAATGCCCTGAAACTTGTATGACTTGGACACATTTTTTTAAGCTCTTTGAGCCTTGTTTTCTTATCTGAAAAATGGGGTTAATGTTACTGCCTTTGCAGGTATCATTCTACTGTGTACATTTTCCCCTACGTCATCTTGTTTGTTGTTTTATCTCCAGTGCTGAGCACAGTACCTGGTATTTCACCATGATTGAGTGAATTACCAAATAAATAGGTTTGATTATGAATTTTATAATGTAAGTCGAATATGCAGCAAAGTGTCTGACTGAGAGACATTTCAGTAAATATGGTTGCTTCCCCATCTCTTCCCTTTCCCTCTGAAACAAAAAGCTAAATTTGGATGCATAGCTCACAAACTGTTGAAGCAGCAACATATAAAACAGGTACTGTCTTTGTGATCCCTTAGTGAAATAACAATTACACTTCAGATAATAGAAGTTTGATGGATGGATGAGAGAGTAGTTTCACAGTGTTGTTGTTACACATAAATGGACAAGGCTAAATTAGGCAATCACTTCCCACAAATTGATCATCTAAAAATGCACATGTGTCTTATCTGCTGCTGGAGCCGGGGAGGGAAGCAACTGTGAAAAAATTTGAGGCTTTTTAGAATTCTGTGGATTCAGAAAAGACTGAAACCAGGTGTATAGCTGATCTTGGGAATACGAATGTGACCTCTCTGGCTCACCAAATCATGGGTCCCTCTTTCCCTAAGAGGTCAATTTTATTTAAGTATAACAAGTTTGGTCCTTTTAAAGTGTAATAGGTGTGGAACTTAAAGGGCTAACATTAATTCACATATTCGTACGATTTAGTTTAATCAGATTGCTTTCCTCACTCTCAATCAGTTAACACTATTTACTAAGCATCAACTGTGTGCCAAAAACCCAAGTAGATGCTGCCGAGATGGGGTGAAGAAGGCAGAGCCGGTCTTTGCCCTCCTGAACCTTATTTTTGAGAGTGGGGCCGGGAGATAGAGAAAAATAGGAAGATAGGCCAAGGGCTTTTTACTGTTCGGTTGGCTTTCAGAAGAACATTCACTGAGGTGGGTAGTCACTTACTGCTTAAATGGATGTAAAGCCAGTTCTGGTAGTTATTTGTAACTATGACTTTAGAGCAGTAAGTGCGCTAGCTTTAAAAAAACAATTCTTATTTTTAAATTTATGGTGGCAGAGAGTTTTGCTGCTCTGTTCTCTGTTCTGTCCTCAGGACTTTCAGTGATAGGTACATGGTAGGTGCTCAGTAAGTAGTTGCCAGAAGATTCAGAGAAAATTGCAAGAATGTACTCTTAGTGAATTCTTGTTAATGGTGACTGAGGATTTATAGGTTTGTGTATATCTAGGACTAATATATTATCATATCTCTCTGTACCCAGTGTGTAGATCCTTGCCACAATTACTTTATTAATTAGGGTAAAAAGACAAAATACCCATAAAGTATGATGCTGTTTTTATACTGAAGCATTTGAATAGGCGCATCAAAAAATTAACAGTAAACAGATCTTTGGACAGTTCTCTATATTGACAATTCTCTTCTTAGGGCTTTTAATTTTTGTAGTAGCTGTCACTGTCCTTACTGGCAGTTATTATATTTTAAAGTGTTTGTTGAAGTTGACAGTAGATTGAGTTTGTGTTTTCATTTTGTTCTGAAAGCCACTGATTCTGAAGTGTATTATTTCTTCACGTGCATTACTGTTTTTGAAACCGTCGTGTGGTCCTCACCACTTCCAATTTCTTAAGTACAAGATTGTCGGCAAAGCTGCCACCTACTAATTGGTCTAGTCCTTATGTAGTATCGTGTTCATTGCCCAAAGCAGGAGGTGCTGTAATGTCAACAATGAACTCATCTGGTCTAAAAAGAGGAGGAAGAGCATCTAGCCTAATAGGAACTCTGATTGACATGCGGTTAAATAAACCATGGGAGTAGAAGATCTCTGATTACTGTTGTGATTATGATCATTCTAATAGGGAAGTAAAAAGATTTCATCACACAGTGTAGTAATGAAGCCTCATACCTGGCTGATGTTATGGGATCAGCATTTGTACCCACAGGTCAATCTCATCAAATCTTAGGCAGGAAATCTTGGGCAATTTCTGAATTAATAATGAGTGAGCCCAGGAGATGGCTGCTTAGTCAGGCAGATGGGACAACCCTTGTTTCTAAAAACATCCAGCCATATTGAGATTAGGAGTACTTAGAAATGTAAATGGCATCAATTGAAGTATTGTCGCTTTGTGTTTTTTTTTTTTTTTTTTAATAGCTTCCAGACAAATATTTAAAAGAGGTGGAGGAGGAGAGGAATAGAAACAAAAAACACTGTCAAAACAAGTTTTCTTGTTGTTCTGGAGTGATAGTCATTCCAGAGATACTGTCCCAGGAAAGCAGTCTTTTCTCATTAGAAACCATGAAGGTGAAAAATAATTGCTCTTACAGTCCAATAAGTGAAATAAGAGCAGAAAGGTTGCTGGGAGCCCTATACAAATTAGCGTATGACCTTGAGTGATGGGCTCTTTATCTGGGAAGTAAAGGGTGGAGACTGAAGGGACTGAGGGCATGAAGCCAATACAGCAGGAGGACCTGAAACATGGCCCTAAGCAAATGACCCATCACCAAAGCAGAGGGAGAGAGAGGAGGGGTAAAAGGAAAGGGAAAGTGAGGGGCAGGGAAAGGGGGGAAAGGGGAGGGATAGCGAGTGGGAGGCGGGAACACACATGCTCTGCCTCTAAATTAACCATGTGGTTGTCATTGGGTAAGGCATATAATCAGTCCCTTTCCCGTAAGCAAAGTGAGGAGACTATATTAGTGGTTTTCAGATTGTCTTTTGTAGATTTTAGGAGTGCAGGGAGGGGCCTGATTCTCAGGGAGTAGGTTTGGTTCAAAAGTGGCTGAAAACCAGTGATCTAGGGATGATCTCCTGACCTAACAAACTAGGATTTTTTGACTTTTATCATCTCTCTAACAGGGAAGGATTGATGGTGAAAAGCAAAACAACACTTCTATTTTATGCTTGTAATTAAGTGAAGAAGTATTGTTCTTGCTTAGTAATCTGTATGCAGTGTGATTTGATGATTTGCAATTAACACTTGTGTTTCCAAAATCTCATTAATCTCATGCATTCATTGTTTGGAAGAAGGGTCCCTGAATTCATGTTGACTCATTGGACTCATTCCTGTAATGTTGTCCAGGATAAAATAGGGAATGGAAGGAATTGCTATATAAGGGATGTCCCCAGTAAGTTGCATGTTACATAAAGGAATTTAATTTGGATAGGTTATAAGCTTAGTATTGGCACTGGACTTTATTTGATGGGATTATTTGCTCATCTCCAGGAATGTAAAGATGGTTTAATAGATTGGCACCCATAAAGATGTACCGATGTTTTACCGGCTTATTGGTAGAATGTATCCTCAGAGTGACAAATTATGGGGGAGGGATAGGGTGGCCAAGAAGGAGAAAATGCAGAGACAAAATTTTCTTTTTAAAATTTAAATGTAGATTTTTATTCAAATGATTGAAAATCAGTAATGAAAAATAGTTTTTTAGGGTTTCCTCCTGGTGTGGAGAAGGATGTAAGATATAAAAGAAGGAGAGAATAAAAGGGCAAATTGATAGAAGAGCCAGTTAATTCCTGTGAGCCAGTTGTAGGATGAGTAAATGACTAGCCCTGAATAGAAAAGACGCAGAGAGAGAGGAGTCTATAGGGCAGGCAAAAACAAGATATTGACCGGAAACCCTTTTCTGTAGTTCACAATGCTGACCCCATAGTAAGGATCACAGATTTCTAGATGGTGGATTGGTCAGCTAGGTACAGTGAAGAGAACAGCGTTAAGATTCACCCCAACTCATTAATAATGAAGAGTGCCTCTTTAGAAAAATGTTCAGACAGGTAGCTTTAGAATAACCAGAATAATATAGTTCCTATTATTTTATCTTTGCCAGTGTTACTTTAATAGAAAACTGATTTTTTAAAACTTCTTAACTGGAGGAAACAGTTTATTTTTCACTTATGGCACTTCAGCAAAACAGCTGACTCTTGCTAACCTGGTGGGCACGCAGACACCTCTTCAAAGAACTGACAAATAGTAGAGAATGAACAAAAAAGCAACTGGAATGTATATTGACTTTATCAAGTGTGTCTGATAAGCGGCTGCCACCTGCAGGAAGACCTGCTAGAAAGTCTGCTTTTACTCCCCTAGCCCTCCAGCACCTTGAATTTGCAATAGCTGCATCTTTTTCTTCAGTTAGTTTCAGGGTAGCTTTGTGTTGATAGTATTTATTCTGACAAAGGTCAGTAATTATCTCAAATATCATCGTGTTACAGCCACTGCATTAAAAAAAAATGCCAAAAGCAGTTATTGAATTGTTTTCATCTGGCAGATAATGGAGATTGGTTTTTGACCTGTCGTTATGTCTATAAATAGTTAATCCCATTATTGTAAAGAAAATGAAGCTCTTAGCCTTATTTATAGAAGGGTATTTTCAAAGAGTGAACAGTTGGGGCTGGAGGACACTTTCTCAGGCTTTTAAATGCAATTAGGAGATTCTAACTACGAAATCAGAATGGAAAATTTCTCTTCTAAATGTAAGTGGAACACATTATATTGGATGTCATGATCTGTATAGGAACAGTTACAAGATCAATATATTTTGAAGCCAAAGCGTTTTCTCTAATCATATCTTTTTCCTATCCCATTCAGCTAAGCATTCTGAGACCCCCAAATCTTATCCTGGAGTTATTTGTCAGGCTTATATCAAAAGCTTAGTGTGTATGCTGTCATAATTATCACCTGGGTGATACCTTCAAGCCCTAAAGGAAGAAAACAGGTATAGTTGTAATTTACATGCTTACCTCTTTATTCTCTTTTCCCTAAGTACTTTACTGTTGTCAATAAAGTTACACTTCTGTGACTTCCCAGACTTGTAACAGTTTAAGAGAATGTCAGAATCATTTCTGACATTTTAGGGCTTGATACACATGACTGGTGGTGTCCTGCGTAACACAAAATATGTTTTGCTACTTGAAAGCTCTGATGTACTTGAAAACTGATGCAAAGAACTGATCTACTTGGGGCGACAAGTCAGTGTATAGTGAGTTAATTGCATGCTAAAATTCTCTTTTCAAGACAAGTGAGGATTTTATTTTTCAACACAGAATGGAGAATTTATGATCCGATATCTTAGGTAACTGGAGCCTTACCCCTTGGATGTATGGTTTGGTATGTATGTATAGTATTTTGTGTTTGGTTGCATTTCACAGAGTAACTGTCCTCTGCTTAGCATCATCACTTAAAGAGAATGAGGTCAACCATCATAACTGTGAATGGCCTGACTTTGTGAATGGGAAATTTCCATTGAAAGACTGCAAAAACACTGATCCTTGGGTCATTTTCCAATTCTCTAGCTGTTTAGTTGACTCTAAGGCCACCATAAATGTTTCTGCCTTCATCATTCAAGTCTTTTGTCCTATTAATTGAGCTATAGCATCTGTCTCATTGCTCTTTTTGCCCCACTTCAATCTCTAGAAATTGCATAGATTTCTTTGCTCTGAGTTTTCCACTGACCCTAACTTCCTAGAATGCCTTCTGTCTTCCTAGATCCAGTATACTCTAAAGTCCACCCTTTTTCTCTGTAGCCTTCCCTGACCAGCTTGGAGACCACCTTGACTGTATCATCAACTGAACTAAAAAATGTGTCATTGGTACCCCTGGAGTATGGTCGTGTCTTACTGTTTCTCTATGTGCCAATCTGCCTACAATCCAGAGTCTCAGTTCTGAGCCCTAGAAGGTCAGATTCACTACCATAATTTTGTATACCCCTTCCTCATCCAGTATATATATTTTTATATAGGTGAAGCAGTTGGACAAATTGAAAATTAATGATCTGAGTCCATCTCTTTGCCTTTATATTAGGCTGATACCTTAAACCAGAAGATTATATACTTGTTTACTTAACTTTCAGTCTCCAGAACCTAGAGGTTATCATGTTGTAGGCACTCAGATTATGTTGAACTGAAATGAATGATCTCTACTGACTGGATATTCAGGAAACAGCATTCCTTGATAACTCTGCTTGTGAACATTATTTGTATTTAACTGAAGGTATGCTAGCTGAGACTGTCATGGAGATGGCTTCTGTTTTGGCTTTGGCAAAACCTTTTGATGTTGATGACGGCTTGACTTAAACCACCACCTGTGATGAGAGGTGCTATTTACACCCACAGCCCCCCCACGCCCCCTTTTTAAGGATTTTGAAATAAGATGACCAATGTCTCAAAATATTTTTAATTATATGAATGGAACATATCCACTGTGAAACTTCAAGCATGGCTCTTGATACTAAGGCTTTAAATGGAGATGTGTAGCTACATTTTCAAATTTCTCAATTTAAATTTAAATTAGCTTTATATGAAGAATTCTAGAATCATTGGCTAAAAATGAATAAAAGTGAAGTAATTTGATTGATCAGCCTGGCAATATTTCTCTGTATTGACTGGTTGATATACAGCCTCAGTCAGCTCCTTCTGATGGTATTCTCTGCATTTGTTACTCTTCAAAATATATTGAAAACTGATGCAAAGAACTGATCTACTTGGGGCGACAAGTCAGTGTATAGTGAGTTAATTGCATGCTAAAATTCTCTTTTCAAGACAAGTGAGGATTTTATTTTTCAACACAGAATGGAGAATTTATGATCCGATATCTTAGGTAACTGGAGCCTTACCCCTTGGATGTATGGTTTGGTATGTATGTATAGTATTTTGTGTTTGGTTGCATTTCACAGAGTAACTGTCCTCTGCTTAGCATCATCACTTAAAGAGAATGAGGTCAACCATCATAACTGTGAATGGCCTGACTTTGTGAATGGGAAATTTCCATTGAAAGACTGCAAAAACACTGATCCTTGGGTCATTTTCCAATTCTCTAGCTGTTTAGTTGACTCTAAGGCCACCATAAATGTTTCTGCCTTCATCATTCAAGTCTTTTGTCCTATTAATTGAGCTATAGCATCTGTCTCATTGCTCTTTTTGCCCCACTTCAATCTCTAGAAATTGCATAGATTTCTTTGCTCTGAGTTTTCCACTGACCCTAACTTCCTAGAATGCCTTCTGTCTTCCTAGATCCAGTATACTCTAAAGTCCACCCTTTTTCTCTGTAGCCTTCCCTGACCAGCTTGGAGACCACCTTGACTGTATCATCAACTGAACTAAAAAATGTGTCATTGGTACCCCTGGAGTATGGTCGTGTCTTACTGTTTCTCTATGTGCCAATCTGCCTACAATCCAGAGTCTCAGTTCTGAGCCCTAGAAGGTCAGATTCACTACCATAATTTTGTATACCCCTTCCTCATCCAGTATATATATTTTTATATAGGTGAAGCAGTTGGACAAATTGGCACTGTGTTCAGGTCTGTTGTATACCTTTCTGGGGTATACAACAGTTGGTGACTTATCAACAATGTCTAGACAGGGCATTAAAACTTATAAAATGCCATTTTCATTTGCCTTGTCTTTGTCAGAGACATGCCAACCATCTTTGTGAATAAATCTACCCAGAGTAAATCCACTCTCAAATTTCCAGGTAGCTAGATGTTAATTTCCATAGTCTTTTAAATATAAATATGAATATAAATACTGAGATAAAATGTACTGTTATGAAAATCCTGTCAAAGGAGTAGGGGCAAGAGAAATACATAACTTCTTTCTCCCACCTGAGTAGTAATCTCTACAGGCTTCATAACTGAAAGGTCCTTCCCTGAGCCTGAGAAATTTGTTGGACATAGTATATAGCCTGGATTTTACACTCAAGTAAATATGCTCTGTGTGTTCCCAAAAAGGCCAATATTTATATATCAAGCTCACCAAGTTAAATTTACTTTCCCACATTAAGCCTGCATGATGAATGGCTTTATCTTGCTTATTACAGCCTGTTAAATCATAAATCCCCAGGCAGGAGAAAGAAAAAAAATGACTTGAATGAAGAAAATCACTGAGGGATAAACCATTACTATTTTAGATGGTTATATTGAATCACATTTGCTAACAATAATATGTAAAATACCTTAGAAAACCCATTTTCTCTTATTTTCCTTCCATTTCAATTTCTGTTGCTAACAACAAAAAAGGAATGTTGATATAGGAATATCTGACTAACCCAATATTTCTATTTCCCAATTTTGTTACCTACATAATATACTATTCCTTGAACCAATTTTACTTATATTCTTACTTATTGGGTGAATAAATGAATGAATGAAAAAACATGAGCATAAAAGTATTTCCATGTTCTAGCTGAAATGCCCCCTTCACTTACTGACATTTTAACCTATTTCTTGGTTTTAAGGGAATTCCCTATTTCTCAAAGAGCCTTTCTGTTGTAATTGGTTGGAGTTCTTCTCTTCTCCTACCATACTTCCATAGTCTTTGCATTTTGTTTAGGTAACTATTTTAATCTGCTTCGTATTTAAGTAGTGTTAATGGTCACCTAAAAAGTGTCTTGTTCAATGTAAAACTACTCATTTAGTGGTTTTTAGGCTTCTTTATGTTCCACAAAGCAGATCACAGGGCATTTAGAAGGTAGGATAGCATCAGAGTGACTGTATAATTTAAAGTCCAAACTGGACACTTTTGAGAGTGGTGGGTGTGGTATTAGTAATTATGCTGGGACAATAGGCAGAGGCCAGGACCCTCCTGGGTAAACCAGATGTATAGGCTCCTTAGGAAGCACGAATGGTAATTCTTATTTAAGAAGATTAAAACATGAATGAGAGTTGAGCAGATGGCACTGTGTTCAGGTCTGTTTTCTGATACCTAAGAATAAAGTAGACTTAAGTGGATGTTGTGAATAAATATGTTACTAGTATTCCTACTGGGGTTACATATGTAAAGACAAGAGAATAAACATACATGGTAAAATATTGGGTGGTTCAGGCTCCAGTTCTTGCAGCTGAGAATAAAAATAAGATACATGGTTTCTGTTGTACAGGTTTGTTTTGTATACTGGTTGCATTCAGGAAATAATTGTTCATAGCTTAGTGTCATGGCTGTGTACATATCTGTCTTCATTACTAGACTGTGAGCTCCTTAAAGGCACAAATGTGTGTTATTTATATTTGTATCTCTTACAGCTCCTTACATATGCATAGTCAAACACTGTGCTGTGGCATTGTGTAAATTTTAGGAAGAGTTTTGCTAGTTCAATCTTTGCTTAACGAAGGCTCTGCTATAAAATTCTTGACTGGTGAACTCTCCACTTATAAGGAACTTATTTTCAAAAGAAACCATTTTATTTTTGAATTGCCATATTTATGGAAAAATACCCCTTTAACTTAAGTGAAACATACATCTTATTATAATTATGACTTGATTTGTCATATTTCTTAAACACTCACTCTCTACATGGCATTGTGAGTCTACTTGCTGGTCCTCATTTGACCTTCTGGATCTACCCAGAATAAATCTAATCCCTTTCCTTTCATATAGTTGAAGTCTGCTATCATGGTCTCCTGAGTTTTCTCTTATCAAGTCTTAGCTTTACCGGGTTTTTAAATCCTTTCTCATATGAGTTACTTTCCAAACTAATTGCTACTCAGTTCATCTTTTAAAGTATCCCACTTTGAAAGTCTCTCTTAAAAAGGAACACCCAGTTCAGAGCAAAATCTGTCAGGTGAGGTCTGCGCAATGCTGAGTATGGTAGTTTATTACCAAGATTGCCATACAGTTATGCAGATTTGTGTGCTGTGCAGTGGTGCCTGGCAAAGGTGGTATCGGGTGGCTAAGTTCTAGCCTTCACTCCACCCACCGAACCACATGTCCTGGCTCAGGGCTGTGTCTCCATAAAGGACCTCCATTGTCTTATTAGCATAAAGGCATGGTATGGGCTTGCCAATACCAAGTCAGTTATGCTGACCCTTTCTCACCTTGCCCACCTCCTAAACTCTGCACATCTTTATAACAGAGCCTAAGATTTCCTATGCTGTTTTGGCAAGTGCATTATTTGTGCATTATTTTGACCTTGTGGCTAACGAAAGTCCCTGGTTCTTATTTATATGAGCTTCTGTTAAGCCAGATTTCTGCTATTGGGTCTGACATTGATAGATGTCATTGAAAAGGATAAAAACTTTCTGCAACTTATACAGATTTTCTTCCACAATGACTTGAAGTCATTAATCAACACTCCTTAGGAATTTTTTCTTTCAACCAACGATTAATCCATTTCATTCCTAGTCATTTCTTCATCTTCTTTAAAAGGAGATCTTGAAACAATAAAATCTTCTGCTAAGCTTGTTATTTTGTGTCCATGGTACTTCCCTGAATCAACCAGGTTTGGCAGTCCTATCTAGGCAAACAAATATTAATTCTTGGTAATCGCTTATTCTTTTGAAGCAGCCACAATTTATTTAATATACACATTAGAATTTAATTAAGACTTGATATCAAGCTCACCAGTTTCTGGAGTTTTTCTTTCTTCATTGCACATCCTCATTGCTTTAAAAAAATCAGGATGTTCATTTCTCTCAGGACACCTGAAATCTCTCCTGTTCTTTTTAAATTTGCAGGTGGGGATCTGTGAAGATGGTTGCCCAGTCACTTATTTTGTCCACCTATCCCTCTTAATTCTTTTCAGACCATCACAGCAACCAAAGAAAGAAGGCTAGAGGACCGTTGAGGCTGGATCTGTGATTCCACATTCCCCAGAGATTTCTGAGAGAGCAGGTGCAGAGCTTCCTTCTCACAGTCATTGGACAAGGGTCAAGGGATAAGCAAGAGAGAACGTGGTTTGCTTCACATTAAATATTGAGATTGTCAAGTTGATGACTTCCAAGATTTTGCGAGCAGCCCACATCTCCCTCCTTGCTGCTTTTGCTCTTTGTAGGGTCCCCAATCCTGCTGACTCCATTTCAACATACTGTTTTACTACGTGGGTAAGCTGACTGCCTCACAGGGTTGACATGCAAAAGAAGAATGCCCCTTGTACTATAAGAAACTTGAGAAGAAAGGACTCATTCTCATATCTGAGGAGAACTAGCTCATTCATACCTGATCTATTAGTATAAAAGATATCCCTTTCTGTTCACTCATGGTTTCCCACTGCATGGGAAACTCCAATTGCTTAATCTCTACACGTTACTGAAGGAGTACTCAACAGTGACTAGAAAAGCAAAATTTTATCTCAGAGAGGAAGACTAAGCAGACTGTATCAGGCAGGGTGTACTAGACTTTGCTGCAATAACAAATAACCCCCAGAACTAAGTGGCTTAAAATGAGATTAATTCTCACCCATGCTACATTTTCCCTGAGGATTGGTGGGAGGGCTCTTCTCTATGGCATCATTGTTCTTACTACAAGGCTCAGGACGATAGAAAAGCCACTAATTAGGACAATGCTTGTTGCTGGGATAGAGAGAAAGGAATGTTAGGAAGCATGCACTGGCTCTTACAGCTTCTGCTCTGAAGTTACACACCATACTTTTCTCATAGTTTAATGGCAAAAGCAAGTCACACTTAACTTCTTGTGGCAGGAAGTACAGTCCCACTATGTGTCTGAAAAGAGAGAGAACTGAATGAAGTATCTGTGAACAACCAAATAAACCAGTTGAAAGGTTTTGTTATTGACATAGAAATAATAGAATTGACAGATGCAAACTTTACCAAAAAGGTCAGAAGATTTTTTAAGAGATACAATCAGAATCCCCAAATTCAAGAATTAAGAAAAAAAATGCTTTGAAAAATTAAGAATTCAGCATATAATTTGAAAGGAGAATAATCTCTTCTGAAGATGAATTAGATTCCTAGAAGAACAATCATAACACAGAGCAAAAATACAAAGAGGTAAAGATACTGAGTAAAAAAATACAAGAGACATAGAAGGCAGTTCCAAGACACTTAACTTGCAAAAAAAAAAAAAAAAAAATTTCCAGGAGGGGAAAAAAATGAACAGATGGAAGAGGATAATAATTTAAAAAGAAGAAGGAGATGAAAAGTTTCTTAAGATAAAGACTTGAAATTTCTGTTTGAAAAATATAATCCAGGTCCAGGCTAGTTTCATGAAAAAATAAAGTATGTGTGTGTTTATATATTTGTGTGTGTGTGTATACATATGTGCATGTACATACACATACGTATATCTATACATATTTGTACACATATATAAATACGCACGTGCATGTAAATACACCCATGAATACATGTGGGTGTGTGTACACTGGAGTTATAAATACATAAAGGTGTATGATTGTGTGTATGCAGGAGAATACACGGGTATATATGTATGTTCTATATCTCCTAGAAATTCTGGAAGGACAAGGAGACAGAGAAATTTTTCTAAGCTTCCAGAGGGAAAAAATTTCTTAGTAGGGAAAGAATCAGACCAGCACTATCCTGCAGCCATTGAAGCCAGAAGTCAGCGGGATGTCGAGAGGCTATTGAGAGAGAGGAGTGGTGTCAGGAATCTCCACAGAGATTTCATTCACCAATCAGAGAAAAGACAAAAATAGTCCGACCTGCACAGCCTCAGACTGTAATCTGTTCTTGGACTATATCTGTGAAAGTGCTTGATGAACTAATATAACCAAATGAAAATTGAACCAGATTGGCATTTCGAGACTGGGGAGAACAGGAATGAACAATGAATTTCACAATATATAGTTAAATATTTATTCATCAAAATAGCTCTACAAAAAAAAAAAAAATAGCTCTACAAAGGTGCTATTTTTTTTTTGCCCAATTTATAAATGGGGAAACAGAGACTTTGAGAGAACTGACTGGCACTCAGGATAGCAGAGCTGGGATTCAGGCAGAAGCGATTTGAGTGTGGAGCCCATGCTGTGAATGGCTTATCCATGTGACTTCCCTTGATGCCTTGGCATCTCAGTCTGTTCTCAGTCTGCTCTAGCAAAATACCACAGACTAGGTGGCTCTTCCCATAGTTCGGCTATTGTGGACATTGCTGCTATAAACATTGGGGTGTATGTGCCCCTTCGAATCACTATGTTTATATCCTTCAGATAAATACCTAGTAGTGCAATTGCTGGGTCACAGGGTAGTTCTATTTTTAACTTTTGAAGAACCTCCATGCTGTTTGGTGAGAGGACACAAGCATTCAGACTGTAGCACTTGGTCAGGGTAGAACTGCTTGAGTAAAACCAGAAAACCAAGAGTTATCAAAGAAAGACACATTTGTCAACAAAACGTGTTTGACAAAAGATACCAAATACAGAACCTAAATATCAAAAAGAAACTAGAAACACATGACAGAAGTTTATGTAAGTAATGTGACCAGACAAAATGACATAAAAAGTAAATAACTAAATAAAAGAATGGGCGAAGTGTATAAACAGGCCATTTATAGAAGAAGGAATGCAAATTGGCAATAACTTATAAAAATATCCCTCACCTCATTTGCAATCTAGATAGCCTAAATTAAAACTACATTGGAACAAAAATTTTCCACCTTTAGGACTGGCTGCAATGAAAAGCACGTATAAAATTTACCATATAACTGATGGGACTTTGTTATATGTATACTTTCATATGCTTATGGTCACAGTATAAATTTATACATTAAGGAAACATAATGTGGTCACATTTATGAAAATGAAAAGTACACACACCCAAGAAACCCATTGGGTAACATAGTTCTATAGCAACCACAGCATATCACATTAAGACATCAGTGGACAGGTAAATGTTTAACCACTGGTTCTCAAGAAAGAGAGAGGATGAAAGGAGAAGAGGAAGGGAGGGAAGGAAGGAAAGGAAAGGAAGAAAGAAAATCTCTCCTTTGTAGCACCTGCCACTTTCCATGCTGTAAATACTCCCACCTTGGCCAAGTTCGAGGTACGACTGTGCAGGGTTGGGAAAAGATGCACACAATTGTAGGGGCACACTCGTAAGATGTGTACCAGAACCCAAATTACAGTATTACTACGATCTCTTAACTTTTTCTTCTGTAATCTCTCTGTATTGTTAGACTTGTTAAAAAAAAAAAAGCATTAAATACTTTCGTAGTTTTTGACATTCTTATAAAAATTTTTTAAAAGAGTGTACTTCACTAAGTCTTATACAGGTAACCCATAAAATCTTTCAGTATTTTTAGATCTGATTTATTGAGTTCTGGAGTCTCAAGCTCAGTCAAGTGCTCCATTACTATTTTCTCATCTATTAGACATTGTAAAGAAGTCTGACAGCTCTCTTAATAAAATGAATCTTCAGCACTCCAAGGTTGGCAGAGGAGTGAGAGATAACTTCATTGCTAACCTTGCAGGATCTGTGTGTGATTGTATTAAGGGAGTGGTCAGGTTTCCCTTCAATTTTAATGTCACCATAGTACAAGGCAGAGACCATGTTTGTCTTATTCTCCAGAGTTGCCAAAGGGGAGCCCAATTCCTGGCACTAGAGAATTAATAATCAATCAGCTAGTAAATAAACACATTTTTCTCTTCGCCACCCTCAGCCCTTTTTGTTTGAAAACTATCCTGATAGAGAAAATAACAGCAAAAGAGTCGTCAAGCTCCTTCTCTGCTGTGAACATTAACTATACTACAGTTAGCCCAACTATCTCTACCCATTTTCCTTTTTGCCTTGAGTTTAAAAGAAAGACTTATGGAAGAAAAAGGTGCTTATGTTTCTTTATATTTTTCTAAAAAATTTTTGCTTTTTTCTCTGCTTTAGCCTTACCCTTTTGTGTGCATCTTTCACATTGCACATTTTTTCTGTCTTCATACTCACCCTTTGAAAATAGAAGCTCGTCAGCAAGCTTTCTCTGAAGCCACTTGGTTAGTGTTATCATTTAAAAATCTATTCCTGTTATGTTCATTTGGATCTTTGTATTATTGGAATTTCTCCTTTTAACAATCTCTTACCTCGTTTGAGCCATCTTCCTTCTTAATTTCTCAAGCAATGATGTCATAGTTCTATTTGCTTTGGACTGATGAGGAAAGAACTTATGGTTTCCCAGCATCCTTAGCCTACTGGACGTGGCTGTCACTAGCTATTGCACTGTTTTCCCCAGTTTTATACCTGTCTTTGTTCCTTACCTCAAAAGCCCTTGTGCTGTAGTATATGGGACAGACATTTCACTGTTTCTTCACAGTTTAATGATGTAGGTCGTGTTTGCTGAATGCCCACGACATGTCTGTGTCAGTGTTGCCTATTTTATTATGAGCTCCTAGGAAAAATAAATGTCAGGATGTCTAATATAGTGCAGTTCCTGTGGGCACTTAAATGCTGTATGTATTTGTGTGCGGTGTATGTGTGTAAAGAAAATATTTTATTTACATGTTTTTAAAGGAGAAGATCTGAAATAGGTTGGTATTTAGGTAATTCCAAGTCCTTTAAAAATAGTGTAGTATCTGTGAGCCTTGTGCAAGGGAGCAAATCAGCAGGTATGGAGGGTTATGGAATAAACCTCAGAGTAATGTACAGTGTGACTCTTTAATATCATTGTAGAAAGTAGAAATTTTACAAAGTAAAAATTAACTGTAAGAGTGTTTACAAACATTGTCATGTCTCTAGGCTGCCTGTATTATCCTTTTTGCAAAGGCCATGAAGAGACAAGGAACCAGGAAACAGGGAAAGAGGGAATATTCTGTGTTAAGTAGTCTAGCAGACAGGAGAGATGCATTTTTCTGTTAGTTTCAATGCTAGAGAAATTGAAAACTTACATATGAGGGAAGGCCACATGGAGTCTAGACATAATGCTGGAGGCTAGATGATTTTGAGCAAAGAACCCACCCAACACACACACACACACACACACACACACACACACACACACACACAGAGACAGAGAGAGGGGCAAGGAACTCAGGATAGCATGAGACCTAATCAAGTTTGTATTTATGATCATGCTTAGATTGAGTAGTGACTGATAACGGTGTAAAGTTTGTAAATGTAACGCCTCATTGTACTTAGGTGTTTAAATTTCTTTTGCTATTGCTCTGTGTATTGTTTGACTAAATATAAAGAAAGGTAATTGTTTTAATAAACAGGTCTATTTTGTGGGGGAAAAAAAAAACTTTACCTGAGTGGAATGATGATACTATTTATATCTGTTTTATTCCATGAAACCATTGTTAAGCCACTATACCGCTCAACTGGCAACTGAATATCTGAATTGTATGCAGTGTTTAGGAAGAAATAAATAGCCTCATTCTATAAAGCCATGCCTATAAAATGACAGTAAAACTTCATTGTAATTAGCTCTTACACTCTGATTAGGAACATATAAACCTGCCAAAGAATCTTTATCTTGAAATCTGTGGCCTACACATTTCTGTTGTCTGAGCTCAGGGGACAAAGCTTCAATCTCCAAGGAATCTGGGATTATTCATTGAGTTACTGTCTGCTTCACTTGCAAAAATGGACATTCTCTTTGTCCCTTGCCAGATTCCCAAGGGGACATGAAGAATGAAGTCTTTAAAGCTCTGCAGAATATATATAAATAATTGTTTTAATTGAACACTCTCCTTGGGCAGACAAATAGGCCCTATGATTTGACAGGTTCCTTTTCATCTCCATTACCTATGATGGAAATGCATAAATCCCGTTCTAACCAGCTCATATGTTAATATCTTCAACAGGATCCTGATAGATCTGCCAACCTAGATGGATGTGATTTCTAACCAGCTTCACATTCCAGCTGTGTAACAAACTAGAAGGGCAAGGCAGATCCAATTTGGGCTTTTCACTTTGCCAAGCATAGTAATGAATTCATCTCCACTTTCTCCTGTGAGAGCACTGAGAAGAATTTTAAAAGGCTGAAGTGTTTTAAAATGATGACCAGACATGAATTTGAGACATAATTCAATTACACAAGTTATTACGAGGACACCTACTAAGTGCAGGACATTCTACTGGGTGTTCACTAGGGCAGATGTTTCCAAATGCCAACAACACTCAGTCTCTTCTCTCAAGAAATTTAAAATGTAATCAAGGAGATAAAGGGGTACATACTTAATGTTAGTAAAAGCAAACTGTGACGAGCCAGAGCATATTACTAAGGGGAGACTAACTCTGATAGAATCAGGCATAAGTGTATAGAAAAGATGATTGGAAGCAAGCCTTGAAGAGTATAAAATTTATCACTGTTGTTATTTCTGCAGTTCCAAAGCTAAGGACCTACCTAGACAGAGGTAAAAATGGCTACCCAGCATTGCCATGTTTTGAATGAATGGCCCTGAATGGGTCGGGTCAGTGTCTGACCCCCAGTTAGTATTCATTTGTCTTTAAACAAGTGAGAAACAAGGGAAGCATGAGAGAAGAAGCTGAAGGAAAGAACTCTGTAAGAGAAGGACTGAGACTCCCTATGGGTCTTCCAAGAGTGTGGTTAAACGGAGACGCTATGCATGCTTACCAAAGACCTTCTGAATAGACTCATCTCACCGTGGTGCTCATGGAGCCTGGGTGGGAGCTTGAGAGAGAAGGGGAGATTTTAGAGCCTTAGATCCTAAAGGGAGACAGGATGTGAAGGATAGGTGAAGGAAATGGGAGTGGGATCAATGAGAGAAAATAGGCAATGAACAAATTTTAACAAATGGGGCCCTATTTTCAGGCCTACATTTAAAGGGAACTTCATATTTTAGGAACTGTCAGTTTTGTTGATTCCTTACAATATTGTCTCTTACCTTGGTTTCCAAACATTTTATGCAGTTTGCTTTCATAGAAGATAATGCTGAATTCCTGAGTATTTTACGCCTTGACAGTGTTGATATTCTTAAGCCCTGTTTACCCAAACAGTGCCTTGGGATAATTTTGTTTGTCTACCTAAATAGAATAACATTCTTTTCCTGCAGACATCAAACATATTACTGCTTGTGATCATAAAGGCTGTCGGTTTCAGGACTGTCTTGGGAAAAGAAAAAAATTCTAATTTTATATAATTAATCAGAATGTAGGTCACTTCATACAGTAGGTTTTTTTTTTTTTTACTTTTTTAAGAAACTGAGTTGTTCCTTTGGATTTTACGTAATAAAGTCTGTTTTTTTTTCTTGCCCCTTCTCCCTATGTCAATAAATTAAGACACCGTCATATCAACTTCATCAGTCATTAACAACAACAACAAAAATAACACTAACCTATTGTTTTATATTGACTATATTGATGAAATTAATATAGAGAAAGAACACTTTGCAAGCCAGGAGTTTAGTGGAAACCAGAGCTTCATGGAAAAGTTTGCTGGTCAGGAGTCAGGAAACCTATTTCTTGATTCTGACTTTGCTACATACTTGCAGAGATTGACTAGTGCCTTTCTCTCTGAATCACTGTGTCCATGTTGGTAAAATTTAGGGTTTAAAAGCTTGTTTCATGGTTACAAATAATAATAACAACAACAGACACTATTGAGCCCTTATTCTGTCAGACACCAAGCTAAGCCCTCTGCTTGTACTATCCCACTTAATTCAAATGACATCTCCTTTGAGGTAAAATCATTATTACCTGTATTTTCGGTTGAGGGAATTGAAGGCAAAGTGTATCGTGGTCTAACATACTAGGCATTGCACCGAGTGCTTTTCATGTAGTTTAGCCCGTTCTAATGTGATCCTCACAACAGTCTTACATTCTAGCTCCATTTTATAAAGAAGGAAATGGAGACTCAGGAAGCAAAGTGATTAGTCCCCCCTCTCCCCAAAAGACCATGGCAGATCCAAGAGAAACACACAGGTTTCCTGACACCGAGGCTGATATTCTTCCACGGTACCCTGTTTACATTGAAACTATTGGAATTCAACTTTTTTCATGTCTATAATTTTTATCTGTCAGAGAAACCTAGGAATTTGGCAACTTATAAGCCAAATCTGGCCCATCAATGTGTCTTCTTTGCCTGCATGGTAATTAAAAAATTTATAGTTGCCAACATTTTAATGTCAGAAAGCTTCCCATAAATAATCTAGATTTCTGGCTTCTTTTGAAAAATGGAAAGATCTGGCCTCCTGAGGCCCTGATCCTTCCATGGCAAATGACCCCTGGAGCTGAATGGTGTGCTGTCAAGTTTCACACAGTGCCCACCCAGCTCTCTTCCTTTGTCTGTGTTTCCTCCAAAGTCTTTGTGTTCATAGGAGTTTGTGACTTCTGGAATAGATTTCTGCTTCTCCAAAATTAAGGAATTTGAAGGTTTGTTGGATAGCACAGCAAGTTGAGGATCCTCCTTGGGTTCTTCTCACGATAGCCATGCCATAGGAGTGAAAGTCATAGTGGCGTGGTTTCTCTTTTGCAGGGCTTTTCCAGACAGAGCATTTCTTCAGCATCAGTGACATTTCAAAATCAGGACGGCAAGCTGAATTGTCATTGGCTCTGTCACCGTTTGGGTTTGACGCCGGCACCTCTTATGTTTGCCCTGGTTGAATAATCTGTTTGCATCTGAGTAGACCACACACAGACAAGTGTGAACTCTGTTTATATTGAACTTGGTTCCTCTGGGTCACAGCTTTGGAACGGTTGATAGGTTGGAAATTTACTGGTATAGATGTGGGTGCAAAAACTTCACTTAAACCCATTTTGGAAGCTGACCTGAATAACCTTCTTTGAGCTACAGTGAAAGGGACATTCTCATTGATAGCTCCAGTGGATTAGAGCAAATGCAATGAACATCATGTCTGAATATGAGATGTTCAATGTCATCAAGACATTTAGTGTTCACATTTTATAGATGAGACAGTTGAAACCCAGAGTTGTCTAAAGTTACATTGGTTGGGGAAGTACCTATTATATATCCTCAGCACCCCTCAGTGATGAGCAGAATTCCCTCTTATTTCCTGGATGTCTCTCAGGCAAGTCAGCAAGCTCCATTTCTAGAATTCTTGAGGAAAGACAAATGTACCCATTCTGTTCCCATTTCCTGTGAGCAGCAGTCTGCAAAGGACCAAGAGGGAAGGGATTAAGTTTAGGAGACTGAAAACTCCTAGGTCTGCTCTGGGACCAACTGTAGGGGCTTCCTAGGGCCTCTTCCCCATTGTGACAATCTGGCAGAATCTTTGCAGTACCGATCTCAGTGACCTGTATATGTAGATTTTTTTGGCATTTAAGATCTTGTTCCTAGCCTCCATCTTCAACCAGTGAGTTAGAGGTAGGAGTGAGTCAGGAGTAAATGAGGAAAAGACTGGAAGCCCTCTAGGAGGAGACTCATTGGCACCATCTTTATCTGGGACACTTCTCTGAGACCTACCCTTGGAAGCCTGTGGATGCCTAATCCAAGTTGGGCAGCTACAAGGAATCTCCTATTACAGTGAGTACCAGAATTTCTTATTAGAAAAGATAGGAACTTTAACTCAATCTCCAGCACTGTGCTAGGCATTATGAGACTTACAAAAGGAACATGTGTGAAAAACAGCTTCAGCCTTCAGGGAGTTCATACTGCAGGTCAAGGGCATGCATAAAGATGTTCAGAAAGGAGCTTCTAGTCTTCTTTGATGCACTGACCAATCAACGTCATAAAAACACTTCATGATAAATAATCCCTTGTCCATTCCGGATTCATAACACCCGGAAACTGTCAAGGACAGATGTAATTTTGGGGTAAAGGAAAGGAATTGCTATAAAACTAAGGTGGGAAAATGTTAAACTGCAGTAGACTACAGTAGAGACTAGGTGGGATCAGAATTGACTTCAAATAAGCCACCCTTTAATATTCAGATACATCAGGCATTAATAAGGCTACCATGGGGTCATGTTTAATATTATAACTTGCCTCAGGTTACATAGCCAGTGAATGAATGCAAAGTTGAGCACAATTTGGGAAAGTATAGAATATTTTCAACGTGACTCCTAAGGAAGTGCTGAAGTATTCCTTCTGTGTGGGTAAAATCTTTGGCAATCTGTGATATCATTTTCATGCTGTAATGGCACTCGTGCATGCAGGGAACCCAAGGAGTCAATAAGCCTAATGGAAATGTGTTTCCTTTTTCCCTTCTGCCATGACTCTCTGTCAGTAGACTTGGAGCTTTGAAGGTGACTGTAATTAAGCATTCATTCCATTGGCATTGTACTTCTCACCTGTGAGAAAATTGAGTAGTGTGTTTTTCCCATAAATAATGTGCAAAATTCATCTGAATGGACGAGATCATCTAGAACTTCACTCTGAGACTTGATAGCTCTGGTGGTTGTATCTATGTATCATGTAAATGATTGTTTCCTGAGTGATTCTATCTGGATGACAGTTCATTTCTTTGTAGATAGGGGCAGAAGTTAGAGGGAGATCATTAAAGTACATTGTGTGTACCTTTGTATTTGGTGCTTAGAAGTCTCTAGTTGTCATTGTGCTTCCTTTCCATGCCCTTCTTGATTCTGACTTCTTTCCGGCCGTTATGACAGCAATTTATTATTCTGTTTGCAGTTCATTTCTGGATGAATTACCTATTCCTCTGTCCACTTGTCACTGTGGCTTCTCCAAGGTCCCATGTGGTGGGGGGTGGGGTGAGCAAACCAGTCTAGGCTGTGTAAAGGGCTGGACTTCCTATTCAAATTAGGATTATTTTGAGAAAGCTGCTGTAGAATTAAGTTTCCTCAATCAGCAGGACTTATGTAAAGCCATATGTTGGTGTGATTTCCTCAGATAAAGCCTTAGAAATGTTCTTTTAGAATCCCTAACTGGTAGACAGCTGCTGTGGGCAGGCCTGTCCTGTGGACCAGGAGCTGTGGCCAAGCCTCTGAGGTGCTGAGCGCATGAGGTTTCCAGTGGCTATTCACTCTTGAGGCACTAGACTCAACCAGGAAGGATTGAAAGGATTTTATAAGGAAATCTCTCAGCAGCCAAGTTGGGGATATGGAGTGATCTGTTTAATCAATACCTTATTTGGATTGTTAGTTGTAAAAGGCTTAGAAAATAATGCAACAGAATACTCAGTTCTGAAATAACACTGAGTGTCATTTCACCTTTCTTTGATTCCGAAGGTCCTTTAGAATCCTTGTATCCTGAGAGAGCCAGTTAATAAAGATTTGAGGTCTAGGATGTCTGATAAACCATACTTTATTCCAGTTGGGAAAGTAAATATGTAAGTGGAAAGGGCATAAAGGTCTCCTGACCCAGGAGGGGGATGAGAGCCCAAAGCAAAGGTAGGGGTGTTTGTAGTTAGGGGTGCTTGTTTTTATTACTGTATGCCTCTGCTAATTGTCCCCTAAACCTTCACTTCTGGAGCATAAGATGGGTAAAGATAGGGCTTCCTTTTTATCTGTTTTGGTCCCTTACCTATTAGTACCCAGTTCTGTGATGCATTTTGAGGTGCTTAATCAGAAGGCTACTGATTTTCAGCAAAGGCCCAGAATTTTCAGGAAAGATCTCCTGGGGATGGACTTGACATTGCTCTGTCTTGGTCATCTAGCTCACTTTGTCTCTGACCGGACTCTCACTCAAAAACAGGCTAAGAGAGCACATCTGATGATGCAGCATCTCCCGTCCTGTGGCTAGAGGGCTGAACACGTGCCACAGGACTCTGGTGTCCTGACTTGGTGCCCTGTCTCAGTGCCAGCTTCCAATCTGGGTTTCCAGGCTCATCCTTCAAAGGGTTGAAAATAGCATCACAGTTTCCTTCTCTTAGGAGCTTTCTCACCTTTGACAAGCCCCTGGGACAAACGGACCTGACCTCTGTGGCTTCTTGTCTGTCAGCCCTGATTGAATATTCACTCTGCGGAGCATCATGCCACGCATTGTGGAAAATTATAGAAGAAGGAGGTGATGCACTCCTGGCCTTTGGATGTCTTATCAACTTACAGGAGAGACAGAACCAGCACAAAGCAAAATACATGAAAATTCAAATGCCAGCCAGACACATATTGTTCATTATTTATAAATCCAATTAAAGTAGCCTAGGAACACGTATTTATGTTCATGTATCAATATGTACATAAAATTAAAGCATTTGCTGAAATGCCTTGAAGTAACTGGAATTGGAAAAAGATGGTTTTCTTCTGCCTAAGTTTGGTTCTCCAGGAAAGACCCTGAGACAAAGATTTAGAGCAAGTAGTTTATTTGAGAAGTTTCAGAAACACCACCAAGAGGAAAGGGAAAGGAAGATAAGAGATAGAAAGGCAGCCAAGAAAGGGTGTGTTCCTGAGCCAGCTGCAGATGATGATGGACACTTATGCTCAAGCGTATGGGGAGATAATGGGGAACAGCTAAGAACATGCACCTCACCAGTATCGCCTGGACTGTATCAGCCTCGGGTCGAGGACTCCTCTCAGGATGGGTTAGCCATATATTCCTGGCCTGCCAGGCCCAGACAGATAGTTTTTTGGGGAAAACTCTCATGCAAAGAGATGCAGCTAATGGCAGTTGGAGGTTGGCCTTGGAAAGACCTGAGGGGTAAGAGCGGAATATTGACAGCCTCTGCTGCATTTACAGGTATTAATGGGAACAATGGCTTGGAAAGGAGAGGAGAGAGAGGTTCTGAACATTGAGGAAACCACTGTCTATGAAGGCCCGGATTAACAGTGGGTGACATTGAAGCCAGAACCCAGAGGCTTTCTCATGTGAGTTCCTCAAAGGAGTGTGGTTCAAGTGACACAGGGAAACAAAACAAAAAAAAGTGACACAGGGAAGAAGGTACCAGCTGAAGCATACTGAAGATGGAAGGTGGTTTGGAGTCTGAAGATCCAGGTTGTGATGGCTGCTCCGAGTTTGGATGCCCGGTGTTCTAGTAGGCATATGTTGGCTGCAGATCATGTTGGGGCTAGCCACACTGTGGATGATAGACAGTCACTGTATCTGTGGCATGAAGACCTGATTCATCCACAGGGATCAATGCAGAAGAATGAAAGCTGCCTGTGAGTGGAGGTGCTGTGAGTCAACATGGGCTTCTTCAGCTCACCTAGGTTGAAGAGGCAGGTGGTGACCAACAAGCAGTGGGGATTTTATCCCAGGTCTCCTGCCATATTTATAAAGGGTAAGACTGACAGCATTGTTGGGGAAGTGGGGAAAGGGGTGGTCATGGTCAGTGCCTCTAAAGTGGTTCTGATATAGTCTCCTCTTGTATTGCATTGCATTGCATTGCATTGTATTGCATTGCATTGTATTGTGTTGTGTGTACGTACCTTCTCTGGCGAGCTGGCAGATGGGGGCAGTTAAGCTTGTCAAAGGCTGCAGCATTGCAGAGGGCTCTGGTTCATCTGACATAGTTAGTTGTTGATGTATTGCTACAGAAGGTCTGCACCCTAGGCTTTAGCCAATGCCCCTGCCAGGACTCCCATGTGTTGATCTTTGTTAATGGAAATGTCCATGTGTTTTACCTGATTTTTAGCTGCCCTGGCAGATGTGCCCAGGAATGAGCTCCCAGAGATTGCGCCTCAGGGGTTAATTACTCTCTGATATATCAAATTATATGATTTGATGTGCTCTATTCCTTTTTTTCTACTCTGTACTGACACGCTGGGCAGAGAGGCTCTAGAATAGAAATGCCAGGATATGTTAATAATTTATTGATAGCTTTTATGTGGGGGAAAACCCCCTGTAAGACATGTTCATATATTCTTATATACACAGTAACATAGCTTGTCCATGGAAGAGGGAGAGGAAGAGTGTATCAGGTTGGATCTTGTCAGGAGACAGAAGCTAAACAAGTTACTTTAACAGAAGGAAATACTATGAAGACTTGTATGGGAGGGAAAAAGTTTTCCTCAACTCCTTCAGGGTCTCTGCTTCTGCCTGAAAAACAAACTGACAAGGACAGATTAACAGGAGAAAAACATATTTATGTAGTAGAAATGTTACGTGACATGGAGCCCTCACAAGGAAATGAAGACCCGCCACACTGGTTAGAGCTGTGAGTTTCTCAGCGAGGCAGGATGGAGAGCGGGCCGTTGTGGGGGAGTGTGATAGGTCAAGGACTAGGAGGTAAGCATAGTAACCTGGTGGAAACTTAGCAAGGCCCTTGGTTAGGATTCCTCTAGGTGTCCCTTTGTCTTTAGAGATGAGGACGCTCCTTTCCTCCCAGTATTGAGAGGCCACCTCTCCCAGGAGCGCTTTGTGACCTGTTTCAGGGAAGAACAGTGAGAGGGGGCAGAGGACATAGTGACCTTACTGCTTCTGCTGTTTCCTTAGACTCCAGTTTAAAATATTCAGGAGGCCAAGGTGGCACCTTTTGGATGGCGTTTCTTGAGCCTCATCACTTGTCAACTAGGTGTTGGACAATCCAAGAGGTGCAAAGGGACACTGAGCTTCACAGAGGTCATACGCTGCAGGAAGCAGCTGTACGTCGAGGGCTGGGGGAGCCAAGGGAAGAAGTTAGGATAATGAAAACTTAAATACTTGGATGATGGGCCTTGCAGAGGGGGAACCCAGACTTCCAAGGAGGGGACACTGGACAGCTAGCTGGGCTGGGAGTACAGAGAAACTGCAAAGTGGAAGCAGGTGCTCTGACTGGATCCAGTTGCTGTTGCCAGGGTGGAGTCATGTGACTTGCTGGAGTCACGTGACAGAATAGGAATCCTGGAAGGAGCCAGCGCCGCCCCCCCCAACCCAGCAGGGAGCCTGTGGCCCAGGAGAGATGTGCTTTGCAGGGTCCCAGCCCCAGCACCATGAAGCAGGGTGAGTTTAGAGGTGAAACACAGTTAAGTTAAAAACTAACACGGAGAGAGAACATAAATGTGTGTATACACACAAAAGAGAAAGAACAAGAGAGAAAGGGAGAGAGTTCATGCACATTTGAGTATGAACTGAATGAGAACAAGAATGTAGCCAACCTGGGATAAGGAGTGTTGCCACTTGGCTGTAGAAATAATCATAATAATAGCCTGCACAGAAGAACTTGGTGCAGGGAAGAATAACATTAAGGACCCTTATTTAGCATGGGGTGGGGTGGTGATTAAGTTCTAAAGTCAGGGCATTAGGGGAAAATCACATATAAACACTAGAATCACACACTAAGACTCTGAGAGCCTGTTGAAATGAGAAAGCATTTGTATTGCTCATCTTGTGCTTGGTCTGTGACATACATGTGCATCCTGAGTGGAATGCAGGTGGAAAACCTCTCCCCTGTCCCACTGATATTATTACTTTCTTCTGCTCTCTTGCCGAGCATGGAGAGAGGCATTCTTCTAAGTTATGAGTATGTGTGCTACAGCTTCCCCTTAAATTATACCAGGTATGTGCTAAGCACTTTCTCTCATATGCTGTTTTATGTGATGATCACATTGACCCTAGAAATGCTATTATTAGGCCTCCTTAACCAAAAAGAGATCAGATGCACAGGAAGGTTGACTCATGTGCTGTGGGCACAGCCAGTGAATGAAAGAACCTGCATTTCCAACTCAAGTGTATCTTGCTCCAATCCTATGCTCTATAATTAGCATAGTCCTGCTCCCCCCCCCGAAGGTTCTGCCCTGACTTTATGTCTAGGGCAAATCATGTCATCTCTAACATCAAACTGAGGGGCCTCTGCAAGGTCTTTAAGGAACAGTTGACCTGCAGTGTCCAATATGGCAGCCACTGGACATGTGTGCTATTTATATTTAAATTAAGTAGAATTAAGTAAAATTTAAAAGTCAGTTCCTCATTGACACGTGAATCAGTTCCTCAAGTAGACCCATTCTCAGGAGCTACTTATGGCTAATGACTACCATCTTAGCACAGAACATTTCCATCCTCACAGAAAGTTCTGGAGTACATCCACAGTGAGTGAGAGCTTGATTCTCTACCTAGTTAACAAACCCAGCTCTGTATCTGACTGTTTGTGCATCCATGGGCAAGTTCCTTAACCTCTCTGTGCCTCAGTTGCCACATCTGTAAAATAGAAATAGTCAAGGCAGCTCCTCACCGGGTTCAGATGAGATTTAAATAAGACACTATTTGTAAAGTTCTTAGGATGGTACCTCGCACATCATGGATTCTCAATACATGTTACCTAAAAGGGGAAAAGGTCTCTTAGCTCTAACATGACGTGATTTTCTAAAAATTCCACTGTTACTATTTACCTTCTGACATTTTTTTTGAGGAAGAGAGGAAGAAGTTTGAAGCAGGGGAAGGAGTATCTTGATAATTGATATTTGGAGTGCTTCATGGGGTCAGGGAATCCTACAATAACTCATAAAATTATTCTATGTAATATTCATTACTATAATTCTTACCATGTACCAGGTTTTGATCTAAGAACTTAACACATACTCCCTCACTGAATCCTCCAAACAGGCTTATGTTCTACTTCTTCCATATCCTCATTTTCAGTACCCTCCACATTTTACCACTTTTCTGGGTAAGTCCTGCAGGAGTGGGGAGGAAAGAATAAGGTTCTACCAGGGGTGCCTGGGTGGCTCAGTCATTAAGCGTCTGCCTTCGGCTCAGGTCATGGTCCCAGGGTCCTGGAATCGAGCCCCGCCATTGGGCTCCCTGCTCCGCGGGAAGCCTCCTTCTCCCTCTCCCACTCCCCCTGCTTGTGTTCCCTCTCTCGCTGTGTCTCTCTGTCAAATAAATAAAATCTTTAAAAAAAAAAAAAAAAAGAAGATTCTACCTTTATAAAGAGAGTAGAGAAACCAATAACTGTCAAGGGTATATCTCAGGCTAGATATTTTGTGTGTTTATCTAATTTAATGCAACAGCCCTGATATTTTCCTCATTTTATAGATGTGGAAATAAGCCAAAGAGGTGGTTAAAATTAGCCCAGCATCACACTGCTAGTTCAGAGTAAAAACTGGGAATCTAATGTAGGCCTAATTTCAAATCCCACATATTTTTCATGGCATCTTGATGTATATTAATAGGGAAGATAATATTTTTGCATGTTCAAGTATAATACAAGGAAGAAATAAAAGAATATAGGTAAATTGCCATAGGAATTAAGAGGAAGAGGGATTACTCCTAGTCAAGAGGTCATGAGTCTTCCTTGAAGAGGCAGCATCTGAAATGGAGCTTGAAAGTTGGTAATATGTTGGCAGGTGGTATCAGGGGCAGAAAATTCCAGGCAGATGGAGGAGCACAAGGACAGACTGGCAGGATGAGGATACCATGAATAGTTTGCAGAAGGGGCCAAGGATGGGGTTCTGCCTGGGTGGGAAGGACTCTTTTGTCACCGACATTCTTAGAATCGCCAGTGCATGGTCATAGTAAAAAGTAGAGTAACTCTTAATTTTATTATTGATTTTAAATCCCCTACAGACACCGTGCCCTCTTTATAATGTGTGGCCAGGACAGACCACTCCCACCGGCCCCTACTGTTCGGTATAACACTGGTAATTGGATGTGTTTGGATAAGTTCCTCTTTCTCTGCCTTTCATGGTAGCACTGCAAGTTCCTATGATTCTCAGCCTGTATTCCTCAGTGGTGTGCAGCCTACCCCATGTTCCAGGGAGATAGGTTCTACGAAGGACAGAGGGGTAGCCCTGGACTTCCCATGAGTTTTGGGAAAGGGGGGTGTCACAAGTGGAACCAGGTGTCTGGCACACTTCAGGTCTGGAGTTCTCCTGACCCAGGCATAGAAACTTTCTTCAGGATCTGGATGATGCTTTAGAGTCAATGAGCAAGGCTAGATTGAACCAAAGGGCATGGACCACGGGCCTGGAGGAATCTTCTTAGAGATTTATCAGTGGGTGGGGAGTTGAGAGTTTGAAGTTGAAGACTGAAATCACTAAAGAGAAGCCCAGGTGGTTGTTGATACCCCTCCTACCCCAACCCCCTGCCCTTTCCCCGACCACCACCCAGGGGCAAAGGAAGATGGAGGACCTCCTGCTAATTTTCAACTGCACTTTGCTCTCTGTTATGTAGTATTTCAGTGACAGGATCCACTCAGGAGAGTTGGGGCAAAGCTGGCTGAGGTTCTCAAGGAGCTGAGTTTTGAGTTCAGGTGCCCGCGTGGCAGTGGAATGATGCTTCCTGACCTTTCAGACCTTTGAGACCGCTGGGCGGTCTTAGACTTCACCTGGAGCCTCCTGTCCAGGATGTGACCACCTAGGGGAATTCCAGGGAAAGGTGGCAGGTAGAGTATCCTTTCTGAGTTTTATTCTCTCTCGTCCTCCCTTCTCTTCTTTCCATGTGTCTGTTACTCTGTTGTGTCTCCTTCTCCTCAAGATTCATAGATCAGTGATGCAGGGGTATTTATTTTATGTTCTTGTCAACAGAGATATCATGGACTGAAATGTGATGGGTACCCCAATGAGCTCACTACAAGATCTCAAAGATTCCAAGCCACTGGCTGCTCCCAAGCATAAAGCCACCCTTCTGGAGAGGCGGCAGGAAGGAAGCCTGGAGGAGGTGAGGAAACATCACTCTTCCCTCTGCCCTTGACTCCATCGGCCTTTAGCTGCAGATGGTTGGGCCCAGGCCTGATGGGCTGTTTCCCATGTGTCCTTCCACAGGCTCCACTTTTGGCCAGAGGACAGACCACCTTCTCAGGTCTCTGGGGGAACTGCTGAAGGACAGTGAGGGAGATGTTGCTGGTCCCCAGGACAGAAACACAGCAGCTGGAACCAAGAAGCACCTGGAGTGGGACTCAAGCCCAGCACCCCTTCATACTGAAGCTCTTTGAGCTGCATGTGGTTCCTGATTGGACTGTTTTTGCTTTGCCGCCACCTGCATAACACTGTTCTGGATGCTTTTGAATTACTGGCTTTCTTTCCTTTTTTCCCCCCTCTGTCTTTTCTTTTTTCTTCTCTTGGCCCTGAGAATTGTAAGAAAAGAATTGCTTTAGAAAGTATAATTCTATTGCTGAAATTAGCCTTGTTTATGAACAAATTCTGTCCCTAAGGATTTTCTGAATTGCAATCCCAGGTTACCTTGTAAATGGGGCTGCATGATTTGATCTGTGTAGTACTGATCCTTAGATTAAAAATACATTTTCTTTCTTTCTTTCTTTCCTTTCTTTCTTTCTTTCCTTTCTTTCTTTCTTTCTTTCTCTTTCTTTCTTTCTTTCTTTCTCTTTCTTTCTTTCCTTCCTTCCTTCCTTCCTTCCTTCCTTCCTTCCTTCCTTTCTTTTTTTTCTTCCTTTCTTTCCTTTCTTTCTTTTTTTTCTTCCTTTCTTTCCTTTCTTTCTTTTTTTTCTTTTTCAAGTTTTGGATCCAGGTAATGGCCCGAGTCACATTTGCTTAGCTACTGAAATGATCTCAATGTGGTATCGCTTGGAGTTGAAATATAATCAAACATATATTATACCTGGGGCTCTTGCACGCTATTTGATATATATGTTACACTACAAAGAAACACAAACCTTGTAGGTTGAAATTTAATTCCTATCTGATCCTGCAGTTAGAATGGTGGAGAAATTATAAATATCAAAAGCGGCTTCAAGCACCCTGAGGGAAAGCTAAGCAACAATAAGTGGACAGTGCCATTTTCCAAGGCAAAGCAGGAATTGGAAATCAGGTGACCTCGTCAACAGGGTTGCTCAGGTCTGTCTGTGGATCTGCTCAGTTTGGAGGAATCTGAGAGCAAGGCCTGCTTCTGTGTTTGGGTTTACGGAAATTGTGGTGTCTCTGGCTGAATGCTCTGTAACTGTGCCTGCCTTGCAATAAAACACCTTTGGTTGACTCAGCAACAAGGTCTCTGTCAATTTCCTGCACCACTGTGTCCTCAGTGCTTTGTCAGAAAGTCCAGGGTAGACCTTTGAGTGGTTGACCTGTTGGAGATCGCAGCTGGACGCAGCTTTACTGCTCTTTTGGGAGTGTCTCCAGAGCCATCTCTTGTCTCCACGCAGGGTCTGTGTGTGTGTGGTCAACTTCCCTTCCTCATATTATGGTCAGCTCTAGACCTCTCTAGTTATGGTGTAGCCCAGGTAGGCCAGGGTGCTGCCATCTCGTTCTGGAGCCCCCATGTATTTCTCTGAGACTCTAGAACAAGCTGCACACTCTTAGAACTTCAATTTCCTCACACACAACATGGGAATAACGATCCTTCCTGTAGTTATGGTCGTAAGTGCCTGTAGAAGGACATCACGTGGATGACACCGTACACGTTGTAAACATACTGGGATGTGGCGGCATTCCATAAATGGTGATCCTTCTGTTTGTTAGCAAAGAATTGAAAGAACACTCTAAGTCCTTATGGTTGACTACATAGTTGACTAAGAACCCAGTAGCCTTTGAGTAGCATCTTAGGCCTCCTTGCTTTAAAGCCATTAGCAAGAAAGGTGAAGATTCATGGGACAGAAGTCAGGAGAAGACAATCTGGAGCTCACTACCTTGACCATGTAGCCAAATACCTTGATTCCTCCCTCGGGGCAATATGGCAGCTGTTACCTCCTTCACAGAGACAACACTTTTGCTTTTATAGAAAGTGAAATCTACCAGGCACATAGATGTAGGAGAGACCATCTCTCCCACTTGTTTGCAGCATTAGGCCCATACCATCTGAGGGCAGGCGAGTCTCTCTAGATGCTAACAGAGAGGTCTTCTTCACCATGGGGGAAGAATTCGACCCATCTCAGGCCTCATCAGACCGTGTCTGCCACATCAGTAGAAAGCACTTTTTGAACCCCCCCCCCCCCCCCCCCGCAGTCTCCAGCACCACACCTGAGATTTCTGGATGACCAACATGTGAAGCAAAGTCAAGAGCTAAGATCATTCATTTCATGTAGGGTGGCAAATAAAGTCGCTCTTCTCTGGTTACTATGGTGTGTGTTATAGTCCCACAGATAGCCCTGGACTTCAAGCCATGCAGAATAGAAAGAGCATTTTCTACTTTCTACCTTGGAGTCATTAAAACCATAATAGTAACAACACAAAAGCAGGTAACAATTACTAAGTATTTACTTTATACTGGGCACGGGCGCAAAGCACTTCGCACGTTGTGGCTCATTTAATCATCACAACAACCGTAGGTACTCTGAACTCCCATGATCTGGATGAGAAACAGGCATGAAATTGCTGCGTAAGTGGGCCAAGCTCCCCATTTGGTGAAGATCATAGCTGTAAATCACCAGGTCTGCCTGACTCCAAAACTTGGGTTCTTTACCATTTTGGTCAGCTGCTTCCTCACCTTGGACCCAGTGCCTGTCTGCTTTCTTGGCTTCTTACTGTGAACCTTACCTTTGGAACTGCATCATCCTTATTTATATCTTGGGGCTATTAATTATCAACTTTCCTACCTGCTTCCCACAGTTACTCTCTAAGCTCTTGGCAAATGTATGCCAACTAATTGTAAATCGATATGAAAAGTAAAGGTGTTCTTCTGGATGGGGTCCAGGTTCAACCTACCTTATGCTGAATTCTATTTCTATTTAGCATTCAGAGGTTTCAGTGCATCTTATCCAGAGGAGATCCTAACGGATGTCAATGTTGAGTCCAAGAACTTTCTCAAGGGTAAATGAGAGAGCACCATGTACAGGGAAAATACTAGATTCTTGAACAAAGCGATGCTGATTCTAACCTTAGTTCCTAAAGCTGTATCGAAGGACATCATTTATGTCAGACAGAAACAACCTCTTCCCAGTTTGCTCCAACAGCTCATCCAGAAGGTGGTGTTACTGTGTATCTGTTCAAAGGACAGAAGATGGTGTTATTGTGTATCTGTTCAAAGGACTGCTGGACTTTAAAGCGTTTTACATATTTGTAGGCAGATTGTAGCAGATGCAGTTGGTACCTTGTCCATGTTTCTGAGGGCTTTCTCTAGCTGTGGGGCCTGGTGATCCAGGCCAGAAGTGCTGGGGTGTTCATTCTTCTCCCCACTGAGACTAGCCTCAACCCCACTGAAGAGAGTTGGTATATAAATGATCCAGCTCCTCACCCTTGGGTGGGCCGACTGAGGCCTGGTCTGCCCTGGCTCTGAGCTCCCCAGTGAGGTGACACTCCTCTTGTCCATGGCGGGAACTAGTTTGTTAACCCACTTTTGTTGTCTGCCTTTCCTTCCTGTGTCATTCCCTTGCTTCTCAACCCGTGTTTCGTAGAATCACTTTCCCAGTAAGGAGTTAATCAGCTCACAAATTCCTGTTTTAGGGTCTGCTTCTGTGGGAGCCCAAGTGAATTCAAAATTCAGGTGCTGGTCAATTATAGAAATAATAACGTCCCAGAGAAAATATAGCAGTATCATTGGAGACTAAACCGTTTCTCCACTTGTCCTTCTACTGATACCTCTGCTGTGTTAGGAACTGGAAAGGAGCCTTTATAAATCTGAGACCCACCTGCCAAAGAAGTTTCCTTCCTGTGAAAACAGGCACCTTCACAGGTTACAAGATACTTTTCCTTTAAATGAAAGACTCAACTAACATATGAGACCAGGCAAGAGTCACCTGATGGCAAATCAAATTACAGTCACTGGCTAGAACAAGTAATTAAATATAAGGGGGTAATGGGAAAAGGAGGGAGTCACAATCCCAGAGCCCCCCTTTCACCTCTCAAGGACTCCCATTTGCCTTTGAATCACTTCTGCTTCAATTAACATTGATTGAGCCTGCCTAAAGTGCCTGGCTCTTGTCAAATCCCATTACACGGGCTCCAAGACACTCTGTCCGCAAGCCTTTGTTGTTCTGGGACATTTTTGTGGGAATATTGAATATTGTGTGGAGTAGCTAACGCATTGATCAGGACTATTAGACAAGAGGTTTGCTTTTTCTGGCTTGGCAGTTTCGTAAACGAGATTTCATCTTTGCCATTATCATTATCAACTCGAGCCAATTCTCTAAGTTCAAGTTATGATGCTCTAAAAAGCATGTCAGACTGACCTACTGTAGCTTTTAAAGACAAACGTTGAAAATGTCAATCCTGTAAAGTAAGAGATGTAGCTGTATCTTTGTTAGAGGAATCACACATCTACTTTATGTATTTTTATTGTTGGGAGGAGGACGCGTGAAGAAAAACGTTTCTTCTCTGGGGTTCCCAGTAAAGATTTTGATGTTTATTTTATCAGAGATGTAAATGGAACCACAGTATCTATCAGAGTCTGCCTTACCTCTTTTCTTGTCAGTCTTTGCTAAGGTCTTGGAGGGTGGGGCTGTGTTTTATGCAAGATTAGGACAAGAACCCTATTAAGAAAAAATCAGGGAATAACATCATTCCTAAAATGACCAAGGCTCTTTTATGTAGGGAAAACATTTATTGCTATTGGTACCTTTTTAATTACCCACATTTTAAATCTCATTAATTATTAATTTTTTCCTAAACATTCAAATGCTACTTTTGCCACAAATAAAACATACTTTATGAATCATATCATCTTAAATATTTAAATGCTGATTAGAAACTTAAGTAGACAAATTCTCCTAAATGTTTCAGTAGAACCTCTACCATTTCCATTTAAAAGCTTCACAAACTTTTAAAAGCAAACAGCACACATGCTCATGCACACACACACGCACACAGAGTAATCACCATGGGATTCAAAATATATTATACCTTCACTTAAGTGATTAAGAATTATTTAAACTATGGGCGCCTGGGTGGCTCAGTTGGTTAAGCGACTGCCTTTGGCTCAGGTCATGGTTCCGGAGTCCTGAGATCGAGTCCCATATCGGGCTCCCGGCTCAGCAGGGAGCCTGCTTCTCCCTCGACCCTCTCCCCTCTCATGCTGTTTCTCACTCTCTCTCTCTCAAATAAATAAATAAATAAAATCTTTAAAAAAAAGAATTATTTATACTATGGATTTGATTTATGTCTTCATTATTTATAAACTTGTTTTATCCCTTCCCTGTTTTTTTTTTATGCTTATCAGTGTTTATATTTTCCTAGAATTATAGTAATCTTGCCAGACTTGAAAGAAAAAGAATGCGGTCTTAAACTAGCTGAGTTTTCAGCTAGTTTTCAGCTAGTTTCAGCTAGTTATCAGCCACTTGATTTTTGGTTGGCATATAGGATCTTAGTGGATCTCTTCAAAAGGGTTTCCATCCTGGGCTGGTATTTTCTGGCCTGAGTTTTTTCTTAGAGTCAGAGTTCAGTTGCTATGTCAGCCCTTGAAAGCCCTTGTCTTGTAATGGCAACAAGGACCACCCTCTGTGAGCTTCCATGTTCATCAGATCTTAGTCTAAGACAGTGAGCCTTTACTTCATCATGCCTTGTTTTCTCAGTATTTTGATAACAAAATATCCAGCAACTTATTCATCTAGGGGATGAAAAGAGGGGTCTGGACAGCAGATTTTCTTCTTTTTTAAAAGATTTTATTTATTTTTTTGACAGAGAGAGACAGCGAGAGAGGGAACACAAGCAGGGGGAGTGGGAGAGGGAGAAGCAGGCTTCCCGCCGAGCAGGGAGCCCGATGTGGGGCTCGATCCCAGGACCCTGGGATCATGAACTGAGCCAAGGGCAGACGCTTAACGACTGAACCACCCAGGTGCCCCCAGATTTTCTTCTTGATTGCTACCTCATGCATCTGCCTCCAACACAAAACTGACTGTTATGTGTAGCCTAAGAGTGGATCACTTCTCTGATCAACCAGGAAAAACTTCCAACTTTTCTTGAGTTATTTGACTTAAAATTCACTGTAGCTGTTCTTTTTTATTGAGAAAAAATATAAAAATAAAAGAAACAGAACATCTGTATATATCAAATCCCTAACCTACTTATTAGGAATGTTTTTTAAAAATATGTCCTTTTGTTTTTAATGACCTTTTTGCATACCTTATACTTTTTCATTGTTGAGTACTATTATGGACTTGAGCCATAGATACCAGTTATTCCAGAGAACTATAATTGTTCTTGTTCAAATTATTGGAATGTGGACACCCCCTTAAGTAGTCTCTCCTGTCTTTTCAGCATTACTCTTGAGATATTTTTGAAAGTCTCTTGCTTAAAGGCAACAAGATGTTCCATACCTGTATTGATTTTTCTCTACTATTAGCTAAGATTTTAGTCCTTGAGAAGCCCTGAGTCTTAGTAGAGAATAGCAGTAGGATTGCATATCAGTTTTATCCCCATGAATGTGATAATAGACAAAATAATACTAATTTTGGCCACTGTAATGCAAGTCTGGAATAATAAGATTTTAAGTTTTCATTATCTTTTTCTAATATAAATGCTAATATTACTAATTCTAAATTTTTATCTAATATTAATTTTTAAAAATTATTTTCCTATATCATGCTTTCTTGGATTATAAACTCAAACTGTAATCACATGCCTTTCTCATTTATTAGCCTTGTATGTTTAATTGGTTACCATTTTGTACTTCTTTTATTGACAAACATAAGACAGGATCCGAGTGAAGATAAGCATGGGATACAGTAGACAGATCGGCTTTCTCATCTGTAAAAGGAATGCTCTGATGAGGTTTAGGATTGAGATTTTTGTCCTGTAGACAATGGAATGAATACCACTTAGAATTTTTATCACTGGTCTAAGGCAGTGATTCTCAAAGTAGAATAACTGGGAGGGGGTGTTAAAATGCAGGTTACTGAGCCCCACTCTCAAGTTTCTTATCACTAGGTCTGGGGTGGAACTGGAAACTGTGCATATCTCATAAGTTCCAGGTGGGGCTAATGCTGATAGGTGTGTGACCACACTCTGAGGACCACTGGTCTAAGGAACATAAAGTAAGGTTTATTGGCTAGGTAGAGCTAGCCTTTGGTGCTTGAACTTTGAGGCTGTTTATCAAGCTGAAGATTAAGTAAGAAAAGGTAGTAAGTAAACGGCTTCTAGAAAGATAAGTCTTTGGGTTATAAAAATTGGAATTATCATTGTGAATCTTGCATATTCAACCAGGTCTGCTGTTTACTCCTTGGCTCCGTTTTCTTTGGGCAACTCTGACTGCTTATCAGCTATAGATCTCTTATCTACAAGCACAGAAGAGGTATGAAAACATCAATTAAAAAATCAACAGAATTCCATAATTCACGTAGGAAATTACCTTCACCATAAATATACAATAATGAAACTTCTTATAAAAAATTCTTTGGTGGGAAAGAATTCACACAAAGGGATTTTGTATCTATAAACCCAGATTGTAAATCTTGATTTTATTTGAGGTTGAAGGGTAGACCTTATCTCCCTTTACCTGACATCTGTTATAGCAGGAAGTCTGTCTTCCTAAGTGTTTAAGCAAGTGCCAGGTATGCTGTCACTTCAAGATGAATAATAAACAGCCATAATAAATGGATGTTGTGGGTGACATTAGTAAGACATTTGCAATCCTGCAGGAAGAATCACGCTGGAAGATAAATAGATGCATTTGTTTATACTATTGTTAGGAACTTGAACTTCTGACATACAGAGCAGGTGTTCAGTCTATTTTGGAACTACCTGACAAAACTCCTTTGTTTTCTTGTTCCTCTGGCTGCCCCCAAAATGTGGATATTCTTCAAAGTTCTGCCTTCTCTGTTTGTTCCTTGACCTCTGTATTTTTCTATCAGTGAACTCCTCCACACACTTTAAATTATCTCCAGAGGGGATGATTTCATAGTCCCACCTACCCACCCCCCTCCAAAAAAAAAAAAAAAAAAAGGAAATAGAATCTTTATTTCCAACTGACTGTAGGACATCTTTATCTGGATGTCTGTGCAGCAACTCAAACCACTTGTCTGTAGCAGGACTCAGCGCTTCCTCTTCCCAACCCATCTTATCCTTGTTTTCTCCTCTCCCGGGATATAAACCACATTATTTGCTTCACTAAAACCTCCCTCTTTATCATCCCAGATATCCACAATATTCAGCCTCCAGTATGTCTCTCTGGTGTTAATATCTTTATTCCATCTTCTGACAAAACTGTATCTTCGGCACCCAATGCTGCCATTCAAATGATTGTTAAAGCCTTTTAACCAATGTTCTCATTTTCAGTCTCTCTCTACTGCAGTCCATCTTAAATATCATTGCAACACAAAATTTCCCCCACATCACGTCACTGATCCTGGCATGTCCTGATCTAGAATCTTTCATGACTCCTAATAGGTAATGAGATATGTTCAAACTCTTAATGCTGCCATTCCATATTTTTCAACACCCAGCCCCAACTTACTTTCTCACTTTCCTCTCTAACTATTCATTTATGAGCCCTCTCCATTGGTGTAATATCAATCTTTAAACATGCCTTTAAATTTAATCTTTTGATTGTGTTATTCCTCTTTCTTCATATCATCTTCTACTTTTTGACCTGTTGAAATCCAACACTCTTTTTAAAGGTGCATAAGAAATGCTACTTTCCTATAGAGTGTTGCTTGATTCACACCAACCAATATTACTTTTTCTTCCTTTTAAGTCCTACATTACTCTGTGGAGCTTTCACCTGCAACTTATGCTTATACCTGGTAGTCGTGATGATGTAGAACATTATTTGTTGGATCCTGAACTCCCAAATCCTTTCTGGACATCTATATGGGAAATATTGAGGCGGACTTTCCTGGCAAATCTATGCTGTTGAGAGCCTTTTCTTGGCCAGGCACTGGTGCAGGCATTGGAGACCACAGTATGGTCAGGATTTCATAGAGTTTATGTTCTAGAAGAAAAACAAATACAAGAAATAAACTAATACAGATTGTTATTTGTACTGATAAAAGAAAACAAAGTGATGTTGAAGAGAGTTGTGGATGTGAAATGTATGTAGTTAGGGAGGGTTTCTCTGAGTAGATGACATTTAATCTGAGACCAGAAGAATGAGAAAAAAAAAAAAAACAGCCAGCAGAGGACTGAGGGAAAGTGTTCTAAACTGAGGAACAGCACGCAAAGGGCCACGAAGCAGGAATGACCTTGGTATATTTAAGAGAGAAGAAAGACCAGCAGGATAGAGGATAGTTATTAATATAAGTTGTATGAAATGAGATTGAAGTAGAAGATGGAAATTAATCACATTGGGCCTTGTAGACTATGGGGGAGAGTTTGGATTTTATTCTAAGCATGATATGGAAAAACATCAAAGGGGTTTAAAGCAGGATAATGCTCTGTGGAAATGAGTTATGGTGGCACAATAGAAAATGCAAGCACACTGTCTATCATCCTAACCTGTAAACTCTTAACATGTTATTACTTGTAAAATCTAGGTTGGGTGAGCTGGCTGGCCTGTAGGTGGATCTCAAAAATTCCTGTTGTTTTGTGGATCAAAAGCAAGTCAAGTTACCACTTTGGCCTCTTTCCCCATTGACCACACCTTACCTTGGCTATTGATATCTCTGCGTCCTATGGCAAGAAAAGACAGGAAAGAATAAACTCAAAGATAAATATCCTAAAGATGCCCAGGGACCATCTTACTATACCAATGACATGGGAAAACTTTTGGAAAAGGGAAATTCTAAAAAGTCTAGGAAGCCAAACAGTCTAGGCTATGTGGATTCTATAGTTGTAAAATTTTTGTTCATAACACTGCAGCATCTATGATTACAGCAAAAACTTCATGCTCTGTACACAAGGTCGAATAGTGATCTTGGTCCGTGTCCTATGTCAGCATCCTTTCTCAGGAATGGACAAAAGAGGTTCTTGAGCTCTTCATAGAGGCATTCCATTTTTTAATTTTTATTTTTAGGAATGGCATATATATAATAGGTACAAACTATAGAATTGCTAGACTAAGCCAAATATTTTGTAAGCCACTATCTTTATTTATTTTATTTTTTTAAAGATTTTATTTATTCATTAGAGAGAGAGAGAGCACACAAGCAGGGGGAGAGAGGCAGAGGGAGAGGGAGAAGTAGACTCCTTGCTGAGCTGGGAGCCCGACATGGGGCTCGATCCCAGGACCTGGAGATCATGACCTGAGTCGAAGGCAGACGCTTAACCATCTGAGCCACCCAGGCACCCCTGTAAGCCACTATCTTTAATCAGACCCCCAGAGGTAGTCACTCCGGAGTTTTTCACTATTAGTAGAATTATTTTTCTATTGTTTTTTGCTGAGCCCAACACAGTCCATACCTTTTTTTTTTTTTTTTTTTCTTCCTATAAGTGACTAACTTTGTTGTATAACTCACTGGAGTAATCTCTTTTCAAAATTTTGAAGGATATAATGAGAATTTCTCTGATACTTTTCGAATTTACATCTTCACTCCTTTTAAAGGTATTCTGTGTCTCATGACTGCTGAATTGTTCTATCTGACTAAGTAATCAGATAAGATTATTTGTTGATGAACAACAATAACTTAATATATCATCTTTCCCAGATTAAAAAAAAGAAGTTGTTTTAGCCATCATGACCTTAAAATAAGAAATAGTTAACAAATCATAGTATTATCTGCCATAGTATATGCTTATGTTGCTTCAAGCATATTCTAATTCCTGTGCTAGAATCAGAGATGAATGAGGACTAGTTGATGACTTTAAAAGATCAGTCTAAACTCCAGTAAAATCTCAGGGAAGGGACTTTAAGGATTATCATCCAATGCTTAAATTCCCTCTGTGGAACCTGGGGTGCTTGGGTGGCTCAGTCAGTTGAGCATCCACTTCTTGGTTTTGGCTCAGGTTTTGAGCTCAGGATTGTGAGATGGAGCCCTGGGTCGGGCTTCCCAGTCAGTGGGAAGTCTGCTTGAGATTCTTTCTTTCCCTCTCTCTCTGCTCCTCCCCCTGTTCAAGCTCTTTCTCTCTCAAATAAATAAATAAATCTTTAAAATAATATTCCCTCTGTGGAACCATTTGCTGCCTAATGGTGATCCAGCTTCCCTTGGAAATCCTCAGTTTTGGTAAACTTGTTACCATCCATGGCAATCAGTTCCATTTCTGGGGAGTTTATCCTTATTATCAGGTGAAAATCTGTGTCTCCATAACTTTACTCATAGATCCTAGTTCTAACTCAGGAAATTCAAATTCAGATGCCTACAGAGGCTTAGCAGATAGTACACATGAGCTAGGTAATCCAGATATAAAAATTTAAAAAGTTCAAATATTATAGTAAATGACATCTGGTATGTGGCCACATCGTAGTGAACACAACAGGGAATGATAGGGACTGTGATAAACTGAAGAGTATGACTTTTCAGCTCTCATATATTGTTTCTTTATAGAAATGTGGGCCAGATATTCTGATTTTTTCGGGTAAATCAGAATATGGACTTTTTATGGGGCATCTCCTGACTTTTAAATTTGCAACCGATTCAAATGTTTAAAACGCTCTGTGGGTGAACACTGAGAGCCAAACCACGCATGTACAGCTAGATTTGACCTATGGGTCGTTAATTTTCAACCTTTGTCCTAAGCCCCATAGCTACAAGGAAGGAATGTGAATTCTCTTTCCCTGGACAGCCTATCAGGCATTTGAAGACAGCAGTCACCATCATTCATCACCACAGTCTTTTCCATAATTTCTTCCTCCAGCCAAACTCACAGGATATTCTTGACCTAATCCACAAACAACTGCTATTAAATGATTGTGATTAGGTGACATCCATATAAGAGCCATGAAACAAAAACTCAAAAGTGATTCTTGGAAAATCTTTGCCAAACTGTGTTTCTTATCTACATAAAAAAGTTATTCTTTCAGAAGACTACCAGAGCACCTATTTAAATTCAAATCTTTTTGAATGGTGGAAATTTTAGGTTGATAGGGAAAATATTTGGGGAAAGTTTTCCTCAAATCACCCACCAATTCTATTTACATATGACTTTAATTAGATAATTAGATTGTCTGTTTTTTATAGTGTATTCAATCATGTTTATTCCTGTGCTTATTATTCTCCACTTGCCTTGGCACCTAGATCCACTCTCTGCAAATGGGAGCCCTGACTTGTGACATGAAAGGATGATTACTCTGGATCACAACACTCAGGGCCCCTTGCTCAATGGCTTCCAGGAGGGTTTGGCTAATGGGAGGCACCGGAAAGATATCATAGAGCAGTAGGCAGGGTATTTCTTCCACGTCCCTTTCTTACTTTGAAGCCCCGTCTCTGATAGTAGCTGCGTCTCTGTGATCTCAGCCTCCACCAGAGAGCCCCTCTGTCATGGCTCCAGCTTTCATGAAACTTCTGTCATGCTTATTTTCTCTCTTGTCTCTTTGGCTCTAGCAGGGATAACAACTTCCTAATGTTGTTAATGTCTGGACGCCTTGTCACCCTTTGTTCCTTTCTTACCCTTGCTAACAAGTACCTCTGTCTCTTGATTTGAAATATTTGGGCCAGTTTTGTTATTCTGCCTCTGACAGATACATTCTCCTTCCCTTTCTCCTTAGCTCTTAAAATGTCATGTCTTTATCTTTGTATGAATCATAGGTACTCACCTCTGAAGAAAGGTGTTTAAGTATGTAGTTAGGAGTATTCATATGTGTTTCACTGTCTTGGTTTCACGGTCTTGGTGTCAGGAACTTCTTGGGTAAGTCACTCTCCACAGAGTCATGTTGTACATAACTAAGGAGCTCCCATTGATCCACAGAGTATAAGACTATTTTAATAAGCACATAGGGCTAGCCTGCATCTCTAGCATGCTCAGGTGCAGCCTCTGAGCATCCAGAAACCATAGCTCTTCTTAGTTTCCGAACCAGACCTGACCTCCTGGGATGTATCAGAGGCTTTATTTTCTCCCCCAGGATAGGTCTGGAGTAAGTTTTGCTTTTCTGACCAAGTGTTTGAAAAGATGCCCACCAAACCCATCCTTTACTATAATTTCTGCACTTTGGGTCTGCTCCTATCTATTCTCAGTTCATGCCTGGAGACCTTCTCTAAATCATGCAGACTTCACAGAACCATAACCCAGCCACCAACTCAAATATACAGGGCTGCAAGGATTCTGGATTCAAGCCTCTTAGGGCACTGGAATTTGGTCCTCTGTGGCCACATACCATCTTAGTCCCCTTGGCTCAGGTCACACTCAATTTCTGACTTTTTCTCTTTTCCCGATGCCCTTCAAAGGTCCAGCAATGGCTTGGAGGAGAATCTGAGCCAGTTACGGCAGTGTAACAGGTCACCTTCTGTAAACAAACATTTTATGAGTATTAAATGTCAGGGACCAATAAACAGCACTACAGCCAGTCCTGCATCTGTGAAACCCACTAACAAGTAATTAGGGAGAGATGAGTAGAGGTTTTATGTTTAGAAATTTAGAACAGCGCATAGCAAAATCTAGTTTTAAAACAATGTAGGTTTTAAAATCTGCACTAATAATTTTAATATGGTCTCATCTTTAAAGCACTCTCTAAGTACTAATTCTCCCAGCATGCTTCTGAAGTATGTATTATTACCAAAGGTGTGTGCCAGACTGGGTTATTTTTAAAACAAATTCATATAATGAATAAAGCATTCTGTTTTTACCTTAATATTTAAATTGGAATTTTGGGGTATCATTTAAAACTACAGAATCAAGGCAATTCAAGTTTTATTCATTGGGTTAGGATAGAATAGGTTATATGTAGACTTTTATAACACTGCAGTCAGTGCCCATTAAAAAAAATGTATATTCCTACAGAATAACCCTGCAGAGCCAGGATTCTCAACCAGCACAAATTTTGTTTCCAGTGTGATATTGGTAATTTCTGGAGGCGTTTTTGGTTGTCACAGTGGGGAAAAGAGGAGACAGTGTGCTACTGGTATTTGGTAGGAACCAGGGATGCTTCTAAATATCTTACATGCACAAAATAGGCCCCCAGAGCAAAGAATGATCAAGTCTAAAATGTCAATAATGGCAAGGTTGGGGTTAATTCCTATTTAAATGCTTGGTAGAATTCTTTATTTTTTTAATTTTATTTTTAAAGATTTTATTTATGAGAGAGGGAGAGTGCACATGCATGTACGAGCAGGGGGAGGGACAGAAAGAAGGGAGAAGCAGACTCCCCACTGAGCAGCGAGCCTGATGCTGGGCTCTGTCCCAGGATCCTGGGATCATGACTTGAGCGGAAGGCAGATGCTTAACCGACTGAGCCACCCAGGTGCCCCAAAAGATTTTTAATTTTTTAAAGTAATCTCTACCCCCACCACAGGGCTGGAACTCACAACCCTGAGATCAAGAGTTGCATGCTCTACCAACTGAGCCAGCCAGGGGCCCCAAATGTTTGGTAGAATTCTTAAGTGAAACACTCTGGCCCTGGAGATTTTTTTATTTTGAAGGTTTTGAATTATAAATAGGTTATAAATAGACTTATTCAGATTGTCTATTTAATATTGGTTGGATTTTCATAGTTTGTGATTTTTGAGCAATTGATTCATTTTTTCTAATTGCTAAATCTATGAGCATAAAGTTGTTCATAACATTCCCTTAATATCTTATTAATGGCTGCAGGACCTGTAGTTATCTTCCCTACTTCATCCTTTTTTTTTTTTTTTTTTTTCAAGTTTTTATTTAAATTCCAGTTAGTTAACATACTGTTAGTTTCAGGTGTAGGATATAGTGATTCAACACTTCCATACAAAATCTGGTGCTCATCACAACAAGCGCACTCCTGAATCCCCATTGCCTGTTTAACCCATTCCCCCACCCCTTCCCCTCTGGTAACCCTCAGTTCTCTATAATTAAGAGCCTAATTCATTCATGAAATTGGTGATCTGTGCCTTCTCTCTCTTCTTGAAAAATCTTGTTAGTTCTAGTAAAGGTTTTTTAGTTTTATTATTTTTTTTTCTGAAGGACCAGCTTTTTGATTCATCATTTTCTTTGTTTTTGTTTTCAATTTCATTGATTTCTGTTCTTTCATAATTTCCTTACCTCTTCCTGCTATGGACTTATTTTACATTTCTTTTTTTAATTTTTTGGAGGTAGGAACTTAGAATATTAATTAAACTTTTCTTCACTTCTAATGTAAGCAGTTGGTGCTGTAAATGCCCCTCTCAGTACCATGTTATTTGTGCCCCCATAATATATGTTATGTTGTGTTTTGTTTTTATTTAGTTTCATGCATTTTTTAATTTTTTAAGACTTTCTCTTTGACCTATGGATTATGTAGAAGTATGTTTGTTTGTCATTGTTTTAGAATTTTTCCTCATGGCTTTCCATTATTGATTTATAGTTTCTGTACATTATGATCAGAGAATATACTCTACATATTTTAATTCTTTTAGATTTGTTGAGGTTGTTTATGGGCCCAGTATGGTTTATCTTAGTACATGTTCTATGTACAATTGAAAAAAAAATGTGTGTTCTGCTGTTGTTGGATGGAGTGTTCTTTTGATTCTGTTGGTGGATTGTGCTGTTTAAATACTCTATTTCTTTGTTGAATTTCTGCCTAAAAATTCTATTGGTTGCTAAGAGGGGATACTGGACAATTTTTGTAGTAAAAAAAATATATATGTATGAATATACATATAAATGTTTGCACACAATTTCAAGGAGTTTCTAGATTTTCTGTTGCTCTTAGGGACAGTCTCTAAAGTCTCTGGTCTTGATAGAGGTTTTCATTCTCTTTTCTGCCATGAAGAACTGAGATTGTCTGATGAATTTTGGAAATGGGGCAATAACTATGATGGGAAAAAAGACTTCGTCACAGAGAGCTGATGAGATGATGTCGACAATTTGTATGTGATACTTCACAGTTTTGTCCATGTTTGGGCATGGCTGCTTTAATATAGCAGAAGGGGCTCCATGAATTGTAATTAGGGATTTTGATAGTCATAAACATCCTATCATGTTTATGATAGTCTTAAACATCTGAACATAGGGATGCCCTTTAGACACCACATGTGGCGCTCCAAATGTCAATCATCTGTCATAATGCATCAGGTATAAAGTATATATATATGTTCAGGGTCTTTGGTATGTATCAACTCCATTAAGGTTAATAAATGTCAGATCAATTGAGCTTGTGGTAAGAAGTTAAAGATGAAGCCTGTATCAGGTAGATACTGCTGCGTAACAAGCCACTCCAAAACTGAGAGGTTTAAAATAAGAATCAAAAATCGTTGTGTACAAGTGTTTGGTTCAGCTGCTTTCTGGTCTCGGCTAAACTAAGTCATGTGTCTGGGGTAAGTTTTATGTTAGGTTGGCAGCTGTGCTGATACTGGCTGGGGATTTTTGACATATCTGAGATGTTGGTTGGCCATTGACTGGTCATTGATATTGTCCTTAGCTGGGACAATGTGGATCTCTTCCATGTGATCTCTCCCCTTCCGGGGAGCTAACCCAGGCTTGTCGAGTGGCAGTGCTGGAGGTTTGGAGATTGAGTGTGCACATGTGCAAAGTGCCTTGAGGCCTGGGCTTAGAACTGACTCAGTGTCTCTCCTGCCATGTTCTACTGGGCGCAGCAAATCATACAGCCAGTCCAGATGAAAGGATTGAGGAAATAGACCCCTCCTCTTGATAGAAGGAGCTGCCAAGCCACATTGCAGTGGGAGAGGCTACAGCATGGCCATTAGTTGGTCACTAATGCAGTCAGTCTTCCACCAGGCCCTTTTGCAGTCACTCTTCCCCGGATTCCTAGATCTAGACTACTTGGAAGTAATTTGGTTTTCAATGACTTAGCCTTCTTTAAGAAGCTTTCTGTTACTTGAAATGATAAAGAACTTTTTAAGGTCTTGCTCCATGTGTTAAGTAAATTGGGTGCTATTTTCCCTACTGCAGGTAATTTTTTGTCATCATCTGTTAATAGGAATAAGACTACAAAACAAGGAGAGAGAAGGGAGAAGGAGAGAAACAGGTAGAGAGAGGAAAGGAGGGAGAAAAAGAAGGAAGGGAGAAAGAGAGCAAGAAAACAGCTTTGTATATAAAATCCAGACTTCATGTGGATTTCCAGGGCACTCACAACACTTGTTTATTCTTTTAGGCAGAATAGACCCCACTTGTTTTTTCAGGATAATCCTGTCAAATGTAATGGCTCTGTTGGAAGGCATTAAAATTATTATTCAGCATGGCCAGAATCCTTTATGTTTGCAAAATGTTTTATAATCTCCTTTATTTTTATTTTTCTGTGAGGAGTTTGGCACTTTTGCTCCTGTTTTATAGCAGAATAAGGGTTGGTTAAACTCTTTCTACTATCCTCTCTTCAATACTATCATAGAACTAGAATGGTTTTCGGGCGTTCATGAGATAAAGGATTCTTGGGGGCTTTTCAATTCGTCTCCCCAGAAGAGAAGGTTCCGGAGACTCCAGAATGTCCTTTGAAATCCCCATTTCAATATTTTGTCACTGTGATAAGCAAGTCCTTCTTTATTTGCAACCCTAATTCTTATCATTTCTTGTTCAGTCTTGCCAAGGCACACAATATGCCAGCATCCTCCTAAGACTACCAGTAACAAAATAGATGTTGTTATAGGGATCTCATTGGAGAAGGGAAAATTTTTCTCAAGTTGTTGGAGATTCCTAGTGAGAGTTCCTTAATGCAAAATCAATCTGAGAGGCAGAGCAAAACAGTATATATATGCCAGATGAATCAGGTTGAAAAACTGGTGTTCATTCATGTAGTTAATCAATCACACACCTTCCATGTGCTATGTACTGTTCTAGGCCTTGAGGTGATAAATAGGACACATTCCCTGCCCTCAGAGCTCCCATTCAAGTCCAGGAAAAACAGACTTGTAAATAGATAAATTACTATATTCTGTCACAGTAAACAGGTGATTACTATACATTCTGTCATACATGCTTTTTTTTTTTTAACTAATCGTTCTGAGGACAGAGAGGGTTTTTAAATATCCTGACCTATTCATATTTGCTCTCTGCTGTAGTTAGATGTCTTGGGTCTTCCTTGCATGAAGCTATTGTCTGCCCTTTAAGCCAAAAATTATCCACTGTATTCTAATTCCTCTAGTTTAAGACTTCATATAGTAGATAGTTTTTTTTGAGTTTTTGTGAGATTTTGTGAGTTTTTTCCACAGTAAAGTATAAAACTATTCACAGTGTTTAAAAAAATGCATACTATTTTAAGAGCAATAGGAGAACATATTTTTGAGGAATGATCTGTCGAAAGTTTGAGAATTCATAAATTAGGTTTCCACAGATAAAAGAAAATGGACAACTTGGTGTAATAACTTGGATCAGTTGGGCAGTTGGGAGGGGTTAGAGTGGGATGTTCTGCTTTATTTGGATAATTGAGACCGGATTAAAATGTCAGATGAAGTTTGAATAAATGACTCAGCTCTCCTGTGAAGTTGTTGTGATGGGCTTCGTGACCACAGAAAACCTGCCGTCAGGAAGATACGTGAAAGAGTGAAATGAATACGTGCGCAGAGATTAGGTCGAATCATTAATCAAATTCCCTAACTATGTCTAAGAAATCCCTGCACATAAAAGTGCCCCAAGCATATAAAGTAGAGATGGTCTCAGACCATTATCAAGTGAGGACACTTGGTATTAGCATCTTTGTCAAACAAAGGGAGAATTTGTATTTTTGGATGAATTCAAGTAGGAAGAAGGACCAGTCAAATACAGATTTTTCATTACTTAGCCGAGCAATGCACACTTTTAACGCACACTTTATGAAAATGTGGTCACTGATCATCTTGTCTCCATCACTTGTAAGGAGGATGCTCAGAAACCGGGACTAAAGTTTGCACCAAAGGAGACACTGATTTGGGTGTGTCTCAGACCCTGTTTCATGTACAGCAAAGAGGCATAGGGTATATATATAAAAAGCAGTATCTGGGATTTACATGTTTGTAATTATGAGTTAGATTACTTAAGGTCTTGGATATTCTTATGCCCCTGAGGCAATGAGGGGCTCACATTTGTTGTCCTGTTCTAGAGAGATGGGTCCAATTTCTGAGTGCGTTAGTCAGGATAGGCTGGCTTATGCTACTATAATGACCATCTTCTAATCTTAAGAGTTTAGCACAAAAGATATTATTTCTTTCCTCTTTGGTCAGGGGGGAAAGCAGGTATAGTGTCTTTTCTATGGGTATCTTTCCAATCCTCTAAAGATAGTTAACATGCAAAAATAAAATTTAGCAGAACTGCAAAAAGATGTTTTTGTTCTAGCTTCCATTTTGGCAATCTCAGCACTGGATATAGGAAGGTGCTTTTGGTTCCCCTCCAAAATAGAAGACACATTCTTTTGGCAAGATTTTCCATTCTCGTATTTTAGCTGAATGAGGCTGAGAAATAGAAAACTGTTTCATTTATTGCATTTAATGATAATTAAAGAGGATCTTGCAGCTTTTCTTGAAAAAAGTTAAAAATAAAATTGAGAGATTGAAATTCACACAAGCGAAGCATGTTACTATAGAAAAATGACTTGTTTCAAGTAGTACTCATCAGCTCAAAAATTGCCAAGTGTAATTTTTCTTTCCATAACTTAGTAATATTTAGAAATCCTGAATATTTTAGCTATTTTGCAGTGGCTAATTTGGCCTGGTGCAGTTGACATAAACCACGCAGTTACCTTGATTTACATCAATTGAAACGACTGAAACTTGTTTTTATATCAAATTGAAGATCTCATTTTCCACTCTTAAAATCTTTGTGAACTCTGTTGCAATGAGATGGAATTAATGTGTAGTTTCTCCACCTCAGCACTATTAGCATTTTGGGCCATGTAATTTTGTTGTTGTTGCTGTGGGATGGCTGTTTTGTGCATTGCAGAATGTTTAACAGGGACCTAGACTTTATTCACGAGGTGCCGGTAACATTCCTCCTCCAGCCTAGTTTTGACAACCCCAAATGTCTCTAGATATTTCCCAATTTTCCCTGGTATCTGTCCCTGCTCTCCCCCAGAGAACCAGAAGTGTGCGTCCAGCCGAGTTGAAGGTAGCCAATATTTAACCAATTGAATTTGTATTTTTTATTTTTATTCTCACTGATAGAGGACAATTAGAATTTTTAATTATAAATGTGGTAACAGGAGAGTTCCTTTTTAAATACATCTGATTTCCCAATCCCATGTAGAAATTGTTTGCAAAGAAGGTCATAGAGAAAGGACCCGAGAAGTCATCTATTTTAAAACCCTTTTGACAGAGGAAGGAAACTGAGGCTCAGGGAGGTGACTTGCCCAAGAGAGAGGCAGCCCATTGACAATTGCAGTGCGAGGTAAGTAGTTCTGTCTTTCTAATGCTCTGAAAGAATGTTTTTGACCTGATGATTCTCTCCCCCATGCAATTTTATGCTATATAGTTTCTACAGAAACAAGGCCATGGTGCATTGGAATAATTTGATACCACTCTTAAAGAGGCTTAGGAAGAAAAGAAATGGGGAAACCAAAGTGGTTTTCATCAAAGGTCTCTCCTTGCAGCCACTTTATCTGGATCCAAGAACTGTGGTCACAGGACTGCAGCTCCCCCCTACTGGGGATTTGAATTCATTTGCCCCATGCAGGTTTTTCTAAGGAAGCAGGGATTTGGTGTGAATTATTAATGCTACTTTTTAGAAAGTCTTTAGCAGACACTGTATTATTATGCATTTGCCATGCACTTTAAATGCTGTGAGCTGTAGTATTGTAATGTCCAACCTGAGAAAAAGTGGAGCCCAAGACCCATCAGGAAGCCAGAAAGATGACCCTTCAAGAGAAATAAAGCTAACATCTTAGAGGTAAATATATGTTTGGTGCATTCACATTAAGGATAATAACAGAGAATCATAGAATTAAGAAATGGAAGGGATGCCTGATAGCATTTGGATCAGAAAGGGCAAATATGTAGCATTCGGATATCACTTCCCCTTTTCATGCCATGACAGACATTATTAACCAGTCATGACACCCTTGATGGACACAGGCTCATTATCCTTCTCAAGACAGCACTCCAGGAAGCCACTACCAATTGATTGGCATTGACAAGTAAACTGTGATTTAAAGACATTTTTTACCTTAGACATAAGCCTTCTGGGCATCATTTTTTTTTAAAGGTAATTACCCCAAATCATGCAACTTGTCACTTAAAGTATTAGGAGCCAGAGTGTGATTTTTTTTTTTTTTTTTTAAAGTCCCTGGCTGTTTTCTTTTTTTTTTTTTTCCCCCCTTTCTATCAGGCTGGGAGATGGTGCTGGAAAATCTTCCAGGAAAAGACATTATCTGGGGGAACAAACATGTGTCAAGTACTGGTCAGGGCAACAACCTGGGAGAGATGGGTGGTTATAGATCAGACCGACTTTGTGGGTACTAGAGGATGGGGAATGGCCGTGTGCTATGGAACCTGGTGGTCCAGGGTACTCAGCAGCCAGCGTGCTTTGCAGAACATCGCTAATGTGGTGATAGAGTTTCCAAATCTATGGACTGCCCTGGATGTTAGACAAACAGGGTGGCTTCTTGAAGACTACTCCATCCTCCTGTCTTGATCAATGCAGTTCTTTCTTTGAAAGGGACAGAGACTTTTTTGAGGTTCCATGTCTAATTGGGAAGGGAGAATTGAGAGGGGATCCAGAGGAAGACAAATAAGCAGGACTCAGAAAGAAGAAGAAGCATAGAGTTCGGGTTCCCTGGCAGAGCTAGGGGCCCTGTCAGGAGGCTTTCTGGGTCTTTACTCTCATGTCATTAAGCTCCTCCAGCACAGGCTGGTTGCTGCCCTTTGCCTGGTTGCTGCTGTCTGTTCTGCCATCAACTGCTCGTTCTTTCGCTCTGTTCTGAAAAACATTTCTTTGCCCCATTGCTATCACTTCTAGTTTCTGTTCCTTTATGAGACTAGTTTGCTGTAATCTCTCACATCTCTTACTCATTAATCCTCTCGCCATGTTTCCTTTCATCTCCCTCCTCCACTAACAACTTCATGCTCTCAGAATTTGCAGGTTCAGGTTTTGAAGGAAGGGAATCTGATTGGCCAACTATCTTATAATTAGAGGTTCTCAAAGTGAGGCCCCTTGAGCAGCAGCATCAGCATCATCTGGGAACTCATTAGCAATGCAAATTCTTAGTCCCTACCCCAGACCCACCGAATCAGGAACTCTGGGGTGGGGCCTAGCAATCTGCTTTTAACAAACCTCCAGGTGATTCTAATGCACATTTAATTTTGAGAACCGTAGTCTAATCCCAGGCTTATGGATTGGCTACTCTTCTTGTCAGATCCTCAGCTCTGGTCCAGTGAGAAAAAAGAGCAGAGACTGGCACAGTATAAAACATGGTTACCCAGGGTTGTCCCTTCCTTGGTCACTATGGATGGAGCAGGTGCAACGACTGACATTTCTGGGATGTCTTCTGTCTAATACAACACAGAATCTGGAAGCAAAATTCTATGTCTTAATTTTATCTCTGCTCCTTGGAAGTTTTCTGACCATGGTCAAGTCACTTTTGTCTTTATTCATAGGTAAAAATTAGCAATATTCATGCTTGGGAATCTTTAACAATCAAATTATGATGATAACCTAATATTGAAATCGACCTTACAGTTTACAGCACACTTACTCATATATTCCTCAATTGGTCCCTTGGGTAAATGTAGGCAAAAGTACTTGTAAACTGCCGTGTGCTATAAAACTGTAGCTCTTGTGGTTACTATATTTCCCAGGAAAGCTTGAGGAGGAGAGATGTTTCCTGTGGTCCAGACTGGCCTGTGCATGCAGTGACCATGAGCTTGTCCCATGAGTCTTGTACTGTAGGATTTGATCTTGTAAAGAGAACACCCTGAAGCTCTTGTTTCTAATGCTTGACTGAGTAGTCCCCTGCTATTTGAATTTACTTAGAACCTGGCTCTTCTTTGATGAAAAGTGCATTAACTACATGCATTTTTCAGAGAACATCATAGACCTAAAAGTCATAACGTTGAGAACTTATGGGAATTTTATTTATAGTGTGACTTTTATTTATTTCTTTATTTTTATAGTATGATTTTTAATCTCCAGAAGTGAGTATCTCCATACTCTGAGTTCCCGTGGTCTCTGTAGTTAACTATTTCTCATAGGTCAGTAGTTCTCAAAGTGTGGTCCTTGGACCGGCAGCATCAGCATCATCTGGGAACTTCTTAGAAATGCAAATTCTCAGGACCCACTCTGGACCTCCTGCGCCAAACATTCTGAGCATGGGGCCCAGAAATGTGTGTTTTAATAGCCCTCCAGGTGATCCTGACAAGGCTAACATTAAGAACCCCTGTCACAGGAGGGCATGTGATGTCATGAGCACTTGGTGTTATATAAGACTGATGAATCACAGGCCTGTGCCTCTGAAACCAATAATACATTATATGTTAATTAATTGAATTTAAACAAAAATTTTTTTTAAAAAAAGAATCACTGTCACAGGTCTTCTTAGTTGTACTGAGTATTTTTTGAGGGGGTGGGGGGTGGCTCTGCCTTAATCCTTTCCATTATCTTCTTCATAGTGCCTTCATAGCACACACAGAATCCTCAATAACCACTGACATATTCACAAAGTGGTGGAGTAAGATGTAAGGAATGTCACAGTGGGCGCCATTAGACCTCAATCCAAGTCTTGGATTTGTTGCTGAACAGTTAACACAACAGCTAGTGACCATGGAGAGTTCTGACACCAATGTGTCAAAGTTAGGATATTTAAGATTTTTACTTCCAGTGATGCTTCCTGTTTTGGGGATTCCTGGTTAGTGAATGAAAAGTCACCCCTCCAATCCACTTGAGCCCTGAGAGCCAATCGTTTGTTTATCTTTGCTCAATCTCTTGAACCTGTGTCCCATTATGAACAAGTACCCCTATATTTTCACCCTTGCCACTGAGCGATCTCTCCACTTCTTGTTGTCTCAGTGGCACCCTGGTTTTGCAGGGGGCCACTTGCTACTTTCAGCATTCTTCTGTAGGAGTAGCTCCATCCTTCCTGCCTCCTCACTGCCACATTCAAAGCTTTCCACATTTACCGAGACATTAAAAACTTCTTCCAAGCTCAGCCTGGCCTCCCCGCAGCCATTCTCTCTCCCACTCAAAGTCATCGGCCGTCAGCATTCCCCTGACATGGGCATTGGTCATGGTCCATTGCCTCCCCTCACATGGGGACACCTCCTAGGAGCTCTTGGTGCCCTGCTCCTTTACCTGTGTGTTTTCTATTTTGTGAGTCTCAAACCTAGCACAGTCTTGATCACAAAGTGCTAGGTAATTTCTTGTCAGATGCTTTTGAAGGAAAGCACATCATAAAGATAGTTTAGGGTCACATGTGGGAAGAGTTAAACATGGGTTCTCAAACATGTCGGTGGTGCATTCTAAATTCTCAAGCAATGCTTTGGCATATTGATTTGGGGGGGCTGAGCAAGGTAGGTCTTTCTCAATATTGAGGATGCTTTCTGACAGTCACATATTTACCTTTCTCACTCCTCTTAGAGGAATTTTCCAGACAGATTCTGAAACATAATTATTTTAACGTAAAACTCAGACATGAACATCATTAAAACGTTTAGAAGTATAAAATGTCCTGTATAATTGGAATGTCTCCATAATTCCAATTATGATGTTGGCTATTGTTTTCAGATACTTACTGTTTATCCATTATGACAGTTTACTATTTATAGAGGTTTTTTTTTTCTTTTTAATCAGTTTTTACTTTTTACCAAATGTCCTTTGGCATCCAATGAGATGATTATGTAATTCCTCTTCCTTGGCCTAATGATGTAATGTATTTTGTTAATAGATGCTCTAATATTAAACCTCTATTACATCTCTGGTATAAATTCTAGTTGGTCATAAAGGATAAAAAATTTATTAAAGTGTTGACTCCATTTTACTATAGTTTCTGCTCAGGGATTTGCATCTTAATTTTAAAGAGATTCCATTTTCAACTATAATCCCTCACAGAGAAACTTCTTTTCAACTTTTTAAATATTGTTTTGTTTTTATTTGTTTTTATTATTTTTAAAGATTTTATTTATTTATTTGAGAGAGAGAGAATGAGAGAGAGAGCATGAGATGGGGGAGGGTCAGAGGGAGAAGCAGACTCCCCGCCGAGCAGGGAGCCCGACGCGGGACTCGATCCCGGGACTCCAGGATCAAGACCTGAGCTGAAGGCAGTCGCCCAACCAACTGAGCCACCCAGGTGCCCAATATTGTTTTGTTTTTAAATCCATGTTCATGGTTTAAAAATGCGAACAGTATGGAAGGACATAAAATGAAAATTAAAAATTCTTCCATCTCAGATATGCCCTAACTTTACCTCTCACTGTGAAAACAACTCTTTCAATGATTTTTTTCTAGAAATTTTTATGCACACAAAAGTATATTCAATTCTGTGTGTAAATTCATTTAATATGAATTAGGTTTTTCATGTTATCTAAGTTGGATGTTGTTCTTTATTAATGAATATATTTTGAAGATCTTTATATATTGCCAAAAATAGACTAAGGGGTGCAAATGTTGTATGATGCAGCATTATTTAACTGGTCTCTTATGTGTAATCATTTGGGTTATCCAGATTTTCAGCATTATAAATAAAGCTGCAATACATACCTTCATGTATGTACATATATTCATGCAGTGATGTAAGGATCGTCACATTGGGAGCCACCAGACCTCAATCCAAGTCTTGGATTTGTTGCTGAACAGTTAACACAACAGCTAGTGACCGTGGAGAGTTTATTGGAGGCAAAATTACTAACACTGGAGTCACTAATTCTTAATGTTATGATGGGTATCCCCAAGTTACTCTTCAAAGAAGTGGCACCAATTGCACTTAGAAGTGATTTGCTCTTGGCATGGGAAGCAAGTTCATGGTTCACACTGCTGGATGGTAGTCTTATTGAAGGCTGGGAAACCTCAGGTCCAGCCTCAACCGAGCTCCTAGCTGGCACCTGGAAGGGATGTCATTAAAGTTTTCTTGGCTCCTTTCATTGTAAGGTCTCTACCTTTCCTTTCCAGGGCCTTAATAGAAAAATTAAAGAGCCTTGATTTCCACTCATATCCTGGAAGAGCTCTACCTCTGAGAGCTTTTAATTTCAAAACTCTCTTCCACAGCCTCCAACAAATTTGAAGCTGTTTAGCTTTCAGAAGGAAAAGCATTTCCGGAAAGTACTAAGGACAAACTGGTAGCAAACATTCCCATTTGGTCACCATGCAGTTGTGCTTTTAATAAACTCTAAGGAAGTGCCCCCAAGTTGCCCTCAATTGCTGTCTCTTTTCTTGTTCCCCGGAGGATAGTGCCCCCGGGTGGCCTTTACCCTGCTAACTTCTGCCTGTTTTCCTGTCTCTGTTAACAATTAGGATGTTTCTGTTCTCTTGTTCTTTGCCCCACTGTGCCCTCCCTGCTCTGTTGACATACTTTGTGTCTCCTCTTTTATCCCAGGCCTTCCCCACGGCTTTTCTTTTATGAACGAAGCACAGCGGCCTTTCCCCTCCTGTTGGAATTCACCCAGGCTGTGTGTCTGACTATCCATCTTGGCTACAAGAACTATAGCCAGGGCATTTCTACGGCAAGTGAGGCTTGTCTCCATTTTTAACCTTAAACTTCTGACTTTTCCCATTTTAGTCCCACGGGACCTCATTTCATCTCTTGTATTTTGTTCATGTCCAGTTGGCCAGGTTTCTGGGGCTCCCCAAGATGTACATTCAAACAGCCCCGATAATTAACATCCATAGATACTGAGGTGAGAGAGGGCGCATCGGGCTCTGGCTCTTTCTCCCACTAGCTGCTTGTGTGACCTAACCCCATGGGTCCATGTGAGCCTCAGTTTCCATACCACCACCATGGAAACAGTTATAGTATGTCTATCTCGTAGCCTCATGGGAAGCATTGCATGCAAAAGTATATGGAAAATGTTGAATGCTGCCTGGTACATAGTTAGAGCTTGGGAAGTTCTAATAAAGCCACCATTGTTGTTATTGTTATTTACAAATGGCTTTTTGTCATCTTTTTGGAGCCTCACAAAATGTATGGGGATGAGAAAACTAGACCGTGAGAGGTTAAATAACTGCCCACATCATTATATACATTTCCCTTTTAAGTATCAAATCTTTTAGCTCTTCTATCAATTTTCTGGATTTTGGTGTCCATATGAATAGTCTAACTGAAATGAAATATATATTTTTGTAAGTCCATTTGTTCTGTATTTTTCAGTACTCAAACTGACTCCTCAAAGGGGACTAAATCACCTTTAAAGTGCTATCTCACGCTGAGATTCCCAGAAAGTAATTATAAACTGCCCAGCTAAATGATGTATGCGTATTTGATGCAGAAATGCTTTCATTTCCTTCTAGCTTCTCCTTATCATGAACTGGGTCACCATATTGCCCTCCATCCCATGGCTAGCATACCTGTACCTTCTCCAGTCAAACACTGATATTACCTCCATCACTGCCCTCACTGGTTTCTCCTTCGTGAATATTTTCAAAATTATACTGCTGTCTCTCATATGCTTAATTCAAACCCTAGGCCAGCATAAAAGTTTCCAAATCCCAGTCTCTTATGATCTCAAACTGGGACTACCTTGGTCTATGTTATAAAGTATATTTGCATGTGATTTACATAGAATGGTCCATCTATCTTCAAAAATTTTTCATTGTAAAGCATGATTAGGACTTCTTTTCTTTCTATCTGTTTTGATTTTTCTTCTTCTTATTTTGATTATGCCCATTCCAGGTTTGGCTCCTCTTAGATATTCTGAACAGAATGGATTTCAAGAGATGCCTTGCCTTAGCCACATAAATGTGTACTTAAGATCTAGCTAGTGGGGGCACCTGGGTGGCTTTGTTGGTTAAGCATCTGACTTTGGCTCAGGTCATGATCTCAGGGTCCTGGGATTGAGCCCCAAATGGAGCCCCACATGGAGCCCTGCAAAGGACCACATGCTCAGTGGGGAGTCTGCTTCTCCCTCTCCTTCTGCCCCTCCCCCAGCTTGTGCTCTCTCTCAAATAAATAAAATCTAAAAAAAAAAAAAAAAAGATCTAGCTAGTGTGTGTTGAGATCTTGCCCTGTGCCAGGCAATGTATCATAAGTTCCATTCCCAGAATCGCCTTTACCCCTTATCTCAGTACCGTGAAATAGACATTTTTATGCTTTTTTTCCCCCCTTTATGATGGACTGTGGAAGAGTAGAGTTTAAGGTGATGAGAGAGGGATACTTCTGCCAACTTTATCCAAAACACAGACTTCACCATTGTGGAGCAGAGGTGAGCTTGGCTCTTCTAAGTCATGAAAGATGCCACCAATTCCATAGCCAGGCTCAGGCGCATGCTGCTGCCTGTCCCTTTCTATTATCAGCCTCAAGAAGAGCCCTTTCCTTCTTACCCTTAACCCCACTGCTCTCTTCCCAGGGCTTTTGTTACCTGGGGACTGCCATCCTTATTGTAGAAGTACCTCAGACCAATGTGAGGACTTAAGGATATAGAAATAAAATGGACGCTGCCAGCTGGAAGTAGGGTTGGACTGAGGTCCCAAAATAAGGAGGTCATGACCAGGGCACCACACCTAGCCCCAAGGATAAAGTGATATTGGGAAAAGGCCACTTGGTAAGTTAATGTAGGAGGAATGTTCAAAGGGTTGACTGTGCAATTCGGAGTCCTCAGTGAAAGCCAAAGTCAAGGCAAAGCTGAGGAACAAGGATGGGGATACTTGGTTGACCATGATAAATTTGGGACTACATTTGAAGTCATTTGAAGAAGTCACATCTTGACACTGTGAGCTGCCTTTGTTAATCTTTGATTCTGCTGGTTGTGTAAGGTTTGCTGTATGCTGAAAGGAAGCCACAGGCTTCTCCTTTGCCAGCTGCCTCACTGAGTCTTTGTAGGAACAAAAATAAGCACTGGGCACTGACCTCTCCATGTATCATGTACCACATAGAGGCAGAGATGGAAAGAATATGGGCATTAGACTCTCACAGAATCAGATTCTGATTATGTCACTTCCTTACAATGTGACCCTGAAATATTTGTTTTTGTATTTTGAGCTTATTTACCCTTTGAGCCAAATGAAGATTAACATCTAGCCTAATTCTTGTGAGGATTAGAGCTAATATACTACATGACCATCATATTGACAAATGTTAACCGTAGGTCAATATGGATGAAGAGATAAGACACAATGAAAAACTGGGATAAACAAAGAGGGGTGACTTGTTTAGAGTATACAGAACTAAGTCAGCAAGTCAACCAAAGGAATTGGACTTGGAATGGGTCAATCAAAGGTACAGAGATCATTTGGGAGGCTGTCACAATAAATTTGGTAAAAGGTGATGTTGGCCTGGAGTAGGATTGAAGAAAAGTGGAAGGATGTGAGAGAGTCTTAGATTTGATGGTTGATAGGTAGTAGTGAGTGAGATGGGGAGGAGTCATCCATGTGATCCAGGCTTCTGGATAGTCCTAGTAGATAGATATATGGTGGGGCCATTCACTGTGGCAGGTAGTATAGGAGAAGGGTTAGGAGGGGGCTGCTGGGGTTGGAAGGTGAGGGATGAGGAATGTCCAGTTTGGACATAGTGAGTTTGAATGTAGATGCAAGCTCAGAAGGCACAACTAAAGAGTTTAAGAGTCCTGGGGTGCCTGGGTGGCTCAGTCGGTTAAGCATCTGCCTTCGGCTTGGGTCGTGATCCTGGGGTCCTGGTATTGAGCCCCACAGCGGGCTTCCTGCTCAGCTGAGAGCCTGCTTCTCCCTTTCCCTCTGCCCCTGGCCTCCACCCCCACCCCCTGCTCATGCTCTCTCTCTCACTCTCTATCTCAATTAAATAAAAAAAAAAAACTTAAAAAAAAAGAGTTTAAGAGTCCTTTCACAAAGTTGTGGGTGGGATAAAGGGAAATCAATAGCTGTGTCCTGGGATTGAGCCCCAAATGGAGCCCCACATGGAGGGGCATCATACTCTTCATATTCTGTTCTGCCACTTGCCACATTTCTAAAATACCAAGAGTGCTTCACTCTGGCATCAGCAATAATAGAAAGTTATTATCACTCCAAAGGCCATTTGGGACTCAGTCACATGTCTAAGGATTATCACTCTGGCATCAGCAATAATAGAAAGTTATTATCACTATCTGTAGGTCTAAACATCAAAGAGAAGGATGGCTCTCAGAACTTACTTTACCAATAGGAAAGAGCCATCCAACAAGAGGTATGGCCTTAGGTGTAGTGTTGTGGACTTGTCAGAGTAGAGCCTAGCAGGGAGGAAACTAGGGGAATAAAGATTCCAACCTCTCTAGCCCCCACCCTTGGAGTTCCTGCCAATGACTAATTAAACTCATCTAGATTCAAAAGGTTAGGGGTCTAGTTGATGTAGCTCATAGAAAGAGTCTCCTAGAGTCCAGAGCAGAATAAAGAAAGGTGGAGAGTGTTATTTGCAGGACAAATGAAATCCAAACAGTACAAGGTGCCTCCAAGACACCCAAGTGGAAATGCCAGTAGACTATGGCATATGTGGGTCTAGAACTCAGAGAGATAGTTTGGGCTAAAGCTACGGATGTCAGTGGTTTAAAGTGGAAATGCAATCCATGAAAGTGGTTGCCATCTCTTAGGAATAGCATGTGAAGTTGTAACAGAGCCCCGAAGATCCCCAGTATCCATGGTAGAAACTCTTTGCTGAGTCAGCCTCCATTGCCTCCTTGGAAGAATGACTAGGGAACTTCATAGCACATTGGTCTGTTAATTTTTTTTTAAAAAAGCCCTTTTATGTTATAAATCAAACTGTTTGCAAGTCATTGACTTCACGAAATTGGCCAGTCAGTGATTATTTTTAATGTTTGTTGCTGTACAGTTTTCAAGCTTTCCATCCTTATTATTTCTTTAAATGCCTAATCACCACTCCTGGGACCAACATGCTTCCTGCTAATGATGTGTACTTGCTGAGTCTGTTTTTTTGTTTTGTTTTTTTTTTAATTATAAGATCCCATCATCTAGTTTCCCACTTCAGAGTGGCAGGTAAGCAGGTAGGACATGGTTCTTCAGCTGATGGAACTTCCTAAGAGAAAATGGAGGTGGAAAACACAGATTTGGGAGAACTAAAACATTATGCAAAATGAATATTTTATAAAAGAGAGAGCAAAAGCAGAGAAAGGATGAGAAGAAATGAGAGATAAGAGCAATTCTAAAATCTTGCTGCCAACTTGAACAGGATGCTGAGATCTCAGTGGGACTGTGTAGAGGCAGGAAATCCACAAAGGAGAAATGGCCTTTGGAGTTGAGGTCGAAGGGGCTTACCGTGCAAATAACAGAGCTTTCGGATGTATGTTGGTAGCAGGGAGGGGAGCTAGTGTTACTGCCATGTTTGAATTTTAGGTCAGGAAACTACACTGAAAGCAGGGTCTAGTCTACCCAGGCAGAGTTAACAATACCTGAGTGAAGAATTCAGGGTCTAGGCTAGGGTTTGCAGTGAGGCTCTAGCGACCCAAAGGAAACTGGAAATCAGAGCGTGAGCAGGAGTCTTGTTAGTTAAGCTTATGGAATCAAATGGTGGAAATTAGAGAGTGAGACTGCTGCCTGATGCTCACACAGGTACCTGTGCACTGGTCCACAATGGGCACATTGGGTAAGTTTCTATTCTTTCCCTGCACTGTTGAGGGCACGCTCTTGCAGTATACCAGAACTTCCCTTTAGCAAGTGTAAAGAATTTGCTGTCTTCATACCATCAATTGTAAAACAGAGTCATTAGTGTAGTAATAAAGGTAAGTGGAGTGCTATGGGACTATCAGGATAGCCTGGTGGAAACTTGAAATATGAGGATTTAGTTTGGCACAGAGGGGAAAGGTTACAGGTGGAAGGATGGCATATGGAACAGCAGAGTAGTATGTGTGGATATGGGTGAGGAAAATAAGTCTTCATAATAAACAGAATTTTATGTCATTTACTCTAGAAGTTAAACATCTCAAAAAACCCCAATAAACATTTACTATAGTTCTTCAGTCATTTGGAAATCAAATACCTCAACCTTTTTCAAATATATGTTATTAGCATCCCTCTTAGTTAGCTTTCTTGGATTCGCTAACTTAAGTCCATATCATTAAGGGCTACAGTAATGGAAATTATAGGGAACTACAGGAAAGCTCACAGGAGAAGCATAGAGCCCAGCCTTGAGTCGATGGAGGTTTACCAGGAAAGTGACACCTAAGGTGTATCTGAAAGGTAAGAGGTAGCCAGGTATAGAGGGTGGAGGGGAAATAGAGAAGAGTTTTCCAATTAGGGACTGAGGTAGATATTAAACATGGCCTTAATTTACCTCTCTCTGGATGAATTAGGCTCATTGCCAAGTAACTTTGCAGTGTCCCCAACCCCCACTCTTGGCTCAGCCCTATGACTTGCTTTGGCCAATGAGACTTTACGAGACATGATGCAAGCAGAGGCTTGCATTTGTACTTGCCCTCTTGCACTCTGCCATCATCACAAGACTATGCCTATAGACTTGCTATAGGATGAGCACCATGGAGCAGAGTCTAGTTGCTCCAGTCATCCCGCTGAGGCCACACTAGATCAGCCAACATCCAGGCAATCCTTAGACATGTGACTGAGTCCCACCTAAGTCAGCAGAGCCACCCACATAAGACGCATGAGCAGTAAACACGTACTGTTGCATTCCAAGAAGTTTTGCGGATGTTATACAGCATTATTGTGGTGACAGATGATTGATAGAAAAGGCCTGGGGGCCAGTGAATGAATAGGGTACTTAAATCACTGAAAAGAATTCAGCAAATCACTGAAAAGAAACAGTAACCACTCCAATTGGTTATCTTAATATACTGTCTCTCAACTGCTGTGAAACAGTTTAGAAACAGTTCCCATTGTATGATCAATACCAACAGAAGGACTGTTGAAGAGTCTTGACGCAAATTCTGATGTGGGTCCTATTGACCTTAGTCAAGGAAATTGAAGCCAGCTTAGTGGAGTCTTAAAGCTGAAGAGCTAGAGGAAGTGATAGAGGAAGAGTTCAATGGATTCATTATTTAGTATCTCTGAGTAAAGATTTATAAACAATCAATAGTCCCCTCTTTGGTTGTTTCTCCAAAATTAGAATACAACTTGATGTTGAATACAACTCAGATATGCCATTTAAACATGGAATCTATCAAGTGACTAAGGCTCATGAAAAATAAGGCAATTAATACCCTGCTTCAGTGTTAACACTTTATGACCTAAGTAATGAACCTAGTATTCTAGTCTATTGGTTCTCAGACTCTGGTGTGCATCAGAAACACTTGAAAGCCTTGTTAAAAAACTCTGCTGGGAAGAAGTGAAACTCACTTTTTGCAGATGATATGATACTTTATGTGGAAAACCCAAAAGAGTCCACCCCCAAACTGCTAGAACTCATACAGGACTTCAGTAAAGTGGCAGGATATAAAATCAATGCACAGAAATCAGTGGCATTCCTATACACCAACAACAAGATAGAAGAAAAAGACATTAAGGAGTCTATCCCATTTACAATTGCACCAAAAACCATAAGATACCTAGGAATAAACCTAACCAAAGAGGCAAAGGATCTGTATACAGAAAACTATAGAATACTCATGAAAGAAATTGAGGAAGACACAAAGAATGGAAAAACATTCCATCCTCATGGATTGGAAGAACAAATATTGTGAAGATGTCAATGCTACTTAGAGCAATCTACACATTTAATGCAATCCCTATCAAAATACCATTCACTTTTTTCAAAGAAATGGAACAAATAATCCTAAAATTTGTATGGAAGCAGAAAAGACCCCGAATAGCCAGAGGAATGTTGAAAAGGAAAAACAAAGCTGGTGGCATCACAATTCCAGACTTCAAGCTCTATTACAAAACTGTCATCATCAAGACAGCATGGTACTGGCACAAAAACAGACACATATATCAATGGAACAGAATAGAGAGCCCAGAAATGGACCTTCAACTCTATGGTTAACTCATCTTCGACAAAGCAGGAAAGAATGTCCAGTGGAAAAAAGACAGTCTCTTCAACAAATGGTGTTGGGAAAATTGGACAGCCACATGCAGAAGAATGAAACTGGACCATTTCCTTACACCACACACAAAAATAGACTCAAAATGGATGAAAGACCTAAATGTGAGACAGGAATCCATCAAAATCCTTGAGGAGAACATACACAGCAACTTCTTTGACCTCAGCCACAGCAACTTCTTAGAAACATCGCCAAAGGCAAGGGAAGCAAGGGCAAAAATGAACTATTGGGACTTCATCTAGATAAAAAGCTTTTGCACAGCAAAGGAGACAGTCAACAAAACCAAAAGACAACCGACAGAATGGGAGAAGATATTTGCAAATGACATATCAGATAAAGGGCTAGTATCCAAAATCTATAAAGAACTCATCAAACTCAACACCCAAAGAACAAATGATCCAATCAAGAAATGGGCAAAAGACATGAACAGACATTTCTGCAAGGAAGATACCCAAATGGCCAACAGACACATAAAAAAGTGCTCAACATCACTTGGCATCAGGGAAATCCAAATCAAAACCTCAATGAGATACCACCTCACACCAGTCAGAATGGCTAAAATTAACAAGTCAGCAAACGACAGATGTTGGTGAGGATGTGGAGAAAGGGGAACCCTCCTACACAATTGGTGGGAATGCAAGCAGGTGCAGCCACTCTGGAAAACAGTATGGAAGTTCCTCAAAAAGTTGAAAATAGATCTACCCTATGACCCAGCAATTGCACTACTGGGTATCTACCCCAGAGATACAAATGTAGTGATCTGAAGGGGCACATGCACCCCAATGTTTATAGCAGCAATGTCCACAATAGCCAAACTATGGAAAATGCCTAGATGTCCATCAACAGATGAATGGATAAAGAAGATGTGGTATATATATATACAATGAAATATTATGCAGCCATCAAAAAATGAAATCTTGCCATTTGCAATGCCGTGGATGGAACTAGAGGGTATTATGCTAAGCAAAATAAGTCAATCAGAGAAAGACAGATATTATATGATCTCACTGATATAAGGAATTTGAGAAATAAGACAGAGGATCATAGGGGGAAGGAGGGAAAAATGAAACAAGATGAAACCAGAGAGGGAAACAAACCATAAGAGACTCTTAATCTCAGGAAACAAACTGAGGGTTGCTGGAGTGGAGGGGGGTGGGAGGGATCGGGTGGCTGCGTGATGGACACTGGGGAGTGTAGGTACTATGGTGAGCACTGTGAATTGTGTAAGACTGATGAATCACAGACCTGTACCCCTGAAACAAATAATACATTATATGTTAATAAAAAAATAAAAAACTCTGCTGGGCTCTACCCCCACAGTTTCTGATTTAGGAGGCCTGGGGGAGGCCCAAGAATTTGCAATTCTAACAAGTTCCCAAGTAATGATTATTCTGACTGGAGACTGTGCTTTGCGAGCCACTACTTTCATGACTGTGATGGTTAATTTTATTTGTCAACTTGACTAGGCCTTGGTGCTCAGTTTGGTCAAACATTGCTCTAGCTAGATGTTGTTGTGAAGTTATTTTTCGGATGTGATTAACATTTAAATCAGTAGACTTGGTGTAAAGCAGATTATCCTCCATAATGTGGGTGGGTGCATCTAATCCATTGGAGACCTTGAGAGCAGACTAAGGTTTCCAGAAGAAGAAGAAGAATTCTGCCTCAAGACTATAACCAGCCTGTTGGCTTATAGTTTGGACATAAGGATGCAGCATCAACTCTCTCTGTCTATATATATATATAGAGAGAGATATTTGTAAATATATATAGTTTATAAAATGTATATAAATATATATAATTTATAAAATATATAAATATATAATTTATAAAATATGTATATAAAAATATGTAATTTATAAAATATATGTATATAATTTATTTAAAAATATATATATATATTTTCCTGGACAACACTGATTAATATAGTGACATTACAACATGTTCCTTAAAAATATTAAGACCCAGAACATGTTTTTCTCTACTTTTTCACCATTTGGAAACCTCCTCAGGCAGAAGAAGACTCATTTCAGATATCCCATGTTGGATGAAACTTTCCTGACTCCTTCTGTAGTCAGTTTTCTTGTTCTGCAGGCTGAACTACAGTTGCATTATAAACTGGTCACCACAGATGATATTCTAGAGGGTTGGACATCATTTTAACTTTATCTGCATTATGAAATTATTCCTGCGGTCTGGTTCATAGTTAACATTTAATAAATATTTTGAGTGAATAAATGAGTGAATTAATGGTTCCTGTTCTTATTGAAGTTTATCAGTGTGCCAAAGGGCTATAAAAATAAAGAACTACCAATTAGCCCTAAGATATAGTATAAATAAAAGCATATTTTTTCACTTTACCAGGCTCACCAAAAACCTATGAGAACAAAAGCCACCAGATAAACAAGCTGTTATAGTGATAACTGAGCTAGTCTCCTGATTTGTTCATGGGCATTAGTCATATAACTGTAGGCTCATTCATCCTTCAGCAGGCATTTACTGAGTGCCTGTTATGTACCTGGCACTGTGTCAGATGATGAATCTATTACTTATCACTCATTATGGCACTTTTTTTTCAATGTTCTTAAGAAATTTTAACAAGGAATATTAAGACAATATATTTTCACACATCTAGAAAATTAGACATGTTTTTCTTACATTTTAGAAATTAAAAGGAAATTAAGTAAATGGCACTAGAATTAGAAAGAATGAGCAATTCATTAGGCAATAAGAATATTAACTAGGAATTGGGAATCTCTTTCCTATTTTAATATGCACTTGAGCTTAATTGGCTAAGTTTTGAATATGGGGTGATGAGTTGAGTTGTTAATACAAATCACACACTTTTTATATACTTAATAAAATCCAAGAGTCTGGAATGCATTTGCGTTGCAGACAATTTATCTGCAGGAGTCAGTGAGTTGAATAATAGAAAGGGATAATAGGAAATCAGTGGCTGAGAAACCTATAAAGTAAATTAACGTGTGCCTTACTTTATTAATTTATAACAATAATGTAATGGATAAATCAATGAAGAGTGCTTTGGGAGAAATGGATGGAGGGAAGAGTTCCCCCTTTTTGCAATTTGTTGAAATCATTTCCTGTGCAGAGGAAATATTGGCCAGACATAAAGAAATGTCTTGCTTGTGGCATGGAGAAGAATCCTGTTGTGTAGCAGAATGTGTGGGTGCTCTGCTCTATCCCTTGGGTCTTATGAGTTTAGAGAGCTCCTTTTGACTTCCAGTTGCTAGTATTTGCTGTTTGTTGTCTGAAGACTTTTTTTCCCAAAGCCTCCACTGTAAGAGGCCAGCAGTGCTTGGAAAATAACCTATTTCCTGCTTTTCAGCAGCCCTCAACCAATGACTGATAGCAGTTGGTGTATAAATACCCCAGCTCCCTAGTTCTTGGGTGATGTAACTCCTAGGTATTATTTTACACAGTTCCCCAGAGTTTCCATTCAGGATTAAGTTCCATTTATCTTCAAGGGAAGCTGGCCTGATGAACTGCCTTCTCTTCACCATGTCATTTCCTCACTTACTTAGTAATGCTTCCTGCATCTCCCAAGTAAATGCTTGCACTTGAGTCCCTGCTTAGGATTAGATTCTGGGAAAACCCAAATTAAAATAGGAACAAAGAATGTCGGCTCTTTGTGCCTGTTGCTCATTGTGGAACCTGGGCAGTGGCCTGATTTTTCAGGTTCTGTAGTTCTGACTTGAAAGTACTGGTTCCAGAATCCCATTTGCTGGCATCCCAGGTGTCCGAATTTTGAGTTGGTTTGGGTAGGACTCTGCTTACAGAGGAGCATTCTGAACAGAGGAGGTCTTTTAAGGGCTTCCTTGTGTTCCCTCTCCCTATCAGTTGTGTCTTGTAGCCGTCTCATCACACACACTTGCAGAAGACAAATTGGTGCTAGTCAGACTGAGCTTTGTTCATTTTCCACTGCCAGTCTTCAGTGAAGACAGTAAACATTTGTCTGAGTAACTTTAAAGCGAGCGTTTTCCTCCTTTTACTCCGGACACAACCAGCTTAATTAGCACTTTGCGCAAGCTACATAATGCCTGTTGGATATGCTCTGTCTCTGTTCCATTTAGGGAGAGAATGTCCCTTTTCAAGACTCTGTGTGTGTCTCTGTGGGGGGAAGTTGTGCAGTATGAATTTCTCTCTCAGCCATCATCTTCCACCTTCCCTACTGTAAATAGTCTCCTCACTGGTCTGCTTCTTCTCTGAAACTACAAGAATCTATTTTCCAGTGAGCAGCCTCTAAGGTCAGTTAAGATAGAGATTCATGACCTTTCTCCTTAAAACCCTCCAATGGCTTTCTTATGCCATTCTTGTAAACTCTGAACTGTCCTGCCATATTACAAGGTCTCCCTCCCTCACACCCTTCAGGTCATTTTTCAGATGTCACCTTTTCAGGGAGGCCTCTCCCGACCACTCTATTTGAATTTGCAAGTCCATCCCTCAGTCTCCCTATCTTTCTTCTCTGCTATACTTTTATAGCTTGTATTGCTATGTGATTTACTGCATGTTTGCTTATTTGTTTGTTGATTATCTTACTTCACTAGAAGAGTGCTTCTTTCCCTTAGCAAAATTCATTTGAGATTCATCTGTGTTGTGTGTATCAGTGATTCATTCCTTTTTATTGGTGAGTAGAATTCCACTATGTGTATGCACCTAAATTTGTTTATCCATTCATCATTTAAAGGACTTCTAGATTGTTTCTAGTTTTTGGCAGTTATGAATAAATCTGCTATAAATATCTATGCCCAGGTTTTTGTGTGAATATGTTTCCCTTTCTCTTGGGTAAATACCTAGGAGTGGGATTACTAGGGCATATGGTAAGTATAAGTTTAATTTTATTAGAATCAGTCAAACTGTTTTCCAAAGTGGTTGCACCATTTTGCACTCTCTCCAGCAATGTATGAAAGTTCCGGTTGTCTGAAATCTTTGCTAACATCTGATATTGTAGGTTTAAAAGCATAGGGGGCACTTTAAGAGAGTACCTGAGACCCATCAGTATATTTAATCAGAATTTCCAGGTGGGGCCCAAGTGCAGGTCTTTTTTTTTTTCCCAGTAAAATCTATAATTAAAAAAAACTATTGGTATTAATATAGTTTACCTTTTAGAATAGTTCAGGTTAACAGAAAAATTGTGGAAGTATAGACAGTTCACACATACTCCTTCTCTTCCTACATAGTGTCACCTATTGTTAATATCCTAGATGAGTGGGGTATCTTAGTTGTAATTGGTGAACCGGTATTGGTACCTTATTAACTAAGGTTCATAGTTTATATTAGGGCTCACTCTGTGTTGTACAGTTCTGTTGGGTTTTGACAAATGCAAATGTTATGTATCTACCATCACAGTGTCATACAGAATAGTTTATCTCCCTAAAAATCCCTTGTGCTCCACCTATTCATCCTTCTCCTCAACCCGCCCTGAACCCCTGGCAACCACTGATCTTTTTTATTGTCTCTAGGTTTGTCTTTTCCTAGATGTCATATAGTTGGGATTTTATAGTATGTAGCCTTACTGGCTTCTGTCACTTATTACTATGTATTTAAGTTTCCTCAGGTCCTTTTAAAAAGCTTCTCAGGAAATTGTAATGTGCAGCCAGGTGTGAGAGACACCAAATTAGAAGATAAGCTCCCAAAGGATATTTCTTTTCTTTGACTATGTTTTGTTGATTTGTATATCCCCAGAGCCTAGAACACTGCCTGGCATAGAACAGGCTCTCACTAAATATCAAATGGGTAGATGAATGAATGAATGAATGAGTGAAGGTCAAACCAGGTCCACAGAGACCTGAATACTCCTCTTGAGTGGTTTCACATCAAAGGATCCACTAAATTAATCATTTTGATTTGCCTGGAGTTTGCACTCCCTATTTTGCTGTTTCCATACTTGGTTATTCCTCAAAATACAACACACCTTGAACTTCCCTGTATAATATTTGGAAATGTTCTCTTTCACTCCTTCTAGACTTTCCACACCTAACTCAAATTGTATTTCTTACAAAAGACCTCCCCAGATACCTCAAACCCTTCTTTGTAGACTCTTAAAATAATTAGTGCTTTTAGATTCACTGGACACTGTTAAGTGCTATCTGTTCTTTCTATTTGGTTGCTGTCCTGAGATCCTATTCAAACTTGATTGTGTTACTTCCCTGTGTTTCAACCTGGTCCCCCCAGCCAGACTCTAAACACCCGGAGGGCATGGGTTATATTGTTATTCACTTCATTTAATGCTCCCTTGAACCTAGCATTATACCAAGCTTGAGAAATATTTGCTAATTTGTTTGATTTTCTAGTTCAGGAAATGATGCTCTGTGAGGATGGAGAATGATGCTATGGGAACAGTGTGGGTCTAGGCAACCAAACTGGGGCACCAGTCATCGAACCTCTCTGGGCCTCAGTTTCCTCATTTACATAATTAATGTTTATGCTAAAGTTTCTAATTTATTCTCTATTTGTACCATTCTGTGTTTTGATGATCATAGCAACAATAGAGGAATTGGGCAAATGACATAATTGACCTAAATAGATATAGTTTCTGCTGGGTTTATATATCAGTCTTTGAGAACAACAAACAGGAATAAAACTGTTAGCTTGAGATAAGTTCTAATTTTCATGGAAAATTTTCATGAGTTATTTTCCTTTCCCCTGTGCCCTGTGCCTTACCTGGAATACCTTCTTTCCTTCTATACTTTCCCAGTATTCAAAGGTACATTCAGGTTCCACCTCACAGAACCTTTCACGGTTTGTAACTTTATTTGCTTTTCACTTCTTGTATTTTTCCCCTTCTGTCTACTAGCTTCATAAGAGGGGAACTGCACAGATCATCATTGTATCAGAGCCTGATATATGATAGGCCCTCAATAAACATCTGTTAAATGAATTAATGATGTTAATAGATGTGCTCTGAAAAAAAGGATTTTATCAGCACATAAGTGCTGGAAACACTACATACTCTACCGTGCCTACTTGGGGTGTCACAGTCCTGTATACAAGAAACCTGTTTAATTTTGTCACCCAAGATTTGCCACATTTATTTGATTATGGACCTTCCCCCCCTTTTTATTTTGCTTGAATCATCTATTTACTCAATAATCACACCCACATTAATAAAAACATTATCTAACTGGTATTAAACAACTCCCATGTGTCCAGAATTATTTTAGGCACTTTATATGTATGATCTTTAGAACAGTCCTAGTTTTACTATTTTTATTTGAGAATTTCAGATGAGGAAACAGAGGCATGGAGACTTAAAGTGATTTCCTATGTCACCCAGGTCCTTGAGAAACCAGTAAGCAGATAGCTCAGTATAAAAAATGCTGGTCTAATGGCATTCACAGGCTCTGGTGCAAGACTGGCCTGCATTTGAGTCTAGAATAGGGAGGATTCTGGAATGGATTGCTGCTTTCTAAATGTAGGTCTGGAGGACTTCAGGGGAAGATGGTGGAGAGGAGGACCCTAAGCTCACCTCATCCCATTGATACAACTAGAAAACACCCAGATCAGTGTAAATAACCCAGAAAACGACACTAAGACTGGCAGAAAATACTCTCCACAGCTAGATGTAGAGAGGAGGCCACACTGAAGAGGGCAGGAAGGGCAGAGACACAGTTGGGAGCAAAATGGACTGTGGTCATCTGTGGGAGGGAGGGATGCCCTGGGAGAGGAGAGATAGAGACCCTCACACTAGGGAGCCTGCGTGGGGTAGATGAATCCCCATAACATTTGGCTTTGAAAACCAGAGGGGCTGGTTAAAAACTAGAATTTAAAAATTAGTGGGCTCAGCTCTGGAAGAGACAAAGCAGGGCAGGAGAAAATAGCACAGCAAACAACCCCACACAGATAAAGCATGGAAGTGGCAGTTTGAAAAACACCTGGGGTATACAAGAGGGAGAGTAGTTTACTTATCTCAGAAGTGTGTCCCGGATGGATAGAGATCTTGGGAGACTCCTCTAGGAACAAAGGAGCTGGCAAGTGCCATATCCCTCTCCACCCGCCTGCATATACACATGGCCATCTGCAGGAAACAGCATAGCTCCAAGACTCAATACCTAACTTGCTAACACTGCTGCTCCCCACCCCCATGAACATTGTAGATCCTCTCCTTCCAATATGCTTTTGGCCCCAACCCATCCAGACTGGTACCTCAGGCCTGTCAGTGTGCAAGCAGCCCCCAACAGGGGCCAGCACCACTCCAAAGTGACTCCTGCCCTGGAGGGAGAGGAAGATAACCACACATACAAGTCACACCGTGGCCCCAACAGTGGGCCGGAAGCAGACAGCTGGTCTGATTGCAGGCCCTGCCCAACAATGAAAGCCTCTCCGGAAAAATACCCTGCAGTTTTGTGCTACCACATCTCTGGAAAATACCTGGTTAGACTCAACTCAAGCCTAAGGCAGCCACAGATTGGTCTGCTAACACCACAGGGGGATAACACTGCTCACAACAGGGAAAGAGAACCATGGCAGACAACTGGACTAAAGGAAAAAGTGGCTCACCAAAAACAACAGGGCACACACAACACTCATAGGAGACATGCCTGAAATGCCACGTTCTGGTGAACAGGTGACACTGCACTGCAGGACACTAGAGGACCTCTTCTTCATAAGGCCACTACTTTCAAGAGCAGGAGACATAGCTGATTTTCCTGACACATAGAAGCAGACACAGAAAGTTACATAAAATGAAGAGGCAGAGGAATATGTCTCAAATGAAAGAACAGGACAAAAATCACAGCCAGAGAGCTAAATGGATGGAGATAAGTAATATGCCTGATATAGAATTTAAAGTAATGTTCATTGGGGCTCCTGGGTGGCTCAGTTGGTTAAATGTCTGCCTTCGGCTTGGGTCATGGTCCCAGGGTCCTAGGATTGAGCCCTGTGTCAGGCTTCCTGCTCAGTGGGGAGCCTGCTTCTCCCTCTCCCTCTGCCACTGCCCCCTGCTTGTGCATGTGCTCTCTCTCAAAAAAATGGATAATATCTTTTTAAAAAAAGTAATGGTCATAAAGATACTCACTGGATTCAAGAAAAGAATGGAGGACATCAGGGCAATCTTTACAAAAGAGATAAAAAGAACCAATCAGAGATGAAGAACACAATAAATGAAATTAAAAATACACTAGATAGAATAAATAGGCTAAAGGAAGCAGAAGAACGAATCTGACCAGGAAGACAGAGTAATGGAATATAATCATCAAGCTGAGCAGGTGAGAGAAACAAAAAAATTATGCATAATGAGAATAGACTTAGGGAACACAGTGGCACCATAAAGCATTACAGAGATTCCCAGGAGAAGAGAAAGAAAAGGGGGTACAAAATTTATTTAAAGAAATAATAGCTGAAAACTTCCCAAACCTGGTGAAGGAAACAGAAATCCAGATCCAGGAGGCACAGAGATCCCCTAACAAAATCAATCCAAGGAGGTCCACACCAAGACATATAGTAATTAAAATGGCAAAAAGTAGTGATAAAGAGGGAATTTTAAAAGCAGAAAGAGAACAGAAAGCAATTGTATACAAGGGAAACCCCATAAGGCTATCAGCTGATTTTTTAGCAGAAACTTTGCAGGCCAGAAAGGAGTAGGATGATATATTCAAAGTGCTGAAAGGAAAAAATCTGCAGTCAAGAATATTCTATCCTGCAAGGGTATCATTCAGAATAGAAGGAGAGATAAAGAGTTTCCCAGATGCACAAAAGTTAAAAGAATTCATGACACCTAAACCAGCCCTATAAGGAAAGTTAAAGGGGACTCTTTAAGTGGAAAGGAAAGACCATAATTAAGAGTAAGAAAAGTGGGAAGCACAAAAGCTGTGAAAATAAGTATATCTGTAAAAACTCAGCAAAGGGACCCCCCCATCCCCTGCAAAAAAAAAAAAAAAAAAAAAAGTAAAGTATGACACCACATACCTAAAACATTGTGGGGTAAATAAAGAGTAAAGAATAGGTTCAAACTTACATGACCACCAACTTAAAATGGACGGCTATATGCAGAAGATGTTATACACAAGCTGAATGGTAACCACAAATCAAAAACCAGTAGTACCTATGCAAAAAATAAAGAGAAAGAAATCTAAGTAATAATCATAAGAGAAGAGAGCAAGGGAAGAAAGGAACAGAAACGAACTACAAAAACATCCACAAAATAAGTAACAAAAAGGCAATAAAATCATACCTATCAATAATTACTTTGCATGTAAATGAACTAAAGGCTCCAGTCAAAAGATATAGGGTAATGGAATGGATAAAAAAGCAAGACCCATCTGTATGCTGCCTACAAGAGACTCATTTCATACCTAAAGACACATGCAGATTGAAAGTGAATGTTTGGGAAAGCATTTATCATGCAAATGGAAGTGAAAAGAAAACCAGGGTAGCAATACTTATATCAGACAAAATAGACTTTAAAAGAAAGACCATAACAAGAGACAGAGATGGACACTATATAATCATCAAGGGAACAGTACTCAACAGTACTTCCAACAGGAAGATAAAACAGTCGTAAATATGTATGCACCCACTATGGGAGCACCCAAATACATAAAGCAGGTAATAACAAACATGAACAAAGTAATCAATAGTAATATAATAGTAATAGGGGACTTTAATACCCCAATTATATCGATGGACAGATCATTCAAACAGAAAATCAATGACAACCGTCTCTTTGACACATTGGGCCAGATGGATTTAACAGATATATTCAGAACATTCCATCCTAAAACAGCAGAATACACATTCTTTTCAAGTGCATACAGAACATTCTCCAGAATAGATTACATATTAGGCCACAAAACAAGTCTCAACAAATTTTAAAAAATTGAAGTTACACCATGCATCTTCTCCTACCACAATGCTATGAAACTATAAATCAAGCACAAGAAAAGATCTGGAAAGAGCGCAAAAACATGGAGGGTAAATAACATGTTACTAAACAATGAACAGGTCAACCAAGAAGTCAAAGAAGAAATTAAAAAAAAAAACAAAACCAAAAACACATGGAGACAAATGAAAATGAAAACACAGTGGTCCAAAATCTTTGGGATGCAGCAAATCTGTTCTAAGGGCAAAGATTATAGTGATACAGGCCTACCTCAAGAAGCAGGAAAAATCTCAAATAAACAACCTAACCTTATACTTTAAGGAGCTAGAAACAGAACAAAAAAAAAAAAAACCAAAAACCAAAAAACAAAAAACTCCAAACCAGTAAAAGGAAGGAAATAATAAAGATTAGAGCAAATATAAATGAAATAGAAATTAAAAAAAATAAACCCAAATAAACCCCAAACCCCAAACCAAATCACAGTAGAACAGATCAATGAAACCAGGAACTGGTTCTTTGAAAAGAACAATAAAATTGATAAACCTTTAGCCAGACTCATCAAAAAAAAAAAAGAGAGGACTCAAACAAAATCAGAAATGAAAGAGAAATAACAACTGATGCCACAAAATACAAAGGATTGTAAGAGAATCTTATGAAAAATTATATGCCAGCAAACTGGACAAGGAGAATTTTATGCCAGTAAATTGGACTCGAAGAAATGGAAAAATTCCTAGAAACATATAACCTCCTGAAACCGAACCAGGAAGAAATAGAATATTTGAACAGGCTGATTACCAGCAATGAAATCGAATCAGTACTCAAAAAACTTCCATAAACCAAAAGTCCAGGACCAAATTGGTGAATTTTACCAAACATTTAAAAGAGCGTTAATACATATTTTTCTCAAACTATTCCAAAAATAGAAGAGAAAGGAAAACTTCCAAGTTCATTCTATGAGGCCAGCAGTACCCTGATGCTAAAACCAGATAAAGACACTTCCAAAAAAGGGAACTACAGGCCAATACCTCTGATGAAGATAGACACAAAAATCTTCAGCAAAATATTAGCAAGCCAAGTCCAAGAATACATAAAAAAAATCATTTACTACAATAAAGTGGGTTTTATTTCCGGGATACAAAGGAGGTTCAACATTTGCAAATCAATCAGCATGATACATCACATCAGTAAGAGAAAGGATAAAAACCATATAATCATTTCAATCTATGCAGAAAAAGAAACTGACAAAGTACAACATCCATTCATGATAAAAATCCTCAACAAGGAGATTTAGAGGGAACATACCTCAACATAATAAAGGCCATACATGAAAAACCCATAGCTAACATCATATTCAATGGAGAAGAACAGAGCTTTTCCCCTAAGTTGGGAACAAGACAAGGATATCACTCTTAATACTTTTATTCAACATAGTACTAGAAGTCCTAGCCACAGAAATCAGATAAGTGAAAGGAATAAAAGACATCCAAATTGGTAAGGAAGATATAAAATTATCACTCTTTGTGGATGACATGATACTATATATAGAAAACCCTAAATACTCCATTAAAAACTATTAGAATTGGTAAATGAACTCAATAAAGTTGCAGGATACAAAATCAATGTACAAAATGTCTGTTGCATTTCTATACATTAATAATGAAGCAGCAGAAAGAGAAATTAAGCAAACAATCCCATTTACAATTGCACAAGCAATAATAACATACCTAGGACTAAACTTAACCAGGAGGTAAAAGACCTATACTCTGAAAACTGTAAGACAGTGATGAAATAAATTGAAGATGACAGAAACAAATGGAAAGATATTCCATGCTCATGGATTAGAAGAACAAATATTGTTAAAATGTTCATACTACCCGAAACATTCTATAGATTTAATGTAATCCCTATCAAAATACCAAAAGCATTTTTCATAGAACTAGAGGAAACAATCCTAAAATTTGTATGGAACAACAAAAGATCACGAAGAGCCAAAGCAATCTAAAAAAGAAAAATAAAGTTATAGTTATGAAAATTCCAGATTTTGAGTTACACTACAAAGCTGTGTAATCAAAACAGTATGGTACCAACACAAAAACAGACACATAGATCAATAGAACAGGATAGAAATCCCAGAAATAAAACCACAACCAGATGGTTAATTAATCTTTGACAAAGGCAGTAAGAGTATGCAGTGGGAAAAAGAGTCTTTTCAACAAATGGTGCTGGGGAAAATGGACAGCTACATGCAAGAGAATGAAACTGGACCACTTTCTTACACCACACACAAAAATAAAGTCAAAATGGATTCCTAAATGTGAGATCTGAAACCATAAAAATCATAGAAAAAAACACAGGCAGTAATTTCTCTGACAAGCTATAACATTTTTTTTACATATGTCTTCTGAAGCAAGGGAAACAAAATAAAAAATAAACTGTTGGGGCTAGATCAAGATAAAAAAGCTTCTGCACAGCAAAAGAAACAACAAAACTAAAAGACAACCTACTGAACAGAAGATATTTGCAAATGACATATCCAAAAAAGGGTTAGTATCCAAATTAAATAAAGAACTTATACAATTCAACACCCCCTAACCAAATAATCCATTTTAAAAATGGGCAGAAGACATGAACAGATATTCCTCCAAAGAAGATATACAGATGGCCCACAGACACATGAAAAGATGCTCAACATCACTCATCATCAGGCAAATGCAAATCAAAACCACGATGAGATACCACCTCACACCTGCTGGAATAGCTAAAATTAAAAACACAAGAAACAACAAGTTTTGGTGAAGATGTGGAGATAAAGGAGCCCTTGTGCACTGTTGGTGGAAATGCATACTGGTGCAGTCACTGTGGGAAACAATATGGAGGCTCCTCAAAGAGTTAAAAATAGAACTATCCTACGATCCAGGAATCACATTGCTGGATATTTACCCAAATAATAAACAGTAATTCAAAGGGATATAGGAACGCTTATGTTTATAGAAGCATTATATACAATAGCCAAATTATGGAAGCAGGCCAAGTGTGTATTGATAGATGAATGGAAAAAGAAGTGATATATATATATATATATATATATATACACACACACACACACACACACACACACACACACACACACACACACACAATGGAATATTATTCAGTCATAAAAAAGAACAAAATCTTGCCATTTGCAACAACATGGATGGAGCTAGAGAGTATAATGCTAAGCAAAATAAGTCAGAGAAAGAGAAATACCATATAATTTCACTCATATGTGGAATTTAAGAACCAAAACAAATGAACAAAGTGAAAAATAGAGAGACAAACCAAAAAACAGACTCAACTATAAAGAACGATGGTTATCAGAGGGGAGGTGAGTGAGAGGATGGGTGAATTAGGTGAAGGAGATTAAGAGTACACTCATCTTGATGAGCAGTGAGTAATATATAGAATTGGTGAATCACTACATTTTACACTTGAAACTAATATTACACTGTATGTTAACTATACTGGAATTAAAAAAAAAAATAAATGTCGGTCTGTTCTTCATTTACCTTTATCTGTGTAATAATGATGATCATACTCACCTGAAAGGGTGTTTGTAGAAATTGGATGAAACGATGTATCTAAAGAAGGTAACATTGTCAGTGGCTATTGATAAATGTTGAGAAATTTTAGTTATTATCAGCAGAGAATTTTGCACAAAATAGCACTTGATGAATGTAAGTTACATTTTCTGCCACTCCCCCTTTTCATCTTTGAGTCTTTGGTGGTTTTGTTTACCTTGAAATTTCTAATAGCAGTGCATTAGTTATGTGGGACATAAAACAAACAGCCTTAAAATATTGTAACTCCAGTCAATAAAAGTTTATGTCTCACTCACAAAAAGTCCAAAGTGGGTTTTCTTGATGGGGCAGCTATGTTCCAAGCTGTGACTCAGGTCCTCCACTGCATCCTCTGCCTTGAGTGCAGACAAGAAAAGAGCAAGCAGACCATCTCAGGAGGGTTTAAAAAGTGATTATAAACACAACACTTTTTTATTGCCCAGTTTTTTTGTTTGTTTGGTACACCTCCCAGGTACCTTTATTCACTCCACAAAGGAAACAACATGTCTACAAGTTTACAGCGATGCTCCATGTTCTCATCTAACACAGCTTGCTGAAATTTACAGCCAGACTGATGCTCCATCTGACGTGTACTCAAGTAAAGCTGGTTAATGATGACCATGAGCAGGTGCAGAACTCGAAGCTTTCAAAGCTTTACTTCCTTGATTTTATAAATGATGAAGCCCATCAATCCCATTCCTACCCAAATCTCCTGATAAACTTGGGTAGAATAGGGCTTCGGGGGGACCCAAACATTTTTAACAAGGCTTTGAAACATCTTGTATGAACCCTGGCGCATGCTGCGGGGGACCTGCCTGGCCAATGACTCGGAAAGGTCACCGAGGGCCACATTGCCTAGTTCGTAAAGCACTGACCCTGGAGGAAGGCTCAGGAACCCCATGCACTTTCTGGTTATATTTAGGTAATTGAAAGTCCAGTCTGTCAAAATGTCCAGTCTTTTGTAATTAGCAAAAGTGAACGTGATTTGAAGTTAGTTTGCCCATCTAGAACTCAAGCCTCTGGCATTTGGTTTTCAGTGGGAGAGGGTGAATATAGTCATTAAAGCTTCACTATTTCTCATCTCCCTCCTTCTCACCATTCTGTAGACATTTAGAAAAATAAACTTTTATTATGTTTAGTGCATAGCCTGATGAATTTTCACAAAGTAAAACACAAAGTAAAAAGTCATGTAATACAGATTCTTTGGGTTTTGTCCATTATGAAATATTTTATTTCTTTCTTTCTCTCTCTTTTCTCTCAATACTTTAAATATTTCCCTCCACTCTTTTCTTGCTTGCGTGGTTTCTGAGAAGAAGTAGGATGCAATTCTAATTTGTTCCTCTATAGAAAATGTGTTTTTCTCTCTTGCTTCTTTCAGGATTTTTTTTTTTTTTTTGTCTTTGATTTTCTGTAGTTTGAAGATGATATTCCTAGGTGTAGATTTTTTGACATTTATTCTCCTTGGTGTTCTCCGAATTTCCTGGAGCTCTGTGGTTAGGTGTCTGACATTAATTTGGGTTCAATTCTCGGTGATTATTGTTTCACATTTTCTTCTCTTCCTTTCTTCTCCTTTTGGTGTTCTCATTATGTGTACATTACACCTTTTGTAGTTGTCCACAGTCCTTAGAATTCTGTTCTCTATTTTTCATCTTTGTTTTCTTTGCTTTTTAGTTTTTGAAGTTTCTATTGCTCTATCCTCTAGCTCAATGATTCTTTCCTCAGCCATGTCCAGCCTATATAAGCTTATGAAAGTCATTCTTCATTTCTCTTACAGTGTTTTTTTAAATCTCTAGCATTTCTCTTTCGTTCTTTATTAGGATTTTTATCTCTCAGCTTACATTGTCCATCTGTCCCTTCATACCATCTACTTTATCCATTAAACCTCTTAGCATATTAATCATAGTTGTTTCAAATACCCAGTCTGATGATTCCTATATCCCTGCCATATCTGGTGCATATCTAGTTTAGCAAGCATCCTGATGCTTGCTTTGGCTCTTCAAACTGTATTTTTTCCTTTTGGTATGCCTTTTAATTTTTTCTTGATAATCAGACATGGGTCCTGGGTAAAAGCACCTCCAGTGAATAAGCCTTTACTGATGTGGCGGTGGGGTATGGGGAAGGGAAGCATTCTATAGTCCTGTGACTAGGTCTGTCTCTCAGGGACCCTGTGTGTCTGGACAGTGAAATTCACAAGGGTTTCTCAGTTTTTTTCTCCCCATTTAGGTGGGACAGGATGACAACAGACTAGAGTTGGATATTTTCTTTCCCCCGGGCAAGTTAGGCTCTGATAATACCTCAGCGGGTTAGGTTCTAGTTAACTAGTTCTCCCTGAGGACAGGCCTTCTTAAGAAGAGTGCTCTGGCTTATTTCAAAATGGTTCCTTATTCTCTTTCCCTGCAGGAAGCCTGAAGGGATTGATTTTTTTCAGATATTTACTATGGGAATCTGGTTGAGCTCCGAGAGGTAAATCTCACAATGGTGAGGATCTTCCCTCTGCCTGAGTCCCCCTGGAGTTTTTCACTCTGAGAGTTGCCCACGCTGAGCCTCCAGCAATTAGTTCATCAATTACAGTTCACATTTTCTTACCCCAGCACTGGTTCCTGTGGTAATTCCTTCATGAGTCTCTGCTCTGGGAAGCTGTGATGATCTGTATTCACCCATCTCTCCAGTTGTGGGGGCAGGAGTTTGTCTTTTGTCTTTCCCTCTCTTATGGATCCAAGTAGAGTTGTTGGGACAGAGCGGTGACTTCCAAGCTCCTTAAACCTTCCTCACCTTCATTATTGACGTGTATTTTTACTTGGTATAGAATTCTAAGTTGTACTCATCTCAGTAATTTTATTTTTTTAAATTCTAGAATTTCCCCTTAATTTTTCACAGATTCAAGTTCTCTGGTGAAATTCTGATCTTGATTCAATTTTCTTGAACATACTAATCACAGCTATTTTAAAGTCTGTGTAGCTCACATATCTGGATCATCCATAGGTCTGTTTCTGTTAATTCTTTTTCCTTTGGTACTTTATACTCTTGGTATACTCTTGGTAATTCTGAACTGCATGCCACACATTTTGTTACCAAATATTAGAGTCTATGGATGCTGTTATATTTTTCCATTAAAGATTTTGTTCATTTTCTGGCCAAATGATTAGAGCTGATTTGAGGCAGAGTTTCCAGTCCTTGTAAGATCTGGCCCATTTCTGCTTTGTTCTAACTATGGAGTGTGATCCTACAGGGACTCAGCACTGATGTGGACCCTAAACTTCTGATTTTTATCCCCCAACATTTTATACTGCCTACAGGTCTGCTTAGCTCTCAGTTTCCCAGCAGCTGCTTTCTGCTCCGGCTCTCCAAATGTGGCCACTTTATCATACACACTGAGAAGTGATTAGATTGATAAAAGTAGTATAGAAAGTTATGCTCACCTCAGTGATTTGTTTCTGGTTGGTAGCATCATGGTCTCTTTTAAGTTCCATCCCCCTTAATAACTGCCACACCTTCTAACATCTTTGATGGCTTCCAAGAGATGTTTTTAGTTTGTGTTTTGTTTTGCTTTGTTTTTCCATTCCATCTAATTTTTCTAGTTGTTCTAAGTTGAAGGATTGGTCTGCCAGAGCTGATACATTAGATCCAGAAGTGTAGGTTTTAGAGACCAGATCTAGAAGTGGTATACATCATATACTTTCAGATTCCATTGGCCAGAAGAGATTTCTTCCTAGATCAAGCTGGGCTACAAAATGTAGTCTTCGTCTGTGCCCAGGAAGAAAATAAAGCAGTTTAGTGATGATATAACATGTTTTTCTGCTGTAGGCAATGACTTAAGGATTTGTAATGTACTTTGGAGATTTCAATGTGATCTTTATGCATTTTCAGCCCAATTATAAGTTAATGCTTAAAAGATAGGGAAAGGGGCCATAGAATAATCTATGTATAATTTTTTTTAAAACCCGCATTTATTAAATTCCTTTTTTATTCAGAGCACTATGCTAGGCACATTCACATCTGTCCTCTTCTCGAATACTCACATGGATCCTGCAAAGTTACGTGTTATTATTTTCTACATTTTTTTTTAATATGGTATGTGTGAGACTGAAGTGGTTATTTAATTTGTGCTTTGTGATGTGGAGTAAAGACTTACTAATTCATTCCATAAGATGATTTTTCCTTTTTATTGTTGCAAGTTGCTCTTATTACATCTAGATGCAAGATAATACAGTAATTGAAACCAAGAGCTCTGGAACTAGGCTGCTGGGTTTCACTCCCTTCTCTACCACTTCCTGATTGGTTCAACCAGCAGACAATTTACTTCATTTCTCTTGCCTCAGTTTCCTGCTCTGTAAAATAGAGATAATAATAGATTGTTGTATTGAATAAATTAATTTGAAAAGAGCCTAGAAAGTGCCTGTTACATAATAAAAACTCAATAATTACTAACTATTAACATTATGTGGAAGCAGATGATTTCATTGCTATTTTTATTACTGATTTACATAATGCATTGTAGCTTTGTAAGAGCTGCCCTAGAATACAAGTTCTGTGAGTTCAGGGACTTTTTCCCTCAGGAGGAAGTACAACACTTGGCACCAACAAAAGATGTAGGTTATTGAATTTCAAATCATAAAAAAAGAAAGGTGTGGCTGCCTTTTTTCATTTATCCTTGTCATTTCCAGGCAATAGTGTTTATCATATATTTTTCCCTCTTTTATTTGCCTCCTCCCCCTTTTTTTGCAAAGAACCTATTTTCCCCAGTGTTAAAATCCTAAATAGCTCTGAATATATCAGTTATCAACTTATCTCTCTTGAATTGGAGATTACTGCGGTGCATGATTAAAGTGTTGGGAGGAGCGCATGTAATTTTGGTCGAGGTAGTAGATACGTACTTGCTAACATGATGTAAAATGTATGCATTTACACTGTCACAAAACAACTTGTATTGTGACTTGTTTCACAATATCTGTACGGAATACCGTGTACTTTTGACAGTTCTTTCCTGTTTCTGACAGGTTTTTTTTTTCCTTTTTAAAAGTAAGGAAGGCACACATTTCTGTACTTGTTTTCACTTTTGCTTCACTTATGGTAGCATCTCTCTCTTATTATACAAAATATAGTTATCTGTCAATCTGTATTTACGAAGCACTTAGTGCATCTCTACATACACATCCCTGCTAGGGTCTGACGATGAGAAAAAGAACATGCAAGCAGAAAGAAAAGGATCACATCTTAAATTGTTGGAAATGTGTTAACCTATTGCAAAAGTGCGTTGAAAATAAGTGAGGTCTTGTTTTCTTATTATTGTTAATATTTTGGCATATTAGTTTCTTAGGGCTGCTATAAAGAATTACCATAAACTGGATGGCTTTGAACAACAGAAATTTATCCCCCCTCAGTTCTGAAGACCTCAAGTCCAAAATCAAGGTGTGATTGGATTTGGTTTCTTCTGGAAGCTCTAGGAGAATCTGTTCCATACCTCTCATGGTTTCTGGTGGCTGTGGACAGTCCTTTGCATTGCTTGGCTTATTGACACCTGATGCTAACCTGTGCCTTATGTCTTCACATCACATTCTCTGCTGTTTCTCCTCTTCTGTTAGTATCGTCTCTTATAAAGGCACTTGTCATTACATTTAGGGCCCACTCAGGGGCCAGGATGGTCTCATATCAAGATGCTTAACTTAATTATATCTTCAAAGACCATTTCTTTTTCCACAGAAGGTTACATTCACAGGTTCTGAGTAGACATATCTTTTGTGGGATCATCATTCAATCTACTACACTGGGTATGTGTCATTTTTCCTTGTGTTTTCTCTTGTTTCAGGTTCATAGAAATCTCCCTCAAGGACAAGGAACATATCTTGTGTCTTTTGGGTTCCCTACAGCCCAGTCAAGAGCTCTACCCAGTCAAGCCCTCTTAATGTATTGAGATGTATATGTATCTTAATGTATTTTGAGAGCTATTAAAGGAATGGATGGCACACATGTGCATACAGAGGACCGAAACAATCTTATGACATGTAATGACACAGTTAGAGCTTAGTGCTAAGACTGACGAATAGGAAAATAGTGTGTGTTTTAGGAGTGGTAAATGCTATGATATGGCTAATTGCATATAGAAAGTCATCTTATGCTAGTCTAGGGGGTGCTAGAAAGGCTTCCTGGGGAAGGAAGCATAGCTAATGAATTTTGAAGGACTGAACAGGAAGTGAACTGTGAGAACAATGAGGATGAGTATTCTAGGCACAGAGAACAACAAATGCAGAGATTTCCAGTATGAAGCTTCTGGAACCATCAGAAGTATTCTGTGTGACTGGAAGATATGACACATGAGGTGCAGGTATGACCCATCGGAGTAGAGGGTAAATGGCAAGAGATAACACTGGGGTTTCATGAAGGCTGCATCATGAAGGATCTTATATGCTCTAACAAAGAGTTTGTATTTATTTGTAAAAATAAGAAAATCATTGACATGGTGGCTGAGGTATCTTCAGATTAACATTTCACAAAATGGTGGTAGTTGGGAAAGAGACTGGGCATTAGTGAGACCAGAGGCAGGTTGGTCCATTTTACATTGCTAAAATAATCTGGGTATAAATGATGGAGTGATGGTTGCCTCAGTTATGACAGTCTAGGCAGAGAGTGGAAGTATGGCATTTGAGCATTATTAAAATGATGTAGGACTGTTGGGGCATGGTAGCCAACTGGAGTTAGGCCATATGGAAAAGAGAGGAGTCAAGGATGGTTTTTTTTTAAGATTTTATTTATTTATTTGACAGAGAGAGACACAGCGAGAGAGGGAATGCAAGCAGGGGGAGTGGCAGAGGGAGAAGCAGGCTTCCCACTGAGCAGGGAGCCCAATGTGGGGCTCGATCCCAGGACCCTGGGATCATGACCTGAGCCAAAGGCAGACGCTTAACGACTGAGCCATCCAGGCGCCCCTCAAGGATGATTTTCAAATGTCTGATTTGTTTGACTCTAATAGACGAGTAATGGTATCATTCATGGCAACTGAGGACAGAGAATGAGGGGCATTGAAACTTTCTGTGCCTCATTTCCCTCATCTGTACAATGACTAAGGAAACCCTACCCTCCCTATCTCACGGCATTATTAGCAGCAAATAAGGTAAAGCATTTTAAATATTTTTAAAATTATAAAGCAAGCTCCCCAATTTTTCTCTATGTTGATTTACATTTAACCAAAATTTATAATTCAAATAAAACAAAAATTATAAAGAAGTATATATAAATATATGAGGACAAAAGTGTATTTTTTTAAATAGAAGGAACTTCTCTTTTGGAGATGGCAAGAAATATGTGTCTACAGTCCAAGTTCTCCTTTCCCTCTCTTTGCTTTTCTATCCTACACTGTGATTTCATCATGCCAGAGACTGAAGAAAAAAAATCCACCGCCACTCTTTGATGCCTGTTTTCCTCAAGCCCACGCTCGCTCTGCAGCTTCCCACTCGAGGTTTCTTGGTACCTTGCAATTTCACCAAGCGACCATCCCATCTCCACCCTGGTGCAGGCGTGGCCCTGCTGCCCTCGATGTGTGCGTGCAGGCGCGCACACACACACACACACACACACGCAGGGTTTGAGCTCAGTAATCCCCAGTTAAGATCTTGGGTACCATATCAGTGTTCTTATCTACAAAATGGGTGTAATGTTTATCTGTTTCCCATGACTGATGACCAAATGAAATTAAATACACATAACATGTGTAAATTGCTGCTTACTATACTTGGGAAAAAAATAACCACTCAGTAAATAGTACTTTATTATCACTGTTTTGCAATACAAACTCTGCTGAGAGATCTGCCTTGCCCTTGGAAATCCTTCCTGCTCCCCAACTTTATAAATTACTGGAGACCCTGATGGGCTTTGATCTCTGCATTTGGACTTCCCTGTGTCACAGATCACTTATTTTCCCTACTCTACCCCACCCCGTCTTTTTGAATTTCTGTAACCCTTAGGGTCTGTTTCATAACATTTAATACTAAATCATTGAACTGTCTGCTTTATGTTCACTTTGTCTTTTTGTTTTGTTTTTCATTTTTTTATTTGAGTATAGTTGACACATAATGTTACACTGGTTTCCAGTATACAACTTAGTGATTTGACAAGTTTACACCTATGCCATGTTCACCACAAGGGTAGCTGCCATCTGTCCTGTTACATGGCTATTACTTCACTTGGTCTTTTTAAAGTAGGCCCAGAATTCTTCTGGTAGATGTATCTAGCATAGTGTGGGGCACCACAAGGTACAACAAATTGGAAGGGTTTGAGAATCAACATATCGTTTTGATTTTCACAGTTCTTAACGTCTCTTCTTTGGGGGTCTTATTGAAGTTCTCATTGTCCAGTCCTCTCTCTGTGTACTAAAATCAACCTTCATGCTTTAAAGGAAGAAAGAAAGTGAAAAAAAAAACGAGGTGGGAGATACCACTTTTTTAAAACTTTGATCTCAAAATGGGGGAGAATGTTGGGTTTTAGAACATTCTGATCTACTTGGATTTATTTTTTCATTCTCCGACAATTCAAAAATTGCAATAATCATTGTATTATACTCCAAATGCCCTAGTTAGAACCGGAGCCAAGATTATTTCATCCTACTATTAGGAAAGAGCTGTAGGAAGGAGCCCATAAAACATCCTTGTTTTCTTGATATAAATGCAGATCACCTTACAGCTAGAGGAAAAGCAGCCTCAGGCAGTGGAAGTATTGGCCAGACTGCAGCGAATAGCTTCAGCAAAATGCTTGGGGCAACAAAGAATGGTGGCACAGAGAGGCTGCTTGGGATGGAAGGGTATTTTTGTGACAACTCCTTAATTTCATTTTGCAATTCTATCCAGGGAATCTAAAGGTTGTATAACAGAAGGAAAAGACTCAGGCAACCTTTTGAGTGCAAGTTCTGGTCTGTTTAATAAGAGCAAATTTACTTACCCTCTTCAAGCTCAGTTCTCTTCTCTGTGAAATGGGAATGAAAACGTTTTCTTCCGAAGAAAACATTTAATATCTTTCCACGTAGGTATCTGGAGAGTAATAATAATCAGACAACAATCTGTCTCTGAGGTATTTGAGCTCTGTAAGCTCCTTATAAATGTTTTGGCAACTCTTCCAACTTTCTCCTGAAGTATAATTAAAACAAAAATTAAAACATGACTATCATGTCAAAGACTTATTTCACTCATTAACGAAAGAGGCAGCAGGATATTAAAGCTGATTCAAAGAGAATTTGAAAAGCTAAGTATCTACAGGCTCTAAAAGAATTACCACTGGAATAAGATTGCTAAATTTAAATATAAAATTTGTTCACTTCCTACAGGGCAATAAAACTGGTAAAATGGTAAAAATATAAATAATAAAAATGGTAACTTTTGGCATTGCCATTTCTACTGTTCAGATATCGTTTGTATTTTTATCAAAGATTGAAGTTAACATTTAACTTCGAAGATTATGAGTTCTAATCAATGGTAAAGAGTAAAACAAAGACATCTTCTCCTAGAAAATTAAGTAATCATGGGGAAGACCTGCTAGACATTATTCCTATGACATCCAAAGGACACACTGTTATTATTTTATCTTATTCCCATGTTTTGAAAGTATATTTTAATATTACTTCTTTGTTTTCAGTTTGTTTGTTTTTTTTTTTTTCATTCTCTTTCCTGATTGGAACATTCAGTTCTTCTGTTTTGTATTTTATTTTCTTCTCTCTGACTCTGTAAGTCTACATGTCTTTAATTCTCTTTTCCCGTCAGTTACTTATTGCCAGATTATATCCTCAGATCTTTTCCTATTTTGCTCTCTCATTAAGTCATTATTTGAGTCTGCTTTAGTTCTTATGCTAAAACCTGACTGAAACCTAATTGGCAATGCATAACTATTAGCTTCCTTTTAGTATTAGAGATAGGTGGTATTTGCTGTTCCACTTCTGGTATCTCAGTATGGTATAAGGAAAACAAATCTCAAACAGCATTCTTCCATACATCTGAAGTCTAAAATAAGCAAGCACAAAGTTCTATAAACTCAATGAACTCTTTATTCTCTGTCCTTTGTCTACTCCCAAATCACCTTGTTTGAAAATTTCACTTGAGGCAAAAGTGTAATATTTTATGGCATGAATTTTCTAACTATTATTCTTTTTAGAATCAAATGATCAAGAACTTTCTAAACTAGTATCCTAGGACCCAGTAGAAATTAAACTTAGGGAACCATTACTAAGCATGGAAGGAGTGCTAGATTTTTAAAAATTTTCTGTTCATGTAAAAGTAGGGATATATCAGCTGTATTCTAGCCTGCTCTTGTATCTTGAACACCGTCATTTTTACTGATGAAAGCCCGTGTCTGATGTCCATTATGCTTGTTAATAAGCCATTGATTTCACCAATGAAAATCTATTTATTTATGTGTTAAAAAAGATTTTATTTATTTATTTGTTAGAGAGAGCGAGAGCACAAGCAGGGGGAGTGGCAGGCAGAGAGAGAACCAGGCTCCCTCCTGAGCAGGGAGCCTAATGCAGGACTCGATCCCAGGACCCTGGGATCATGACCTGAGCTGAAGGCAGATGCTTAACCTACTGAGCCACCCAGGTGTCCCTGAAAATCTATTTATAATATTCATAATGCTAATTAACAAACTTCTGTGTTAATCAGACATAGAGCTAGCTGAAGCCTTATAGATACCACCTCTGGTGCATTGTCTTCTGAGTAAGTGTCCACTAACACCCCTAGAATATCCTCAAATAGGGAAATTATGCTCTGGGGCCTAGAGGCATGACATTCATTTACATTACACGATCTAGGTTGGAAGTAGTTTAAAGTAAAATGTAGTCTACATCACAACCTGGACTTGGCCTGTTTCTAAATGGAGTTATCACAACCTACCAGTCTTTGTGGAAGGCAGGGATGATATGGTACTTGCTACTGTGCAAGTTTTCTGTCTCTACAGTCCAGAAGCTGGGATAATGGTAACACTTCTTTGGAAATATAAGTCCCATTTACCAAACTTGCTAAGTTTGGAAGTTGAATAGGAAGGCATGGAATCTGAACTTTCCCCGGATGATTGGGATATCCCCTAGGAGGAGACCCCATCACCCAACAACGACCATGCCCTTTGGCTACTGGGAAAATATGAGGAAGTGAAGCATTCTGACTTATTATAAAGAAAGTATCTTTTTACATTGCTAATATTTTTTTGGGCACTAGTATCTGTTAGAGTTAACTGGAAAAACAAAGACCAAAAGCAACTCTGGTTTAAATTCTATTGTAATTGTGTCAGGTTTTATATTATGATAAAATCTTAGCCTCCTTACAAGGAGGTTAAATCCCTTGTTGATTCAGAGTGAATTTAGTTTCTCCAAAGATGAGCAGGATGAGACAAAAACATGACCCATTTTTTTTTCTCCTCAGAGTCCAAATTCTTGCCATGTTTTTTTCTTCTCCCCTCTATGTCAGGAAGATTTCTCACAGCCAGCAGTGCAGAGGCATGCTCTTGCTGCTTGGGTAGTGGAAAGATTCATGGCTTCCTCCAACACATAAGGCCCTGGATTATTTTAGGCAAAAAGAACAGCCTGGAGTGATTCATTGGGCAGTGTGCATGTTGTGCCCTGGCCAGAGCTGTTACCTATTTATGACAATATAATTTCATTTGCTTTTAGAAATGCACTTTATGCCCTGTCTGTCAGACTAACCCAGAAATATGTACGCCAGGCAAGATGCTTAACCTCCCCTAGCGATCTACGCTGCATAGAGCCGAGTGGCGGGAGTAGAATTGGCAGTTGATCTTGATTCTTCTTTCTAGGAGTCAAGGGGTTGCAACAGTTGCTGAAACTCCCCACATTTGTGGGTATGAAATTTATGAATCCATGCTATATCATGATCTGCAGGCAAGGATTTATATTACCTACATTTGGAAACACAATTGAAGTGATTGTGTAAATACTAATGTTAGAATCATTTTTTTGCCACGTGAATGGTGGTGTACAGGGTCTGGTTTTTGTGTGCTAACCTTAGCCTGGGTTTCACCTTACTTTATTCGACTTTTTTTTCTCTTTATATTTATTTTCTAAGCCTTTAAAAATTTTTAATGTAATTTTTAGAGATTTTACACATACAAGTAATTTTAAGGCAAACATAATGAGCCCTGATGGATGCCCCTGCCACTCCTATCAGATCATGATATTTTCCCAAGGCTTGCTGATTCCTTTCCTTTGCCTTCCTTTCTAGAAAGAACCGTTATCATGAATGTGATATTTTTTTATTCTCATGCATGTTTCCATATATATGCTTTCATACACATCCATAAATGAGGAATAGTTTTGCTATGCAGGTTTTAAAATTTTATAACTACTATATAGTTTTCTTTTGTATGATTTTGCCATAATTTATTTATATATACATTTTCTTAGGATGTCCCCAGTTTTTCACCATTACAAGCAATGCTGCGAAGAACATTCTTAACCATGTTTCCCTGTGTAAGGGTTCTCTAGAGGATCAGACTTCAATGGAATTGCTAAGTTTTTGGATATGAATATCTTCAACTTTATCATATATTGCTGAATTGCTCTCCAAAGAGAAATGTTAGAGTTCTTTATATATTCTGGGTACTAAAGTATTGTTGGTTATATGCACAGCAAATGTATTTTCCTGTCTGTGGCTTCTCTTTTCCTTTTTTTCATAGTGAGTTTTAAAAGTAATTTTAATTTTAATGTATTCAAAGGTATGGAGTTTTTTATGTTTTGTGCACTTTGTGTCTTGTTCTAAAGATTTTTTTCATTATACATGTTCATGAAAATGTCATCTGATTCCTCATCCTCTGGTTCTTTAGTTTATGTGAGCACACTTCATGGATTGCCCTATGTTATATGAGCACTGGTGTAATCCATGCTAATTTAGATGCAAGAGTTAGCACCCCTTGATATTCTCAAAATACATTAGTGAGCAAGGTGGATTTTATAGTATTGACAAAGGAGGAGTTCACATCTACTCCACATTAGAGAAACCAACCCCTCCTGTTAGCTCTTTCTGTTCTCTCTCTTTGTTAAATCTTGACCTTACCAGCACTCTCTCTACCAGAATTAGTCCTGCTTTTTTCTCCCTTTGGGGAGCAAAAATAACTCTTCTCTTTGCTTCATGAAAAACTCCACCTGTTTTGCCATAAAATATGGGTAACAGTTGACTTAAAAATTTACAGGCAACAAGAATATAAAAGTGTCATCTCAATCACAATGGGTCTCTCACTTAAAGAAGTTCTCACAATCATTCATTCATGTAATCATATTTATTAAGCGTTAACTAAGTGTCAATCATTATACAAGATACTGAGTGAACAAACAATGTCCCAGGTGGAAAAGATGGAGAGGGAGATTTCAGAAGGCTTCTCTGAGGAGGGGACATTTAAAGTGAGGTGGGAAGAGTAAGGAACTAGCTATTCCAAGGTGGGGGAAAATATTTAACAGGAGGTTACCTGACAAATGCAAAAGCCAAATGCAATGAAAACGAGCTTGGCACATTGGGGGAACCTGGAAGGATGACAGTTATAGCTAAAAGGAAATCTTGAAGGAGGAAAATGATATAGAATGTGGATAGAGAGCGTAGGGGTGAAATTATTTCGTTCCTTTTAGGCTTTCATAAAGAGAGGTTAATCATTTGATTTGGGATTTTAAAATATAGCATTGGCTGTATTTAGTAGACAGACTGGCAGTGCACAAGAGCAGAAGAAGGAGACCATGTAGGAGGCTCTGGCTGGGGTCCAAGTGAGAGGCAATGAAGACCAAGATTAGTTTTGTGAAAGGTGAGATGTAGAGAGATATACTTAGAGGGAGAGATAACAGAGTTTTCTGAAGAGATAAATAGAGTAAGGAAGAAAATGTAATAAAAGATGGTTCCTGGTGATGTGGCATAGATAAGGATGGGGGACATACACTGAGATAGTGACAACTACCCAGGTAGGTTTCGGGCAGGACAGGGATGGTGCAGGCAAGCGTTTTGTCTATTGCGTATCACTTGCAGATGCCTATGAGGCATCCATGTGGAGACATTGAGTATTTAGTTGGATCTAGAGCTCAGAGAAGAGGTAAATTTGGGAGCATCAGCTGGTAGAAAAAGACTTTTTTTCCATTTCATGATGGAGCGAAAGATATATAGATATGAAAAAGGAATGAAGGGAGATCTTTCTTCAGTTTCAACCTAAACTTTATAATCCAGTGACTACCAACCTTAGCCTTGAATTTCTGTGCATGGATAAGGATCTTGGACAGACTGTATCCCAGAAAGCCCAGGGAAAGTCAGAAGTTGGCAGTTGTCCATTTGGTCCTATTTACAAATCTCATTGTTTCTCTAGTTTTTGGGGTTTTAGAATTTTCGGAGGTAAGTGCTAGAAAGTACTGCACCAGTGTACTACAGAATGAGGTTGATTGCACACTTTTTTTTAAATTTTTTACTTTTTAAAAATATTTACTTATTTATTTGAGAGAGAGAGGGAGAGAGAGTGCGCACAAGCAGGTGGAGGGACAGAGGGAAAGGGAGAGAGAGAATCTCAAGCAGACTCTGCGCTGAGCACAGAGCTCAACATGGGGCTCAATCCCAGGACCTGAGCTGAAATCACGACCTGAGCTGAAATCAAGAGTTGGCCACTTAACTGACTGAGCCACCCATGGGCCCCTGATTGCACACTTTAAAGGAAAAATTGAATTATATCATTGGAAGTTTGTTGAGAGATTTGTATCATAATAGATCACTGCTAATAGGCAGCAAAAGTCGCATGCCTGTGTTTATGCAACATTAATAGTTACAAAACTTTTACTTGGGATTCTATTACTATTCCCAAAGTGGATTTTTCAATTATTTCGGTGTAATTGACAGGGAATTTAGCACTTCAGTAGATTGTGCTTACTTTTTCTTGTTGCAGGTAAATTGATGACCACTTGAAGTTCTCTGGCAGAATGTTCTATATGGCCATAGATATATATATGTATATTTGCAGCTTATATTTTGTGTTTATTATCAGTGTTTACTCCACTTATATTTACCTTCAGCTGCTTGCAGACAAAATTCTGGTTGTCTAGTGTTACTAATGATAAGTATATCTATTAGTCAGAAAATATTGGGTGCTTACTATGAACCAGCTGCTGTGGTACCCATGAGAGTTACTAGCAAACTAGGTCATCATTCTTGAGTCCAAGAAACTTACAGTCTGGAAAAGAAACAGGTTTGTAATTACCTACATACATCGCAAGATAGAATGGAAAAATGGTTATATAACAGATTGAAAAAATATATGCTGTGTCACTTCTGGATAACAATGACTACGTGGCATGGGTTTACAGAATATCCCTAATGAAGTGAATGACAACTAATAAAAACTAGCGAGTAAACAAAGAGTAGATCACTGGTAGAACAAAATAAGGAAAAGGGAATAATTGAATGCCCTACATTTCTCAAGTGGCAGCTAAGAAAAGAACTAAAATATTGTAGCGTGACATGGCATGTCACTGAACCACAGCTACAGAATTCAAGAAACAATATTGGTGAATGTGTTCTTCAGGGTAGGTTAACAGTTGAAACATACAATGATAAAACCTCAGTGTTTCACATGCTACGTGCAACTTCCTTTCTCACTCATTATGTACCCAAATGGTTATTCTTGTGAGGTTGCTTCAAGGTTCTTTCTATCTATGGATTCTTCCTCTTCTAGATTCTCATAGTAGTCTCCATTAAAAGGAAGAAGGGTAGAGAATCAGAAATGACAAGTTTTTCTGGAATAAGCTTGGAAGTGGCTGACTTCACCTGGCCAAATGTCCTTAACTGCCAGGGATTCCAGGATGCATAGTCTTTCTGTGTGCCCACCAGGAAACAGAAAGGTTTTGGTGATGATAGCAGTCTCTGCCACAGAGTCTATATAACCTCTATAATTTCCATTAATCATGCCCAGACTGGGGAGAAGTGTTACAAAGGACTCCCCACCCCCCCACCTTTCCCTCTTTTTACTGGGGTAGTGAAATAGCTAAATGAGAAGTGAGCAACTGAAGATGACCCTCCCTGGGGATGGAAGGCTCCAGGGCTCCCCCGTAAAGTGGGGAGTACAACCTGAGCATCCAGCACAGCTCCCAGGGCCTTGGGATACACCGTTACATAGGTGGCATGGACCCTGGTTTAGAATGGGCGTCTGTCAAAATCAGGAGACATTAGAGAATCCGGGTCTTCTAATAACAGCTGCTCACAGCCTCCACTGAGCTCCCTTTCCTTGTCTTTCAGCTCCTCCGCTCAAGCTTGCTAGGTCCACCAAAAGGAAAACAAAAACAACCGGCTAGGACCTGGGATGCCCAGGCTTTATTTGTAGTTTAGAGAGATAGAAATAGGTCTCAGTGGAAAGGAGTTTAAAGGGAACTCACTCACTCGCACAGTAGCAGATCAAATAGAAACTCTGGACAAGTGTCTCCTGATAACCATGAGATGAAAAAGAAAACCACGTGGCAGTTGTAAAAGGCTCCACAGAGGGGGAAAAAAACGCATAACCAGAAAAGACAAAGAACCTCGTCTAAAAGAAAACTATAACTCAGGGAATAAAAGAAAGTCCCATGCATATGCTTTATGTTATAGAAGAACATAAGAGGACTGAGAATTCAATTAAAAAAGAACTCAAAGATGAAATCACAAGGTCCTGGGGTGTGTGGTTAACAGGGGTACAGGGGTCCTGGGTAATGTTAAGCCCATTCTCAGTCCCCAAGGCACAGAGCAGGGCAGAAGAAGGCGGAGACTCCACCTGAGGGGCAGAGAGGCAATCATCATCATGCTCTTCTATGTATTCGAAGGAACCGAGTATTTCCTAAAATCAAGGACAGGAATAAAGCCTGGCTGCCAGAAGAGAGCAGAACTGAAGATTGGGAAGCCCCCAGGACTCCCGCTATTTCTTGCTTTTGCTGCTGTGTTGTAAAACTTCTCTTTCTTTGAAGAGGCTTCACAGGTTCTCTATGCACATGGAAGAATATGGTTTATGTTATGCTCCTAGCAACAAATAGACGGACTAGCTGGCTCTGAGTCACAATGCCAAATTCCCAGGAGAAAAATCTGATAGATCCAGCTTACGTTATGGCCGGTCAACTATAGAAGAGAGACATAAAGTCATAACGCCACAGTAGTTTACAATTCCTGAGAGTGATCTGGATGTCAGCCACTGTGCCAAGTGCTTACGGTGGGGCATCTCATAAGCCTACACACAGGAGAGATAGTACTGATATCATTATTTTACGTGGAGGGTGCCACTGAAGCTCAGAAAATTTACGTTACTTATCCCGTGTCACACAGGGGTCTTGTCTCAGAGTCAGGCTTCAAATCCAGGTTGTGAGCTCCAAAATCTGCCCTCAACCATTGTGCTGTATTACCAGTACACCCGGGGGCCAGTTACCTAAAGGATGGTCAGCCTGTGGATTAGACAGATGCCCTGAAAGATTGAACATTATTTTCCTAAAATTTCCTCGCCTTGGATTCTTACAAGAAGACTTCCTGGGTCATGGGTTATATTGCCCAGTGACTTTCCTGAAAAGTTGCTCCCATTTACATCCCTGAGAAGTACACAGAGGTGCTTGTCTCATCATATTATTGCCAACATTGAGTACTAATATTTTAGTTCATCTTTGCCCATGGAGTTGGAGCTAGATTGGGAAAAAGCTATTCTGACTGGGGGGTTAGGGGAATTGTCACAGGGGAGGTCAGTGAGGGCACAAAAAGAGAAGCAGAAAGGCCTGGAAGTCCATGGGCTATTTGGAGAAGGCAGAGCCGTCTGGGCGACTTGAATATAGAGTGTAGAGGGGCTGCATTGAGGAATGATTCTAGAGAGCTGTGAAAGCCAGGGTGGAGTATTGTGACCCTATTATAAGCATTTTATTTTATTTAAAGATTTTATTTATTTATTTGAGAGAGAGTGAGCGCGCACACACACGCATGAGTGAAGGAAGGGGCAGAGGGAGAAGCAGACTCCCCACCAAGCAGGGAGCTCCACTTGGGGCTGGATCCCAGGACCTTGAGTTCATGACCTGAGCCAAAGGCAGATGCCCAACCGACTGAGTCACTCAGGTACCCCTATCATAAGCATTTTGGAGATGAGAGGTGACGTTATTCTAAAAGAAAGTAGCCTCTAAGCAATCTTTGTGTGAGATATTTGCCCATGATAGTTCTCTTATACATACACATTTAGGGATAGGTATATATATATGTATGTATACCTATATCTAAATGTGTATATATATATATATATATATTTTTTTTTTTTTTTTCCTTTACCACCTCCCCGCCCCTCCATACAATCATTTTCAAACAGGTAACCATTTTGTTTAAAAAATGCTGATGGGGTTCATATAGGATTGCTTGTATTAGGGTAAAATAAATTCACTAACGGGATGACAGGTGCGAGGGCTTTTCGGCTTTGAAATGCATCTGACTAGCGACATTTGCATTCTATGAGAAATCTATGCTAATATAACATTCACACTCAGAGGAGAAGTTTAAATTGCAAATTTTGAAAAGCTTGAAGTCAGTAAATAATATTTTGGGGAGAGGGGTGGTAGTGCCAAGGCGACATCGGGGAGGAAGGCTAAATGGAAGGTGTGTATTTGCCCAGGTGTGAATTCGCTAGGAGCTGAAATCACCTGGGAAGCCTGGTGGAACTCTGCTCCTCTCAACAGTGGATTGCACACCTTAGAGTGCATCAGAATCACCTGGAGGGCTTGTAAAACCCAATTGCTAGGTCCCGCCACCCCCAGCCCCCTGAGTCAGCTGGGGGGGCGGGGAGGAGGGGGAAATTCGAGTTTCCAAAAACATTCCCTGGTGATGCCCATCCCTGGGGGCTACACTTTGAGAACCATTGCTCTAAGAACATCTTAAGAGCATATTTGCTGGTCAGAACGGGTGGAAGAGAATAACCAATCATAATAACTAAAGGTTCTGCCTGATTCACTTAAGTCCGGCTAATGTTACTCCATAGCCTTGAAAGGGGCCTTTAATTCTGGGATGGCCCTGACGGAAGGAAGAAGCCAGGGCAAGAGGTAAGTACGGAGAACTCCCTCACCCTCCTGGGGACCAGTCCTCCCTCTTCCTCAGAGTTACCAGTTTAGAGGACAGAAATCCAAGTCTCCCAGGCTGCGGCCACCTCTGCTGAGAGCTGCATCTCCCTCAGCTTCCCTTTCGGCTTCCAAAGCAGCCAGCAGCTCACCCTGGGTGATCATGTCAGACTCTCTGCTCCATCACACCTGGCTGAAGGAATCAGGCTCCATGGGACGAGACCTGAGGAAGGAGCACAGTCCTGACAGGTGAACCAAAGACTCTTTTGTTTTCTGGGCCCGGCACCGGCTGCCAGCTTTGTGGATTTCTGTCAGTCAGCTGGCTGCTACACTTCCCTGCTTCTCTATTTTCCCGAAAAAGAAACCATTAGTGATTTGCAAAGCTGCTCCAGAGCACATGGGGCTTTAATGTGAGACCGAGATTGAGTTAGGATTGGGGAGCCAACTCCCTACTTTGGCGGGAAGCCACCTTTAGGGAGTGGAGCTTATTAATTCGGGCAGCCAAGGGGGCTGTGCAGGTAGACAGATGCCTACTTGGCAGTGACAGTCCCACCTGGGATCGTTCCGTAGAATTCCTGAGCCGTGCCCTTCCAGGTGCAGCGTGGGCCGAATGTGTCCCCGAGCAGAGGCTGAGCAGCAGCTTGATGTCCACCCCCTTCAGGCAGGTGACTCACCTGGGATGATTGTCCTGTCTGATCCTCCCCTACTTGGGGCCCCAATGATTTTTTTTTTTTTACCCATCATGATTGCTACTCTTTGTTTCTACTGGAACTCATAGTGATATCTTTGAGAGTTAGAATCTTTAAGGAAAATGTTCTTTGGGCCCAGGGAATTCGGAGCCAGGTCTACACATTTCGGATCAACCCAGGTGGCGATAGGCTAACCTCAGCATCTGGTTTTATTTCTCACCCTGTGGTTTGTTGGGTGTGTGGGGATAGGGAGCAGTGGCAGGGGAGGGGGACTTCCTCTCTGGTTATGATTTATTCACAGGTCAAAAAGTTTGTAAAGGGAGGGTGTTTTTCTTTTTTCTTACATTTTCTTACATCTTTCTTTTACATTTTTATAGTTGTTTATAGGTCTAGAGAATGGTCTTAAGAATATTCTCCTTAGGGAGAAGAGTAAGCGGGCAAGGTTCGATATCTTTTCTGTGTGGAAGATTGAAAAGTGACCCCAGAGACTCACTTTGGGTTACCTGGGCAAAAAGCTGGAACTAGGGTCTGTCTGCTTCTAGCAGGAGGGGCCCACCCCAACCTCAGCTTCTCACAGGACTGTAGCTCTTCTCCTCCCAGGGAGACTGCATCTTCCATAGGCCCAAAGCCTCCAGGTGCTGGGCAGATGATGCTGAGAGAACTCTTGTAAATAGTTGACACTCACATTGAGACTAACTGGTACCAAAGTGGTCTGATTATTCTCCATGGACAGAGTTCTCATGCTTGCTTTATGACAACATTTCTCAATGTTGACATTACTGACGTTTTGGCCCAGATAATTCTTTGGTGCAGAGGGCTGTCCTGTGCATTGTAGGATGTTTAGCCACATCCCTGACATTAACCCATTGGATGCCAGTAGCAACTCTCATCCCCAGTTGTGACATCCAAAAATGTTTCCCGATAGAACCAAATGTCCCTAGGGGCTCAGAATTGTCTTTAGTTGAGAACTGCTGATCTATAAGGATCTATAAGGAGCATGGGTGGGAGTTCCCCAGTGGAACAAATAACGATTACTGCACAACCAGGTGACTGTTCAGGACCCAGTGTACTCATAGTGAGATTGGGAGGGTGGGGACTCATGCCTTCTCTTCCCTCACTGACCCCATGCCTTAGTTCTGTTTTGTCCAAAAGTAGAGCCCCAGATATGGGTTCAGGTAGTTTACTTGGGAGAGCAAGGAAACACAGGTGAAAACAGAGGAAAGCTAATGAAATGTATGTTAATTAATAGATTACTGTCCAGAGGATTCTGAGCCAATTCTACTCATTTTGGATCAACACAGGTGGCGATAGGCTAATCACAGCATGTGGTCTTATTTCTCGTCCTATGGTTTTTTGGGCGTGTGGGATGGGGAGCAGTGAAAACATGAGGCTCAATGACTCTGGGACCTTCTGAGGAACAATGTAGAATGCCCTTCAGTAGTGTCCTTCCAAAGAATGGAGAATTGGGCGCTATCCATTCACTCCCATCCCACAGTTGGTGGAGGCTGCCCCTGAGGATGTTAATTTCCCTGCATTTCTTGGTTGCAAGCTCAGGTGGTGCTGGGAGAAAACCCTCAGGTAGAGTTGAAGAGAGATGGCAGGTGCTTGAGGTGAGAAGCTCTCCCCGTGTTGGAAACTGTCTAGCATAGCTGTAGGTGAACTCAGGTGTGCTAAGAGGATCAATAGGTTGGGACCTAAACATCATCTTCTATATCCTGTCTGTGAGTTTCCTCTTTCCTTAATAGAGTCTGTTTCTCAACCCATAGCCTATGATATTGAAGGAATTTGTTCCAGTCCCCTAGGACACATAAAAGGACCCCACTTGCAGGACATTCTCTGACTGTCATTCTGTAGGCTAGGGAGATAGTTTTTGGAATCGACCCTGCTTAAAGATACCAAAAACTACAAGTAGAAGTAGGGAGAAGAGAAGCGCAGTGCTTTCTGAAAATGCCGGGGTATCTGAAAATTTGTTTTGCTGGTGGCCCTGACAGTGTTAAAATGAAGTGTTTACTTTTTTTCCATGTTATCCGTCCTTACAGGGGTTTGTGATTTGAGGCCGTGAATGTGTTAAAAGAGCATCAGAAGTCCCTGAGACTTAGCATGCAGACAGCATGCTTACTAGATACTCTGTATTCTAGCAAGTCTGATGAAAGATGGGAATTAGAGTTATTGCTGTTTTCTGTGAATGAGGAAATTGAGACGTAATGTGGAGGGTCTAGAGGGATTTCAAAGACCATCTCTGGTTTTGTGAGAAGCCACAATAGCCCAGGATTATTGCTCTTGCTTATGGGCAGACAGGTTTGAATGCCAAGCTGAGGGGTTTGGATTAGATATGACAAGCCACGGGAAGCTTCTGAAGCCTGCCTGGTAGGGAAATGACATGATGAAAATGGTGATGGAGGGCTTCATTCTCACAGCTGATGGAGGACACTTATTCCCGTGGCTGCCTAGCTACAGAAAGGGCTGGAGTGGGAGAGACCATCCAAGAAGCTGTTACAATAAATCAAGGATGAGATGGTGAAGATTGTAGTGTCAAATCTGAATCTAGATAAGATTTTCAATCTTCAGGCAGACCTTTCTAGATCTAAAAATAGTGAGGCAGTATCAGACCGTCCTGTTATTAATATAGAAAGTGTTCTCTGAGGAGTCTCCCTGTAAGCCGTGGAATCATGTCCTGTTGTAGCTGGAAAGATCTAGGGTCATCTACTCCAGTGGTAGCTAACTTGGATGCCTAAAGAGCCCCAGACAGGTAAAGTAGCGTGTGAAGCAGGTATGGGTTTAATTCCTGTACTTACACTGTGTGGGTGTAGAGTGTTGGCCACTGTGCCATGGTATGCTGGAGCCAGCTGGTACCAGTTCCTGAGAGCCAACTGTTAAATTTTCAGGAAACGTGTAAGATGGGTGATGCTCCAGTGGTAGGCTTGAAATCAACCATGGCAGGAGTATTTATACCATCAAAACTGGCAAACAGTACCAATTAGGGCTCCCTCTGTCCCCAGAGCTGGCTCTGTGACAAACGAGCGCATACGTGCCCTGGCCAGAGTAGGCATCTACCCCTCTCCATCAGCCCCAGGAGCCTCAGTGGTTTGGTGGGCTCATTGTTTCCAGATGTTCTCATTCTTTCAGGAGTCAAACACCTTCATTTTGTGCATGATGTGATGCAGGCCTAGACAGAGGTGGCATATCTGAGGAAGAGCTAGGACGCCGGAGTAGAGAGACGGAGGGGACAGATACATCAGTCAAACAGCATAGTATAAAAGGCGAATTTCTCCCTTCTCTGTCCATTGCTGTGAGAGAATTGAACAAATGGCACTCTGCAGAATAGGAAAAAAGCACAGAGATCATGGTATTCTTCAGCCGAAGTATGTAACATTTCTTCCATATTACCATTGGGTTAGGGGTGCGTAGCTAAAGAACTGACGAAAAGTGGTCAGGGGCTACCAAGTAACTGAAGGCAGTGTTCCTCCTTCAAATACTCAGTTACTTTCACTGGAGAGCAGCTACAAGTGCGAATATAAGCAAAATTAGACACTTGGAGACTTGATTTTTGAGTGGATCATCACAGTTCTTAAATTTCTCCTATATCCATGAAAACAAATTGTCAATTTCTGTGATCCCTCTTAATTTAAACCTGGAGGACAATTTTTGCCTGGCAGACGTGGATGGCTGATGCTTGCATTACTTTAATACTATATCAATAGACATAGATTGTGGTCTCTTACATTCCATCCCCATCCCCCCACCGCCCTGATATTCAGAACTTCTTGTCATTCTAGGCAACTCACAAGCAAATGGAGAAGGATCCTAAATTGAGCTAATCTCATAAGCAAGGATCTGAAGTACACTTCAGCAGCTACAAACATGCTGAATAGCAAAAGAAGGCTCTCCTAATTGGCTGTTGTGCGTGTGGAAGGTCCTGGGGAAAAAAATAACAATTAAGTTAAAAGCTACCTTTGCATCATGAATCTAAGTACCTTGAAAAAGATGACTTATTTTAAGTTAACTGCAAAGACTTTTTTGTTATACAGAATTTTGAAAGACTTTCTTCACACAGAGAATAATATAAGCAAGTAGTTAGATTCTTTTTCTTTACTTGGGAACTTTAATTAAGGTTTTGTGTTCTATAACCTTGTCAGATCACTGTCTTGGCTTGGTCTTAAAATAAGTTTTATGGCCTTCTTGACCTTCATTTACCTTAGAAGTAGACACAAGCCAACTTTCTCTTCCTCAAAGTGAAAGTAGAAAAGGTCTGTACATTTGAAAATACTGCAGGCTTACTTGGCTGGCGACTTGGGATTTAATAGTTCTTCAGAGTTCTCTTGGAAATGCTTGTTAGTTCATTAACCACTGCTATGCCCTTCTTGAATTGCTCTCTATCTTTATGCCATTAGAAGTTCTGTTCTTTCCAAAACCAGTTTAACACAGGAGACCATCAGAAAGGGAGTGATTTCATTGACTGGAAATAGTGACCAGAGCCACACTATTTGTGGATGAGATGAAGTCAAGCCGGAAAGGAAGGATAGAAGTTCTTTCACTGGTCTCTTCTCTGCTGAGCACATGGGACAGTTGCCCTTCTTAGACCCTCTGGCAAGTCCAGGCCCTATGAGCAGTTCTGACCAGTGAGCTGGGAATGGAAGTGACAGGTGCCTACTTCTGGGCTGGAGTATTTAATTGCTGATGTTAGAACCTCTGGAACCCTCTCCCTCTGGTTTGGCAGTTACTGATGAGCAACACTGATATTGATAGCTGGTCTACCAGCTGGGCCTCTGAGGGAGTGACTTTGACAGAAGAATGCCTCCATCCCTCTCCTGCTCTGGTGACCCACAATGGCTGTGTAGGAAAAGCAAGAAATGGTTTTGAGCCACTGAGATTTGGGGTTTATTGTTACTGCAGCAAAACATATCCTGTCCTGAATGATACATATACCCAGCAGACCTGTGATTCTAGAAGAAGTGCCTCAAAGTGGAAGGAAGTGCCTTCCACACAACATGCTTTGTTTTTTTCCCCAGTCATCGCATGACCAGGGTGTGTGAGCTCCCAGAGCCCTTCAATCATGCAGAACATTTACAACCAGTTTTGATGACCGTTACGATGACCACCATCTTTTCTCTTTCAGTTCTTTTTTAATTGACATTTGAGCTGAGACCTGAGAAGTGAGAAGAAGCCAGTATGTTTATGGTTGGGTTGAGGTAAGATTTTCAGGCTAGAGCAGCAAGTGCAAAGGCACAGGGGTGAGAAGGAGTTTGATGTGTTAACTTGTATGAGAGGGAAAGAGGTTTACTGTCATGGATGCTATGGGTGCCCCTCCCAGGCCCATTTCCAGGATAGCACTCAGTGCGTTGGTTGCTAACGGCTCCCAGCAGCCACCTTCCTTGAGCATTGCTCTCCATCATTTGGAGTCACCAAGGAAAGAAGGTCCTAGCCTCCCCCCCGCACCAAGGAGGGGTAGCCCATAGCCAATGACAAGTTGACTTTGGGAGCAAAGTGCTGGCAAGGTAACTGCTTTGTAGTTAATGTCCCAGAGCTTCTCTTCACCCCCAGTCAGGCAAAAGCTGGACTCCTGTGAAGCCCCATCCTTACTTAGCCCCCTTTCTTTTTTCTATTCTGCTTCCCTCATTTTGCTATGTTTCTTTGACAAATTGCATGCATCCAGGCCCCTTCTCAGGCTCTGCTTTTTGAGAATTTAACAGAAGACATGCACCAAGATAGGAAAGGGTCCTGTGGGCCAAATATGGGGGAAGCACTGGATGCTCTTGACTTCTCTTGGAAATTCCTTATCATTATTAGGGCACTAAATCCTCTGAAGTCCTACAACAGGGAAATTTGTTTAACCTCAAATAACCTATGCAACTTTGTGAAATTAAGGAGGTTGGATATAGAATCGGGAATCTTAGCTTCAGACCCCCTGCTTCGCAGTTATTCGTTGCGTAATATTGGGCTAAGTACCTAATCCTGCTCTACCTCCCTTTTCTCTTGGAAAAATGAGAATCTATTCAATGCTGGTGGAAAGACAAGTATGTAAATTGACATGGCCACTTGGGAAAATAGTCTGGCAGTTTCTTATAGAGTTAAACTTAAACTTATCCCCAATTCTGCTGGGTTTCTACCCGTAGAGACAATTGACAATTTATGTCCACAAAAAGACACACGCACAAATTGTCAGAGCAGTGTTATTCCTAGCAGCACCAACATGGAGACAACCCAAATGTCCATTACCTGTGGTATAACCATATGATGGAATACTATTCAGCAATAAAAAACAAAGAACTCGTACATGCTACAATATGGGCCTCAAAAACATTGTGCTATGTGAAAGAAGGCCAGTGCAGAAGGCTACGTGCATGATCCCAGGAATGTGAAATCCCCAGATCAGAGGTTGCTTGGGCTTTGGGTGGGGGGGTGGGTAGTGGGGTTTGACTGTAGGCACCAGGGAACTTTTGGGGGTGATGGAAATGTTCTAACACTGGATTGCGGAGGTGGTTGTATACTGCATAAATTTCCTAAACATCGTTTGCATTGTTTACTCACAATGGTTGAGTTTTATGTTACATACGCCATTCCCCATTAGAGCTGCTATATAAAAACCCTTGGAGAATATAAGTGTGTGTGTGTGCTTTCGTACTCTGACATCCCCTAAAAATATTTTTTTTTGGAGATCTGGGAATCTGTTCCTTATAAATGAAAAGAAAAGTTCTATGTGATAGTGAAAAGAAGGAGGGGTGCTGTAATAGTTACCTTCTGGGGTTCCTGTGAGGATTACATGACATTCAACGCACGTCAGCTGTCAATGCTATTTTTGTTGTACCTGAGTCAGCATTTCCTCACTGATTTTTAAGAGGAAAACGTTGTTGTCGTCGTTGTTGTTGTTGTTGGACTACTTGACAATGGGATATCTCCAGATCTGTTATAGGAGACATCCTGTCCATTGGCTATTTTCCCATTTAACACTTTATTTTTTTTTCTTTCTCTTATAACTTGAGTATGGCATATTTAATTTGAGAAAAGCTTTTTTATTCCCTGTGTACAGTCAGGTTGCAAAACCCAGTGATCTCTCAGTATTTCAGAGGCAATAAAATGTTAACTTGTGGGTTCCAGGAAGGACACAGAATTCTCCGACAGGCATTACATTCTGATAAAACTCATATTATTTTTGAGAAATTGAATACAGTATGTTGGGCCAAATGTCTCTGAAAAACCAATACATGCATTCCCTTTATGTCTCTTTGACATTAGACACACAGAAAAATCCCACCTAGATGACCTTGTAATTTTAAAAGACAAATATATCTGCTGGTGTGCAGTTTTTGGCTTTAGCCAGAAATGATTGTTAATTTTGCCCTTAAAAAGGCAGATTACCAAAATACATTAGTGTTTTGGGCATGTGCAGTATAGACCAATTTGGCCCAATTTAGCCGTCAGAGCAAGATTGCACCCAAACAGAAGTGCTTGTAGAAATGAATTGACGACTCCAGTAGTTTTAAATCAATGCATGCTGGGCAATCAGACTCCCTTATCGCTCCCCAAAATGACCTGCTTAAAGAAAATTGAAGCACTGTTATAGTTGAGATAGCTGTGCAATCCACATGCTCAAAGTGGTGATCACCTTCAAATTTAAGCACTTAATTTAAGAGCTCCAATAATTTTAAATTGCTATGTGCCGCAAAGAGTGACAGACGGTTACCAGAGTGCGCCAGTATTTTTAAAACACTTTAGTGTTCAGTGCAATATATTTCTGTGGAAAGGTTCACAGCAAGTTGAAGCCAATTTCCAAATTAACATTGAAAAATGAAAAGCGCCATTGCAACAAACTTCAGGTTGGTTTTCTTTTCTCTTTCCCACCCCCTCCCCACACCCCCAGCCCCAAAGAAGCTGAGTCACTCCTCTTTCTGTTGGATTGAAAAAACTGGAGGATTTGTCAGGAGCTAAAAATAAGTCTAGCTTTTTAAGTATGGAACCTCCCAGCGAAGACACACTTGGCAGGAGAATAGCTCTGTAGAGAGAAGTAGGGAGGATGGCCCATGGAGCCAAAGGGAGAAGGACAGCTTGCGTATTCGGGGTTTGGAGATCCCTACCAGAGCTCTGAAGCATTAGGGATTAGAAGCTGGCCCACAGGGTGGTGCAATTTAGGGGATCCCATCTGGATGGTCCAGGCAACCAGAGGCTATGTCTAGAAGTGCCTCTGTATCCAGATACCTCCCCTCTCCTGTCCTGAAGTTCTTTTGCATTCCAGGTTCCCTGACCCCCAAACCACCATCCCCCTCCCCCGACTGTGCCTTCCCCTGGAGGTTCTGCTCACTGGGCCAGCGCCCACTCTCCTCTTTCTGCCTCTTCATCCTCCTCTTGCCTCTTTCTGCTTTCTTCTTCTCTTCACAGGAAGGTCCTTTGCACTCTCTCTGTGGATCTAAATTGCTAATAATGCCTCAGCTCTGGTCCCTCCCCTCCCCACACTCTCCACTCTTCTCTGTATCCATCCCATCCCCACAATGTTTTTCTGTTTTCTAATAGGGTTGAATTTCTTCCCCCCTATAATTGGATGCATAGTCAACAGATGCTTTAAACACTTAATTAAAAACTGAAGCCTTTAAAAAAAGGTCAATTTTATTTTCCTATATTCATATACAATAAACTATACCTATTTGGGTATACAGTTCAGTTTTTTTTTTGACAAACGTGTGCAGCCATGTAACCACCACTATTATAAAGATGGAGAATATTTGTCACCCCCCCAAATCATGTCCCTTTGTGGTCGATTCCTCTGATCCTGGCCCTGGGAAAATACAGATCTGTTTTCTGTCACTGCAGATGAATTGTGCCTGATTCTTTGCCAAGGAAAGGGCAGTAATAACCCCCACCTTACCTGCCATCTTGAGAGTGAGTGGGGACCTGGTGAGTGTTTCCCAGCAACCCTAAAGGCAACAGAGAGAAACTGCCTACCTCTTTGCCCCCAAGAGCCTGAAATAGTCTCCTGTAGGCTTGAATTTCCCTTGAAGTTTTGTATTTTAAGTTAAAAAATCTTGTTCCCCGCTTTTACTCCATTTATATCCTTGTTTGTTGTAATTTTAAAAATGACATTTTAAATGACTTACCATTCAGGAAGAATGATGCTCCTGGAAAAGATACTACATTTACTCCGTGGTTTCCAGCATGTTCTAACCTACTGAGACTCCCCAGAGTGAGGGGCTATCTTGGGGAGCTCCTCTGAAATGTTCCTCCTGGCTAGGCCTGCCACAGAGCTGTCACTCAGGATTCTTAAGCTCTCATTAAAGTCGTGACCAAAGCCTCGTCCAGCAATGTGGGGCTTCCCAAGACAGTCCCTGGGGAGGAACATAGCTTGAGAAAGCTTTCACTTGGCCATATGGATAGAAGGCAGGGAGGAACCTCATCTGCAAGCTTATCATGGTAGGAGCTACCTCTGCATGTGGAATTCTTTGACTTTGTGTTTATAGGGTTTATTCAAATATCATTACTATTATTATAATTAAGCCACTTTTACTGAATTTCTTGTATGCACTGGGTACCGTTCTAGGTGCACAATTGCTTTTTGCATTTAATTTACAAGATGATTCTGCAAAATAGAAACTAACATCTTCATTTTGCTGATGAAGAAACGGGGCCCCTCAGAGGCATTTAAACTAGTTGCTTAAACTTATACAAGGTCCCACAGTAAGTAGGGGGTAAAACTTGGAATCACGTCAGACCCCAAACTTGTCCATGAGTAGAATCTCTGGATTAAAAAACATCTGGTACACAAAAGGTGAAAGTCTAATGAACTCCTCTCAGATTTAGAAGGCCTTTACTTTGTGTGATGAGATGCTTTTGCCTGGAGTCTTCAGTGATACTGTGTGTGTGTGTGTGTGTGTGTGTGTGTAACCCCCTCTGACCTCCCATCCATCACCTCCCTCCCATCTTCCTCTCTCTGCCTGGTTCAAAACTGGACAATGGTGGTTTTCTCTGGAAAGTCAGAACTCTGGAGAGGGCAGGTGGCTTTGATCTTCCACAAGAACAGGATCCTGGAAGAGGAATGGGTGAATGATAAACCATGAAGCCGGACTGGAGGGCATCCATCAGGTTGCACTGCAGGATCCCCTTGATGTGGGCTGAAAGGGGTTATGGATGCCAGTTAGAGCAGGGAGGGCCTAGGTAGTACTCCTTGATTTGAGAGGCTCTCATTCTGGTGCAGGCAGGTAACACAGAAATAGATAGGGCCTGGCTTCTGGGGCGAGGGCACAATATGTCCTTGGTTCTGGGGAAGGATCTGGTTCCAAATGGAAGCTGAACATCTCAGTGCCTCCTAGCTCCCCGGCAGCCCCTCCGATCCCCATAGAGGGAGGGCGACTTTTCATTTGGAACAATGCTAATGGAGTCATTCGGGTCAGTGTCTCTGAGATAAAATCTGTCACTCCCTTCAGCAGGCTCATTATTTCTACCTTCAGGCTGCAAGGAGACAGCAGAACACCAAGGGAGAGGGCTGTTTGCTCTTAGGGCTGACTCTCAAAAAAAAGAAAAAAAAAAACCACACACACACACACAACCCCCAAACCATACATTTATATATATGTCTGTGGTCTTAAAGGTGTGATGAATTCTGGGCAAATCTTTTGTCTTAAACAAAGATGGTGTCAGTGTTTAAATTCTTTGCATAAATTTTGTTGCCCTGAAACTCTACCCTCAGTCCACTTCTGGATATGTTTTAATATTGCCATTTAACAATGACAACAAAAAAGAGCTGCATACGGGGCCAGACTCGGCCTGGAATTACACCCCACATAGTTCTAATTGTTCAGTAATTTAAACAGAAGAGTGGCATTATGTTGACTCGGCGATTTAAAATTATGCTAAAGCAGGATTTTGCCAGCTGGATCCTTGGCCTCGTTCAGGAACATACTTGGCTGTGTGCAACAGGGACCGCTAATCCATGAGGGTAGAGAAAATTATTTATTTTTTTTACAAAGGCAGAGTTTTTCAGAAACCAGCAAACAGTCACCAATCAAGGTACTAGAACTTTAGGATGAGTAGGGATGCTGTGGTAATTCAAATAGTATTAGCAACTTGTACTTTATGAGAGAAAAGGAGGCATCTATGAGCTCAGCTTTCATTCAGAAGTGAGAGGCTACCTACCTTCATGTAACCATAAAGGCAGGGGCATGTATTCTGGATTTTTCTTCTCCAGTACTTTAACAGATACATTCTTTCCTAACAACGTGGCTCAGTTCTGCACCTTCCTATCCAGTACCCCAGAGAAATGTTGACATTATAGTACCGTAGTCTTGTGGATCTCTTGTTTGCAGCCATTCGAACTCCAAATGCCTGTAGGGTTTCCTGGCTGTAGGCTGACTGAGGACTGCAGTGAACTGAAGAACAAGGGGCCAGTGGTCTATCTTCTATCATGTAAATCCATGTCACTGATAATGTGGCCTCATTACTGACCACCCAGCCCCCACCTTCCTCCCCTCACACCCAGAGCTGATTTTTGTAATGTGTGAGAATTTGGATTCTGTGTTGCCAGATCTTTACAGTTTTCATTCTGGATTATAGTGTAAAATTTCTCAGTATTTAAACATAGGCAACTGACCCACCAATAAACAAACAGACATTGTGTAGGCCAGAGAAAATGCTTCTACGGGCCAGACAGGACTAGTGGACCTCTAGTTTTGACACCTGGTCTCCAGGGTCTTGGGTCCCCATAATTTGCTATCTGTCTGGGGTCATCCCGTCTTTCATAGTAAGGATGTGTCTTTCCTTCTCTGGGAGGGGCTGTTAACAGGTGGTGGGAGCAGGTACTTGGCATTAGAATTGCTTTAGTTCAGGTCAAGTTTTGGCACCTTCTAGCAGAGGGGTCATAAACAAGTGGTTTCTGCAATCCTCACTGCGTGGGTGCCCCATCAGCGAAATGTCAATGAGTCCTGGCCTTGCCCAGTTCTTGGTGTCTTTGTCCGGGTTTAATGCAGAATGGAAGTGAATCTATAATACTTTGTAAACTCTTGAGCACCACAGAGGAAAGCAGCCTGGGCTAGTGGCCAAAGGTGGGGGTTGTGTCCTGTTAAATATATAACCAGCCAGCTGTGAGAGTTGGTCAAATTGTATGATCTTTCAGAGTTTCGGGTTTCCCATCTGTAAAGACCAGGTTTTCTCAGGGGAGGCAGTGGAGTGACTAGGAGAAGTCAAACCTGAGACCAAGTCGAGGCTCTGGCAGTTACTTATTGTGTGATCTGAGCCAGCATGTGGTCTGGTGGCATTTTCATCTCCTGGGGGTTGTTAGAAATGCAGTTTTGGGCCCCACCTCAGACCTGCTGAAGCAGAATCTGTTCCCCAGGGCGTTTGTAAGCCCATCAGAGTTCGAGAAGCTTTGACTTAATCTGGTGCTACTTAAAATGTGGTCCTGGGCAAGCAACATCCTCATCTGGGAACTTGTTAGAAAGGTGACTTCTTGGGTCCCTCTCTTAGACCCACTGAGTCAGTCTTCTGGGGCTGGGGACCAGGAATCTGTTGTTTACCAAAGGCTTTCGGTTATCCTGATGCACCACTAATTTAACCTATTTGAACTTCAATTACCTCCTCATCTCCAGTGCATTTGCAATAAGAGGTATATCATTAAAGTGTTTTAAGGATGAAAAAGACATGGTATAGTATAACAGAGTGTAATACAGTAGAATATAATATAACATGTATTATAATGTGTGTATGTAGAGAGAAAATAATCGTATATGATGAGAACTATTTACCAATATGATGAGGAGAACTTGGTAAATAGTGTGCAGTGAAGAGTGGAAAAGAAATTGGAGACAAGGTAATTGGTAAGAGGCTCTGTCTGTTATGGTACTTTGGTTTCAAGCCAACAGAAACTAACCCTGGCTAACTTAAGCAAAATGGAATTTACTGGAAGGATCTGGGGTAGGACAGAATTACATTTCAAAGAAAAAAATGAGTCTTCAGTGCTTGGGAAAGGCAACAATGAGGGAAGCTCCAGGGATCTAGGACGGTTTTAGACAGGAACAAGCGGTCTTTTTAGGGCACCTCCATCGAGATGAATCACCTCCAATTGCCCTTGAGCCATTCCACCCAAGATGCAAATTCCTGATGAAGAAACTGCATGGCAGGCTTGGGTCATCCAGAGGACAATGCACCTGAACTGTGAAGCTTAGTGGGGATAGAGGAGTTTCTCAAAGGAGTACCCCGTTTTATAAAAGAAACTGTGCATGGGAACCAGGCAAGCAAATCAACAGGCACCCACTGCAGATATTTCTAGCACCAGTATTCTAACATTCTGCATGGACCTTGGACTTGGCACCGTGATAAGAAATCCTGGAGCAGCAAGCTGAAAGACAGGTGCTAGCTCTTTCAGAAAATCTCCTGGCTCTTCCCTTCCACTGTGCAGCTGTAGGACTTTGCTTTATACCCAGACTTGAGTAGCTTTGCCTCGGCGATTAGGGGAGTTGTGGGTGCCATCGGAACTAAAGTGCACCTTCACGTGCACCACTGTGGCTCACGTTCCTCCCTGCTCATGGTAAACCTATGGGGTTTCCCCGAGAAAGAGCAGCCTGTGTCTTGCCACTAATGAAGCCGTGATATACGGCAAAGCACTGGAGAATGCACACTGGGTATCTTTTGCTTTTCTCCCACAGTTTTGTAAGTGATTATTTATAAAAACATGCTCATGTCTGAAATTTGCCGTATTGGCTCCATGCTCTGTTTGTTTCTTATGAATGTTTTGTTCACGTGGGACACATGGCTATGCATGGCTTGAGTTCTGGCTCTATTATTTTTTTCTCCTTTTGATTCTACCAGTTAATCACAAAAACGACCCTTCTGTGAGTGGGGCTTTTCCCTGGCGTGTGTCTGTGCCATGGTAACGGTGGCTGGTAATGGTTTGTCTGTGAGGGGAAATCGGCATGAATGCTAGCTTATTTAATGTGCATGCGAGGGAAGAAGGGCTTTCAAGAGCCTTTTACAATGATTGTACTGATGCCTTAAGGGTAATCTGGTGCCTCATAACATTTGCTAATCAAAGCACGGAGACCTGGGGAGGCTGGGAGGTCCAGTGGTGACGTACAGTACCTGCCCATCGAACAGTCTCGTCCCAAAACTGGCCACGAACTCTCCTTTTCACGTCTCCCAGGTAACTTGGGGTTTCTTTCACTGTGCCTTACAACAGAGGTGTAATAATCAGGGGTTTAATCGGTGTTTATACCATAGGGTTCTGTTTAAAATTGTCGGTAGACCAAGGCTGATGTCGCCAATACCAAATCAAAAAACAAATTGGCTTTGATTTGAAGTTGTATGAAGGAGTTCCTGAGCTTGGTATTAAAGATGTGTTTATGTCTACAGGAGCTGGATGGCTTGTGGAGTGCTCTACTGAGAATAGATACAGTGGTGTCTCCTCTTATGAAAGGGTTCTCATTCCAAAGTCCTTGTGGAAGTTCGAAATTGCATACAGTCAAGAGTACCCTTGAAAATCTCTCAGATTTCAAATTACATTCAGTGTCTATGGTTTTGTATATACATTTATGCAGTAAAATTATCTATAGTATATATAATATTATATAGCATATTATATAATAGGAAATATATAATTATAAAATATGTGCATATGGTGTGTGATATATTTAATATGTAATATATAAATTATGCTAAATATGTAATATATAATGTTATACAGTGTGATATATAATATGTTATATACTTATGCATTGTATATAATACTTATTGTACATACTAGTAAATATCTTCATACATTTATAACAAATAAAATAAATACAAAACTATACATACTGCATATAAACATATTTATATTTATAATACACAATATAGATTATCCATGATACATTTATATTATATATATGTACTGTGCAAATGTATAAGCTTATATATGTGTATATATATAGCATCTATAGTTGGATGTATGTTCAAAATATAATTTTATAGAATTTTAATTATGTAAACAAATAGATCTATATTTGAAAATCTGGAAGTTATGGTGCACTGAATTAACTTATATTCACCTCAAGGTCTTGCTCTAGAGTAGAAAGTGTCTTCTGTTGGTTCTGTTTGGCATTTCCTCATTTTATCTTGCATACAAGTATAATCTGAGTTCAACATTTGGTATTATGCTGGCTCTTCAGCCCAAATGCTATGAATTTCAGCTCTGCATAAATATAAAGCATGGGTCATATTTGAGATCTAGTTGTCTACCAATCTTAGTTTTGAACCTGAGTAAAATTTGGGAGCATAAGAAGCCAAAGACATTGCTGGTCTCTAGAAATGCCTTCAGAATTGTGATTGTTTAATGTCCATTCAAAGAAAACTGAGTCTTCCTGGCAAATGGATGATATTTGAAATCCTCATAATTTATTTACTCTTATTTTAACCATCATAAAAATGGTCATCTATCAATTATACATGAAACTGAATATTAAAAGGCAGAGGAGAAACATGCTGGCACGCACTTCCTTTCAGCCTGATCACCTCACATTATGAACAAGTTTGTTCTGTATTTACGTCCCTATGCAAAAAAAGCACACATATATTACATATGTCACATATTATGTAAGTCGGTAGTTATCATTGCCCCACACACCATTTTCCTGCAGACTCCAATTCGATTTTCATCAACAACTGTTTCTCAAAAACAATGTTTAGAGATTCTCTCTCCAATGACCTCTATGTAATTGAGTATATTATGTACCCTCTCTTTTCGTTGTTATGAAACAAAAGAGGCCACCTTGCAAACTAAATTTCTTCCTGTCCTTCTTGCAGAAGATGATACAATGGGAGTATTTTATGATTTGTTGGTAATTTTTTTTTTTTTTTGCTCTAATTTGTTATGGACTGACTGTAAAGAATTGAAATTGGTTTTTGAGTGTGGTTCTTGGAAGCCATCTCATTATATTAGACTTATACTCTGTATTTGGTCACTGAAAAAGTAAATCTTAGTTGGGGGGGGGAAGCCCAGGTCAGGACATGCAGAGAAACAAGTTGTATTTCAAATGAAATTTTCCACTTGCCTCTTGCTAGTACCTGTCTGTGGGGTATTCTAAGGAAACTCTGCTGACAGTAGAATTCGTGCCTTCCCAGGGTCCCAGCTATGCACAATACCTACCATTATGACAGGACTCTTCTTAATTGTCATTTCAGGTGGTTCAGAATTACAGGAATAAAACCGAAAACAAGGGTTTTTTGTGGAATAAAAGTAGAGTTCATCACGGCTATTAAAAATTCTAATGACATGAAAGCCAATTATTGTGACTTCAGGTGGTTATTCTGAATGCACTTAGATACGTGACAGCCGAGGTAAACATTTCAGCCACAGACAGCTCCATTAATTAATTACCGCTTAGGATTCTGAAGCTTGCTTACATGCTTCAAGGGCCATGTGGAATACTTATAAGATATATATTCCAGGCAATTTCAGACAGGCAAACTAGGTACTCAATAACATTTTTTTTCATGTCCTTGTTTGACATTTATTTATTAGAATAAAGCTCAGACTTAAATATTTTACCCTATATTCCATTTTCCCTTATAGAGAAACTTATATAGAAAAACCTATAGCAACTTAAGAAAAAATAGTGTGTCTGAAGAGGGCAGCCTTTCCACAATTTCTTGGAATTTACTCCACTTAAATACACGTCACATTGGGCAGTTAATTTTTTTGTGATTTAATGCTTGTGAGTGCTTTTACATGTGTGGGCCCTAAATCTCATTCTCTTAAAATTAGGCTTAATTCTTCACCTCACCTTCTTCCTCCCTGTTTTTAAAAAAGTTTCAAATAATGTAGATGGCAACAAAATTCTTCCAAATAGAGGGCTGTATTTGGAGGAATTAACCTCACCCCCAGTTTACTCATGAGTATTTTGATGGGATATGATTATTTCTTCATAAAGTTTTAAACTTTACAGTTGTTCCTTACTTTAAGAATTATGAAATCTGTAGTTTCCTGGCGGAGAAAAACCAAAGTACATTTTTCTACTTCTCTTTGTCTTTTATGCCCACAAGGAGGATCAGCCACATGAGGACTTGTCAGGAAGAGTCAGAAAAGCGTTCTCTCTGACCTAGTCCATTCAGTCACAGAGCAGACTTCCAAAGTTTTCCACTTGTAAACATGCTCATCCTGGAAGGTGTGCATGCCAGGAGTGTTTTGTACGTGGCAATTAGCATGGAGGACAAATTTGGTTCATTACGACAGTGCGGCCATGCTCCCCTTGCTTGGCCACAGCTAAATGGCTAGTTCAGAGCCTTGTCACCAGCGCCCATGGTTGGGAGGGTCATTGCAGCTGAGGTGGCATCTGGTGCTATGTGTGCAGAGGAGAACTTGGTCTTCCCCTGTTTTGTGATGAGATGAAGAGGTAGGAGGAAATCCCAGGATAAGAATGGAGGACTGTGTTGTGTCCTGGGCTATGTTTTTATAGGGGAAACTTCTGAGAGTTACATGTCTCCCTGTGATGAAGGAAAGTCTGGGAGACAGAAAGAGCAAGCTCTAATCTGATGGACAGTTGAATAAACCACTCTTAAGATTTAGCAACCGCCATCCCCTCCTCAGGCTTTGAAAAGTCCAAGTTTTTGAAAAGCCTTGTGGATTATAGTGCATTGATGGTAGCTATGCTCAGGATAGTCTGACTGTCCTGAGGTTTCTCATGGCTTTGAGGGAAAAATATTGGGTTGGAGTTCCAGGTTAGGGGTAGCCCCTTTATGGGAAACGGGATTCTAGCCAGCTTGTGACCAGATCCTTCCCACTTAGCATTTCCACTGTGTGGCACCACTAATATGAATATGCATTGAAAATATTTAAAGTAATATATGAATATTGATACATGCACATTTTCACAGCAAGTTTGACTTTAGTTCAACCTCCCCAGTTTATAGATGAGCAGAAATGACTTGGTTAATGCCTTATAATTACTATCAGTTCCGGGAGGAGGGAAAAAATCTGCTTGCCCGATTTCTTTCCACCTAGTTTATGTGGCAGGCAGCCTCCAAGGTGTCGTCCAATGATCCCTGTCTCCTGCTATTCACACCCTGGTGCGGTGCATGCTTATATTTTTCCAGGATTGGTCTGTTTGGCCAATAATCACCAATAATCACAGGCTACTAATGAGGAAATTCAAGGTTTCTTTTGTTTAAAAGAACTCTGCCAATCCCTGATACCACTGTGTGTGTTTTATAAGTTTCTAAGAGACTTTGACAGAAAATCATTAATTTGCTAATTTGGCCAATGAAATTAACTTTGAGTTCTAAGTTTCAGATATGTTAGTGACATGACATTTTTTTGGAGGTAATGACCTAGTCCATAACTTCCTAGTAGATGGTTTTCATACCACAAGTTCCCAAAGGGGGACAATCACTTCTAGGATAGGGATGAGGGGAGGTAGAGGACACAGAAAAATGTGGGAAGCAGTTAGCCAATCAATTTTCCACAAAACGCCTGCACACACACACACACACACACACAACCCAGGTACTTTTTAAAATTTCTATCTTTGGGACTATCCTATGTTTGAAAGTCAAGGTATTGCCTAAGACGTTCGCTGACCCTCTAAGTTCTAAACTAATTTTCTGAAGAGTTAGAATCAGATTGTTCACTCTGATTGATATACATGGCAATTTAGGTGACTCGTTATTTCCTCAGGGAGGTACTGTGGAAGACTAGATCCCTGAGATGTTAATAAATACTTGGTAAGAAAATAAGTTGAGTGAGAGAAAAAAGGAGGAGAGAGGTACAGCAAGTAAGCAAGAAATAAGAAAGTAAGTTAAGTAAGTAAGTAAGTAAATAAATAAATAAATTTTTTGGGCAAGTAATGTTGGGACAAGTTTGATCCATGGATGGGTCTTTGGAGCAGAAATTCTCAATGCCTCTTATGTGCCAAAATGTCTAGTAATTCTCCAAGAGAGAGGTTGGAACAGTGTCCTCTGTGTTAACCTTCCTGCTTTCCTGGTACTTAAACATTCCAGTGAGGAACAAGAACACTATAAAAACTCTAGCCCGTGGGCCAAATCTGAACCAAGCCCATCTTTGCAAATTTTATTGGAATACAGCCACATTCACTCATTGTATTGTATTCTCTATGGCTGCTTTCATGCCACATGGCAGAGTTGAGTAGTTGTGAAAGAGTATGGCCCACAAAGCCCAAAATATTTACTCTATGGTCCACTACAGAAAAATTTGCTGACCCCTGGGTTGAATCATTTGGGAAATGTAGCATTTCCCAAAACTGACCAGAGAAGCAGTTTCTGGACCCAACTGTGGGTCCAGTTTCTATATAACACAGATGGGGGAACACTGAATCAACTCAATCTTTCTTTGTGGTCTGTGGGAGCCTCCCCTCCCCTCCCCTTAGTACCTTGAAAGCAGAATACCCTCCCCTGCCCTGTTAGGCAGCTGCTATAGAGGAGGATTTCTGTTTCTCTGAGATGTGGAGTGGCAGATTGAGCCCAGTAGCAAAAGTGAATCAGTTCTTTGTTGTAAGATACAGCAAGATCAAGTTGAGTTACAGAGAAAGCTGCATGATAACAGGAAGCTTATCATTTATTTACTGAACATCCTGTTCGCTGTTTTTAGTCCTATGCAGGAAGGGAGCTGGAGGTTACCTTGTGCTTGTGTCTTCAGGGACTTACAGTTCTCTGTCTCCTTGAAGAAAGTGACTGCGAGACATGTTAAATAACAATGTGAAAATTCAGGGACTTTTTTTTTTTTAAAGACCTAAAGGAGGAAAAAATCCTGAAACTTTTTTTTTTTGTAATTCAGTAGTATAATGTCTTCCCCTCTGGTAGGTATGATTCACAGAATACTGTATGCTTTCTACAGACTTTTACTTGTATCATGTCACAGAATACTGTATGCTTTCTACAGACTTTTACTTGTATCATGGTAAGAGCTGAATAATTTTTCTGCTAATAATGTGAATTAGTAATGCATGGCTGCAGAACAAATTACCCCCAAATTTAGCAGCTTAACAGCAAACCTTGATTATCTTGCACAGTTTCTGAGGGTTGGGAGTAAGTGAACAGGTTGGCTGGCAGTTCTCGGTCAGGGTCTCTCTTAAAGTTACGCTTAAGCTGTTAGCCAGAGTTGCAGTCTCTGAAGACTTGGCTGGGGCTGAAGGATCAACTTTCAAGTTCACTCATGTAGCTGTTTGCAAGAGCTTTCAATTTCTCACCATTTGGGACTCTTCATGAGGTGGCTCATGACAGGTTTCTCTAGTGACATGGCTTGGACCTACAGAATCCAAAAGTGATAAACCATTCCCAAGATTATAAGCTAACCTAAAAAGTGACATATCCTTGTTACTACTATATGCCATTGGTCAAGCATACCACCCCTGGTACGTTGTGGAGGGGACTACAAAGTGGAATGAATATCAGGAAGCAGGGTCTTTGGAGGCCATCTTGGAGCCTGGAGACCATATTCTGGTTCTTTAAAACAGCATCTGTTGGTGAAGGAACCGCTTATGCCCCGACTCCCTGCCCCTGGTCCAGGATACTCAAAGCCTAAGGCCAGGGAATTGGGCCTAAAATCAGCTCTACCCATGTAAGGCCATTGTTAGCTTATAGAGCAGCTTTGTGTAAATGAGAATAAGGTATGTTCCATAAGATACTTTACTTCTGCTTTTGAAAAATGATCCTAATGTACCAATTTTATTACAGCAAGGCATTTTACTGTGTCTGCTGGAAAAGTGCTGTAATATACCAACGTGGGATTTTTGTGTGTGTTGTGAATGGTTGCCCCATGCAGTACATGCCCGCCCAGCCTGCATATGTGGTGGAGGGAGCAGCACTTCTTGCAATAGAGTTGTGTATGTGTTAATCTCCCTCACTGGACTGTAGTCTTCGAGGGTAAGAACTGAGTTTCCTCCTTCCTTCCTTCATTTAATCATTCAGCTGGTATATACTATATGTGCATGATAGTACAGTGGTGGTTAAAAAAGAAAAGTGTTAAAAAAAAAAAAAAAGAAACAAAGCTGGTTTTCCTGGTACTTACATTCTAGTGAGGAACATGAACAATGTACAACAAAATAAGTACATGGACAAAAGAATTTCAGATAGTGATAGGAGCTGTGAAGAATTTACAAGAGGGTAAAGAATAAGGAGTGACAGGGGCAGGCTTGCATGTGGTTCTTTGGGGCAGGGTGGGAGGACACGGAGAGAAGAAAGCCCTTCTGAGGAGAATCTCACCCATCTCTGCAACCCCTGTTGGTAGCAGAGTGCTTTGCAACAAAATGCTTACAAAGTTCAAGTGCGGTGAGGGTCAGAGAACTAGCAAAGAAAAGCCCTGGGTGCACCATTTTGATTTTAGTAAATATATATGCTATTTTAACACACAGAGACAGACGGAGGCTCTATTATTCTACATCTGCTTTTTGTAAGCACAACACAAAGACTTGGTTAGGTCTCCTTAAACAAGATTCCTTTATTTCTCCTTCCATCACTGGAAAATAAATAAGATTGAGAGGCAAAGCCTATTGGCTATAGTTACTAAGTCCATCTTTAGTACTTGGAATTGTGTTGGGATTTTCTTCCTTTTGTTTTTTTGCTTTGAGGCTAGCTTAGATTTCTTTTGCATTTTTGTAATGGAATGAGGACACAATGAGTAGTAACTCATCCAATTTCAGATTTCACAACTCCAGAAGGAGGAGCATGGAGATTTTGGAGGTGGCCCAGAGAAGGGCAGTGAAATGACTGAAGGAGGGCTAGAAACGAGGGCACACAGAGAAAGTTTAAGCAGCACTGGTTAATTTAATTGGGAAAAGAATACCAAAGGATGCTGAGCCTTAAAAGGAGATGGAGATTATGTGAGCTGCTTGTCATATACCTTCATGATCTGGGCTTTTATTGAAACTGGAAAGATTTAGGTCGGCTTTTAGCTATCAACTGTGAGGATTCTCTGTAGCATTAGGAACGTGATAGGACTTCTTGGTATGATGGTTTGGTCCAGAGTTCTGGGATTCCCTAACTGAGCTCGATAATTTCGTATTAAAATGAGGGTAAAAAAAAAAAAAAAAAAAAAAAATGAGGGTAATTAATCTGTGATTGTGTTGACAGAGAATGGGGAGGGGAGAGGCTCAAGGACACTCACAAGCAAAGCCCTCCATAAATGCTGAATCCATGTAGCAGCACACACTGGAATATGTGTTCCAGGGTATTGTAACAATAAAGAGGAAATCATGCTTTCTTTTTTTTTTTTTTTTAAAGATTTTATTTATTTATTTGTGGGAGGTGGGGAGAGGGAGAGGGATAAGCAGCGTCCCCGCTGAGCAGGGAGCCAGATGTGGGGCTCCATCCCAGGACTCCAAGATCATGACCTGAGCTGAAGGCAGATGCTTAACCGACTGAGCCACCCAGGTGCCCCTGAAATCATGCTTTCAATAGCAAAATTGTTAAAGAGATTACAGAACTTCACCCTATACCCTTTATTCTTTATCAGTTTCCTTTTCTTAACTTGCTTTGTGTGTGCACTCGTGAATTTTTTTTTTTTTTTTTTTTTTTGGTAGCTCCTTTTTAAGGTACGTGTGGGTAAAGTCTTTACCACTTAATCTTTACAAAGTTTCTTGCCTTGGGAAGGTTTTTCAGTCAGCTCTTCATACCTTACTTATTAAAAGTGTTACTGCTGTCTAGGTCCTCTGCTGTTTGGTCTTGTTTCTTGCATGATTCATCTCACTGGGGTTGGAAACATGGTTTTCCATCTGAAATTAAAATCCCAAAAGTCATGTCTGTCATCCAGAGTTCAGTCTGTCTGAATAACCCGTGTTGGTTCCTGGATCGTATTTGTCAATGACGTTTTGTGTTACGATGTTAAATGCAGATGTCTAATTGGCACCTCCTAACACTATGTATTGCTATGTTCTTCATTTCTCGTTCTTCAAATATGCTCAAGGCCTAATGCAGGAAAGACTCCAGCTACTGAAAAATGTACATGTTCCCAAAGTTCCTTGTCTTATGCTGATGGGCAATTAGACTTGGAGGAAGCTGGCCAAGCAAAGGACAGTGGTGGACGAAGTATAGCGGCTGGCTGGCTGGCAGGCTTGCTGCAGCATCTGGCAGCCTTCCTCACTTATGAACTGCCATTGAATTTGGTCCGTCTTCCAGGTTTCTGCATAGCACTTTTCCCCCCTTTGTTTAACAGCACACTCTGCATGCTTTTGTCACTAAAATGTTTTACACCCTCCTCCTCCTGAGCTCCCTTCTCTGATATAAGTAACCTGGATCTGCACAAGCCTTACAGCCTGGGGGAGGGAGAGAGAGAAGATGAAAAGTAGGGTATGTATTTTTGCCTCAATATTTCTTTGGATTCGAGCTTCTCTCTGCTTTTGTAGATCATCTAGTTCTTTGGCAGTTACCTCATAGCCTTCTGGAGACATTTCATGTGGAATCACGTGTACCCGTTCACCAATGCTCTCAACCTCCATGCAGTGTCTGCCATTTCCCTGATTCCTTGCCCTACTGACTTTAACAGTTGGTATTTTCTATGAAGCCATCTTAGGGAACTCCCTACCCTAATATCCTGAAGTCTGGGCCAATGGTGTTACCCTTTCTAAGGCATTATAGTAGCCACTGGGGCTCTGGAATTCCACCAGTTTTTACTGCATTTGTCCTCAGGCATGTTGGTTTCATTGTCACAGTCTCCTATTCGTACTTGCCAAACTTGAATAGGATTAAGTTTGCTGAACCTATTAATTAGTTTGATGTTTACTGAGCACTTACTATATCCCCAGAACAAGCATGCCTATTTATATGAGTAAATAAGACCCAGCCCCAACTCGCTCCTGTCTTCCCCTATAACCCTGTGGAATGTACAGTCTGCAAGAGGAAACTGCATTTAGAAGGCAATTACAAGAGGGTATAATAGAAGTTTTTGCTAAGAGGTAAGTGTAGATGGGCTGGAAACATATCAGGATAGTAGCCTGTTCTTGGTATTCAGGGAAGGTTTTCTAAGGGTGGGAGTTGGGTATCTAAACTGCAACCCTTACCCAGCCATTTAATTGGGCTGTGGTGGTCCAAGGTTCAATCTATATCAGTAGATTAAAAATCAGATTCTTTTTCCTCAAGCGTCTTCCCACAATTTCCAGAAGTGTTTCTCTGGAGTTTGAGAGTTCATTTTATCTGTTTAGAGAAAACTGCTATCAATAATATCCTTGGGTCTTCATACCTCTACTCATCATCATCCTTGTTCTTCAGTGGATGCGTGTAGCAGTAGAAGTGTGTGCTGGGAGTATTCTGGGATGTTTCCTTGCTTCCAAGACTAAATATGAATCACTTGAAGAGCCTCTTAAAAATGCAAATTGCTGGATACCACTTCTAGAGATTTGTAAATTCCTGGGGTCAAAGACTTTGCATTTTAAACCAGCATGCCTCATTATTCTGATCTGGATACTGCCCTTTGATTAACCACTGGTTGCTAAGGGCCCTAGGAGGGGGAGAATGAGGATATGATCAATTACTTATCCGGTTTGTCAGGTGAGTTTATTTTCATCCAGGCTGAAATCCAAAGCATGCATCATGGCTAGTTTATTCAAAAAGATACCAAGGAAACCCGACCAGATTTTGTGTTTTGTGTTATGAAACTGATTTTTGAATGTAATCACATCCATCGGAAGCTATGCTACAATTCGGGACATGGTCATGTCTTTAAAATTTGTAATTAATGTTGACCAGTTATTTTGTTGTTTCTCTGGCCTTTTACATTTATCCCCAGCACTAGAAAGGACATGAAGTGTGTGAATCACAATAGACTGCAATTACCATTATACAGTTAATTATACTTGTGTCAGTGCTGAAGTGCAGTATGACCTTTAGGAGAAAGTCAAGTGTGGGCATGGCAGTATTGTGACACTTTTCAAGAAGGAAGAGCTGTGCCTTTCACGTTGGGTTTTTATTGCATTCAAATCCACAAATGCCCGTTTTTCTCTCCTTCCCAATTCAAGATTCCTTAATAATTTAGTTCAGATGCTGCAGGTCACACATCTCACTTTTCTTTAAAATATTTTTTGAATGTTAGTGCTCATGTCTTGAATTTGATTACCATAATTTTATTTTGATTAAAAAAACCAAAGCTTTCAAGCAGAGAAAACAAGTGTTGGTGAGGATGTGGAGGAAAAGGCACCCTTGTGCACACTGTTGGTGGGACTGGAAAACAGCCACTATGGAAAACAGCATGAAGGTGCCTCAAAAAATGAAAAAATAGAACTACTGTATGATCTAGTAATTCCACGTCTGGATATATATCCAAAAAAAAAAAAGGAAAACAGGATATCGAAGAGATATCTGCACTTCATGTTTCTTTCAGCTTATATACAATAACCAAGATATGGAAATAACTTAAGGGTCTGTCAACAGATGAGTGGATAAAGAAGAAGTATATATGTTATATATAATATACATATTTCATATAAAATGTATGATATACAGTAGGGTGGTAACTGTATTGCAATATGTAGATGTATCAAATCAACTCTAATACTTTAAACTTATATCATGTTATATGTCAGTCGTATCTCAATTAAAAAAACCATAAAGCTTTATTTTCCTGATAATAAGTATAAAAATTATGGCTACAATTTTAGAAACCTGTATTGTGTCTTGAAAATATGGTAAGTTCCGTTCTCTACATACGATGTCTCAAAAATTAGTCTGATGGTGAATTCCAAAAGCTTAAGGCTTAAGGAGACTTGAAGAGATTCTGCTGAAGTCCAAATCATTGGGGTAGAAAAGTAGCCAGATGCCCCTTCCCGAAAACGCAGGGAAGCCAGGATCTGCTACAAAATTCAGGCGATGGACTATTCTGGATTCCTAGCATTTTCTAGTTAACAGAGGTTTCAGATGTGTTTTTTTTTTTTTTTTTTTGTATTTCAGATGCATAATATTGAAAGCAATCGAATCTTCCCATGGAAATCGAATCTTTCCATGGAAATTCAGTGTTGCCACTATAATCAGTAATTTATGTACTCTGAAAGTATAGAATCATTTAATTGAATAGATTTGGGGCTGGATAAGGAGGGAGCATGGGGACCATCTAAATTATCCTTATTTCACAATTAGGAAAATGGCATTAGAGAGGTACATGGTCATGCGCTGGTAAAGTCTGATACGTTTGAAATTCATTGCTACTGCTTCTCATTGAGGGAATATGATTAAGCTTTTAGCTTAATTTCTAGCTACTTCCTTGGTAGTTCTCCCTTTAACCAAGTTGAAATCAGAAGTGCTTCTCACACTGTGCTCTAGGGTCCAATCCCATCAGCCTCAGTGGGGCAGGAGAGCTGATCCCAACCCTGCCTCCTCAGGCAGGCAAATGCAAGAGGGAAGTTGAATTGAGCAGACAGAACACAGCATTTAGCTAGCATGCCAACCTCCCCGTGGCAGAGATTCAGGAAAGCTGTCAGGAACAACAAAGGCCAGCACAGAATTACACAGGGGTCCTGAAAGGCAGATGGAATGCAGTGATGGGGAGTATAGGAGTTGGCAGTACTAGATCAGTCTATTGATCATTCTCCAAACATACTAATCACTTTCACATCTTCATGCCTCTGCCATGAAGTATCCACAAGTTTCTGCAAGGGATAGAAAATGGGATTATAGTCATATACCCAAGGAGGGTTTAGGCAAAAGTAGCAGCCTGAAGCTGTGGTTAAACTGCATAAGAAGACCAATTAGGGTTAGTTTCTCTGCTCTTCTCTTGGCCTTTTTTCCTCATGTTCACAGAATGGTTGTTCTAGCTCCATGTAGCGTATCTCTATTTAGAAAGAAGAAGTAGTGGTGAAGGCCCAAGCCTTATCTTTTCCCGTTTATCAGAAAAGCAAAGGGTTTCCCAGAACTCTCTCACCTCCTGCCCCTCCGAAATTACATTATGTCTCATTGACCAGGAGTAGAGGGAGGGAATGCCGAGACAGTGCATATGCAGGTTTTTCTTTTTTTTTTTTTTTTTTTGAGCCTCTGTGGTAGAAGCAGACAAGAAAAATGGTGTTAAGAACGGCTGTGGATGAGCTAATCTACAGTGAATTTGTGGCATTTTTACAATCCCAGAGAACTGGTAGCAATGGTATGGTCAGGTCTTTCCCAAGATGAACGGTCTCTTTATAATAAGAATAACTGATTCAAATGACCTCATTTATTAATGTGGATATTCATATACCAGTTTGGTTTCACATGGAAACTTATAATAATGTGCCTTATTTTCTGCTTGTTGAATTAAGGCTTATATGTGTATAGCACCTTACTGTACAAAATGCTTCACACCTATTATCATATTTGATCCCCTCAAGAATCCCATGACATAAAAATTATTATTCTAGTCTCATTGAAGAGAAAGTTGAGACAGAATTTGGATGACTTGCACCAGGTCAAATAAAGAGTTCAAACTGTGAGTTGGATCCAGATGTTTTGGCTCTAGTGTTTATATTATTATACTTGGTGAGGAGAATGTGTTTTAAAAGAAATGAAACAGAGAGTAAATTGAGACAGTCTAAGATTGTGTTAATTTTTGGAACTGTAGACACTGAATAAATAATTCATTTAGAGAAATAGAAAGTGAATTCAGTTTGTGTGACAACATGATATCTTTTTTTTTCCCCCCTTCCCTTTTTCAGAGACCCTCGGCCAGCAAGTCTTCGGGTGCTCCTTCCTATAGCAGATGGTCCAGTTCACAGCCACATCAGGTAACATGCTCTTTTTAAGAATCTCGTTGTGCTTGTTTTCCCTGAAGTGCGCTTAAACGTACAGTTATTTTGTCATTGGGCAAACATGGAGGGGATCAGGCTCTTGCCTGTTCTCATCTTGAAGGTGGTCCCTTGGCAAAAGGCTGTGGAGTTCCTCATTGGTTACTTCTCTCCACCCCGGGTCTCCGGTCAGGGCTACGTGAGGGTCACAGTGAGAGGGAAATGTCCAAGTTCGATGTTCAAAGCCCTCCTCAGTGCATAGCTAAGGAAGTCAACCTGGCAATTACTGAGAATAGATTTTGCCTCTTTTTCTTCAACCTAAGATTCTCTCTCTGTCCTTTCTATTCTAGGAAAGTGCATATGTTCCCATGTGTGCGTATATGTGCACACAGATATATATATGTGTGTGTGTATGGCACACAGGGTCTCTAAGAGTGTATATACCAGTACATCTGAAAATGTACTGATACCACAAAGAATCACTTTTTCGCCTTGTTACTCAGGGTGATTAAAATCTGCATTCTGGTCAAACAATACTGAACAGTACTTAGCCTCTTAGGGGAAGTTAAGCCAGCACGGCACTGTTATGTCTCTGTGTGTAAACAAAACAGGATTTTGAGGTTGGTAAGCCATTCACACAGGTGACTGCATGGGCTTCTTTTTGAAGCAGCACATGATGAGAACACTAAGTTTAGACTCTAAAAGCTGAGTAGGACTTGAATTCAAGTTACCTTGAGACCAACAAGAAATAAGCTCCCTTTTGTCTTTTGCTTTATTGGTCTGAATTCTTGTTTAGGCTTTTCAGGTCAGTTAGGCAGGCTGGAATGACAGTAGCAGAAGCACATTATAAATGGTTTATATTCCCGTTTTCTCCTGCATTTTATTGACTTTCTGTAGACAGTTAGTATTGGTGATAATTTACTCCAGCATCAGCATAATGTGAGCACTCTTTGTATTCTCCCTTTTATCTTTTCTTCGTAATTTCTTCGCAAGAAATTGATATCAATAAAAATATTAAAGAAATTAATAAGAGAAAAATACATTCTTCCATTATGCAACATTTTCTCACAGTGCCTCTTTTTTCTTATTTATTTATTTATTTATTTGAGAGAGAGACAGAGTGAGTGAGCACGTTGGGAGAAGGGGCAGAGGCAGAGGGAGAGAGAAACTTAAGATTTCATGCTGAGTGTGGAGCCCAGTGTGGGGCTCGATCTCATGACACTGAGATCACAACCTGCGCCAAACCAAGAATCGGACGCTTAACAGACTGCACCACCCAGGCGTCCCACTGTGACTCTTTTTATATCGATTGGTTGGTGGAAAAAACTTGAGGTGATGGGTCTGCTTCCATTGGCATTAGCTTTGTGTGGATGCTGTAGTTTCTGTTAACTTTGGAAGGATATATTGCTTTGTGAGTGTGAGCTAAGGAAAAAGGCGACCTAGAAAGAGGGACAGTGGCTCCAGTCTAGGGAGATTGCTTTGAATATCCAGTTTTCTTTTACTTCCTGCATTTTCTGAAAATGCACACTGGGTTTTAATCAGTATTTTTGATTTCTGTTCTCACATCTCCCAGAGACTGGGTTGAGCAAGTCACTGGTCACATTTCTGCACTCACCCTGAAGATGGAGAGATGTTCTAATCTAATCTTCACAGTCTAAAGAAAGTGAGGCAGAGAGTGTATTGCCAAGGTTACATGATTTCAGTTGGTCTACAATTCCATGATTTTTCCCCCTAGAACTTACTCAGTTTTACAAGCCAATACCATCTTTCTGAGAACTTCCCAGTGAAATAGTCTAATGTGAATCTATGACTCTGCGCTGGTCCTGCAAACTTTTTACATGTTGCAATGAAATGAGAAAAGTGAAGACAGGGTAGTATTTGGGACAGTCCTTAATTCTTAGAATGTATCCTTTTAGCTTTCCAATATTACAATGATCTTTTTAAGTGAAATCTGGGAATGATTAGATGGTTTTTGTTTAGTTTTTGATATCCAAGCCAAATTTAAATGGTAACCATCCTGTATACATTTCCCAATGTGTTCTCTAAATTCTTACCTGTAAATGAAATCCAGGAGCAGAAGAGCTACCAAAAAGGAGTTTCATTTTTGCCTTCTCACATGCTGAAAGAAATGTGGTTATATAGGCAGACTTTCAGTCTTCGCAGTGCCATTTGGATTGGGATGCTTAATTTGATGGCATTTCCAAATGGTAGCCTGATTAAAACTAGTATCGGTGACATCTCTTTTGTACTGAGGATCCCCTTTAACCCTAACTGAAGGGAGTGGCACATTTTTTATATTTGGTAGATTTCCTTGGCGTTTACCTGTTGTGCTGGTCATTTGTTTGCATTCAGATCTACTCCATGCCATCTCTTGACATCTACGTTCCCAGGCTCCCTTGTTAACTGACTGTTAAATAGGTTCTCCCAATTGGAGGCACCATTGGCTGGTTGGGAAGAGATAGAAAGAGGAATATATTTCCCCCCTCCTTTGCTTTGGGCAGTGTTATCTCCATGTTCTGAGCCTCCTTGTGGGTCTAGCTGGTGTGAGGCAGCCCTTGATTCTGGCCTCTGAGTACCTCTCTGTGGTCCCCCCAGCTTCAAACAAGGTGACAGCATCCCTCATTTTTCCCTGTCTGTTTTTTTGGCTTTCCCAGTAGCCTTATGACTAGTTCCCTATATTAAATTCCTTCTCTTTGACTGCCTGGTATGGGCTCTGTTTTTCCAACAATTTTTCTGACTGTTTTCTGATTGATACACCTACCATGGCATGATGAACTTTATTCTTTGGTTGTATAACAGTGGGTTTTAACTTTAACTTTATAAATATTATGTGAATATTTACAGGATCCCCAGACTTGCAGCTGCTGAAAACTCTGAGATTTATTCTCTTGAGCTGGCCTAGTGGGTGGTAATCCTTTTATACCCCTATCCCACACAGGATAATTATTCCTCTTTGTCACTTGTGAGCTAATCCTTCCCTTCTAAATTTGTGTTTATTACAAAAACCTTTGTCTTCTGTGCTTGCAATATAATAGGCTTATTGCCTTCAGTTTTTGAAAGTACCTACACAAATTCTCAGCCTGAGGTTGAAAGGACAACTGTAACTCGATCCTGGATCCTAGCTTTGTGTCTTCCTCTGATTTTTGGCATCAGCAGAACAGTTCAGAAAAAAAACTGTCATGGATTTATATTCACTAAGAAAAGTGGACCTTTTTCTATTTGTCCTCATAACACTATTTGTAAACCTCAGACGGATACAAATATAGATATAGTAATGAGTGAATTGGTACAGGTAGATACGTGCTCGTTTGAGAATTAATATCGTCACCATTCCTTCTTCAACATTATCATCATACCTAACATTTACTGAATGTTTACTCTGTGGTGTCCGCTAATTTCTTGTCATGCATTATCTCATTTAATCCTCTCAGTATCTCTATGATAAGGAGGCAATATTTTATAGGTGAGGGAATTGACAACTTGAACATTTAATTAACTCGTCCAGTGACAGAGGGTTGGTTCTGTTAGATTACAGAACCTTAGTATTTTTTTTTTTCCTGTCCATTTAATTAGATTTATTTTTTTAAGTTTTTACTTAAATTCCAGTTAGTTAACATACAGTGTAATATTACTTTTAGGTGTACAATTTAGTGACTCCTCAACACTTCCATACAATATCCAGTGCTCATCATAACAAATGTACTCCTTAATCCCCGTCGCCTATTTAACCCATTCCTCCCACGGGGCCTCCGCTCTGGTGACCAGCAGTTTTCTATAGTTGAGAGTCTGTTTCTTGGTTTGCCTTTCTCTCTTTTTTCCCCTATGCTTGTTTGTTGTGTTTCTTAAATTCCACATATGAGTGAAATCATATGGTATTTGTCTTTCTCTGGCTTATTTCACTTAGCATAATACTCTCTAGCTCCATCCACATCGTTGCAAATGGCAAGATTATATTCTTTTTTATGGCTGAATAATATTCCATTGTCTATATATACCACATCTTCTTTATCCATTCCTCAGTCAATGGACATTTGGGCTGTTTCTATAATTTAGATCTTGTAAATAATGCTGTATAAACATTAGGGTGTATGTATCCCTTTGAATTAGTATTTTTGTATCCTTTAGGTAAATACCTAGTAGTGCAGTTGCTGGGTCATAGGCTAGCTCTATTTTTAATTTTTGAGGAACCTCCAGACTGTTCTCCAGAGTGGCTGCACCCTAGTCATTTAACCAGTGGACAGTGCTATTTCCCTGAAGTTTTTAGACTAATTTAGGGCCACTGAAAACCATTTTCACTAATAGTTCAGTTTTGCACTGACCAGAACACAACTTTTTGGCCTTTAGGTATTATTTCTACTCTGAAATTATTTTTGCACAGTTAACTTTCTTTGTTGAAACAACTGCTTATATCCACTCAAGTATAGATCAGTCTATTTGCAAATAGACAATTTTCAAAATATAGATCTTTTTTTTTTTTTTAAAGATTTATTTATTTATTTATTTATTTATTTGACAGAGAGAGACACAGCAAGAGAGAGAACACAAGCAGGGGGAGTGGGAGAGGGAGAAGCAGGCTTCCTGCTGAGCAGGGAGCCCGATGCGGGGCTCTATCCCAGGACCCTGGGATCATGACCTGAGCCGAAGGCAGATGCTTAATGACTGAGCCACCCAGGTGCCCCGAAAATATAGATTTTAATATGTTCATTAATAAGTTTTATTTAAAAAGAACCATTTATTTATTTATCACTTATTTATTTATTTTGAGAGAGAGAGAGCATGCGTGTGCGCATGCACACATGCAGAAGGGGAGGGGCAGAGGGAGAGGGAGAGAGAGTCTCAAGCAGACTCCGAGCTGAGCACAGAGCCTGATGTAGGACTCGATCTCATGACCTGGAGATCACGATCTGAGCCGAAACCAAGAATTAGCCACTTAACCAACTACACCACCCAGGCGCCCCCACACCATTTATTTAAAATGCAGTAGCTTGGTGTTTTATTTGGAATAATTTGAGAACCTATTTGTAAAAAAAAAAAAAAAAGTGTCTTTTCCAATGCTTTCAGTTTGTAAGGAATGCACATAAAGCTTTATGTGCTTACAGATATCTATGAATAAAAGTCATTATGAATTGAATTTTGAATAAGGGACACAGACAAATAAGAATGGTGACTGGCTGACTGGTATCTTCAGATCTGGAACTGAAATTGTGATATTTTTAATGCGTATTGTACACTTCTCTTTAGAAAACTTTTGTATTTCCCATCACATTTTCTATCTGCTGTTCAGCACATTCCTTATAAATATAAAATAGCTATCTTCCTATAACTCAGAAATGGGAAGTTTTTCTTTTGGATAATTAGCACCAATCCAAGCATTGCGTCTTAAAAGCTCGCTGTAAAGTTTTGGTCAATAATGATCAATCAACTGACGTCTCTTTAGTCCTTTAAATTTTGTAACGTTGTAAGCTTTGTGTTTAGAGTAGTCCTTGGTAGGTAAGAACATTAACATTCATCTCATTAAAAGGATAACTTGTGAATTTTAGGAAAAGATGCGGTATGTTAATGAGTGACAGTTTACTCAAGAAAATTCAACCTGGTATCCCTGTGTCCTTTTCGAGCAGCAGATAGACCTGGCCATATGCAAGGTTGACAGCAGAAATTTGGTTATCTGGAAGGGTTGGTGTTAAATGAAGGAAGAGAACACATCACTGTGTTCATGTGGTAAGAGAAAATAGCTGTGTGCGGTCCACTTATAAAAGGCTAAAGGGAAGGGCACCTCGGAGCCTCAGCTGGTTAAGCGGCTGCCTTCGACTCAGGTCGTGATCCCAGGGTCCTGGGATGGAGCCCTGCGTAGGGCTCCCTACTCAGCAGAGAGCCTGCTTCTCCCTCCCCTCTGCCTGCCTCTCTGCCTGCTTGTGCTCTCTATCTCTCTGTGAAATAAATAAAATCTTTAAAAAAATAGGCTACAGTGAGTACCCTTCCCAGATTGTCTTACATAATTTTTCATACTTGTATATGAAAATATGTGTACTCAGCATGTAGTAGGAGCTCATGAGATATTTGTTGAATGAATGGAATGAATTATATGACATAACAGCAGGGATAGAATGGGGAAAGGGGGGCCTCAAATCCATATATATATTCTCTTTTCTCCAAATCATTAAGTTTCTACCTTCTCCTTAACTGAGGCTCACATCAAAGCTGATAATTGTGAGTTGATTGAGGTAAATGCGTTTCACCTCCTCTCTGGTGTTAGTTCTGGTAACAAGCATTGTGGTAGGAGAAGTATAGGCTGCCAGAGGCCAGGAGAGTCCATACTTTGAATCACTGATCAATGTGATGTTGCCTTTATGTTGTCTATGTTATGCATTTGAGATTAATGTGGTTGCCATGAGATTTCAGTGATGAAACCCCAATGTTGGGAATATGTGTATGGTTGTTTGGTGCTCTGAGGTCCATGGAAACAAATGTAAACTTCCAGTTTATTCTCGTTCAGGATTCTGAACAAAATTGACCCCCTTTATCTGTGTGTGCATTTGTTGAACTTTGTAATTTAAATAGAAAACATTTCATATGTTATATAAAATTATTATAATGCTCATCAGCCAAAGACTACCATGAACACACATGTGTTAAAACAAATTTAGAGTTATTGCTTGTTGCTTGCTGCTCTGAAGCAGACAGCAGAGCAGGCAAAATGAGGGAAATCTGAGTAAGAGGGTATTGTTGGGTGGGACTCATTATGGGATTTAGGCCTTGGTTAGATGATTTTGGTGAGCCATAAGGAAGTGGGATTTGTTCTGGATTGACTACTGTTAGGAAGTAGGAGTATTTCTATGATTGGATATCTTAATAATTTTATCCAGAAGGTGGGATCAATGGAGCAAGGCTAAAGATGTAAGTGATAAAGAAGCAACAGTCACTCATGTTACCGGGGCGAGGGGCATGTTTGGTCACTTTTGTGATTTGGACAGTGGTCTTGTTTTTCTCTCTGCTTGGATGTAATTATGGAGTGGCCTTGTTTTTGTCTTATTCAGTGAAGTTTAGGGTTGTGAGGTAACCTTGTCTAATCTGATGTTTATGTTCTGTAAATTATTTCTGTTAAGTAGGGAACTTCTTGGCCTAGATGCTAATGCCAGGCCATCTACTTTAGAGGGCTATATTTTATATATAAACACAAGTTATACACACACACATATATATATATATACACACGCTGACATATGTACACATATACACGTATATACGTATATATGCATATACGTATATAACTATACTATATATACATATATTTGTATATGTATACACACACAATTTATATGATTGCACATATAAAATGGAAGACCTGCACTATCCTCCCCAATTGTTGTATTCCTCCTGATACTTGCACTCATATATTTGAGAATTTGACCAGAATAGCAAAGTGGCAACATTCTTAACTAGAGTTGATATCCAGTTGACATCCTAGCATTATAAATCTAGAGATCAGGGAAGATCTGCAATACCAATTCTTATGCATTTGCAAACTGTCATATCCCATTTACAGTTTTTTTTAATGGATAAGGCAAAAACTGTGAAAAAGCAAACTTGACATAATATAAACCCTTACAAATTTGGACTTGCATTTGAAAATGAATTATTTAGAATGTAGGAAATTAGGGTCGGATTAAATGAAATATCTGATTAGTGATAGCTTGTCTCCAAAGATGGCACCCCAGTGAACCATGCCTCCTCGTACTCACACCTTTGGCTTCTTTCCTTTCTTTGGAGTTTAGCTGGCCCTGTGACTCAATGGAGTACAGTGAGGTGACACCATGGGACTTCTAAGTGTAGGGGTAAGAAGCCTTGCAGTTTTGGTCTTGTGCTCTTCCAGTACTTATTATAGGAGAGGCTGTCTGCTTTGTGGAAGCCCAACTATCCTGAGAATGCCATGCTATAGAAAAGCCCAAGTGAGGATTTTGGAGAGTCTGTGTGGAAAGAGAGATGCCCAGCCAGCTCCCAGCTGTTTCAGCCATCTCAGCAGAAGTATCAGCCCAATGAGAAGAGATGCCTTCAGATGATTCTAACCCTAGCCACCATTTGACTGTAATTGCACAAAAGACCCCAAGTGAAACCACCCAATTGAGCCTAGGTGGTAGTTTGTTATATGGGAATAGATGACTAAAATAATCATTCATCTTAAAATCAACATTACTATTATCCATAACAATGGCTAGGAAAGTATTGGCAGTTAAAAGGTCAGCTATGCTGGTTTGAATGAATTGCTAATATTCATTTGAATTAATCATGCCTCTCATATGAAAATGAATACTATTTAGTGTTTGAAAAAGTTAGAAATTTCATCCTCTAATCTTCTTTTCATTATTAATTTGTTGAACAAATATTTCCAGACCTATCAGTGACATTTTAATTCTCATTCGGTGTATAGCTCAGATTCTAGGATTGAAGACCCCAGAAATCCTGGGCTGTATTTTTCTTGCAGTGTCCAAAGGAGTGGTTGGGACATAGTGGAAACAGTAATACTAGCTGAATATTCCATGTGATCCCCTCTGCAGTCAGATGGTTTCCATATCACAGTTTTCAGCCAATGAAATGGTAGTGGAAGTGATGTGTCACTCATGTTTTGAGACAATGTGTGATTCTCTAGTCTCTGTTGCCTGACACAGGGATAGAGGAAGCCATGTGTTCCAGATAGCACAATTACTGGATAGCCGAATCACCACCAGCCTGGATCCCTTGGGTGAGTGAGGGGAGCAGAGCGTCTTGTTAATCCTTGACAGGCAGTAGCACCAGCCAGAAACAAGCCTTAGTTGTTCCTAAGCCACTGAGATTTGGAGTCAATTTGGATCTGTAGTACCATCTAATGTTTTGTGACTAATACAAGAGCTTTAATTTCCCATAAGCTCTGTCACATCCATCCCAGGCCATTCAAAATCAACTTTGAAATCTAAATAAAAATAATGTGATTTCTATGTAAACAGAGCTTCAAGACAGAATTTCTGATTTTTTTCTCCAATTAGATTTATATCCCTAAGTCCCTCAATATAGAAATTCTGGCAATAGCGCTGTTTATTTACTTGGGTAATTTGAGCACACTTGACACGAAAATCATTCTCAAATCAGATTGTTTTCCTATTTATTTTTTGAAGTCATTTGATAGCAAGTTGTTAATAAAATAATTTATTAGATTTAAGAAATATTTATTCAATATAATAGCAATAAAAAAATCTAAATTAGTTGTTTTTTCTTTTATAAATGGTTATTATGAAATTTCCAAACATGCGTGAAAGTAGAGACTAGAATAGTGTAATGAACCTCATATACTCATCTACCCAGCTGCAACAATTATCACCATATGGGCAGCTTTTCAAACATAAGTTTTGGCTACATAAAATTTTATTCTGTTTTGATCATCCTTTCAAAGATAAGATAATAACTACCCTTTCTCCCCACCTCCAAAAATAGATTTGAATTTTCTATGAACACACTTTGTGGTCATGATCATATCTTCTGTATTTATTGCCAACTTTGCCCTTTAGGAATAACTTCAGAATAGTTTCTAGAATGGCTTATTTATGGAGTGACCATTTCTCCCTGTTTGACTGGAGAGTCACAGGTTACACCTGCTGTCTTGGGGTAATTATTCATAGCACTCCCTGCTCCCCTGTCTAGTTTGTCCTGTTTTTGCCTTTTTCAGTCCCCCCAGAGTTGGATTCTGTGTCTTGCCATGCAAGTCCCAGAGAAATCTAAGCCAGTTATAGTCAGTGAAGCCTTATCTCAACATCTGTGGTTGCTTGCAATATCTTCAGTGTCTGAAATGTCTTTTGTGCCCATAATGGCCTACCCAGGATCAGCTACATGACTTGTGGGGTCTGGTGCAAAATGTAAAAAATGATTGAGAATTTCAAGATTGCAACAGCAAAGCATTAAACCAAGTATGGGGCCCTGTGCTTAGAAACAATATACACACCCTATATGTGGTAGCAAAAGTGGCACACCTATGAAGCCAGCCATAGGTCTACCACTGCCACTTCCCACCCTTCACCTAGTTCCCCATGTTGACCAATTCCAGCCTTGCTTTCCTGCACTAAACCCGCTGCTGTCATCTGCATGGTTAACTATTCTCTGACCCCTCTCTATGAGTTGGAACACTGGCTTATCTGCTACTGTACCATCTAATGAGTACTTATTATTACTAATGAGTGGCAGAACCAGAATTCCAACACAAATGTGCTTGGTTTCTAAGCGAATGATCATAGCCCTTCTGTTCTTCTGACTCTAAGTCTTCCTAGCCTAGCTAACTCTTGGCAGAGCTCTCCTAGGATTCCAAGGAATCGAATATAGTCATTTATGAACACATGTCCAGGAAACCAGTGTTGCTCTTGTTGCTTTTGTTGCTCTCCATGTTCTCATCAGTCACCTGGACCTTCTCTCTGACATGTGTTGCTGGTTCAACTGTACTTTCTTTCTGCCCACATCCCCTCTCCTTAATTATTGTGCTTACCAAAACAAGCCTGAGCTTAAACTTTGTGGATCTCCTGGGCTAAACTCTGCATCTAGCTTAGTTTTACTGTCCACTCTTAAATTTGCTTCTCTATCTCACTGGTTGCAGTGTGGCTTGAGCCTGAGCTGGTTTCCCCCCATGTGGTTAATTGGAACATACAGACTTCAAGTGTGGAAGCAGGGGATGGGGGGGAGCATGCTCAGTCACAACTGTTGTGTTTTCTCCAGTGCCAATTTTTTACTTTATGGAATTCTGTCTTTCTGATTACCTTTAGTATTACTGAAATTTATATCTGCACTAAGAGGTGGAACTGAGAAAAGGGAACCCTTGTGCACTGTTGGTGGGAATGTAACTTGGTACAGCCACTATGGAAAATAATATGGAGGTTCCTCAAAAAATGAAAAATAGAAATACCATGTGATCTAGCAATTCCACTTTTGGGTATTTACCCAAAAGAAATGAAATCACTATCTTGGAAAGATATCTGCACCCCCCATGTTCATTGCAGCATTATTTATAATAGCCAAGACATGGAAACAACCCAAGTGTCCATCAGTGGATGAATGGATAAAGAAAATGTGGTTCGTATATAGAGTGGAATATTATTCAACCATTAAAAAGAAGGAAATCCTGCCATTTACCATAACGTGGATGGACCTTGAGGGCTTTCTGCTATTAAGAAAGGGAGAAAGGAGAGGGGAGAAAGATGGCGGAGGAGTAGGGGACCCTATTTCAACTGGTCCCCGGAATTGAGCTGGATATCTACCAGACCACTCTGAGCACCCACGAAACGAGCCTGAGATGTAAGAAGATCTGGATCTCTACAAACAGAATATCGCAGGCGGTTGGTTTTGAGGTACGAGGCAGAGAGCTGTGATTCTGCGGGCAGATATCGGAGGATAAATGGCAGCGGGAGGGTGCCTGGACGTGGGGATCCTACACCGCCGGTGAGTGACAGCCTTGCGCGCTGCGGACGGGGCACAGACTCGCAGACCAGTAGCGTCGGGAAAGGACTTTCGGGCAGCTCCCGGGGTGGAAAACTAGACCGGCGGGGTTGCGCGCACGCGAACCGCAGCCCCCTACACAGAAACCCGGAGCGACGGTCGCGCGCACGCGAACTGCAGCCTACGAGACAGAAACCCGGTGCGCTGGGGTCGCGCCGGTGAACTGCAACCCCAGGGTGGAAACCCCGAGCGGCGGAGTCGCGCGTGCGAGAATTGGGAGCGGCTGGCGGTTTTAGAAGCACAAAGGGCAGAGACGTGCTCCGACCTGGAGGCAGGACTGGGAGCGCTGCGGAGGGGCGCACAACCCAGGCCGCTGCAGTTTATAGCAGCACGGACAGAAACGGAGACAGTGTGGCCTGGAGAGCTCACTGAAAAACAGACTGAGGTCTCTCTGCTCTGAGGCAGAGGGTTGGAAACGGTCTCTTCTGCTCTGACTCGCGGAGGAGACGGGGAAAGCCGCCAGGGAAAGGTGCCAGAGAACAAAAGCCCCAAAGACTGATTCCCGCTGAGCCCATCCCCCGCCACAGGGGCGCAGGGCAACTCCGCCCAAACAGGGTTGCCTGAGTAACAGCACGGCAGGCCCCTCCCGCAGAAGACAAGCTGGGAAAACAAGAGGCCAACAACCCTAAGGTCCCAAGAAAACAGGTGCATCTTGCTTGGGTTCTGGTCAATAATTTGGACTCTATACATTCCCTCAAACACCCATCAACAGAATGACTAGGAGGAGGAGCCCCCAAAACAGAAAAGACTCAGAGATTATGACTTATGCTGCAGATTTACAAATGGATGCAGATATAACCAAGATGTCGGAGATGGAATTCAGGCTAGCAATTGTGAAGACAATGGCTAGAATGGAGAAATTGATTAATGGCAACATAGAGTCTCTAAGGGCAGAAATAAAAGGGGAATTGGCAGAACTTAAAAATGCTATCAATGAGATCCAATCCAATCTAGATAATCTACAGCTAGGGTAACTGAGACATAAGAGAGAATAAGTGACCTGGAAGACAATATAATAGATAAAAAGGGAAAAAGAGGAGGCCAGGGAAAAACAACTCAGAATCCATGAAAATAGAATCAGAGAAATAAGTGACACCATGAGGCGTTCCAATGTCAGAATCGTTGGAATCCCGGAGGGAGTGGAGAGAGAGAAAGGACTAGAAGACGTATTTGAGCAAATCATAGCTGAGAACTTCCCTAATCTGGGGAATGAAACAAACATTCGAGTCCTAGAGGCAGAGAGGACCCCTCCTAAGATCAAGGGAAACAGGCCAACCCCCTGGCATGTAATAGTAAAACTTGCAAATCTTAGAACCAAGGAAACCATCTTAAGGGCAGTTAGGGGGAAGAGATTCCTTACGTACAGAGGGAGGAAGATCAGAATAACGTCAGACCTATCCACAGAGACCTGGAAAGCCAGAAAGGCCTGGCAAGACATATTCAGGGTACTAAATGAGAAGAACATGCAGCCAAGAATACTTTATCTGGCAAGGCTTTCATTTAGAATGGATGGAGAGATGCAGAGCTTCCACGACCGGCAGAAGTTGAAACAGTATGTGACCACTAAGCCGGCCCTGCAAGAAATATTAAGGGGGGTTCTATAAAAGGAGAAAGACCCCAAGAGTGATCTACAACAGAAATTTACAGGGACAATCTATAAAAACAACGTCTTCACAGGCAACATGATGACAATTAATTCGTATCTTTCAATAATCACTCTCAACGTGAATGGCCTAAACGCTCCCATAAAACGGCACAGGGTTGCAGATTGGATAAAAAGACAGGACCCATCCATATGCTGTCTACAGGAGACTCATTTTGAACCTAAAGATATATCCAGACTGAAAGTGAAGGGATGGAGATCCATCTTCCATGCCAGCGGACCTCAAACAATACGTTAATTGTAGGAGACCTCAATACTCCACTCTCAGCAATGGACAGATCATCTAAGCAGAAAATCGACAAGGAAACAAGAGCTTTGAATGATACATTGGACCACATGGACCTCATAGATATATACAGAAAATTCCCCCCTAAAACAACAGAATACTCATTCTTCTCGAGCGCACATGGAACTTTCTCCAGAATAGACCATATACTGGGTCACAAATCAGGTCTCAACCGATACCAAAAGATTGAGATTATTCCCTGCATATTCTCAGACCACAATGCTCTAAAACTGGAACTCAATCACAAGAAAAAATTTGGCAGAAATTCAAACACTTGGAAGCTAAAGACCACTCTGCTCAAATGTTTGGGTCAACCAAGAAATCAAAGAAGAACTTAAACAATTCATGGAAATCAATGAGAATGAAAACACATCAGTCCAAAACCTATGGGATACTGCAAAGGCGGTCCTAAGGGGGAAATACATAGCCATCCAAGCCTCACTCAAAAAAATAGAAAAATCCCGAATTCACCAACTAACTCTACACCTTAAAGAACTAGAGAAAAAGCAACAAACGACGCCTAAGCCATGCATTGGAAGAGAAATAATTAAAATTAGAGCAGAAATCAATGAATTAGAAACCAGAAACACAGTAGATCAGATCAACGAAACTAGAAGCTGGTTCTTTGAAAGAATTAATAAGATCGATAAACCACTGGCCAGACTTATCCAAAAGAAAAGAGAAAGGACCCAAATTAATAAAATTATGAATGAAAGGGGAGAGATCATGACTAACACCAAGGAAATAGAAACAGTTATTAGAAATTATTATCAACAACTATATGCCAATAAACTGAGCAATCTGGATGAAATGGAGGCCTTCCTGGAAACCTATAAGCTGCCAAGACTGAAACAGGAAGAAATTGACAACCTGAATAGGCCAATAACCAGTAACGAGATTGAAGCAGTGATCCAAAACCTCCCAAAAAACAAGAGTCCAGGGCCTGATGGATTCCCTGGGAAATTCTACCAAACATTCAAAGAAGAAATAATACCTATTCTACTGAAGCTGTTTCAAAAAATAGAAACAGAAGGAAAACTTCCAAACTCATTCTATGAGGCCAGCATTACCTTAATCCCCAAACCAGGCAAAGACCCCATCAAAAAGGAGAATTTCAGAGTGATATCCCTGATGAATATGGATTCCAAAATCCTCAACAAAATCCTAGCTAATAGGATCCAACAATACATTAAAAGGATCATCCACCACGACCAAGTGGGATTTATCCCCGGGATGCAAGGTGGTTCAACATTTGCAAATCAATCAATGTGATAGAACACATTAATAAAAGGAGGGAGAAGAACCATATGGTCCTCTCAATTCATGCAGAAAAAGCATCTGACAAAATACAACATCCTTTCCTGATTAAAACTCTCCAGAGTATAGGGATAGAGGGAACATTCCTCAAGCTCATAAAATCCATCTATGAAAAACTCACAGCAAATATCATCCTCAATGGGGAAAAGCTGAGAGCCTTTCCCTTAAGATCAGGAACACGTCAAGGGTGCCCACTCTCACCACTGTTGTTCAACATAATACTAGAAGTCCTAGCAACAGCAATCAGACAACAAAAAGAAATAAAAGGTATTCAAATTGGCAAAGAAGAAGTCAAACTCTCTCTTTTCGCAGACAACATGATACTTTATGTGGACAACCCAAAAGACTCCACTCCCAAATTACTAGAACTCATCCAGCAATTCAGTAATGTGGCAGGATACAAAATCAATGCACAGAAATCAGTTGCTTTCTTATACACTAACAACGCAACTGTAGAAAGAGAAATTAAAGAAACGATTCCATTTACAATAGCACCAAAACCCATAAGATACCTTGGAATAAACCTATCCAAAGAGGTAAAGGATCTATACTCTAGGAACTACAAAATACTCATGAAAGAAATTGAAGAAGACACAAAAAGATGGAAAAATATTCCATGCTCATGGATCGGAAGAATAAACATTGTTAAAATGTCTATGCTACCCAGAGCAATCTATACCTTCAATGCCATCCCGATCAAAATTCCAATGACATTTTTCAAAGTGCTGGAACAAACAATCCTAAAATTTGTATGGAATCAGAAAAGACCCCGAATCACCAAGGAGATGTTGAAAAAGAAAAACAAAGCTGGGGGCATCACGTTGCCCGATTTCAAGCTATATTACAAAGCTGTGATCACCAAGACAGCATGGTACTGGCAGAAAAACAGAAATACAGACCAATGGAACAGAATAGAGAACCCAGATATGGACCCTCAACTCTATGGTCAAATAATCTTTGACAAAGCAGGAAAAAACATGCAATGGAAAAAAGTCTCTTCAATAAATGGTGCTGGGAAAATTGGACAGCCACATGCAGAAGAATGAAACTCGACCATTCTCTAACACCATTCACAAAGATAAACTCAAAATGGATGAAAGACCTCAGTGTGAGACAGGAATCCATCAAAATCCTAGAGGAAAACATAGGCGGTAACCTCTTTGACATTGGCCACAGCAACTTCTTTCAAGATACATCTCCAAAAGCTAGTGAAACAAAAGCAAAAATGAACTTTTGGGACTTCATCAAGATAGAAAGCTTCTGCACAGCGAAGGAAACAGTCAACAAAACAAAGAGGCAACCCACAGAATGGGAGAAGATATTTGCAAATGACACTACAGATACAGGGCTGGTATGCAAGATCTATAAAGAACTTCTCAAACTCAACAACCAAAAAACAAATAATCAAGTCAAAAAGTGGGTAGAAGACATGAACAGACACTTCTCCAAAGAAGACATACAAATGGCTAACAGACACATGAAAAAATGTTCATCATCATTAGCCATCAGGGAAATCCAAATCAAAACCACACTGAGATACCACCTTACACCAGTTAGAATGGCAAAAATGGACAGGGAAAGAAACAACAAGTGTTGGAGAGGTTGTGGAGAAAGGGGAACCCTCTTACACTGTTGGTGGGAATGCAAGTTGGTACAGCCACTTTGGAAAACAGTGTGGAGGTTCCTCAAAAATTTAAAAATAGAGCTACCCTATGACCCAGCAATTGCAGTACTGGGTATTTACCCCAAAGACACAGATGTAGTGAAAAGAAGGGCCATATGCACCCCAATGTTCATAGCAGCAATGTCCACAATAGCCAAACTGTGGAAAGAGCCAAAATGCCCTTCAACAGATGAATGGATAAAGAAGATGTGGTCCATATATACAATGGAATATTACTCAGCCATCAGAAAAGATGAATACCCAACTTTTACATCAACAGGGATGGGACTGGAGGAGATTATGCTAAGTAAAATAAGTGAAGCAGAGAAAGTCAATTATCATATGGTTTCACTTATTTGTGGAACATAAGGAATAACATGGAGGACATTAGGAGATGGAAGGGAAAAATCGGCGGGGGGAATTGGAGGGAGAGATGAACCATGAGAGACTATGGTCCTGAGAAACAAACAGGGTTTTAGAGGGGATGGGGGAGGGGGGATTGGTTAGCCCAGTGATGGGTATTAAGGATGGCACGTACTGCATGGAGCACTGGGTGTTATATGAAAACAATGGATCGTGGATCACTACATCAAAAACTAATGATGTACTGTATGGTGACTAACATAACATAATAAAAAAAATGCACTTGATTAAAAAGAAATTTTAATAAAATTTTGAACCTAGAAAAAAAAAAAGAAAGGGAGAAAGGAAGAAAGGAAGGAAGGAAGAAGAAAAGGAAGGAAGAGGTGAAACTGAGGTTGTTGTTGCATGCTGGCCATTTTCTTCACATAATTTCAAGTTTTATTTCAACTCTAAAATGAACAATTTCAGCGAATGCTATCAGAAACAAAGCTGCGGAGGGAGACATAGAGGAAGGGAGGAGAAAAGAATTTAAATAGTGCCAGTAATTCCACCTGACTTTCTCTTTAAGAAGCATGAGCCCTGGCAAGATTAATTGCTGTATCTCACGTTACCCAAAATGGCTTAGTTATCACAGGCCCCTCATGAAGGGACCATCATGCTGCCCTATATGTGATTTTACTGCTCAAAAATGCATAATTCTTGTATAATGTGACTCATAGTTGCAAACCATTCATCTTTGGATACTAAAAGAGGTCTGTTTCATCTTTGGAGGAAAAGAGAAGTTGTTGAACATACTGAGAAATATGTATTGATATCCAATGTGATGCCTTCCTAAGGAATTACAAGTATAGTTTTGAAGGCATTCAATATTTTGACTTATATACAGACTGTGGACTATAACCTCTGCTAAGCTAGGTCTATGCTCACTTCAATATAAATGTATCCAGTCAAAAGAACGCACTTGGACTAAAACTCCTTTGAGTTCTTTGAAGATAGTTGTTGATGGAAGAGAGAAGTCATTGATGGAGCTGTGTTATCTTAGCAGCCAAATATTTAACTCCTTTGTTTAAGGAGTAAGCTCAGATTTCTTCATGATTCTTTTGTGTTATAGTAAATTGTGGGATTTCCATAAAATTATTAAAATGCATCATTAATATTGAAATAAAAAAATGAGATGTGGAAACAGTGAGGCTCTTGTACCCTTTCTGTATTTGTTCATTTAATCATAAATGGAGAATCTAAAGCACCTGTTACTGGATCAGCAGTGAATTGGCTATTAGTGGAGCATGAGTAGGTGTTAGAGGCCACTTGAGAGTAAACAGTTAATAAATAAATGTTTGGCTGTGGGAAGAAGTCATGAGTTGAACAAGAAGAGGGTGCTGGGTTCGTCTGATATTAACACCTTGATGTTAGCCATGATACGCTGTCAACCAGAGTAGGTGACTCCTTCACTTCCACCTTAAGGGAAACATGGCTACAACAGTGCTCAGTGGCGCTCTTTAAGATGATCTGTGGACTTCAGACTGATGGGGGTCCTCAGTAGAATAAATGGGGAGACATCTTGGGACTGTGGAAAATGGAGTAAGTTAGGGCAACCAGTGGTCTTACTTCCCTATGAATCCACTTGTCAATATAAATGCCCATTGGCAAATTATATGTGAATGCCTGAGGTACAGAAGCCTTCTCTGCTAACATCAAGGAGGGGGAAAGCTAGAAATACAATAAAAGCCAAGTAGTTGTTTGTAGAAATTTTTGGTTCAGTGGAGATGGACTTAGTGTCTTTCTTCTTGGATCGCTGGTTGCCGCCTGGAGAAGCAGCAATGGTTTCATTGGATTTGTTGCTATACTGCTCTGCAGGCTCTCCTCTATCACTACAGTGGAGCTTGATAGAACTATTTATCTTTCTTATGCCTGTAGAATCTCTGAGTATGCTTCTTTGGAATTTGGGAAATAAGATACAGGATGTGATCGCAGAATGATACGATTAGTCTAAAAAGTCTTTAGTTCTATAGTGGGATACAGCTCTATAAGATAAAGATAGCTTTATCTTTTATAGGATGTGTGTGGGTACGTAATCTTTCACAATGCAGGGGAGAGAAAATGATGAGAGTGATTGGGCTTGTTATTTCAGATGGGAGAGCTTGGGAATTCTCACCATAATAATGGTAAGAACTTGGACTCTGGAGACACACAAAGCTATAATACGTACCCCAGCTATGTCACTAGTTTGACCTTGGGAATGCCACTGAATCTCTCAGTGCTGTTTTCGTTGTCTGTAAAATGGAGAAAAATATGGTAGCTAACTTATAGGGTATTGTAAGCATTAAGTGATATAACATTATTAAATGATAAAGCAGCAGAATCCCTAGAATTTTAGTTTTCTATGTAAAGCATACCACGATGATAGGTAAGTCATTTCCACAACTTGGCAATAGAATTGTGATCTGAATGACGGCTCATGCCCATGGAACTAATGCGTCTATGTAGACAGCCTAAGATTTAGACCAGCATTTATTTGTCACCATTCAGAGTTGGATTGGAATCAATTTATTAACCCAAGTGAAGATGAATTCTTTTGACCTACAGGTCAAAATTAAGTGGCCATTTAGTATGAAGGTCATGTTAGGTCTGGCTACTTTTCAGAGCATGTCTCCAGGCTAGGAATGTTTGATCAGTGATGTTTATTTTTGTAACTGAAAAAAGGATCCAGAAAACTCTAAGCTGTTAAGGAAACTTAAAAGAAACAGGTGATGCTCAGGATACCTGGAGAAAAACTCTCAACCCCAACACTTAATATCATCCTTAGAGCTCGTATTGGCAGAGTTGGCACTTCTCTCCATGGCCAAGCTGAACCTTATAAGCATTATATGCTCTAATTTATATAAAACATACTAAATTGCATTTGCATCTCATACTAAACATACTATTTTCCTACAGACATTTGGAAGGATTTTTATTACTTTGCTTTTGCAATCATTTGACTACAAGAACAAACACAATTTATGAGAGGCTATCATTTCTTGACAATTATTGTGCATACATGAGCATTCTTGCAAAATGGGAAAATTGAATCTATAAATTGTTTTCAAATGCAATGATATTTTAGAATACTAAATTTAGCCACTGATGAAGTAGCTCATTTTAAGTTTTATAGATTTTTGTGGTCTACATTTTGTAGATTTTGCCTTATAATTTTGTTTTCATATTTTGGGACCCATAGCTTGGTTTTTCAGTTCTCATTTTTGCAGGGCCTGAGAAAGGTCGTAAGCCCTGGATACTGTGTCTGTTGTTCTTAATGGATAAAATGACCCTGCTGGTGACCTGTTTGAGAAGATGCAGGTTTACGCCTATGCAGGAAAAATTTAAGTTGAAGGTTAAGCAGTTTGGACCATGATAAAAGGAAATCTGGGCATTTGGTTACATTTTATATATCATGGTCTTTGTTTTAATGCAAGCCCATAATCCCATTGTCCAGATATACTTTAAAATTAAAATTGTTTTGGATTTTTAGAAAGTTAAGACAGCATATATCCCATATACTTTATAACAGTCCTAAAAGGGTCGTGAGCCACATCCTTGATCAATCCCGTTAGCATTTCTGCAGTGAAACTCAAGAATATTCACCCAATGGGACCGAATAAATAAGAAGCTTCAAATTAGTTCACGTCAGCTTTTACCACCAAATCTGTTTATGTCAGATGAAGTGTTGCCACTAAAACAACTTATGAAAAAACTTTTCCTCCCGACTTTTTGAATCTTGGAACACTTTTAGGAATGACCGACTTGTGACCTATAGGCTATTCTGTGCGTTAGGCAACTTTAAAACTGGGCTATCCAGGAAACAGATGACTGTTTGCAAGTGACAGAGCAAGTAAGTCATCAAAATGGAGATAAAACCAGGGTGCCCTGACATCCCACCCCAAGGATCTTCTCAAATGTGTGATGGCCTCCATGGTCATCTGAAGGGCTGTTTCCCTTGCAGCTTGCTTACCCCGTATCGGCGGCCGTCTCCCTAGACACGCCAGGACTCCGGCGCTTCTTAACACAGCTGGCCGCACGTTCATCCGCTCTTGCTGCGCCAGGGTCCTGGTTACGAGATTGCTCTCAAGGAAAGCTCGAAGGCTTAGACGTGGAAATATGCGCGATGTTTGTTGGGATGAGCTAAATTAGCTGTATCTGCTCCTCCCAAGGCCCATCTTGCCCATGGCCGCAGTTCCTCCCTTCGCTGAAGTCAGGAGAACGGAAACAAGCTTCCCGCTCTGTCTCCTCCCCGCTCTCGAAATTTCCTTCTCTAGCCACACATGCCAGCACCCGGGGCGCATTTTATTGCTGCAGCTGTTTCGCTGGCCTATTTTTGTCAGCGCAGAGGTTAGTTTCAGAAGTGGCAGCTTAAAATAATTCACCTGATGTAGTCTTCTTGGACATCCGAAACCTGTATTATTTTCACGACACCTGAGGACGCTGAGTAGCCTAATTCATCACTTGTGTCTTTAGCAGAAAGCCAACATTAAAATGCAAGTTTTCTCTTTAGACGCAGGCATTCACTCGTTCCTTTATTTGTCTGTACATCCAGGAAGCATTTATCAAAACTCTCGCGGTGAGCTAGTTGCTAAGAAGGTCACATGAAGATCACTGGACAGCTGTCTCTCTGGAAATACGGTGGGGAAAATAATGCCTTTCCACACTGGCATAGCAAAGTCATAAATTAGCCTAAGTACTCACAATTTTCCAACGGAGTGAGCCAAGGCATCATTTTTTTTTTTTTTTTTTTAACAGCCACATAAGAAGCCAGTCAGGGCAGTTAAATGTTGTGGTGGCAGCATTGAGCTTTGGGGACAAGTGGCTTGGATTCAAGAACTGGCAAACAGTTTACCAGGCTGGCTGATGTGGAGAAGTTCCCCATACTGTACCTAGGGGTACATTTGTGGGTACATTGGAAAGACTGCTGACTTTGGTTCTGTTGTCTAGGAAATGAGGGTGATAGTGTTTTGCTGTGGAGATTGATGAAGCCATGCATGCGTGTTAATTGAAGCTGATGGTGGTACAAACAGTAAATAGTTTCCTTTGCTCCCATTGCTGTCCTCTGACCTATTCTGTCATATCTCCCTCTTCTGTCTCTTGCTGAGGGATCCTTTAACATTTTACTGTCCTTAGGAGTAAGGACAGTGTTATTTTCAGTCATCAGAATGTTCTAGTCTTTTTTTTTTTTTAAGATTTTATTTATTTATTTATTTATTTTGGAGAGGCAGAGTGTGTGCACCAGCAGGGGTAGGGGGGCAGAGGGAGAAAGTGAGAATCTCAAGCAGACTCCGTGCTGAGCATGGAGCCCAATGCAGGGCTCGATCTTATGACCCTGAGATCATGATCTGAGCCAAAATCAAGAGTCGGACACTTAACCGACTGAGCCACCCAAGTGCCCCAAGTCTGTCTTTAATTAAAATTTTACATCAGATAACCAAAAGTTCTTCAACAAATTAATTGTAAAGTGAAGAGAGGCAATGTGTGGGTTCTATGAGACCTACAAGGAATATTAAATTAAAACATTTCTTGCCTACTTGTCATCTCTAGGGATACATGTTCGAAAGATAAAATTATTTTTAAAAATACAAAAATGATTATTATCAGAAGAATGATTACTTGCTGGGTGTGTGGGTGGGGAGAGAGGGTTGTGATTGTGATGGGGCCCATGGGTGGAGCTTTTGGGGTACATTGGTGTGATGGTTAATTTTATGTGTCAACCTGGCTAGACCACAATACCCAGATGACTGCTCAAACATTATTCTATTTCTCTGAAGGTATTTTTCTACTGAGATTAGCATTTAAATGAGTAAACTTTAAGTAATGTCGATCACCTTCTGTACTGTGGGTGGGCCTCATCCAATCAGTTGAAGGCCTTAATAGAAAAAGACTGCCCTCTCCCAAACAAGAGGAATTCTCCCAGGAGACTGTCTTCAGACTTGAACTGCAGCATCCACTCTTCCCTAGGCCTCCAGGCTGCTGGCTTAGCCTGCAGAATTCGGACTTGCCAGATTCCATTGTTACATGAGCTAAAATTGCTACTGTAGGCTACTATGAACTAGGCAGTGGGCTAATATACAAAGACAAAAAGCCAGAAACTTGAGCTTCCAAGTATCTTACCCTTAAGGATGAATGGAGGTGCAAAGCTGATGCACTGCTAACTTCCTTTTTCACTATTACCTGAAAGCAAATGGTCTTCTTATGGTAGCATGTGCTAAAAATAAAATTACTCCTGTTAGCAAATGGTCACCTAAGGAACACATCCAGTGGTCAGTATCTCTTGTGTGCAAAGGACATAACATTGCTCTCAATAGGGAGGATTACACATAAGGTATTAAAAGTTAAGGTAAACAAAGATCATAGGTTTAATTCAATGCTAGAGTCCCCTGGTCCTTAAAATTGAGATAAGATTGATTCCAACACCCAGGCCATGGGTTTTAGGATTCCAAAGCTCTTCTTTTTTTTTTTTTTTTTTTTTTTTTTTAAAGATTTTATTTATTTATTTGAGAGAGAGAGACTGAGAGAGAGCACATGAGAGGGGGGAGGGTCAGGAGGGTCAGAGGGAGAAGCAGACTCCCCACTGAGCAGGGAGCCCGATGCGGGACTCGATCCAGGGACTCCAGGATCATGACCTGAGCCGAAGGCAGTCGCTTAACCAACTGAGCCACCCAGGCGCCCTTTCCAAAGCTCTTCTTAAATGTTCTTTGTTATCTCTGTTCCTGTTAGGTGGAGATGGGAATTTTTGTTCACACAAACATGGGACTTCTCTTTGATCCACCCCTCCAAAGGAACTACAAATCAAGAATTTGTGTAGCATGTTTTAAGGATCATGGGGGAAGATACCATAGAGCAAATAACTAGAGTATATAAACTAAATTCTATGAAAAATGTTTTTGCACCACCACCATCATCATGTAGCACTGTACCTTGTTTCTCAGCTGCTTCCTGGCTCCTCTGTGGGCCAAGCTAAAAGCCTCTCCTTGTCTCATGGTGACAACTTTATCACTCATCTTTTGTAGTCTTGGTTTCTGCCAGCCCACATGCCCGCAGGGTTGCACACCTTTCACACCAGTGGTGTTATTTTTCCAACTAAAGACATTTCCTTCTTAAGTGGAGTCTTGCTACCCACTCTTGGAAATCAATTGCTCACATTCATTACCTAGGATAGTAGCCAAATCCAGCTTTGGAGACAGCTTCCTCCACCCCAGCATCTCGCTCTTCTCCAAAAGCAACAACCTCACAAAATTTCCTCAAATGGATGCAGAGAAGCTGAGTTTGATTAAATAAGGCCTGGCTAGAGTGTGTTTTCTTGATGGTGATTGGAACCATAGGAGTCAGGGATGAAATATCAAAAAATTGTCGGGAAGTGAGAGACAGGGGGGCTTTCTTCTTGTACTCTGAGGAATGGCTTTGCATCTTTGCATTTCCAGTTGTCCCTTCCTGTAATGCACTCCCAGAGCTCCGTCTTGCCTTAGAAACACTTTTCTTCATCCTTTGCGTGTTTCTTCAGTTATAAACAACCCTGACAACCCTTTGAAAGTTAGCTACAGAAATTTAATCACTGTCTACCCTGATTTCTCCTAGCACTTCTTTCCCTCTTCAATAAAGCAGTTATTTCAAAATAGTACGATTTGAGTTTGTGTGACTACTTTTTTCTACCCAACTGTGAATTATTTGAGATTTGGGACTGTGTATGGTCATAGGGTTTGTTCTGAAGCGAAGTGTTTTTCTTAACATGAGTGGCGAATAAGGGTATGAAAGCAGCATAACAAAAGCTGTTTTTTATGTGTCAGTTTTCTCAGCATGTTAATGTTTTGAAATGATCAGATGTAAGCTTTCTTTCAATTAAAGAAGAAAATTTAGCAATACATCAGGATCCTAAGAAAAAGAAAACTTTTGTCAAAGTGCCTTCCTTTAAGTGCAAGATTCTAGAACTGCTAACCATGTCAGGTGTTAGGAGAGACAGCAAGTGCAGATGTCACAAAGACATTTTCCCCCTGGGTTTTAAAACAAGTCTTGGGCGTAGAAGGGTATTATTGGATTTGTAGGGGAACTAAGATTTTTTCCTCTGTCCTCATGGTTCTGTGGCTGGACTTGAGAAGTAAATTGACCAAAGACAGTTTAACAGGAGAAAAGCATATGAAGTTTATTTGATGTTAATATTTCATGGGACATGAAAGCCTTCATAGAAAAGAAATGAATACCCCAAGACTTGGATAGACCTGAGAGTGTTATATGCCACTTTAACAAAAAACAAGAAATTGTGGAGACGTGACAAAGGGAAAGGGAGTTTGAGCCAGGGACAGTTATTAGGAAATACATGGGGGGAACTAACAGAAGATGAGGGTCATTTTCGTAGGTTTGTTTTTACATACATTTTGTCTCTGGTGATAAGAATGTTCTCCTCTTCTTGGAATGCCTGGGTGGTATAGTTGCTTAGGTGTCAGACTCTCAGTTTCAGCTCAGGTTGTGATCTCAGGGTCCTGAGATCGAGCCCTGCGTCGGGCTCTGTACTCAGCGTGGAATCTGCTGGAGACTCTCTCTCCCCCTGCCCCACCCCACACCTGAGCTCTCTCTCTTTCTTTCACACACACAAATAGACAAATAAATCTTAAAAAAAAGAAGAATATTCTCGTCTTCTTGGTGAAGGAAGTGCATTTTTTCTCACAGGAAATGATAGGTCCTGTTTCTAGGTAGAAAGGGGGAGGTCAGAGAGCCCTTCCTGCATCTGCTGTCTATGAAGTGGCTTCAGGTCAAAAGAATCAGTATTCTGAAGTGGCATATTTTGGGGTGGCGTGTTCTGATCCCCTTAAGATTATACTTTTAATTTTGATGAAACTGGCCGCTAGTAAAAGTAAATGTCTCAAGAACCTAGATCTGCAAGGAGGAACACAAACCCCAAGGTACAGGGCTTGCAAAAGATGGTAGGTTCAAGTGATGGTAGAGATTTAATTGTGCTAATATTTCTTACTAAGATTATTATTGTGTGTGTTAAGGTGCTAGACCAAAGTTTCATAAGTTTTGATTGGCCTGCCCCAATTTTATTTTTCCTGTAAAATCTTATTTTTCACACACAAGATGCAAAGTTTCTGAGTATATTTAATATTGAAGCAAAAATGCATGTATCTGCAATTCCTAGCAAGAAGAAGGTTCTCAAAAATATTTGCTAAATGGGAAGAAATTATAACTCTGTGAGTATAATATTTCCAGAACTTTTTACCTGAGTAAAAAGTTAGTTATAAAAAGCTGGTTAGTTATAGCTGAGCTCGCCTTCTCTCAGGTTCCTTAAGAATTATCTATCTCTCCAGTCCTAACTCCTGTGTGAAATATACCATTTTTGTTTCTCATTATGCCTTATTTATTTTCCTCCCAATGCAGACTCTTAATTACCTGTGCGTCTGTGTTTCCCATTAGACCGTGAGTTCTGCCAGGCCTGGTGCCTTGAAGGCACTCCACGAATGCAAGTCACTGAATGAATGAATCAATGTTGAATGAATGTTTGTATCACTTTCCAACCTAGAATGTTAATTTCCTTTGGGAGAGAGAGAGAGAAATGACAAGGTCTATCCATGAACAATCTTCTGTGGTTCCACAGGGAAGCTATTTCTAAAAATGTCTTACATTATTAAGTAATAAATAAGTGTGGACCAATGTATTAATAGATGTAATACTTGCAACTGCCAAATGAAGGGGTCCTTTTATTATCCCCATGTCATAGATGAGGACACTGAAACTGAGAGAGATTCCACAGTCTTCCCAATATCAAACAGCCAGTAAGTGGTGGAGCTGAGGTTCACACCCAGAGCCCATTTCTTAACTGGCATACTTCCAAACTTCAACAAAATTATTTCAATGTCAGTGTTGTGCAAACGTCTATGTGCAAATGCTGTGTTTCATCACAACTGAAGATGTAAAAGGACCTATAACTCTCCAATAAGCTGACCTCATTGGATGTAACCAAAGACATTCTCTAGAAGGAACAAAGGATTTATTTTAGCCAATCATATTCAGACCTATGGACTCATTCTGTCTTATCTAGAGTTGTGGCTTGTCATCTTTAATTAGCCTAGCCATCTGAACCACCCCCATTTTTCTAGTGCTGAAAATTTCCTCTGCCTCTCTTCACCTCAACTATTCTGTGTTTCTCTGCTGTGTTCTCTCTTGCCTGGCGAGATAATAAACTCAACAAACCTTCTCTTCCTCCTGTTTTAAAGTTCTGGTGGTCTTTGCTTTATCCTTTGATAATGTGCGGTGCTGTGGGAGGATATTCCAGAAGAATTTCACCACCGTTAGATGCCAAATTCCGGATTTAGAAAGTTTGCTCTTTTTCAATCTCGGTCAAATAGTTAGACAGATCTACTTTGCCTCTGAAATACCATTATCCCATTTGGATTAAAACAGAAATAATTATGTAAATTAGTGACAAGATGACTTAAGATAATGCTTTAAATAATGCAGAGCCCAAGTTCCGTATGGGAGTGTACAATAATGAGCAGGTCAGCACGATTTTGCCTAATGGAGTCCCTTTGGGAGCCTGTGCTAAAGGATAAAGAAGAAGGACTAGGAATTAGTTTACCAAGGTTTATAACTGATTTCTACTCCGGGGTGTAGTGGTGCTAAACATATTTGAAAATAGGTTGTTCTTTTAAGCAAGCTAAAATATGCCCCTATGCCAAATTATCCTCCATATCATAACCCCCAAATTATCTGGGGGTTTTTCCAATTATTTTCAGAGCCACATTTTTATGCATAAGCTTTCATGTAATTCTTTCCCAAATAATTGAAAATTAAATATTTGGGAGCCTGTGTTCTTAAGGTTTACTTTCCTGTTATGTTACATAGGAAGTGGAGTTTATATATATATGTTTGTGAGAGAGAGCAAGCATATAGGAGCATGCATGTATGTGTGCTTATATGTATGTGGTGTGGATTTCTGCATTCTGTTTAAAAGTGTTCTTATTAAAAAGAAGAAAACTGAGGTAACACACTTTTCAGTATTTACTGCTAGTTACATTTTGACACGCTCTTTTAATTTTGTCTCCATGGATTCATTTTTAATTGTATTTCACTATATGTATTTTTGTAAGCCACTTCGAAAAAACAAAGAGTTTTTAACAGATGAAAAATACTTACCTTATTCAGTGAAATAAACCGAGATGATTCAACTAAAAAAATAACAATGTAACTCCCCTCTGCTCTTTTAAAGAATTTTTTGTATTGTTTTGGCCTATTTGTTTTCTCTGTAGATCTGAACTGATTGTCTCATGATAGGTATTCAGGGTTATTATGAATGTTTCGACTGAGTAGATGAGGAAAGAAGAGTGCATATAATCTCTGATTTTGTGAGAGACCAGAAGGACACCTTAAAGATTTTGCTCTAATTTGGGATATAGAAGGAAATGGTGCCCTTTACAATTTACTACTCTTTGAAGCTGGCATTTCAGAGATTTTTTTTCTCCTTTAAATTGGATAATTTATAAATGAATGCTCCCCAAAGAACTCTTAAAATCAAAGACAAACTATGCTGCTTGAAAATTGATTTTTCACCAGTACTTTTTAGCCTAAATATTTCTCAACTCTGATAATTACTTGATTTTAAAATTCCATATGCTAAAAGTCAGGAATGTGCAAATAATGTGGATGAGAGGAAACGACATGGTGAGAGCGTCTTGTGGGAAATATTTCGGTTCCATCTCTCATATCATCTCATGGAGATAGGTCATTATTCCAGTTACACTTATATGCTCGACCCTTGAACAAGACGGGGTTAGGGGCACTGAGCCCCCCATAGTCAAAATTGATGTATAACTTTTGACTCCCCCCAAACTTAACCACTAATAGCCTACTGTTGACAGGAAGCTTTACCAATAACATGAATAGTCACATAACACATGTTTTGTACATGTATTATATACTGCATTCTTACAATAAAATAAGAGAAAAGAAAATGTTATTAAGAAAATCATAAGGAAAATACATTTACAGTACTGTATATATATAAAAAAATCTGCGTATAAGTGAACCTGAGCAGTTTGAACAGCTCAAACTTGTGTTGTTCAAGGGCCAACTGTACCTCAATTTTAGTATTTGGGTTGAATTTGGAAAAGGAGAAAAATAATAATCATGCTGGGGCATCTGATCATCAGGTGCTATGTCTGATGTTTTCTGGATATCTGAGTGTATCTGATTTAATTCTCAAGACAGTCCTGAGAGGAAGGTGGTATCCTGATTTTACAGATGGAGACAAGGAGGCAAAGAGAGATTGGGGAAATTGTAACCTTCAGAATGAATTTAAACAAAGTTTTTATGGCACTTTAAAACTCCTTCCACTATAGAAACAGCTTTCAAACTTGAAGGAACATCAGAATCACCTGGAGGGCATTTTATTTTATTTTTTTAAAGATTTATTATTTATTTGAGAGAGAGAGAGAATGAGTGAGGGGGCAAAGGGAGAGGGAGAGAGAATCTCAAGCAGACTCCGAGCGGAGCACGGAGTCTGACACGGAACTCGATCTCAGGACCCTGAGATCATGACTTGAACTGAAGCCAAGAATCAGAGGCTTAACCGCCTGAGACACCCAGGCATCCATGGAAGGCTTTTTATTTTTTTTTTTTATTTATTTATTTATTTTTTTTAATTTTTTTTATTGTTATGTTAATCCCCATACATTACATCATTAGTTTTAGATATAGTGTTCCATGATTCATTGTTTGTGCATAACACCCAGTGCTCCATGCAGAACGTGCCCTCCTCAATACCCATCACCAGGCTAACCCATCCTCCCAACCCCCTCCCCTCTAGAACCCCCAGTTTGTTTTTCAGAGTCCATCGTCTCTCATGGTTCTTCTCCCCCTCCGATTTCCCCCCCTTCATTCTTCCCCTCCTGCTACATTCTTCTTCTTCTTTTTTTCTTTCTTAACATATATTGCATTATTTGTTTCAGAGGTACAGATCTGAGATTCAACAGTCCTGCACAATTCACAGCGCTTACCAGAACACATACCCTCCCCAGTGTCCATCACCCAGTCACCCCATCCCTCCCACCCCACCCCCCACTCCAGCAACCCTCAGTTTGTTTCCTGAGATTAAGAATTCCTCATATCAGTGAGGTCATATGATACATGTCTTTCTCTGTTTGACTTATTTCGCTCAGCATAAGACCCTCCAGTTCCATCCACGTCGTTGCAAATGGCAAGATCTTATTCCTTTTGATGGCTGCATAATATTCCATTGCATATATATACCACATCTTCTTTATCCATTCATCTGTTGATGGACATCTTGGCTCTTTCCACAGTTTGGCTATTGTGGACATTGCTGCTATAAACATCGGGGTGCACGTAGCCTTTCGGGTCCCTACTTTTGTATCTTTGGGGTAAATACCCAGTAGTGCAATTGCTGGATCATATGGTAGCTCTATTTTCAACTTTTTGAGGACATGGAAGGCTTTTTAAATACAGATTGCTGGGCCCTATCTTCAGACTTTCTGATTCAGTGGGCCTGTGGTGAGGCTGAGAATTTGCATTTCTAGCAAGCCCCCTGGTGAGGTTGTTGTAGCTGGTTCTAGGGCTGCACTTGGAGAGCCAATGCCCTATAGCATAGAAGATGTCCTCTAAACCTATTTTAGTCATGCCCTGTTAATAAAAAGTGAGCATTCAGTGCCTGAGCAAAATCTGGAAAAGCTGTGGCCTATTGTGCCTTACACTCTTCAAACGCACTGCCTGTACCCTTGGGGGTAAGGTGGTTTGCCTGGGGGTCCTTAAAACTATAGGGTAAACGATGCATCCTCAAAGAGTGCCAGTTTTCTTTGGTGGTAAGTAGTTTAACATGCCATTTTTATATTAAAACAAACACACAGCTGTGTTATGGAGTAGAATACAAATGCACGTGCATTCCTAAAATAAAGCTCTAGATTTCAAAGAAAGTCTGCCTTTATGGTAGACTGCTTCAGGCTATGCTTCAAGTCTCAAAGGGTGCACATTGGCTCTCCTCTGGCAATGAGCAGATTTAGCTGAGGAAGAAAAAAGGTTATTTTACTTCGATATTAAATACCTTTTTGAGCTGAGAGTTTCTATCTCTGGATTCAGATTCTTGTCTTCTTTCTGACCTTATAGTGAGCATTCCTCAGGGTCTAGCCTTCAGGACCAGGTAAGTTAACCCTTTTCTGAGGACATACAGAAACCCCAGCATTAGAGATGACATTTTTGGGGCTCCTGGGTGGCTCAGTCAGTTAAACATCTGTCTTTGGCCCAGGTCATGATCCTAGGGTCCTGGGATTGAGCCCCACATCAGGCTCCCTGCTCCCTCTCCCTCTGCCCCAATGCTCTTGCTCGTTCTCTCTCTCTCTCTCTCAAATAAATAAAATCTTAAAAAAAAGAGAGAGATGACAATTCTGTTTAACACTGGATGCTATAAACTTCAAATTAAAAAAATAAGGAGATTAATATTTTAAGCCTTATTGTCCTCATGGAAGAAAAGGATCAAAAGTCAGTTTGGGGGGACTTTTTTCCTTCACTGTGGGTCCTACATACATGCGCGCGCGCGCGCGCACACACACACACACACACACACACACACACCAAAAATAGAGCCCTAAGTTTTGGTATATACTAGTTCCTAAGTCGGTGCCTATTGTTTTGGGCTGTAGTGTCCATTTAAAGTGAGTGGTTCTATTCTTCTTATGCCAAGCGTGAGTATGGGACCCTTTCTTTAGGCCCCAATTTGTGGTTTTGCTAATGGCAGTAGCACTCACCTACTTCTAGAAGTTAATATATTACTGCTTTTGAATGGCCTACAAGCTCAGTATGGTTATGCAGTTTTAAATGGCTGAAAAAAAAAATCAAAACAGGAATGATGTTTCATGAAAAATTAAAATTATAAGAAATTAAAATTTCAGTTATAAGAAATGCAGTCTCCATAAATAAAGTTTTATTGGAACATCTCCATGCTCATTCAGTTTCTTCTTGTCTAGAGCAACTTTTGGTGGCTTTCACACTTCAGGGGTAGAGGTGAGTAGTTATGACAGAGACCTTGCAGCCCACAAAGCCTAAGTATAGACGATTTGGCAGATCCCTGATCTAAACCGTGCTGGAGACAGGTGCATTTCTGCCTTAGGGAACTGTGTGTCATAGATCCAAAATCAGACCATTTCCACCACTTCCAGAATAACTTCTCTCATCTATCTGTCTATCCTTACCCCAAGGAAACATTTTGTAGCTAATCATTTGAATGCTTGGCAACTCTTTGCAACAAAAACATGAATGTGTCTTTAAAATAGGGTGTCCAAGTTCAGAACTCAAGGCTTTTAGTGGTGGGGGAGGGAAAAGTACCTCTTACTCATTCCTATACAGATATTTAAAAAAACCCTAAATTATTATGTCAGTAAATTTTCTTGCCCTAATTCTTAGTCTTTGAAAGGAAAAGCTCTGAGAAAGTCTATGTGGGGTTTTCCCTTTATCTCATAGATTCAAGAAAAGTACAGGAGATAAAGAATTTGTGAATCTCTCTAGGTGATGATGTTAGTAGTGGTATCACTTTTTGACAGTTTCTCCAAGGAGAAATAGAATCACTTACTCACACACAAATACGTATCTCTATCCTGCCTTCTCCCCAGAAGGCAGAGCCTGAATCAGGGTTTATATCAGCTAGTTTATTACCGAAGGTGGTCTAGGGAATAGGGACGTGGGAGAGGAAATCAGGAATAAAGGAAAAGCCAAGGTGAGGGTGCATTCTTTCTTTTTTAGTTTCTTCTTCCTTAAAGAAAAGGAAAAGAAAAGCCTTATTGAGATGTAAATCATGTAACATAAAATTCCCCCACTTAAAATGTACAATTAAATCATTTCTAGTATATTAAGAGTTGTGCATCCATCATCACAGTCAGTTGTTAGAATATTCTCATTAACCGAAAAAGAAATCTTATCCCCATTAGTAGTCACTTCCCATTTCCCCTCCAACCCTTTCCCCAATTCTGGTAACCACCAATCTACTTTCTGTCTCTATGGATTTGCCTATTCTGGACATTTCATATAAATGGAATCACATGAGACTGGCTCTTTTTACTTTTCATGTTTTTTTAAAATATCATTTATTTATTTGACACAGAGAGAGAGAGAGCGCGCGCACAAGTAGGGGGAGTGGCAGGCAGAGGGAGAGGGAGAAGCAGGCTACCCACAGAGCAGGGGGAGCCTGAAGGGGGACCCGATCCCAGGACCCTGGGATATGACCTGAGCCAAAGGCAGTCGCTTAACCAACTGAGCCACCCAGGTGCCCTCACTTTCCATGTTTTTAAGGTTTATCCATGTTGTAGCATGTATCAGGACTTCCTATGTTTTTATTGCCCAATAACATTCTCTTGTATGAACAACCATTTTATTTATCCATTCATCAGCTGGTGGACATTTGAGTTGTCTTTTTGGCTATTATAAATGCTAGGAACATTAGTTTACAAGTTTTTGTGTGGACATAGGTTTTCAGTTTTCTTGAGTAAATTCCTAGGAATGAGATTGCTGGATTATATGTAACTTTCTGTTTAATGTTTTGTCTGTTTTCCAAAGCAATTGCAACATTTTATTGCATCTAGCAATGTTGAGGGCTTCAATTTCTCTACATCCTTAATTAACAACACTTGTTATTATCTGTCTCTTTGATTTTAGCCACTGTAGGGGGTATGAAGTGGTATCATACTGTGGTTTTGATTTGCTTTTCCTGATAGCTAATGAAGTTGAACATCTTTTGCATGCTTGTTGGTCATTGGTATTTCTTTGGAAAAACATGTTTATTCAGATCTTTTGCCCATTTTTTAGTTATTTGTCCTCTATTTATTGAATTTTAAGATTGGTTTATATATATCAGATACACATGCTTTATCAGATACATGATTTGCAAAATTTTTTTCTAATTCTGTACATTTTTTTTAACTTTCTTAATGTTGTTTTTTGAAACACAAAAGTTTTAAATTTTGATGGAGGCCAATTTATCTTTTTTTTTTTCTTCTGGTACTTGTGCTCTTGGTGTTAAATACATGAAGGCTTTGTCTATCCCAAAGTCATGAAGATGTACTTCTTTATTTTCTTTTAAGAGTTTTATAGTTTTAGTTCTTATATTTAGGTAGGTCTGTGATCCATTTTGAGGTCATTTTTGTGCATGGTTGATGAAGAAATGGTACACTTGATTTTTCTGCATATGTATATCCTGTTGTTCTAGAACCATTGTTGAGAGACTGTTCTTTCCCCCATTGAACTATCCTGGCACCTTTGTCAAGAATCAATTGACCATATATGTAAAGGTATACTTCTAGATTCTCAGTTCTTTTCCATTGGTCTACATGTATAGCCTTATGCCAGTGCTACACTGTCTTAATTACTGTAGCTTGGTAGTAAGTTTGGAAATCGGGAAGCATGTGAATATTTGTGTCCCCCAAAATTCGTATGTTAAATTCTCATGCTCAATGTGATAGTATTTAGAGGTGAGGCCTTTGGGAGTTGCTGAAGTCAGGAAGGTGAGACCCTCATAAATCTGATTAATGTCCAGTAAAAGAGATTCCAGAGAGCTCCCTCACCCCCTTTCCATCATGTGAGGACACAGCAAGAAAGAAGGCCATCTATGAACCAGGAAGCAAGCTCTCTTCAGGTACCTCAGGATCCTGGACTTGCCAGACTTCAGACCTGTGAGTAATTTTTGTTTTTTATAAGCATCCAGTCTATGGTATTCTGTTATAGCAGCCCGAATGGACTAAGGCAGTGGGAGACTTCCAATGCTATTCATCTTCAAGATTATTTTGGCTATTCTGAGACCCTCGAATTTCTGTATGAATTTTAGGATCAGGTTGTCAGTTTCTTCCACAAAGAAGCCAACTGGGGTTTTGATAGAGATTGTATTGATTCTGTAGATCACTTTAGTGAGTATTGGCATGTTAACAATATTAAGTCCTCTGCTCCATGAACATGGAAGTCCTTCCATTTGTTTAGTTTTTTCTTTAATTTCTTTGAACAATGTTTTATCATTTTCAAAGTATAAATTTTACACTTCTTTTGTCGAAATACTTTATTCCTAAGTATTTTTGATTTTGCAAATGGAATTGTTTTCTTACTTTTACTTTCAGATTTTTCATTGCTAGTATATAGAAATACAACTGTGTTTTTAAAATTTTTACACTGTGCAAACTTGCTGAACTTGTTTATTCTAATAGTTTTTAAGTGGGTTTCTTCGGATATTCTATATATAGGGCCATGCCATCTGAAAAAAGAGATAATTTTACATTTACTTTTTCAATCTGGGTGCCATTTATTTCATTTTCTTGCCAGATTGACCTGCCTAGAATCTCCAGTATAATTTGGAATACAAGGAGGGAGAGTGAAGATCCTTGTCTCATTCCTGATCTTAGGGGCAAAGCTCTAATATTTTCACCATTAAGTTGATGTTAGCTGTGGGTGCTTTTATTTATTTATTTATTTTTTAAAAGATTTTATTTATTTGACAGAGAGAGACACAGCGAGAGAGGAAACACAAGCAGGGGGGCGTGGGAGAGGGAGAAGCAGGCTTCCCACCAAGCAGGGAACCCGACGTGGGGCTCGATCCCAGGACCCTGGGATCATGACCTGAGCCGAAGGCAGACGCTTAACGACTGAGCCACCCAGGCGCCCCTGTGGGTGCTTTTATAGATGCCCTTTATTGGGTTGAAAAAGTTGCTTTCTATTCCTGGTTTGTTAAGTCCTTTAATCACAAAAAAGTCTTAGCTTTTCTCAAATGTGTTTTTTTTCCTGCAACTTTTGAGATGATTGTTGTTTCTCTTGCCATTTTTTTTGTTTTCATGGTGTATTACATTGATCAGTTTTCACATGTTAAACCAACCTTACATTCCTGAGATAAATCCTACTTGGTTGTGGTTTGTAATCCTTTTTATATGTTACTGAATTTAGTGTGAGAGTATTTTGTTCAAGATTTTTGCATTGATATTTATAACAGATATTAGTATGAAATTTTCCTTTCTTGTGATACTTTTATCTGGCTTAGATGTCAGGATAATATCTGGCCTCATAGACTAAATTGGGTAATGTTCTTTCCTCTTCTGTTTTTTTTTTTTTTTTAAAGAGTTTGTGAAGAGTTGGTGTTACTTCTTGTTTAAATGTTTAGTAGAATTTACCAGTGAAATAGTCTGGAAGGATACATTCTTGAGTTGAACAGCAATATAGTCCTGTGGCTGGATTCTGTCCTATCCCTCTGTAAGACAGAGTGCATTCTATTTCTGTTCCACCAAAGGGACAGAAGAGAGGAGCATTTATCTATCCATCAGCTTCCATTCCCCATCAGTCACTAGTTTCCTTGTAAAGTGTTAGCTTCCTTGCACATTTCAGAATTTCCATATATACGTGCTAAGTGCATTCTTATAGATACGCCACACTGCAGAGTCAGAGAAGCAGAAGTGCAGCTGAGGAGAGGCACTATAATGTACAACTGCAGGTAGAAGCTTCTAGGTAGAAACTTTTGGTAGCATCAATGGTTGCAGTAAATGGTTTGAGTGAAGATGTGAATGAGGCTACAAAAACTATTCAATATGGTGCATCCATTGGGGCACTTCAGTCTGCTTGTGCCCTCCATTAGCTTTAATTCCTTACAGAGACTTCAAAGTTTGGTCATCTCCCAAATCTACAAAAGACTTAAACGTAAAGGTTAGTGGAGCAAGCTTCAGCTACTCCCTCTGCATCTCATCTCCTTTCTCCATCTCTCATTGTGTATTTTCCTCACCTTTACTCAGCACTTCAGTATAGACAAGGTGCTGGCCTGGTAGAGTAACTTGGAACTTCATCTTTGAGGATGTGAGTCTTCAGTTGCTGTACCTTTGTTGACCATGGTTTTCTGCAATTTCCCCATTTACAGTTATTTCTAGAAGCACCATGAGATGCCCCAGAGAATCCCATAGGTACCATATGTACTCCTTCCAGCCCTTCATTGTATAGTAGCAACCATACCTCTTCATGGTAACAGGATCAATTACAATTGCCAAGATAGTAATTCCTTTCCTTGCTTGATGTTCTCCTGTCATGAGGAGCCCCAAATGGCAAGGTGGTAGTTGTAAGTTCAGGTTCAGTGGAATCCAATCTAGCAGAGCCTTAAGTTTTAGGAACAAGAAGAACAAATTCCCCAAACTGGGAACTGGACGTGAAGAACATTATCTATCTTACCCCTTATTTTTCTAGCCAGTTGGTTCTGGCTTTTAGAGACATATCAACATGTGCATCAGCCATTGCTTCAGTTCCAAGTCCCAGAGCACAGTGTCCCAAACCCAAAGGATGTTGTGCCTGGGGTGGACCTTATTTGAGACTTCAGTGAGCCATTTCTTCATGCCATTAGGCTGATTGCTTCTGAGTAGTGTGATACATGGTAGGACTATTAGGTCAAGTGATCAAATACCCATAGTTGTACCTTCATAGCCATAAACGGTAGGATATGTTTCTCTAAATCAGGTGTTCTGTAAGTCTTTGCAGGGAGTTGCTGATGGAGGGACTGTAGGCCTGGGAGGCAATCCCATATCTGTAGTAGGTATCATTTCCAGCAAGCAGAACTCCAGGTAGGAGTTGTCTAATAAATCAATCTGCCAGTGAGTGGCTGGCTGTTCTCCTCAGGAGATAATGCCATATTTAGAGTTCAGCATCAGACTCTGCTCTTGGCAGGCTGGGCATTTGGCAGTGACCTTGGTAAGAGTTGGCCCATGTATAACCTTCATTCCTGTCACCATAGCAACTGTGTAAGGGCCCTTTCTGCAACCTCTGGAGGCAGTGGGTACTTTATAGTGGGCTATAATATGAAACACAAATAAGAACATGTTTTGTATCTTCTCTAGTAGGTTTACCCATATGCCTCTTCCTCACATATTTTTTTTTTGTCTCTGACCTTATTCCCTTCAGACAGCTGACCAGTAAGATAAGCCATTCAGCAATGCCCAGAATTTGGGTTATTCTGCATTCCAGGACAGGTCATTTCTTCCTCCATACAAAGTGAATGGCCACATGTTCTATTCTCACCTTTGTCTATTAGAAGGATTTCACTTTACCCCTTTCTTTCTGTTTTTCTTTTTAAGATTTTATTTATTTATTTTGAGAGAGAGAGAAGAGAGAGAGAGTGAGAGTGAGTGAGCATGAGCGGGGGGAGGGACAGAGGCAGAGGGAGAGAGAGAATCTCAAGTACACTCCACACTGAGCCTGGAGCTGGACATGGGGCTCGATCTCACAACCCTGAGATCATGACCTGAGCCAAAATCAAGAGTCAGATGTTTAACTGACTGAGCCACCCAGGCACCTCTCACTTTACCACTTTCAATCAAGGCCACCTATGACTAGGGCTTCTGTGTGGCATCATTCTCAGCTGGTACCAACACGTAGGGTCAGTCCATCAGGGAACCAGGTCCTAGGTGTTTTTCTTCTCTAGTAGTCGATCATAGGATCTGTGTTCCCTGGCAGCTGTAAGATATGAGTTGAGAGAGATGCATCAGTATGACCTAACAGTTCTAGGAGTCTGGGCCACCTTTTTATGTAAGTTATGTATGCCTTCAAGACCTGCTTGTGTCGGGTTCTGGATGTGCCATTTCCATCATATGATGGATTGCTGCTTATAGCCATCCAACATTATGGTTTGATGGATCTGATAATATTGGTTCACAATGGGCAATTCCAGACATATAATTATTTGGTGTCCTCTGGTCAGGCTCTTAAGATTCTTCTAGAGCTCTTTAGCACTCCAAGAACAGTTTTTCAAATGGTAAGTGTTACTCTCCTACAAAAGGCCTGGCCTTATTCTAGAACCTGAGGGATATGCACTTGACTCTTCTCTTCAGGGTTGTCAGGGACAGTAATCTGCATTTTTATTCAATAAGAATACCCCTAGTACTACTAAATCTGTTGGGTCATATGGCCTGAGTTGTAGGACAACTTGCAATGCATCCTGGACCTGCTGCAGAATCTTTTCTTGCTCTGAACGCTATTAAAAACTAGCACCTTTCTGAGTTGCCTGATAGATGGCTCAGAGCAATATTCCCAAGTGTAATATAAGCTGCCTCTAAAGTTCAAATAGATCCACCAAATGCTGTACATCTCTTTTAGAGCCATGGGGTACGAGTTGTGACAACTTATTCTTTACCTAGGAGAGGATATCCTGACATGCCACAGACTACTAGACATCTATCCTGCTCCTAGGAATACCATGGTCTGTTAGCTGTAGTTACAGATCCTTGTGGGTCAGGATACCCTGGTTGCCCCTTTGGCTTTGCTTTTCCTGACAGTAATTTCATCCGTCTTGCCTCTGTCTGTTAAGTAATGCCACATGGCCTCTGCTCTTGTGCAATCCCCTTGTCCTTATTGAAGCCATAAATCCCAGTTCTATGTCAGCATCTCCTACTGTTAGCTCTGTCTTGCAGAGCATAGCATTAGGGAGCTGTTCTTCTCTTTACCAGTGCAACTGCTACTGGACCACCAGCTAACTCTGTCCCTAAACTTTCTGAATTTCTGCTTTAATCTTCTACCAAAACCCCTGTAAGCTATTGGGAACCCAGTGCTGGGGATGGTAGCTGCATCCCACTTCCCCAAAATGCCAGCCTGTGCCTTCCTTGTGCTCAGAAAATACATGGTGCTTTGGGGAAGCTTCTGCTTTCAGAAATCTCCAGAATAGAAGCTAGTCAAACCATCTCCTCTCTGAATTACCCATAATTTCAAGAGGACTCATTTCATATACCTTCTGTCCTTTGCAGCTAAATATAAGAGAGATGGAAGAGACACTAATTTGTTACTGGTTCTTGCTTTCCTTCTTTTTCTGAAATCCTGTCTGTCTTCCTCCCCAGCTCAGAGCTTATTTAGCTCTCATGTCTTTGGGGGGAGGGTGTGTGGAGGTATGGCCATTACTAGTGCTCACTAGTCCTGAGGTTCCTTTTCCTCCTGGGGGTATGAGAAACAGAACTTTGTAGCCCCCATGCAGTCAGGCAGAGCTGTTTGCCTGGTTCTCACCAGTGGTCTGTGGTCAGATATGACATATGTCACATTTGAGCAAAGGCGGTTGTATCAGTCAGCATAGGCTGTCATAATAAAATACCACAGACTGGGTGACTTCAATAATAGATGTGTTTTCTCACCATTGGGATGAAAGGTACTGGCAAGCTTGGTTTCTGGTGAGAGCTCTTTTTCTGGCTTGTGGACTGCAACCTGCTTGCTGTGTCCTCACGTGGCCTTTTCTCTGCATGTGCATGGAAGGAGAGAGAGAGAGAGCATGAGATCTGATGTCTCTTCTTATAAGGGCACCATCTCTATCAGATTAGAATCCTGTCCTTACGACGTCGTTTAATATTGCTTACCTCCACAAAGGTCCAAATAAAAGGTCTCCAAATATAGTCCCATTGAGGGTTAGAGCTTCAACGTGTGAATTTTGGGGACACAGTTCAGCGCATAATAGCCGTGAAAATCTCCTGTGCCATTCCTCATCTTTCTCTTTGCCTGCCTTGGCTACTCTGGAAGCCATGTGTTCCAGATGGTATAGTTACAAGATGGAAGTAAACTGAACCTTGAATCTATACTTAGAAGGGTCCTACTTTGGAGAGCCAATGGAACCACCACGAATTTTGACCAGGAAACAATATGTATTAAGTCATGGAAATATAGGACGGGTTCATTACTGTAGCATGAGGAATATAGCCCATCATATGTATATACTACCTAATTTCTTTTTTTCTCATGACTAGTACAAGGTCCTTCAAATCTAGGAAATTTTATTTACAGTTTTCGGTATAGGAATTGTCATAGGGGAACAAGACACACCATTTGAAATAACTTTAAAAATTAATAGATAATATTTTGTATATTCCCTTCCATCATCAGAAGTTTCCATAAAGATCGTCTTGTTGGATCCACAATATTTCAGCCCAAAGGCAGAGATACTCTAAGTTTGAAAATATTCTTTTCATATAAGTTATTATTTTCCATATCATTTTGTTTACTGGTGAAAAGCCTTTCTGCTATTTGCAATGAGGAGAACAGTCCCTCTCCTGGAGTGAATTATCAGTTTAAAAATACACCTTTATTTTTAACTTAAAGTTAATGTGATGTTCAGATTCATCAAACAGTTGTATCTTTAATTTCCCAAAACGTGACATTTTCCAGGCTCTCTCTTGCTTTGGCTCTCAGGTAGCTTTATTTATGTTCTACTCTTAAGGTACACAGAGCTTTCTCACGAAATGAATCGTGTTGAACAAATAACAAAAAAGTTCCTACCCTAAGGAGCTTGGAGTCTGCAGGTAGGTCCTCTAATCTAGGATGCAGAATAAAGAACAAGCACTGTGTGTGGGTTAAGGTTGTTGTTTCCAGAAAGATCAGCAGTGAAGGTGTGTTTTTAGCCTAGTGACACACAGTTGATGCAATGGTACAATGATTTATCAGGTAAAATGAGACATTTAACAATAAAACAGGCCATTCGGAAGCCACCAGTGAGTCATTACAGTAGGGATTTCTGTTTTAAGGATGGCCTCCACCTTGTAGCAGGGAGCGACAACGAAATGGCTTACCCTTCAGGAGCTCTCAGCATGGCTGAGCTATTTGTTACTGCTTTTACGTGGTACCTGAAGGGAACACAAGAGGACAGAGAGACAAATGTAGTCAGCTTTCCATCACCACTAGTGACAATACCATCTCCAATTACAGCCTCCAAGAGATCTCTGAAATTGTATTTCTGAAATGGCCATTTATTAAAAGCTTAAGGCTCTTCTGATAAATACACTGGGAAGTTCTGTCATACTCCTCACAGGGCCAAAGGAGACTGTGTTCGTGCTCAGTGCGAGAGCAGGGGTGGTGTGGGCCGACTGGGGAGACGAGGTGCAGCGGAAGGCTGTGATTCAGCTTTGTGAGTAATGAAGTGACAGGCTAGAAGGCAACTTCATTTTCTGTGGTGCAGTGGATCCATCCATCTGCAGGAAGGGAAAGTACATTGAGAAGGCAGGAGGCATATAAAGGGAAAGGAAGTGGCATGTGCTAGTTAAGTGGGTGGTCTTGGAAGTTAGAGAAATTTCACTTTGAATCCTGGACTGAGAGATTTGATACAGGTCACTTAACTTCTCAGACCCTCAATTTCCCCATCAGTAAAATGGGGATAAGAATTGTGCCTTACATAAAAACCCCTGTCCCTATTGAATAAAATAACTTGGGTAAAGTACTGAGCATAATACCTGACAAAAATCACAATAACAACAACCATTCACTTCTGTGTATTAAAATATAAAATCTCCTACTTAGAGCCTAATAAATCCCCGCAAGGTAGCACACTCACCTTTGTAGGAGGGAAAACCAAGGGAAAGTGAAGTTCACTGACTTGCCCAGGGTTACACAGGAAGTGAGTGGGGTAGCCAGTGCTTTTAGCTACAAAACTGGCCCTCCGTGCACTATGCGACACTGCGGATGGGTGGAATAAACATTCAGGACAGCCAAGCAGAGACCATTAGCTCAAGAGGGATATTGAAGTAAATATTTTCCTTTTAATCCATGTGGCACAACTTTAGTGTCTTGGCTGCTTGAAACGATGACAGTCTAGGAGAATGGGTTGGAGGGAATAATCCACAGTGGGTGTTCCAATATGTAAGTGAAGATGGTAAAAATACTTATACCATCTTCCTCAAGTATGCTGAGAAGATCAGTAGAGACAATACATACACACATTATAACATACTAGGCATTATTATATGGCTAATGATCATTATTTTGTTATAGGCTTTATAGTTTCAACCTGTTTTTTTTCCAGAATCAGATGCTCTAAGCTCCCTTAGTTTCCTTCCTTAGTCCCTGGGGCCTGTTTTGTTACTTCAGGGAACTGGAGTGAGTGTTTTATAGAGGATTTCTTCTAAGTGCTAATAGGCCAAGGTGGTCATATACTTATGTTGGTTGTGATGCTGCTTCAGAGTGTGGAAGGTGGCTGGGGCAGGAGCTGGCTGGTGGACATGATTTCCAGTCATGGCTCCACTATTTGTTATCTGTGTTCACATTCATCAATAATTTATTCATCAGATCCTGGATCCAGATTTAACTAAGACTGGGTCTTTGCACCAAAGCCAATAGCCTGGTAAAGAAGACAAACTCAGAAGCAAATGACACAATCTTTCTAAGCATAGGCATGGGAGAGTATGTGGTCATTACAGTTTAAAAGAATGAGGTGAATTACCTGTCTGGGAAACAATAAAAGGATTTTAATGGCACCATTCACTTTCATACCCATTTTGAAGTGCCTGCTATATATTAGGACCTGTGCAATAGACTGAAGGTATGGGTGGTGGAAAAAACGTAAAAACCCCCACAAAGTTATGCTTATCCTGGAGAACTTCACAGAAGAGAATCAGGTATATAAAAAGGTGAATTGCCATAGAGTGGGTTGGACGCAGTAATAGAACCTCGGACATTAGTATCATTGGTAAGACCATTGTATTAGTGGGGTTCTTGGTGAGAAGGAATAAAAATTATCTGTGGGTATTTTAAGCAGAAAAAAGGCTATATTGGTAGCTCACTGGATTGCCTAGAAGGATGGAAAACCCGGTGGGCAAAAAGGCAGAAGTAAATGGAATCTGGATAACCCAACCAAGCCTTTGCACCAAATCAGTCCCCTGCAGACACTTTGGCTGTCACCACCGAGTGTCAGTGCACCATCCTGAACTGTCACCGCCATTGGTGCTGGATGCTGCTGGTGATCCACTCTAGACTCAATGCCCTGGGCGTGTGTGTGCATGTTTGATACAATGTAGGTCTCCTGCTTTCTCCACAATGGCAAAGGGAGCTGGGAAAGTGAGTCTTTGCCAGCTTCTGTAGTTGGAGCAGTTTCTCTTTCGCACTAGGTCTCATAAAGTGAGAAATTCTACAAAGGTAGGAGGGGGGCAGAAACTGGCCAGCCAGATACATGTTGCAAATCATGGAAGGTCATGTTTTCATCCTTGTTGACTATCTTGTGCCTATTGGTAAAAAGCAAGTTGATTTATTATCATTTCACGTTTATGGAAGAATATGTATAAAGCTACCATTACATGCCATAGTAATTGACCAAAAGAAAATCCCATGTATCTATAGGTCCATAAGCTGTGTGTTTCTTCCTTATTTCCTTCCAAGCCAGGCATAAGATACTTGCATAAGCTCCCCAACCGAAAACATGGCTCTGTACCACACAGCTAATAAGCAGGCCTAGGGTTCTTTTGTTCCTTTTTTTTTTTTTTTGTGGAATAATTACTTTACCTATTTCTTTCTTACCAATTCAGCCAACATATTTTATCTCAAGGAAATTACATTTGTTCACGTGGGTGTGTGAATAAGCAGAATGACAAGAGTTTGTTTCTGCTAGAATTAGATGGATATTGCAATTACTTGGGGAAAGAACGTTTCCTTAAATTCAGCTATGAATCCTCTACAGATCAAAACAAAGATCACTTGAAAGATGGTTCTCTTGCATTAATACATATTGTATTTTGTGAGCATCTAACAACCTCTTATTACGTGGTAAAATACTCTTTCTGGCACTGAGGGAAACAAACATATTTTGAACTTCACCAAGACAGGGAGAACAGATAAGCTGAATTTTTTGGTCAAACAAAAGGAGATTATGAGCTTTTCAACTATGTGTGATAAAGACTGAAAAGGAAGTGGATGTTTTTGTAGCTCAAAAGAGTATTAAACATAGCGCCTCCATTTAAGATTATAAGGAGTTTCCTTTCCTGAGCTCTTGTAGGTGCATTTTTTTGCAGGGGGGTCTGTTAACATTTTATGATCTACTCAGCCCCAGGTTTTTTTAATCTCGTTTTTAGTTTATTTGTTTACCTAATGGTTGGTAATCTTCTCGAGGACAAAGACCATTCTTCCTATTTAGAATGCTTAGCTCTTACTATGGCTCTTCTGGCATCTAGTTAAGTCAGAAATCAGAACCCCAGAAGGGCTGAATGATTTGAACAGAGACAGCTTAATAGTATTGTGGAATTTAAGTAGATATTTATTTTTTATGCGGAGTAAATATGTCTGTCAAATAGTAGGTTTTGAGTATGTATTGTAAGCCTGGTAGCATGTTAGGTATGGTGCTAGATACTACATGTAACAGCCGTGAATCTTCTCTCTTGGAAATTAGAATCCAGAAGAATGTGCTTTCAGGGACAGACAATGTAAAATTATACATGGTTCAAGGGGCAGAGAAGAAGTTCCATAATGCATTTCTGGCCAGATGATTGTGAATAATCTAACTGAGGAAAGGTATTAATGTGTTTTAATGGAGATGCTGTTGATATACTTATATTTAAAAATATTTCTACAGTTTTTATTTAAAATCTTACCTGGTTAGCAGGTAGGGAAGGCAACTTCACACTCCTTCCCTCAACATATATCTGTATATGAAAACTGACATATATTAAATTAGGGATATGGAGGAAAACCACAAATTACAGTATGCTCGAACAAAGAGGAATAAAACAAAAAGGTTAAAATGTCTCAAATGGAGAGAATAAATATTAGGAGTTTTCTTAAGGAATAATCAGGGGCCACTGGAAACAACAGCCAAAGATATAATTATAGGAAACATTCTGGATTGGAAAAGAAAATGGTCCTGAAAATGTACATGGAAAAGACTTTCTGGGGGCTTCTAAACATATTGTATCTTTATTTTATTTGAGATTTTAGTTGTTGATTAGAGCATGAGCAGAGGGAGGGAGAGGGAGAGGATCTCAAGCAGACTCCCTGCTGAGCACTGGCCTGAGGCAGGGCTGGATTCCACAACCCTGAGATCATGACCTGAGCTGAAACCAAGAGTCAGATACTCAACTGATTGAGCCACCCAGGCGCCCCTAAACACCCTGTATCTCAGCAATATTTTTAAAAAGAAGAAAAATCCTCTAAAAATATATATATATGGTAAAAAAAAAATTCCCAATGTATCTATGAAAGAAAAGAAATCGAGTGTCATCAGACTTTAATAGGATGTTCCTAAAACTAATGACACAGTATTTACCAATGTCGAAGTCAAAGAATTATAATCCAGGAATTTTGTGAAGCCAGTTTATTTTTCATAATGAAATTAATAGAAACTCTATATTATTTCATGAGTAAGAATTCAGAAATTTGCCACCCACATACAAACCTGTTTGGGGAAAAAACATTAAAAAACATGTTCTTCTTAACTGAAGGACAAATCAAAATTAAATCCTACAATATAGTATTTGAAAAGTGCTATTCTTGCTAGGACAATTCTATTTTAACGTATAATTTGAAATAAGGAAAATGATTAATATAAATATTTTTACTACAGCATTATTTATAATAGTACAACTTGGCAAAAAGTTAAATGTTCAACATTAGGAGAATGTCCCATATGGTAGAATGTAACGTCTTTTAAGTTATCAAATAATTTCTATTAACATAAGAAAATCATATGATACAGTTTTAAGTTGAAAAAATATGTGTGTGTATATGTACATATGGATGTGTGTGCATATAGAAATATATATTTTTTGCTTTCTTATATAATTTTCCTTTAGGAATTTCTACAAAGAGTATAAATCATCTTTTAAAATTAGAAATAAATGCAAAAATATAAAAATATAACTTTTTAAAAGAAAAATACTCAAAGTTTTGAAAAAATAGAGGCATATGTAAGAATTTTGTCAAGAATTTAAAATTCTGTAAAGATTTCAGTCTTGGAAAAAGATTTTCCCCTGGCCTCCCCTTCCCCCCTTCCCAAACATAATGTAGCTATATTCACATCAAAAGAAGGCAAAATTGGTATTCTGGGCAACACAGTATAATGCTAACAAATGGCATGAATAAGACAGAACTTTTTATTTATTTTGTGGGGGAGTAAAAAATAAAATAAACTTAACTTTTTTTCTTTTTTTAAAGATTTTATTTATTTATTTAATTGACAGAGAGAGAGAGAGAGACAGCGAGAGTGGGAACACAAGCAGGGGGAGTGGGAGAGGGAGAAGTAGGCTTCCCGCAGAGCAGGGAGCCCGATGTGGGGCTTGATCCCAGGACCCTGGGATCATGACCTGAGCCGAAGGCAGACGCTTAATGACTGAGCCACCCAGGCGCCCTTAAACTTAATTTTTTTAAAAAGAATCAACATACAAGGTTTTTTTTTTTTTTTTTCATTTGTTCCCTTTTTTAGAACCTTTTTAAAATTTTATATTTGACTTTTTTGGCAATGTAGAATAGAATAAATGGTAATAAGAATATACTAAAATTGTTATTATATATAAGTATAAATAATGTAGATATATAAAAATAGTATATATTTATAATATATTCTAGAGTGTTATTCCAGAAAAAGAAAGATGACATTAAGAAGATACCCAGATACTTCAAATGATTTCTTATATCAAGTCCAGATTAATTGTTCTCTGGTGAAAGGGACAAACTTGAAGAGCAGATGAGAGGAAGTAAGCAGGATCCTTGAGGAAAATATATACTATGTAATTTACAAAAAAAGGAAAGAGAAATGGGTTATGGATGTGACAGACTGGTAAATTTGACACCAATTTTTGGGTAAAACAGGCAAATCAACAACAAATGATTGGTGAATTCATAGAAAAGGGGCAGCAACCGCTAGATTTCAGATCGTGTTTTTCTTTTTTTATTTATTTTTATTTTTTTATTATGTTGTGTTAGTCACCCTACAGTATACGTTAGTTTTTGATGTAGTGTTCCATAATTCATTGTTTGTGTATAACAGCCAGTGCTCCATGCATTACGTGCCCTCCTTAATATCCATCACTGGGCTAACCCATCCCCCCACCTCCCTCCCCTCTAAAACCCTCAGTTTGTTTCCTGGAGTCCATAGTCTCTCATGGTTCCTCTCTCCCTCCGATATCCCCCCTTCATTTTTCCCTTCCTTCTCCTAATGTCCTCCATGCTATTCTTTATGTTCCACAAATAAGTGAAACCATATGATAATTGACTTTCTCTACTTGATTTATTTGACTTAGCATAATCTCCTCCAGTTCCATCCATGTTGATGCAAAAGTTGGGTATTCATCCTTTCTGATGGCTGAGTAACATTCCACTGTATATATGGACCACATCCTCTTTATCCATTCATCTGTTGAAGGGCATCTTGGCTCTTTCCACAGTTTGGCTATTGTGGACTTTGCTGCTATGAACGTTGGGGTGCATGTGGCCCTTCTTTTCCCTACATCTGTATCTTTGGGGTAAATGCCCAGTAGTGCAATTGCTGGGTCATAGGGTAGCTCTATTTTTAACTTTTTGAGGCACCTCCACACTGTTTTCTGTGTTTCAAAAGGACAGGCACACAAGTTACCCTTGGCTTGTTTTTTAATACATTAATTACTCGACTTATAAAATTGAGTGATATTTTAAAAATATCCAGGTCTTCATTAGTTCGAGCAAGACATTTGACAGTTTTACTGATTTCCTGTTGACAAATTGGAAAGCCGTCAATAAAGAACATGGTCATCAGATTTTACTCTGAGATGGGCGGCGTAGGAACACCCAGCCTCACTGTTCTGCCTTTGTATCTGTCCCTTTCAAAAAGGGTCAACAACTTGGATGTGGACTGAAAAGCTATACAAATACCTGAAACCTGAAGATCACATAATAAATTTGGAGTTCAGGATGTTGTAGGCCAGTTGGAACAAATAGCCAAAACCAACCCAACCTCATTGAACATGATTAAATCCAAATTCAATTGTTTAGGTTAGAAAACAAAGAACAGAGAGGGAGACCTATCTGGACTGTTGTTAAAATAAACACATGCAGGTTTTTATACAAACCAAATCTCCTACAAGGGAACAGAATGATGTAGCTATTAAACACTGTAATTTCTTTTTGAATTGTATTAGAAGCAGGTTAATATCAGGTCCAAGGAAGCTGATGGACCTGTCCCAAATTGTGCTTTTCAGTTCCCATCAGGTTGTGGCTATCTATTAGGTGCTTCACTGATAAGCCAAGAGGAGAGTGATCAGAGAATTTCCATGAAATTAAAACATGATTTTTAATATCCATGAAGCAAAAAAAATACAATAGCTCTCTGATGGTACTGTGGATATTTGGCTTATGGGAGAAAGATTTTTGGGCTGCCCTGTTAACAATCTTTATTTAAAGGGCTTTTATATAGAAGAGAAAATAGATTAATTTTGCATTGTTCTAGCAGGTGGTAGAAATAGTTATAAGGATGTGGAATGCAATTCCGCATGAAGAACTTTTCAAACTATTAGAACCGTGTGAAGTTGGAGTGGAAAACCTTAGGAGGCAATGAGCTCTTGTAATGGTTAGTGTTCAGATGTGTAACTGATAGCTCTCCAGGTAAGGATTTTTACATGGGGTGGAAGTTGAATTAAATGGTAGTCTAAAGACTTCAACTCTTAAGGTGATCTGAGTTTGTAGATTCTGCTTTGAACTCCAAAAACTAAATTTTAGTATCTTGAAAAATCACGCTTATATTGTAAGATGCCTTGGCAAAGATAGTAAACAGAAGCTATGGGGAGGAGAAGAAATGCATTTAGCTTAATGTTCTTTGATAAAGGTCTTAGCTGAGAGGGACATTATCTGTGATGTATACAGTTGACCCTTGAACAACATGGGGTTGAACTGCACGGGGCCACTTATATGTGACTTTTTAAAATCAATACAGTACGCTACTGTATATGTATTTTTTCTTCCTTGTGATTTTCTTAATATTTTTCTCTAGCTTTGTTGTAGGAATAAAGTATATAATACATATAACATACAAAATGTGTTAATCAACTGTATGTTATTGCTAAGGCTTCTGGTCCACAATTGGCTATTAATAATTAAGTTTTTGGGAAGTTAGAAGTTACACATTATAATTTCAACTCCGTGAGAGTCGGTGCCCCAAGCCCCCCAGATGGTTCAAAGGTCAACTGTATAGGTGTCAGGGCCTATCTCTACTTATGATTGTTGCTTTGTTCTGTCATCCTTCAAATATTTTAATTTTTAACTCCCCTCAGACTTAGCTTTAGCAATGAATAAAAACTTTTTAAGTCATTACATTTTAGTATGCTTTTAAATAACTAGAACGAATTTTGTATCTGAATTAAATTCTAATTCTAGGTGGCACATGATTGTGTTCATGTAAACTTTCACAGCCGAGGCACGTGGGTAATGTTGTTTGGCAAGTTTACACTCTGCATTAGCACTATAATTATGTCCATGTTTATCGAATACTTACCCTTTGTGAGGTGTACTTATAGCATTAATGTGCTTTATCTCATTGAATTCTCGGCAAAATTCTGATAGATAGCATTCCCATGTGATTGGTGAGGGGAGTGAGGTGTAGAGAGTTTCAGTTATTTGTCATGGTGATTCAAGCACCGATGTTTACCACTGCACCTCATATCACTATAGTGTAGTGAGATTTATTCTGAATCCTCAAGAATCCATAGTTCATTCCACTCTTCCTCTCCAACCACCCAGGAGCAGACACTTCAGGAATTTCCTTTTATAACTTGCTTTTTTTTTTTTTTTAAACCAGCTACACAGGAAATGAAAATCAGGCTTTGTTTTTTTGCTAATTTCTTCTACTCAGCTTATTTACAAGTTAACTTTATAAACTTTCAGGACTGCTTCCAAAAGCTAAATTTTTAAAATTATGTACTCAGGCGAGTCTCAATTTGTCATGTTCCCAACCATCATCCTTCCAGTATCCCTAAAACATCTGTAGGTCTCACCTAAGACAATCAACTGGGACCACTCTTTGGAGTCCACAATGGGTAGAGTCCTGACCTGTTCCCTTGGAGAGTAACCAGAGAAAGAGAAGATCTGCAGCCTCGTGAAACACAAAGTTAGATAACACATTCAGAGGGAAATACATGGAGCAGGATGAATTAATCTGTGTGGGGTCACCTAGCTAATCTGTTGTATTTCTACGGAAGGTTGACTACCGTGGCTGAGCGTATCATTAAAAGTTTTTCAATGCAAATATTGTAAAAGCCACTCTGCAGTCAGCCAATTTCCTACCATTTTATTCGTTCCAGCCAGGCAGGATTAGTCATTGATTTCAGCCACAAGGAACTCATACAGTATTGTCACCTGCCGTTGATCGCCTCTCTTGTTCACAGGCTACAGGAGGCAGCAAGGTTGCTTAGTGGGATATATTAATTCAAGCAAGGATCTAAACACACAGCCAGGCTTATTGAGATAAGGCTGTGACATATCTGTAACAATTTTCTTTGCTCTTCTTGTTTCTATGAGTGAATTTGCTTTCCTCATGGAAAAAACCTTTGAGAGCCACTCTCATTGGATACTCTATTGCAAAGGGAATAGAGATGGTATCTAAACTATTCATTCTTTATTAGTTTGGGGGCTGTAGGAAAAGTACTTTGGACAGTGAAAACCTCTTTTTTTTTTCTCTCTCTCTCTTTCTGTCTCTTCCTGGTTTTCTGTCTCTCTCTCTCTGTGTCTCCTTCCCTCCTTCCTGCCTCCCTTAGGTATATGTTCACTCTTAAGGCCATTCCTCAGTTAAAATAGTTTGCTGCAAGTAACTAGCTACTAAAATCACAGAATGGGAAAAGTCTTGTTGGTGTTATAATTCTTCAGGGAGATCGATCGTAAAGAAAATATTTTGGTGCATGGGTGCTCCAAATTTCCATTGAAAAGTCTCTAGCTAAAAGTCTCATGCTTATTCAGAGACATGATTATCTGATTGGATACAGGGCTTGGCAGAAATCACTTTTCAGCTCAGACATGGGATGGCGACAGAGTCTCATTACGTTAATTTTATTTACAGGGCAGCCCGGTTTCCTGTGCTGTGAGCTGGGTGCTTATTCAGCTGCCTTGGCTTAGGTGGGTTTGCTGCATGGCGTATTTTTGTTTCCGAACCATTTTGGCCCTGGAAAGATGTCTGGCCTCGTTTCACTTTCATAACTCTGATGAAAGCCACAGAAGTTTCCAGAGAGCCAGAGTAAGCGACTTGTGGGGCCCTTCCTTGAGCCATGTGCATGGCTACTGAAGGGTGGGTTCTAATCAAAAGACCCCCATCTCCTAAGGCTTTTAGCTTTGCAGAGGAAAGGAGTGTTGGTCACTGAGTGTGGCATGGACCTCCCTGGGCCACAGCTCTGAGGCAGGACTTAGAGCCACTAGGTCCTAGATTTGCTACTTTCCTTCTTGGTATGCATAGATGTAGGCTCTTCTACCCCCATTTGCTCTCCCCCAGGATGCTCTTTGTTAGTACTTATTACAAAGGATGTAGAAAGACTGGAAGAGTCTAGATTTAACTTTGAGGCAGCTACTATTGTTTTTGTTCCATTTGTTCATTCATGTACTAATGTTCCTATGTGTCACAGGGTACCTACACCTGTTTTCTTTCATGTGAGCATCACAATATATGGATGAAGGAGGTGGAGACAGTGATGATATGCCCATTTCATAAAGAAAGACCAAGTGCTTTATTCTGGTCACACAGCTGGAATTTAAACCTACATCTCTTAAGTAATCAGTGAATTTTTTTTTCCTCACTCAGGAATGGTCCTAATTAAAATTAATATGTTAATTATTATATTAATCTTCAGAAATTGTTATATTTGTCATAACATTGTATTATATTTGGAAAACAATTATAGATTAGACTGTACTCAGATTACAAAAGATGGTGACGGTTGCTGAGAAATCAAATCATAACTAAATTTAAATTTATATTCAACAAAAATTAAACATCCTTTCAAGTATTTGAGCAGACAAAATCGTATTTTACATTGGGTGTGGATGCAATGAATGTGCTATAAAGGAAAGGGACGGAGGTCTCTTGACATGGGAGTGCTGGGCTAACAAAGGTCTCCAGACAGTCTTCTTTCTATGATGCAGGGCTAGCTAGTCCCAAAAGCTGATACACTTATACTTTAAGACTATGAAAAAGCACTTATTTATGCATACATATATACATATATAGGATTTGAACCACTACTGGACCCCATTGCAAACTAACTCTGACAAATAGTTCCTGTTGACCAAGCCCATGTTATCTATGGGTACAATACTAAGTGTTTTGCTTATGTTATTTTGTGATTTACTCTTCACTACCAGGCATCAGGTTAGGTACCATTAGTCTGATGAAGACTTGGAGGCCCAGAGAGTAAAGCATTTGCTTAGTAACTAAGAAACAGGGGTTGGAATGCAGGCATAACTCGAAAGCTCAAGTTAGCATCCAGATCTCCGGAAGTCACTGCCCAAGGCATGGAGCAAAATCTCTTGCTGCTATAAGCTGTCTCCCTTTGTCTTCTTAGCCCAGAGCTTCTTAGGACTGTAATAACTGGGCAGTAAGGGAGACCAGAAACTCCTACTCTCACTACCTGCTCCCTCCCCACGAGAGTGGCAAAATGCAAGTTCCAACTGGACTTGAAATGTCAGGCATTTATGTTTGTTTTAGTGCAGGTTTGCTGAAATAGGAACTTGCCACAATTATCTCTCTGTTTCATACCCGAAGAAAGAAAAAGAAAATAGGGAAAAAAAAGAGAAAGAAAAGCAAGCATTTGCTTTAGTGGGTAGACATATAAAGGCTAAGATGTTTCTCTTATCCTGAAAGATCTGGGTAATTGCCTCAATTTTCCTCTTCTCATTTCATGTGCAGACTTGGCCTCATTTTTTGAGAGCTTTTTCTGCCAATAAGGTTCCAATATATTTGAAGTTTTCAATTGTCTCAAGTAGAATGTAATAAGATCTTTATCTTTGGAGCCTCTTGTAAATGTATTCTAAAAGCATCATTAAAATATGCATACTTAACTTGGCAGTGTTAGCAAATATTCACATCCCTTCAATGGCACCAGCTTGGTGGAATGATAGAAACTGGGCAGCAAGTGAGGACTACAGTAAACCATTAACACTAAACATCAAGCATAAATGCCATTCTTCTGCCTCTCTCCCACTTCTTAAAAAAAAAAAAATTACGCTAGATTTTGAACTGAACCCTTCTCAATTGTTATTTAAAAAATATAATTATCTTGAGTTTTCTTAGATACTGGAAATTAAGCTTCCATTTTTCTAGATTTTTAAGGTAGACAAATTAAAACAGGATATTTTCGAATCTATTTCTTCAGCAGCTGAGATTGTTTTCTGTAACATTTTGTTCAAAAACAATTTCCATAGTAGAATCATCAACCAGAAAATCAGGACTGATACAGAGAAAGCTACAGCCAGATGGGGACCACAGTTGGGTGGCAAAGTGTTTGGAATATAAAGAAGAAATAGTCTGTAAATTTCATAATGGGGAAATTAGATTAGCAGTACAAATTTATGATCTCAACTCTGTGATTGAGCCAGAGGCAACCACTGGCGCTTGAGTCTCTGTACATCTTCCTTGTTCTACTAGATTTTCTGACTTCGGGGAACCCAGCTGGTGGACGGGAAAAGTGATAGTAATAGTCATGGTTCAAATCTGCAACTAAGTTCACCTAACTTCTCATTATTACCTTAATTTACTTCGGATTGAATCTGTACAAATTTGCTTTTATGTGGAGATTATCTTGACATCTAGAAAATAATGTAAGCTATGTTACTACATATTCTTATATGCGTACTATATTGAAATATTTCCTCTACATTCAGTGCTCATAGATTTTAGCAGATAGAGCTCCAATATACAGCCAAGAAAAGAAGCCTTTTCTTATGGGTTAGGAGTAATTGATGGACTTTTGGAAAATTAGCAAAAAGTACTACTGTGTCTTTTTCTTTTTATTGTTCAAAATGTCATAAACAAGAAAAGGATATGTGATGCAGAAAGAGCAGAAGAGTGGGTTCTGCCTTCCCAGGTAGTAACTGGTATTCAGGGAGGCCTGAAGCTCAGTGAGAAGATGATAGTAAAATAACCACTTCCTACAACCCAAACGCAAAATTGAAGCCTGACCCAGGAGAGCAGGTGAAGAAATGGCGGGTCTGCCTTACCCTTTCATTTTTTTGGCATTAGTTGTTCGTTCAGTCAGTCAGTCAGTCAGTCATTCAGTCGTCTGACAATTGAGTGCCTATTTTCTGTCAGGAATAGTGCTAATTGCTGGGGATAAAACAATAAATAAGTTTGAAATCATTCTATTCTCCATGGGATTAAGTGGAGGTTATGGATAAGTGACCGTGCCAAGCCCGTGATGAAATCCTGTAGAGTGATGAGGGTGCATTTAGCAGAACATCTAACCCAGACTGTGGAGTGGGAGAGGCAGGGAGTCATGAGGCTTCCCTAAGCAAGTGAAGTTTGTCCTGAAACCTGAAGAATTGATCAGGCAAAGGAAGATACGCTTAATAAGGTGGGATATCATCTCTCCTCAAACTTTTATCTAAAATATGAGATTCAGGGAATTAGAAGAATGCTGGAATCATCTGTGAGGGTCACCTTATCTCTACCAGGAGATAAACTGCCGCCTCAGGGCATTTGCTTTCATGTTTTTGTGTTTTGAGACCTCTCAGTTGAATTCACATAATGTGACTGGTAAATTTAGAGCTACTTTAATTGTAGCTATTTCTACTTGGGGATATTCAACAAATCCATTTGTCTGAATTGACTCATTAAGAATTGAACTGACAATCATGTGGACAAGGGCTGATGAAACCTTGATCTTTGGTCTTGTGTTTGGGATGGTAAGAATTTATTCATTCTAGTCTTTGTGATCATCTTAAAGTCACTGAAAAATCAGGTCATCTAATGGAATCCCCAGAGAAGAATTTTACCTGTCATTGGTTGACACATTTAAAATATATTTAAAAGTGTTTAGGCTCAGTTGGGTTGGGAAGTTTAGATGGAAACATAAATTCTGAAAATGTCTACTATTTCCTATCCTTTGCCTGTATTTGAAATAACTCAAAAAAATATAACTCAATAGAAAAATATTGCGTAGTAGTAAAGAAATCAGCATGAAAAAGAAGATCGTCCTATGTTTTTGAATTTGTAATTCTGTATCACCTACAAAATTGCGTGAATTGCTATTTTACATTTGTATTCACTTGTTCAGCTTTCCATGATTCCATTTCAGGGGTATATTCAATAAGTTTCAATCTTCTGCCCAAGCAAGCTGAATGACTCACAGAACTTTAGGTGTTGAATATCACATCAGCTTTTAAGCCACACAAAAAGATAAATAAGTACTTACTGGAATTATTTAATGTGAAAAAAATTAATAGATCCATAGCAACATCCTAGAACTATTGCTAAATATGTTGTAAATAGTGGCAAATTTTAAAACTACAGCTAAACTTTAACCTGCTATTTTAATAAGAGTTCATTAAAATGCTACCACATAGTCTCATGGAAAATATATTTGCTTGGGTTCAATTTAATAAACATGTATTAACCTCCCACTATGAGGAAAGCAGTTTACTTTTCAATGTAACTGTTCCATACTTCTGGATCCACTCTTTAAATATCCAGGTATAAGCACCTCTTCATTCAATTGTAGAATTTTAATTCCTCTATCAGAAATTTTATTTTTTTAACATTTCCCCCAGTTTTATTATATTCTGTCAAAAGAACACAAAGTCATCATGGCAAATTAGGAAAATCAATGATCTGTATTCCCCCAAATCTAGAACCATTGTTACATTTTGCTCTCCTCTCTTTTAACCCATATATTTTTTCTATCTCTAAATTGGGATATTAATATATTTATTATATCTGTTATTTACTAATCAGCTTTTTCCAGATAAGTAAGTAATCTCCACACCATGAACATTTCCCATTTCTTACATTTTTTTTTCAGAAATATGATTTTCAATAGCTGATTAGTGTTCTGTGAAATGAATGAAGTTATTTAGGTAATCCCATATTGTCGGACATTGTGTTAATTAGGGTAGAGACTAAGCAGCTGGAACAAAGAGACCTTTAGTCATTCAAATACAACAGAAGTTTATTTCTCTCTCTTGATAGAGCACAGAGATAAGCAGGTGGCCTGGCTGTGATGAGTAGCTTTGCTCTGTGAGGTCCCCTAGAAATCCAGATTTCTTCTGTGTTATTTCTCTTCCATCTTCCAAGGGTTTTGCCCTTTTTTTGTAGTTGGAATTATTTCATGAGCACCATGTCCTTGCTCTTTATGTGAAGGTCAAGTTACTTCCTTATAAAAATGTCATCTTATAAAACCTGGGGAGGAGAGTGGTGGTGTTATTACAAAATAAAGAAGGGGAGAATAGAATGTAGGGAGCAATTAATTATATCTGCTATAGGCATCTAGATTTTTCTATTGTAAATATTATATAGAACTATCTTGTGTATCAGTATTAATGTGTACATTTGATAACTGATTTGAAGTAAATATGGAATAATAGGTAACATTATAGTATGCTTTTGCAGCTTTTGATCTATGCTTTCTGATTGCCTTTTGGGAAGATTCTACTTCGATATTATCTTTTATTTTAGGTTTTGGCAATTCTTTAGCTTAAAATGGCATTTCAGGGGTGCCTGGGTGGCTCAGTCAGTTAAGCATCTGCCTTCAGATCAGGTCATGATCCCAGGGTCCTGGGATCCAGCCCCAGGTTGGGCTCTCTGTTCAGCGGGGGAGTCTGCCTCTCTGGCTCCCTCTGCCTGCCACTCTACCTGCTTGTGCTCTTTCTCTCTCTGTCAAATAAATAAATAAAATCTTAAAAAAATATATGGCATTTTGGGGGTGCCTGGGTAGCTCAGTGGGTTAAACTTCTGCCTTAGACTCAGGTCATGATCCCAGGGTCCTGGGATAGAGCCCTGCATTGGGTTCCTTGCTCAGTGGGGAGCCTGCTTATCCCTCAGCCTCTCCCCCTGCTCATGCTCTCTCTCTTGCTCTCTCTCTCTTGCTCACTTTCTCTCTCAAATAGATAAATAAAATCTTTAAAAAATGGCATTTCATTATGGTGTTCATTTGTGTTTATTTCATTACTAGTAAGCTTGTTTTTCAGGATTATTGACCATTTATATATATTTTGTGATTTACCTATTGATATCCTTGGCTAATTTATCTTAGAATTTTTTTTCTGATTTGTCAAATTCTAACTAACTCTCTTCATAACGTATGACATGTATTTTCCTATTTTATAATTTTTCTTTTAATTGTATTTTTTCTCTCTTACAGACTTTTTCATTTTTATGTATTTGGATCTACCCAAATTTTCCATGATATCTTGTTTCTTCTTCTTTTGTTTTTTGGTTATTTGTTTTGCTTAATAAAGCTTACACAAAGCTGAATGAGGAATAACCATTGCCATTTTTAAAAACTGTTATTTTGATTTTTTTCTTTATAGTCTTAAATTTCTATGTGGTTGAAAACTAACAAATATTTTTCTTGAACTTTTTTTCTTCACTGAGTTACTCAATAATGTTTTTTACTGGTTGTTGAGTATGTGCCAGGCACTCTGCTAATTAAGGTACTATAGACCTAAGATAGAGTTTGTGCATTGAGCATAGTACCAATGAATTCTGTTTTTCCCTAAGAGTTTGAAATGCCATTTTTCTGCATGTAAATCCTTATAAATTTTGTATCTCTCTTGGCTTTATCTTCCATTAGATTTGGTTACTTCTTACTACGGTATCAATCCTAGTTACAGTTGGGGGAAATATGTTCTAATTAATACAAAAAGTCAAGACTCAATGAAACAAATCTCACCTAAATTCCTTGTATGGTGGTGATAATGTTAATCTGAGGGAGGTACTAAGAAACAAAATGAAGCAAAATAAGAAAATCTGTAATATGTTTTTGTGTTAAATACATTTTAATTCTCAATTACTGGGATGGCCATTTTTTATTGAAAGAATCAGTTATAATAATGAAGTCATCAAAGTGTCATCAAAATATGATAGGACCCCAGATAACTGGGTATAATAAAAGTGTAATAATAGTTTATGAGCAGAAATTCCAGTAACTGGACAATTGCCGTTACCTACATATTTTTTTTCTGCTTTCATCTTTAATCATTTTTGTACTGTGTAAAATTGCTACATGACTAAGCTCTGATGCATTATGCATATGTATGATTAAATATTTGCCCTCATTAATTGGTAACTGTCTATGTTTAATTCTAGTGCCTTATGTAGCTCTTAGAATTTCTTAATGTTCTTAGACTTATATATATGCATATTATATAGCCTTCCTATATACAAATACATACTTGCCCTTTAAGAATTAGTTTGATACATAATTTTATTATCATAATTATGTCTGTTACTAAGGTATTTGAGTGTTTCTCTGTTATTTGTCCAAGTATTTCAATTTGTTGTCAGATTTCATGTACTATCATCAGTGACTGTCTTCTGTTATACTACATTGCAATCATCTTATTTTCAATCAAAGACTATTTACAAAATTTAAAGTCTCATAAAAATGAACTACCATCAATTACAATTTGAGCTATATAATCTTGGCTAGACAGATACTGTGTGACTTTTTTGCAGCCACATTTGAATCTGTATCTTAGTGATAGATTTTCTGATGATTAGTTCTTTGACTTTCAAAAATATTAATGACTTAAAGGCAAGCATTTTTTCATGATCTAATGTATCTTGGTCATGACCTGAATTATAAACTTATGCATGGAACTCACTTCTCCATTTGGTGGTATGTGAGTAATTCAACTGAATCATATTTATCTTTCACTTTGTGCCCTCCTTCTATCATTTCTGTGGTATTTTTGGGTGATATACTAGGAAATGTTTTCTATTCCTTTATTAAATTTAAAGCTTTAAAAAAATTTTTTTTACTATGGTTTGCCATTAGCAATTACAGGTGGCTGTACCAAAACCAAAGAACCTAGAGCACCAAACTAATACAATTCTCTTTATTTTTAATTTTTTAATTTTTTAATTTTTAAATTTTTTTTACAATTCTCTTTATATAATTTTACACAAAGTTCCAAAATTACATCAGTTCATCACAGTAATCCTGTGAAGAAGTGAAAATGTGTAACAAAGTTTTGTGCTTTGTGGACACTGAGAGATTCAGAGATGTTAAGTGACAGCCAAATTTACACAGTTAGAAAATGTCAGATACATTCTTGAATTCCAGTCTCCGACCATAACTTCGGGACTTTTTTCAGTGTATACCGAAATAGAAACAAAAATGAAAAATCAAGAAAACCTTTATAGTAGGATATTGACTGATTTAACCTTACCGAGTATTGTTATTTATCAAAAATATTGACTTGAATTCAGAATATTGCACAAGTTTATAGTTAAAGCATCACTAGGTAAATGAAATCGACTACAATAAGTACTAAAAATTTGTTCATTTTGTATTGAACATTGGCTTGCCTTTAGGTTCTGTTTTACCCTGCTTTTGAATTTATAATTCTAATCTATTATAAGGAAAAGAACTTTGTTCATCTTTGTTGCTTATATTAAGCTTTTTAAATTTAACATGATTACTTTTTACCAGTTTAAGATGTGTTGATTATAGGAAATTTTGAATACTTGAAAGAAAATGAATTATAGATAATTTTAGCATCTAGAGATGACAAATACTGGAGGTATCTTTTGTCAACCTGTAAATATGTGTACATATATATGTGTACATATGTATCTATACATGAACACAGGTATACATACATACCTAAATAGAAATATATACAAACATTTTCTTTTTTAAACAAAATTGAGAGTGTACTCTTGTTAAAAAACAAAATTCAGCCAAATAAATGTGAAGTTCTAAGCGGCTTTATTATGACTCATGAATCAGGCAGCATCCCATTTAGCAAGTAGAGGGGAGCTCCAAGGAGTTGTACAAAATGGAGGGCTTTTGTAGGAAGGAGGGTGGGGCAAGAAGTTATAAGCAAAAAAAAAAAGAAAAAAAGCGACGATTATTCCAGAAAAGATAATTTTCCCTTGGAGGGTAGGGCAAGGGGGTCTTACGCAGATTGCCTCATCTTCCTTTGGGGAATGAGGAGGGCTCCCATGGCAGATTCTTGGCACTCATCAGAAAATTTCTGACTGACTTGTTAAAACTACATTTCTGGGAGAGGTTGAAATTTCAGTCAGTTTAGGTATTTAGCCCCAGTTTACTGACTTGGGGCCCTAATCAGAGTGATACCATTTTGGGCCTGTGGTTTTCTTTTTAACATTCTTTACTTAGAGTATATTAAGAGTATTGTTAGAATTTCCCACAGTCTTTGATAGCATGATTTTTAAATTTGCTTTATATCAATTCAAACAATTTTCATTCCTCCCTTTACCTCTATCTTCATTGAATTGTTCAAACTATATTTTTATTACTGTTAATAAATTTTACTATAATACTAATAAAATCTAGTAATTTTATTAATTACTACTATGACAGGAAAGAACAAGTTATAGCTTTTAACAAAAGAAAACTTTAGTTAATAATGTTATACACTTTGCCTTGTTAAACAAGATACAGTAGTGATACAAATAATAGAGGTTTTTTTTTTTTTAAGATTTTATTTATTTGAGAGAGTGAGAGAGAGCATAAGCTGTGGGGAGGGGCAGAGGGAGAGGGAGAAGCAGACTCCCTGTTGAGCAGGGGCTCAGTCCCAGGACCTCCAGATCATGACCTGAGCTGAAGGCAGCTGCTTAGCCAACTGAGCCACCCAGGCACCCCAATAATAGAGCTTTTAAGCCAACATAAATCAGTATGCAATGTGATGGGGGAGGACCTCAGAAGACATGGATTGCTGAGGGATGAACACCTGCTAATGAATAAGACTTGAGGGTCCCGTGTGAAGCTTGAGCCCTGGGCATGCAATGGAAATCTGTAATGTTCTGAGGATGTTTTGAGGACTGACTTGATCTTGTGGCTTTTCTGGGAATAAGCACTTTTGGAGAGCCAAACCCCATGGTCCAAAAGGGTCACTAGTGCTACATCTGTCGCCAGCTCATCCTCATGATAGATATAGGTCTATGAGAATTTTTGGCTCAGTGACTAGAAGTCTGAGATTAGGAGGTGCCACTTCTCTCTTCTATTTTGGCCATACACAGTACCTAAGACTTTGTTCTTTTTCAAGGACTTGGCCTTGAATGTTTAATTTAATTGCCTTTCATATTTAGATTAAAGAAGGTGAGGACATTTTCTTTTAGCTCTTGAGTCATCTAACTATCTGCAAGTCTAACTATCCAGAAAACCCTAACAACTATCTTAAATTAAAAAAAAAAGTTTAAATTAAGAATGAAAAAAAAAATATCGATGCCTCTCTTGTAAAGTGGTAAGTTGAGAAAGATTATTTTTTTTATATTGTCTTCCTGGAGGAGAACATAGAAGAGGACAAACTCCCGAATTATCTGTGACTTTCAATCTAGATTATAACTATGTATTCATATACTTTCACAAATTATTTGGTATTTGCAAATGTTTCTTTGCCATTTTTTAAACAATTTTTTTTCACCTTGGATGGGAGTCCCTTTCATTAATTTCTCAGGTGGTATTTTATTTTTCTATTTCTTTATCTAGTCTGATTTTTACTTAGTTACTTAAAAGGTCTGGCTTGTATGGGCACCTGGGTGGCTCAGTCAGTTAAGCAGCAAAGTCTTGGTTTCGGCTCAGGTCATGATCTCAGGGTCCTGAGATCAAGCCCTGCTTCAGGCTCATGCTCAGGGGGAGTCTGCTTCAGGATTCTCTCTCTCCCTCTGCACCTCCCCCCGCTCACTTGTGCGCTCTCTTTCTCTCAAATAAATAAATAAATATTTTAAAAATACATTATATGTTAAAAAAAAGAAGAAGATAGCAGGAGGAGAATGAAGGGGGGGAATCGGAGGGGGAGATGAACCATGAGAGACGATGGACTCTGAAAAACAAACTGAGGGTTCTAGAGGGGAGGGGGGTGGGAGGATGGGTTAGCCTGGTGATGGGTATTAAAGAGGGCACGTAATGCATGGAGCACTGGGTGTTATACGCAAATAATGAATCATGGAACACTACATCAAAAACTAATGATGTAATGTATGGTGATTAACATAACATAATAATAAAAAAAGAAAAAAATATATAAATAAAATGTCTGGCTTGTAAATAACATCCTCACCTGATTTCCAGGGCTAGCATAACATTTTCCCTGTTTTCAACCTCAGCTATTCATTTAATTAGGAATTAGGGGTAGAGGAGACGTAAAAATATGGGTTCCATTTACTATGTTGAACTAGATCTCAGAAACATGTCTATGCAACATTTTCTGAAGTAGAGATCTTAATTTATTTGAATATTTCTATTTTTAACATTTAGCTTGTTTCTAAATTTTGCCTTATCAATAATGCTGTAACATTTTATATTTATAATTTTATCCACAGATCTCAAAAGTTTTCTCTGTCTTGTATCACTTCCTTCTTAGTTCTAAAAAACACACTAATACACTATTTTAAGACAGCTTTTAAAGTGACACAGGACACAGAAAACAGAGATAACCAGTCTGTTAAAAGGGCACTTCCTTCCCTGCCCTCTTCTGCCTCTGCATAATTCAAACTGATGACTATGGAGAATATTCACTAAAAGGTGTAAATTTTAGGGAGATGTTTGTATTCCTGTATGTATGTAGTCTCTGTCCTTTTAAACATTTACAACAATTAAATCTTTAGCCTATAAAGGAGACTTAGCGTGAGTTAAATTTACCTGATATTTATCAAATATTTATTACATACATTAACAATGAACCAGATGGTGGGAGGGCCGGAAATAAAATATGAGACAAGATTCTTGCTTTCATGTACTTACTGGCTTCATTGGGAAGCAAAGGCCTGTCGTTTTCAAACTTAAGAATAAGTGTTGAGTGTCTTAAATGGATAATAGAATCTATTGAGTATAAGAGTAAGCAGAAGTAGGGGTGCCTGGGTGGCTCAGTCAGTTGAGCATCTGACTCTTGATTTCAGCTCAGGTCATGATTTCAGGGTCCTGAGATGGAGCCCCACATTGGGCTCTATGCTCAGCAGGGAGTCTGCTTGAGGATTCTCTCTCTCGCTTTCCTTCTTGCCCTTTCCCTGGCTCCCTCTCTCTCTCTCTCTCAAATAAATAAATAAATCTTTTAAAAGAAGAGTAAGGGGAAATATTGGTGGCCAATTTAAGTGACACTGATCAATTATTGGATGATGGGCTGTAGTCATTGATATACCAAGAAAATTGATTCCAGAGTGGCTTTGTAAAGTCTATTTAATTAATATATTTACTTTTAATTACTTAAGTAATAACTACATGTATTTTCACAAATTCAGATAATACAGAAGTATTTAGAATAAAATAGATAGGTCTCTGTTTACTCACTTCCCTCCTTAGGAGTAACCACTTTGTATATATTTCAAAACCATATATTCATATATGGTTCTTATGGTTCTATTTTGTGTCTTTGAGTTTTGTAATTCTGAAAATTGGGCTATACAGTATGTATTGTTTTGCAACTTCTTCATTTATTTTTATTATTTTTTACTTAACAATAAATCTAGAGAGTCTTTCATGTCAATATCTATAAGTCTAAGTCAATATTTTATCTGTAATTTATAATTTCATGAGCTAAATAAATGAGTGTTGCTGGGGAAGTTTGTTACTCGCAGTATATAACCAGACTATCCAATGAGAATTGGAATTTTGCATGGCTCTTAGCCTCAATTTGTCATCTTCGGACTTGATGTCTTACACACACACACACACACACACACACACACACACACACACACACACACCACACCCACAACATATGTTTTCTCCTTGTTTAATAGTTTTGAATAACCAGATAGTAAGTAGACCAGCAGAGGTTAGGATTGGAAGGAAGAATAAATCATTCCTGTTCCATGTGATTCATTTTCTCAGATGCACTAAAAAAGCATCAGATGAAAGTGAGATTGAGGACCCCAAAACTGTGATCTGCATCTTCTTCCATGCCACAAACTATGTTTATAGGTCTCCAACCACTGAATTTCTTTTCCTCCTCCTCTCAAAACTGCTCTCACCTCCATCATAATTCCAGGTTATATTTTTCTCAGGGCAAGTTTTATTTTGCTCTTTGTAGCTTGTGGCATGCCTAAGCACCAAGGGTTAAATACATGCCGCTCTTGGCATATGAAACTAACCGTGGTATGGGCAGCATTGAGATGGGCTCTCCTCCATTGAGACCTACCTGGTTGCCGCTGCTTTGTGCAATCGTCCAACAAACCCCATCATCATCGTGGTTGATCCTGACACCCATCCCTTTCATCACCACATAGGCCCTTTATAAACTAAGAATAGGAATGGCTGCCAAGCATGGTTGAGAAGTTTGCCAGTCAATAAGAAACCACATCTCTCTGTGAGCGTCCAGTGGTGAAAGTGGATCGTAATTACTTGCAACTAATCATCACAAGCGATTGTACCAAGCATTAGAAATTCACTGACAGGAAGTTTAAGTATTCAGAAATTTACTAGCAGGAAATTGATCCTTCCCTACATCTAAATAGGGGATGACTAAGAAATAGGAAAGGTGGTATAAGAAGAAAAGGACAGAAAAAAAATATTTCAGAGAAGAATAATCTGTTTATCCACCACTTTGAGAAAATTCACAAAAATAACAATTTCTCCTTTGGAGTAGAAACTCTGCTAATTGTTCCCAAAGCTCTGCATTCATGATTTTAAATATGTCTGAGATTCAATGATTTTAATGTTTTTAAGGGAAGGAGGAGACAGACTATTTAACACCTTAATTCTGAAGAAAACCAGAGAAACATTTCTTGAAACAAATTTGGATTCTTATACTTGAAGAATTAAGTGGAATGAAATCTCTTTATCAGCCCCAGCTGTTTACCCCATCTCTTCATGGAATTTACTTGAATTTCTAGATGTTGACTTAGGTCCCATCTCTAGTTTCTGAGCCGGTCCTCTTTTGGGGATGGAGCTCTGTTCTTTGCCCTTTCACTCTGGTGGGAAAGGAGCATTAAGCCCCCTTTCCAAGTGTACTGCTTTGTGAATAAGGGCACCAAGGCAGAATCCCTGAATCCTATGTATTTCAATGCTCCAGTTCTGATCATAGGATTCTGTAGCACAAAGGTACTTTTTTAGCTAGCCTCCATAGAAGTGGCTGCCTTTCCTGTCCCTGTCCTGAGTTCCTCTGTAAAGGCTGTGGTCTGTAGAGTCTCCTTATAACTTTAATCTGGCTTTGCTCTCAGTAGAGTGTCTCTCTGGTCAATGTTCTTCACATCTAGACACCCCAAAATCTCAGCAGCCTGTCTGGACTTCTGAAGTTTAATCATTTCCTCTGTTTCTGGGGGTTGAGCCTGGTTCACCTTCTGGGACCCCTTGTTATATTACCTTAAATCACAGGTTGCAAACTCACATAACTTCTGAATGAAGGGGCTGGGTGAGGATTGATCAGACTGGAAAATACACACCTCATTTGAAGGGGGTAACCCCAAGTCATATCCCGCTGATCATGGCAATTTCGATAGAAGAAAGATCTGAATTCTGGTGTGAAATCTCCTGATTAGAAAATGTTGGCACTAATTCATTTTTTTTTTTTTTTTAAACAATGACCTATCAACCAAATAAACTCCATCTGCATCCTGACCTGTGACACAGCCATATATGCATGACTTCTATCTTATACCATGTTCCTGAATTAGGCAGTAACTACTGTGTCTGTGCTTCTGTCTAGGTACCTAAGCCTGTGCTGTCAAGGCTTGGGCGTCTCACTAGGTTTTCTAGTCAAGCAGACGCTTTATCTCTAGTACCACCCTGCTGCTCATGGATTTTCCGTCTTGTTGCATGTTGAGCATCAACATATCCTCATGGAGCATTTCTTTGGAAATATGATTTTCTAATCCGAGAAACTATTAAGCAGCTCTAGTGTGCTAAGGACTATGAAGTTTGTCAAGAATATAAACATCAAATATTAATAAAACTTAGACTTTGTTCTCCAGCAGCACGGAGGACCCAACCTAAGGTGAACCTCCAATGAGTAACGTTCTTGTATAATCCACTCCCTTTGAGTGCAGGCAGAACCTGTGACTTACTTCTACCAATAGAGTACAGCAAAGGTGACGGGATGTCAATTCCTTGAATAGGTTGTGTTGTATGGCAAAGGTGATGGAGTGTCATGCCCATGATTACATTTTGTTATATGTAAGAGTCCCTCTTAGCAGACTGGAGCAAGGAAATCTCCTTCTGGTCTTGAAGAATCAAATATCCATTTTGTCAACTGCCTACGGGAAGGTCATATGTTAAGGAACTGTGGGTAGCCTCCAGAAGAGGGGCTCCCTAGTCCTACAGCTGCAAAGAAATGATTTCTTCCAGTGTTCTGAGTGAACTTGAAAGTGGATTTTTCCCTAGTCGAGCCTCCAGAAGAGACAATACTTTGATTACAGCCTGTGAGATCCTGAACAGAGGAACTAGCTAAGCTCTGCCTGGATTCCTGTTTTATGAAAACTGTGAGGTAATACATATGTTCTTTTAAGCCACTAAAATATATGTTGATTTGTTATATAGCAGTAGAAGTCTAATATAGCAGTTTACAGCTTACCATGCAAAACACAATAACCCATTCAACACATAGAACAAGATGAAGAGACATTTACTTGCTTGAATTCCTTTAGGGAGAAGGCTGTACTTGCTTGGAAGAAAAGATTTGACTGGCTAAGTCCCAAGGCTGCATCCAAGGCTACTGTGCAATCCAAAAGAAGATAGTGGTGTTTTCTTTATGAAGAGAAAGGTATATGCCTATGGATATTCTAAAGCTCATCACGATTTTGAGTCCTTCTCTTTTGGGCATATGCTACCTTGAAGTTGATACCTTCTCCCCAGTGACCTCTGTATCCCACAGGGAGGTGGCTCCTGGAATCTGCTTCCTTACTAGCTATCACCAGTGGGGAGCCCTGGGAGGAAATTGGAGAGGGATGAGAGATGTCAAGGGCTCACTCTCTCCTGGTCCTTCTCTAACTTTGCTGGCACCTTACACAGCAGCTGCATGTCCTGCAGTGCTCCTGCTTCCAAGGGAATGGCCTACTGTGGCTTTAGCTTCTAGAGCTTCAAGGTGCAGTATTGTGGCCATTACCATAAATAGCTGTATGCAGCTATATAAATTTAAATTAATTGAACTTAAAAGCAAAATTTCATTTCTTTAGTTGCACTAGCCACATTTCAAGTGCTAAGTAGCCACTGTTGCTAATGGCTACCATATTGGAAGATGCAGATATAGATAATTTCCATTATCTCAGAAAGTCCTGTTGGACAGTGAGTAGAGTAATAGAGAGTAATGTGGCCCACAGGCTCTGGTAGCACCACCTTCTCTTTTTGCCATTCTAGTACAAGGGTGGGCATGGCAGCTTGATGTTGCTAGTCTCTGGGTTTTCTCACTGTTCTGTAAATTCAAAACATTTCTATTACCTGTATAACCAATCCCCTGCATTGAGTCCCTTTGTTATAAATAACCAAGTTATTTCTTTCCTAATCAGACTTTGACTGAAATACCAGAAGAGGAAAGGATAGGATAGTCGACATTCCTATATTAGCTAACCATTATTATGTAACAAATTGCCCTTAAACAAGTAGCTTAAAATAATGAACATTTATCATATCCCAGTGTCTCTGAGTCAAGAATCTAGGTAGCTGAGTGGTTCTGACTTAATCTTTCACAAAATTGCAGTCAAAATATTGGCAGGAGCTAAAGTCTCATCAGAAGGCTTAAGCGGGGGAGGATTTGCTTCCGGTCTCACATATAGTAATGGCAGGCCTCAGTTCCTTGCTGGCTGTTGACTGGAACTCCTTGCCACCCGGGCTTCTCCATAGACTGAGTGTTGCGTGGAATGGCACTGGCTTCTTCTGGAGCAAATGATCAGAAAGAGTATCCAGGATGGAAGATGTCATCTTTTATAACTTAAACTTGGAAGTGGCATACCATCATTTCTACAGTATTTCGCTGACCTCACAGACCAAACCTAGTACAGTGTAGGAGGGAGTACACAGGATGGGAAGCCAGGAGACTGAGATCATTAGAAGCCATTTTGGAACCTGCCTACCACAAGTGCTCCAGAGAGGTTGAGTAGATTTGATGTATAGGAGATTGTTCCTCCTCTCTGTGACTTAAATCAGAAAGGGCAGAAGTCCACACAACAAAGGGTAAAAGAATGTCTTGGCTTAGAGGACTTTGATGGGAAAAGGTCAACACCTCAGTGATGCTATGTCAATTTTGAATTGTACGTGCCATTCAGATGTCAGAGGCCAGTGCTCACTGTTTTAATTCAAATCTAGGAAATGATGGAAAATTATAAAGGTAATATAGTACTTGCTCTGGAAGACGATTTGAAAGCATTTGGTGTACTTAAAATCAAGATTTGGGGCAATGTCATAACATTCAGATGTAATATTTTCTCCACAAGGACAAAGAAATGTCTGGTTGGAACAAAACTTTACAAGCTTTCAGGTTGGCTGGTTCCATTTTCCCATGAACCAGGAATCTTGCATGATGGTTTAGCAGAAGTCCTGTAAGCCTCCGGCAGCTCTTGGCTGTATAGGGGTTTTCTACAAGGAAAGATGCCGAGAACAAGATTCTTTATCGGCAGCTGGAAGATGATGGAGTCAGGGCCATGCGATGGGGTCAGGATGAAAGGAGAGAGTAACTTCATCTGTGTGCACGCGCTCTGGGCGTGCATGCGCGCGCACGTGTGTGTGTGTGTGTGTGTGTGTTAAGAGCTGAGGCCGCCTGTTGAACGTCAGCTTGTTTTTCACATGTAAGTGAATCCGAGGAGCAGGTGGCACTGAGAGGCACGTGTTCAGTGGCAGCGACGCAGTCCTTGTCACTTCCTGAGGAAAGAGATCCTATCTTATCCCCAGTCACGTATGTCTGCGTTTAGCCGAACACAATCTGCCTGGGAAATGGGCCAGTTAAAAAGAAGTTGCCATTTCAGAGAGATATGTACCCATCTACTATTCAGAATAGAAGGAGGCAATTTCTAAGAAGCATTTTTTGTTTTCCTGAAAAGAGAAAGAGACAAAGGGTAAGAATGAGAAAGGGAGAGAGGCTGAAGGAAGCCCAGGATGTAAAGTAAAATTTTTTTCCTAATGAACTTCAGTGAATAGTTTCTTTCTTTCTTTCTTTCCTTTTAATTTAAATTGAAAGGCATTTTCATGTTTGAAAGTTCTAAGCTGTAGAAAATAAACCCTGGAAGTAGATTGCCTGGGGTAAGATTTAATTAAACACTATACAGTAAATTAGCATAATTTGATGAGGATCAGCTTTAGTTCCTAGAAACTGCAGCAGGCAGAAATTTTAATTTTGTAATATCTTTTAAAATTCCACTGTCTCCTCTCCAAAGTGTAGTTTTGGTAAATAAAAACTAAACAAGGTATTACCAAGCAGAAGGCAATTTATCAGGGAGATGGTGTACTGACAGTGGGATACGAGGAGGGGTTTTACTGCAGATACTGAAAGTTTGTAAGAGGAACGGTCCTCCATAAAAGGAGATATATGGAAAAGGGAGTTGAATTCCTCAGCTTGAAGCAGAGAGGTTATCCAATAGTATCATACCTCCCTGGGCTGTGGCAACTAGAATTTCAAGCTAAGGCCTTCTTAGTGCTCCTCCCTCCCTCAGTCGCTCCTCCCTCCCTCAGTCCCTCTCTCCCTTCCTCATTTCTTTTTCTCTTGATCTCTTTCAGAATAGAAAGACTACTATAAGAGGTAGAAGTTTAAGAAAGAAAGAGGGAGGGCAGAAAGGAAGAAAGGAAGGAAAGAGAGAAGAAAGAAGGAAGGAAGGATGTTAGGAAGGAAGGAAGAAAAAGAAAGAGGAGGGAACCAAACACATATAAGAAAAAAACCCTTCTGGAAGTGCAGCTAAGTTTTTGTTGCTCTTTTGCTTCTGCCTGTAGTTCATGCAGCACATGTCCTCAGTCTTACTCAGTATACACCATTTGTTTGATGCCTAACGATCCTGATTTAGCTTAACAAGTTAAATATGCTCACTACAGAAAAAAAAGGAGGGGGAAGGTTCTGTGCTCCAGAAAACCCTCTCCCATGGGAGTTTGTAAAGATGAAATCATTCTAAAGGGGGAGCAATGTGGTAGGATTCCTGGACAGCAAATTCTGGAGAATTATAACTGGGTCTTTCTGGTAGGTGCATTCTCAGAACGAGGGAGGATGCATGAAACATAGAGGGGCCTCATTAGGTTTGTGTTGAATGAAATTATGGACAATGTCTTGTCCCATGTTTGAGTGGTTTACATGAGTAAAGGTTAATGAGTCCTCAGGTGTCTTTACTTACCTATACCAAGTTTTAGAAGTAGAGACTTGTCTTTCCAACTCTGAAGATTAAAGTCCTGAAAACCTCATGGTGAGAAAAGTATAGTTGAGAAACTTTACGTTAAAAGGAAGTCAGAATTTTCTTTAAAATATGTTGTATTTATTATAAATGAGTTACAAAAGCCATTATCCTCTTCATTTCCATCCTTCAGCTCTTCTTTGCTAAGAAAATGTCATGATCTCCCCGGCTTATGGTTTCAATGTCATGTTTATAGGTAGGTGTGCCATGAGTGGGGAGTACTGGCCATTCAGAGTGGACACTGCTCTGATCTCGTCCAGGTGTTTGTCGCTGGCTTGTGGCAATGCCTGTGGTTCCTGGAGTCCCTGAGGAAGAGTTGGGGAGTAGAGGTTGCTGAGGGCATCACCTGGTTCACAATCAGTACGGGCCTATTTGTGGATATTTTAATGAGTCTGATGGAAGTACAGTGTTCCAGGTGACTACTGGTTATGCTTATAGAGTTGCTTTATTTTGTTGCCGATAGTGAGCACACATCAAGATGTTTTCTCCCTTCTGTGTCTAGGATATCTCCTAGATAGTCAATGCCATTGAGATGTTGTTAGAATTTTATAGCACAAAACCTGTCTCCTCTTTCTATGTCCTAACTCTAGCACCTTTCCTTGGCCTCTTAAATCCAGAATAATGTGAATGCTCAGAAAATTTGTCTGATATCAATTTATGCCAAATAGAGACATCAGCAACTATTGCACATACCATTGTTTCCCTCCTCCCAATAGGCACAAAGGTTTAGCTTTAAGACATAGATTTCACTTTACCTCATGCTGCTTTGTACAAGAGTCAGCAAGCATTTTAGGGGGCTGGCCAAGCAAAGGTTCCAAAAAGATAGGGGGAATTCGGCTGCTATGGACTTCTCCAGACCGTTACAATTAAAAATAAAACAAAATAAAAATAAAATAAAACAAAATAAAATAAAATAAAAATTAAAACAACGAAACTAAGGAGAAACTAGTTTCATTAGGGCATACATTATATCCAATGTTTAAAGCATAAAGTTTTTGGTTAGAATTACATATAGAGTGAGGAGCTTACAATGATCCTTTCACTAAGTATCGGTCCTTAAGTCTTCATCTGGCCCTGATTTAAACTCATCTTCCTCTCTTCTCTCTTTCCAAGTTTGATTGCCAAAATTTCTACCCTGATTCTGCCTTCTGAGTTACCTCCTTCTTCCTCTGTAAACCCTGGTTTCTATTTTTTCTAATTACCCCCAACTGGAGTCCTTGGCAAATCACTTATACTGGAACCCAAATTCTTGCGGGCTTGTTGAGAAAGGTTATACAGAAGTAAAACCACATACACTGGAGTTTTGCATAAGGGGAACTCAAGGCCAGGGAAAGGTTGTGGTTTTGTAAGGAAGATCACTCTCACCCTCAAAAAAGCCAAGGGCATCTTTTCTTTAAAGGAGTCCCCACTTTGTTTATGTGGGAAGTTGTCCAGGGCACAGCGAGTCTCTGGCAGGACTTTGCTGGTCTTTTGCTTTCTAAATTGGCTGTTGTAAGCAAAAATAGCCCTCTAGATTCTCCCCTTGAGGTGCCCTGTATGGCTGTACTCATCGGGAAGAGGAGAGGGAGAGGGGAGAGAAGGGGGAATATTCTATGTCTTTCCTGGTCAGCTTTTTAAAATGCGAAGTTTGGGTTCTTAAGACAGGGATCATGAACTCAAAGAACAGGGGGCCTGGCAACTCAGGAATATCCACCGAATTTCCCTTAAGTTTGTTTATGAAACAGACGTACTCTAAAGTCCATCCATGGATTGTGACTTCCTGCAGTCCAAACTGTACTGAAGGGGAGATGGAGGGCCCCTTACTGTCTATAGTGTCCCCAGCACCCTATAAATCAGCAGATGGTCCGAAGTGTATTTTTGGTCATAATTCTTCACACTTTCTTTAGATCCCATGGCCAAATCTAGACTAGCTATTTATGGATGCATTTTGGGGTCCTTAAGATGAGAAACTTTACAACAAATAGATTCATTTTAAGAATTATGTGGTTGTAAAATATATTAGGACTTGAATTGGAGTAGAATCGAGGTTAAGAGCCCAGACTCTATAGTCGGACTGCCTGGGATTCTTGTTTTACCTTTTACAAGGTGTGTGACCTTAGGCAAGTATTTTTTTTTTAACCTCTCTGAGCCTCTATTTTCTCTTCTGAAAATGGGGATGATAATAATAGCACCTACCTCATGGGTTTTTGTGGGGTTTAAGAGAGGTGATTATTATAAAACCCTTAGAACAGTGTCTGGCAATAATCAACACTCAATAAATGTAAGCTGCTATTGTGCTGTTGTGCTTGTGGTTGTTGATGGTATCACCATTATTATTATTTGAAGTTTTTATTGGTGATAACTTAGGTCAGGTTCTCTAGAAGCAGAGCCTGAGAGAGGGATTCTGGTGCAAGTATTTATTGAGGGATCACTCTCAGGTGAAATCTGCAAGGAAGTGAGAAAATTCGGATAGGACGAGGAAGAATCTAGGCAAAGATATGGTTTTAGCTGAGGTCTAAACTCAGCCTGATCCCATGGGGAGCTCTGGAGGATAAATCACACCAAAAGCTGTCCTACTCTGAGACTGGGTGACCAACTTTTATCTCCCTGAAACAGTTGGTCATTGGCTTCAGACTGTCCCCCAGTGGAGAGATCCTAATTTCTAGGAATTTCCTGGGAAAGTGGAGCTGGGATCTGGGTGACTTAGCCAGAAATTGTAATGAATTTGGAACCAGCAGCAAGATTCTATGGGTGCATTTCACTTAGAGAAACATTCCCATTGAAATGGCTGTATGGGTCCGAGACTAGAGCATCACAGTCAGCCAGGAAAAGCAGAAGGGAGAGCCTTTTATACACTTGCTCAGGGCCTCTTGGATGGAAATCAGGAGCACTTAGTTTGGATTTTCATTAGTATGTAGAGTTTGCAACCTCTTAAGGCTCCTGAACAGCCTCACTGAACTGGGATTGGTGAATAACTTTTAACTGGTGACCCTGGAATGATTCCTTTGCCTGTATCCCCTTGCTTCTTATTGCTGATGCTCAGAAATCACACACAGTGGGTTGCTCTAAGGTGTTATATGCATCATTGTTCTCAGTGTTTGAGACCTGCTATTTTGGGGCCTAAGGCTGTTTTCTTTTGCTTTGTTTGCTGTCTTTAGGAATAAGAAAAATTGGATAGTGAGGAGATCAGAACCTGCCACGATTCTCAAAGTGATTGGAATATAAAGCATAATATTCTAGTCTCCTCCTTACCTACTGCTGTGGCACCTCCATCCTCCTCCAACTCCTCATGCCATTCATTCAGAGAGACTCTTTCATTTTGCATCACGCTGGGTTAAGTTCTTTTATTATATTCATTCACTGTGCTGCTTGGAATTGAAGTAGAAAAAATGCTTCCCATGCCCTATGAATTTTTGACCAAGTGGAGAAAAGCCCCTAATTAGTGCCTGAATCTGCAATTAATGTGTGCTGTTTGAAAGACAACTTTAACCTTGGATTCTTGAATCTAGAATTAACGGAAGCTTTTGAGCATATGACTAACTCCTCCTTATCCATGTGTGGCTTGTCCACTTTGCAGGCCTATCGTCCGTCAATATTTAAATCCCAGACACTCCCGTCCACTGTGTCTTAACCACTGCTTCCCACCACAAACTGGTGACTACTCAGTGTGCCGAGTCATTTTAGCATAAGGTCAAGCAAAATGTAAGAAAGAGGGGAAAGCCGGTAAGATAGGAGAAAGAATCCCTCAGTATCTTCCTCAACAAATATAAAGACAATTTTAAAGATCTTATGTTTTAGAATATCCATGCCATTACTTCTTTCGTTCATTAGTACATGTTTTTAAGAGTTGGTTGTAAATGCTGTATGGCCTTTGGTGAGTTAATGTTCATCAGAGAAACCAAGATTTAAAAAAAAAAAAATCCATTTGGAAGCTCTGTGTGTGTGGTTTTTAAAATAACTTTTAATATTAACATCTTTTATATTAGTATGGTACATTTTCACAGTTAATAAACCAGTATTTTTAGACGATTATTAACTAGAGTCCATACTTCGTTTAGATGTCATCAATTTTTACGTAATGTCCTGTTTGTTTTTTCCCAGGATCCCATTTAGAATACCACATTTGGTTGTCGTGTATCCTTAGGCTTTAAACTGTGGTGGTTTCCCAGACTTCCCTTGTTTTTGATGGCCTTGACAGTTTCGAGGAGTACTGGTAGAGATTTTGTAGAATGTTCTTCATCGGGGTTTTGCCTGATTTTTTTTTTTCCTGATTAGATTGAGATTATGGGTTCTTGGGAAGAAGACCACAGAGTATTCTCATCATATCAACAGTATATGCTTTACTGATGATGTTAAGCTTGTTCACCTGGCTGAAATAAGTTCATTATAATGTTACCCCTCCCTCCCTTTTCATATCGCACTCTTTGGAAGGAAATCACTAAGGGCAGCCCACACTTGGGGCCCGGGGGAGAAGGGTGTTAGGCTCCACTACCTTGAAAGGGAGTATCTACATAAATTATTTGGGCTTCTTCTGCATAGATTTGCTTATGTTTCCTTATTTATTTAATCATTTATTTATATCAGCATGGACTCATGGGTATTTATAAATTGGGCTATAACCCAATACTATGTTTTTTATTCTGTTACTCCAATTGTTCCAGCCTTGGCCATTGAGGGGACTTTCACTTGGATCTTGTGCCCCAGTGACATACTCCCATCATTTTGTTTCATGAGCACTTCCCTACTTGCTAACACTCCAGGATACTCCAAGTTCATCTAGTATATTTCCCTGCACTAGCCCTAGAATCAGCCATTTCTCCAAGGAGTCCTGATTCCTTGTTTTGGAGAATGGTGTCAGAAACTAAGATCTAGGCACTAGATGTGCTTGTTGCTACTGAATGTCACTGCTTTAAGGCCCCCTCAGCAAAAAGAACTTGGAAATATACATATTTTTACTAACCTGTGTATACACACCCATTAATAACTATTTTTATATTTATCCATCTGTATTAAGCTAAACAGAAGTTCATACTGATGTCTACCTCTAATCCAGCACCACAGGATTCATTCTGGCCTCTTTTCCCCTTGCTTATCTGTAACCTTCCCCTCTAACAATGGGAAACCTGCTCTTACTGCCCACCATCCATTTGTTTGTGTGTTTAGCTTCAGTATACGTGTACAGTGGTTTCAGAATTGGTAACCCCTACTTCCGTGAGAAGAAACTTTATCAACTACAGTACTCTGCCTAGATGCAGTTCCCTTTATCTTTAACCCCATAGCCTTCACTCAGTTCCAGAATGTTCTGGAACATTCTGTTTTCCCCTTTCTACTTCAGTGCAGTTGTCACACACTTGCCAATAGGTAGATTCTTTTTTCTTGGTCTCAATTATGTCTCAGAAACTCAGATTTTTCCTTTTACCTTCCTGTGAAGATCCCAAATAGCTCTGAGAGTTACCCTATGTTATCGGCATAAAATTGAATACAGAAATGTTGCAAGGAAATGAGAAAAATATAAAACAAGAAATGTTAAAGAAAAGTAGTTGACTAATAGTGAAAAAAAATGTCAAATCCCTGGCTTGCATACCTATAAGTAGCTGTGTCACTTAGCAAGTCACAGAAATCCCACTGGCCTTTGTTTTCTTTTCTTTACAGTTGGGTCCAGTTTCTCTGGATTGTCACGTGAACTGAATTGGGAAAAGAACATGGGAATAGAAATGTTATAATAGGCTTTCAAGTACAATTATTACATGAAAAAAGGTAAATTCAAAACTTCTGGCAAGGAGGAGTCAGGTTAAGGATGTGAAGTTATGATGTCATAGAACCGGCTTATTTATGGTTCTCCAAAGTTTAAACCAAAGGATAGACCTGACTGTAGTGACCAGAGTATTTTCTTTTCTCCATGGCTACATGCATATGCACACACATGATTGTGTGTGTGTGTATACATATATTAATATTTATATTTCCAAGTTAACCTAAGGGTTCTCTTGAAGGTCTTGGTCTTGTTAGATTTCTTGTTGGTGTCTCTACCAAAAATTTGGAGAGACACTGTAAGTTGAGATTTTAAGAATTTAAGTATTGTACAAGCCATTTGGACTGTTTTGATTACTTGTCTTCTACTCTTACATACCTGTATCTACCTTATTCTTGCTTACTTGATGACAACCTAGGTCTGTTTACCATGTCCCTCTTGTCCGCATGTAACTAAAAGCCATAATGGGACTCAAAAGTCAGAGAGGCTAGCTTCTACATTCTGAGTATGCCACTGTTGTATTGGAAAGATACATGAACTTGAATAATTGATTTGCTATTTAGGCAAAGTTCAGGCCAAGTTCAGCAACTTTGGCAGTAAGGCCCAGGATGGAAAGGGGGATGGGCAGGGCCTCTCCTTAAGGCCACATGTGTGCATGGCACATTTTCAGGGATGCCATTCATCTTTCAATGTGAATGGAACCCCAGAACAGGACAGTATGGTTTCTCTAGAGATGGGGCCTGTTTTGCTGTTGGTAGAGGGGAGAAAACACATTCAGAAACAAAAACACACTCACCAAAAACCCTTTGACTACCCTGCTTTCCTAGAATTTGATTATTGATGATTCTGTAGTATATTTCACTCTGTTTCATCTTTTTTTTTTTTTTTCTTTCTGAGTTTGTCCTTCATTCACAGGAAAACAGTCCAAGGACTGGGGGAGTACAATGCCTCACAAGCAGCAGAGTACTCTTCCTGAGGGATCTTGGGGCCCTGATAAATGAATTAACTTTATCATGGCCTACAGTGTTCTTTCTAGGTACTGCTATCAGCTTTTTACATACATTCAGTCATGTAAAACTCAGGACCCCGTGGGGTGGGTGTAGTCGTTGCTGCTTCTTTGTATCTTTCCCAAGACCCCTTTGACAGGAATAGTGTGGCTGGGATACCAACTTGCTCTGGAGTCTTTGGGCTCAGGCTCTGGAAGTCCATCTAACAATTTTGTCTTTTTTTTTTTTTTTTAAACTATCTTAACAAGGGGCATGTGAACATTTTTGAAAAGGCACTACTTCTGGTGAATGTGCTACTGCCCACCCCCAAGGGTACTTCTGACTTTTTATCTAAGCCCAAGTCTCTTCATCTATAAAATGAACTGGAGAGGATGAAACCAGATAAGCATTTTGTGAAGAACAACTCATTCTCCATTGATGGCCTTTACTGACTCCTTTCCATTCAGTGATATTCATAAGCTTCCCAAATATAATAGCAAGGCCACAGATTCATCTTACCGACATCTCTCTTGGTTCCTTTCATGTGTTTACCTTTTCTCTGTGCAGTGTTTCATTGTAAATACCTATTGTACTTTGATAACTACATTAAAATGAAGGCAATGTTTGTAGCAATTTATTTATACAGCTTTTTACTTTCTTTCATCTCAGTTGAATACATAAATAAAAATATCTCCTTAAAACAGTTGACTCTAAAAACACTCATATTTAAGAAAAACTGCAAAGGAATATGCTATCTTTATGATTTATTAAAAGAAGATAAATGAGGAGTTAAAAAGATACCTTTCAGCTTACTATCATGAACTAAAGAGAGAAAATATGTCAACTGGTATATATGTCAAAAATGCTGGAGAATTATAGTTTTATTACTCAAGATCTATTTCAGACAAATGGGTGGAGACAAATATTCCCTGTACTTTAACTGTGATTTATTTTACAAGTAAAGCTCTATCTGTGCAGCACACTTTAAAGTTAGACATTGAATTGGATTGTCTGCTGTGGCCAAGCCAAGCAATTCAAACTGGAAAGTAAAACTTTGAGTTGAAATCTCCAGCTTTTGTTAAGATAGAAGGCTTCTATTTTGAGACCTTCCTACTAAAAATAAAGGCAACCCTTTGCTTCAGCTGTTTTGCATTCCAGGTTTCCTGGAGTAGACTATCTTAATTTCAGATATTCCCTCCCATTCTTCCTGTATGTATGTGCTTCGTGATTAGAATGCATATCCTTATTGGTTGTTCAGCAAATGGAACTACCATACACATTATATAATCAAAATATTTCTACATCTTAGTTCTCTTTCAGAGCCCATGCTGTTCGCAGGATTTATCATTTCATTAGTTTTGAAACAAAAGTTCCTTCACATAATTACCTTTGATGGAAAACAGCATGGAATAGTATAGATTTTCCTAAACTGAGCTTCCAGGACACTTTTTTCCAAAATGTTAATGAGAATTTTATAGAAAATGTATTATGTAACCGGATACATTTAGGAAATATTGGGTTAAACAAAAATTAAAGTTATTTTTCTGCAGAAATTCTCAGAACTGTTGCTATGGACTTACACACTATGAATTTCTTTTTTGTTGTTGTTGGGTTTTTTTTTTATTATGTTCAGTTAGCCAACATATAGTACATCATTAGTTTTTGATGCAGTGTTCACTGATTCATTAGTTGCATATTTCTAGGAGAAAAATATGATTTCAGGGTTTTCCAAATTTTTATGTGGGAATTTTTTTTAATCCCACAAAAATTTTCTTCATCTAGTTGTCTATTGCTTTATAGCTCAGAAACCCCTGATTTAAAACAATCTATGACGGTCCTTCACAGTTCAGACTTGACTAGGTTCAGTTGGGTTGCTCTTGCTTGGGGTCTCTTTTGTAGTTGTCATCAAACAGAGGCTGGGGCTGCAGTTATCTGAAATTTCACTAGCCTGGACATTTATATGATGGGCAGTTAATCTGAGAGCTAAACTGTGACTGTTAATAAGAATACTTACCTATGTCCTTTCCTCGTGGCTTTGGTTTTTCCTAGGATTTCTGTGAGGGAGCATTCTCAGAGGGAGCATCTGTAGAGGGAATGTTCCAAGAGAACCAGGGGAAGACTGCAAGGCTTCTAATATTTTAGATCTGGAGGTTCCAGAATATTACTTCTGCCACAGTTTCTTGGTCAAACAAGGCTGAAGACCAACCCAGACTCAAGGAGAGGAAAATTAGACCTAACCTCTTGATGGAGCTACATGAGCTTAGGAGGAGGGAATGAATGAATGGTGGCCATCTTTACAGATTATCCACCAGACTTTTTAATATCTCATGGGGTGTTGACATTCTATAGACCAGTTCGGGTAGTGATGAATCAACCTGTGTAGGGTGAGGGTGGTAGGGAAAAAGTCCACTCATCAGAGAAGTATTCTGTCACTGACATTGTTTGGAATTGCTGGTGTGTGGTGATAATAAAAAGCATACCAAGTTGTAGATAATTTTATTAGTATTTTAAAAGTTGCCAGATAAAATATAGGTTTCCCAGTTACATTTGAATTTCAGAGAAATATTTTAGTGTAGATGTTTCCCAAATATTGCATGGGACATACTTATTTTGCCAAAAACTTATTCAAAAAATAAAAAAAAAAAAAAACGTTATTCATCTCGAATTCAAATTTAACTGGGTGTCCTGTATTTTTATTTGCCAAATCTGGCAACACTATCTACAGATGACATAGGAGGATGTTATCCCTTTACTGTGATTATTATTGTTGGACTCCCCCTACTTCCCTCCCCCTCCCAAATATTGCTACACCATTGAGTTTGGAAAAAAATAATGTAATGAAAAGTCTTAGGATTTTAGAATCAGAGAGATCTGATTTCAAAGCCTGGCTCCACCATGTACCAGCCTTGTACTTGTAAGTTATTTAACCTCAGTGAGCCTTAGTTCCGTCTGTTGGGACCAGTCATAATTATGTGGCAGAATTGCTGGATGCTTAGGTAAGATGATGTGTGTAAAGCCTATAACTCTGTGATTAGGCCATAACAGGCCTGGGGTCAAAAGTATTGCTGACTCCTGTTCCCTCAGATAAAGCAGGAGCAAGAGAGGAATCCCTTGTAGCTTGGTAGATGGTGTTTATTTGTTGGAGAATGACTATAGGTAGGAATCTAAGTGAGGTTTTTGTTTTAATTCTTGCAAAAGGATGAGGGTAGTGAGGTACCATCTTGGGAGTTGCAAGTTTGATTCAGACCGTGATGGGGAAGAAAAAAAAATTAAATGATGACAACTCTGCTGTTAACACCAAGACAGGTTCATGAAGTCTAATATGTAATTCTTCTGAATTACCTACTCAATGGTATTTTATTTTGATTTTTTTTGCTTGCATATCTACATTTTTATGTAGATTGTTACCAAAAAGCTGTTATAGTGTAATTGACTATAAGAGTAAATTTCATGGTTGTTATTCAGATTAACCTCACCAAGAAAAATTTGAGGGCAAGTTAAATCTGAATTAGTGCCATGAAAGCACAGTTTTCTCGGATGAAACTTGAACATGCAGGGAAATATTTAGTGGACATATACTCTGCTAAAGACTGTGGTATTCTCTCTGAAGTAGATGTGGTTAGCTCCCATTTTTACAGCTAGAGAAACTGAGGCTCAAATTAGCCTCAAGATTGGTTCATAGTTGCAAAGCTAATAGAGGTCAATATGCCCCTGCCCACCCCACCCCCCACCTGTTGTTACAACCCTCATTCAGGTGCCAGTGGCATCCTTGTCATGGAGTGGAGCAACATCTCTCAGTGCTGGTATTAGTTGACCTGTCAGCAGCATTCCTCAGTGTTAACCATGGCTGCCTATTTGAAAGACCCTATTCTGCTCTCAACAATATGAATATCCTGGATCCCTCCCTCTTCTCCAGCCTTTATCTTCCTTAGAGGCTTGTCTTCTTTGATTAGATAATTAGGGCTTGTGATTCCTCAAGACCAAGCCTGGGCACCTTCTCTTCCATCTTCTCCCACCTGTACTTCATGACATCTACAACTTCAATTAGCACCTGCCACAGTTCTCCTGGTCACATATCTTTCCACTGCCCTCATCAGAATTGCACCTTTAATTTTATTGGTGTATTTATTTTTTCATAGCTTCATGTCTGCTTTTATTCACTATGAGATGCTTAGTGCCTTGTACCAAGTAAGCATATAATATAAACTTGAGATTTGAAAGAAAGAAAAAGAAAGGAAGGAAGGAAGGAAAGAAGGGAAAGAAAGAAAGGAAGAATTCAGTATGACCTAAAACCTCTTTTTTTCCATACTCCATTCTTCTCCCAAATGACTGTAACGATCAAAAAAAAAAAAAAATCTCAAAACTTAATTTTGCACATGTAAAATTTTTGTTGTTTATCTGAAATTCAGATGTAACTGGGCATCCTGTATTTTGCTGTATGTTGCTCTGATTCAGAGAGGTTAAAGAATTTCTCCAAAGTTACACAGCACTCAGAACTGGGTCTGGGACACCACTCTCTCAAAGGTTGAGGCTCCGGCCCCCCATAGATTTGATCCCAGCTCACCTACATGGTCGAACATACTCACATGAATGCTTGTTTTCCTTTGCTGGTAGTGAAAAGAAGGTCTCAGGGAACTGAATCACCTATGTTGGTTTTACAATTCATTTCTGCCCCTTAAATCTAGCCAGAATAGGAGGTATACATCTCTGTCAAGGTCTCTGCATTTTTCTCTTTTTCCTTCTGTCTTCTACAATGACTCAGCATTTTTCATCACTTTTTTTTAAAATTCTCCTTTTCAGTGTATCTAAGAAAAATGGCCCTTTAACAATAAAATATTTCAGTTCATTGAAATTTAATAAAACTCTTAGAGATTCCATTTCCCTAAGATTTGGAGTTCTATGTTGAAATGCCAAAAATATTAGTGAAATCCTATATAGCTAATGGCTTTTTCTAAAATTCCACAAAAGGAGTCCTCTGTTTCCATGTGAGAGTCCACTCACATATGCTGTAGTTGGTGGTGTGATGAGTGGTACCTTTTTTATTGACTGACAGAATAAATAGAATAAAAAGCCAACATAACCCACAGCAGATGACTAAGTGCATGTTAAACTTAACCAAGACTAAAGGTACTTGTCATTTTAAAACTTTCCTTTTGCTTCCTCTTTTTTTAGTGGTGATGGTGGGGGTAGGGTAAGGTAGTGTGGATTGCCAAAGCAAGCAAGAAGGAAAGGCAAAACAGCATACATGAGAGATGTTGGGGGAAAAAAATCAAGCAATATTTCCTTTCTGTTACAGATTTATGGAGTTCTTGAGTGATGCAACTGTGAGACCTCTTAGAAACTCATCTTTCTCACTTTACAGATTATAGAGATGAGTTGAGGTGTTGTTTCCATGTAGGCTTTTGGCGCCATCTTAGAAGACGTTGTTAGGCACTTTGTATATGTTGTTCGTCCAGTCCTTACAACGGCTCTATGGGTTGGGTATTCCTCTTAGTATTTTACAGATGAGGAAACAGCGGGCCAAATCCAATTCTTTTTTGTAAGAAGGGGGAACAATATAAAAAGTTTTATAGGTACTCTTCTGTGCCTTAAAGCCGTTCTTGATTGCTTTTCTACCTAATCTCCTCTTCTCATAGCAATGGGAACTTATGCTGCCTTAGCTGTATAATCTTAGAAAAGGAGAACATTTGATGAAAACAAAACAAAATGGCTTAAAGGTTGGCAGAGATTACCTTTCAATTCCACTGAAATTAGAATGGCAGTGGTGACCCTAGTTTTATTACTCTTAAGTAATGTTTAATTAAAGGTTGATTCCATGAGCAGCTGGTTGCATCATATAGATGTGTTCCATGCTCTCTTTTGGTGCTGTTTCCAAGGAACAGCAAGTGGAGATTTCCTTGCTCAGCAATACTACTGCAGTGGGGTAAAAGACATCTTGGTTCTTGGTTTTACTTTCTTGACTAAATTACATGTACACCACCCCACTGAGAGGGCATTTTTCTGTCAGTTGCTAAAAAGAAACACAGGTAAGCATGTGAACCTTGTTTGACATTTATAAGCAACCTGGGCGATTTCAAGAAATGTACTAGATAGTAAAGACACCTCCATAAAAGGTAGCTGACTGATGGCTTAGCCAAAATATGATACCTGGTAGTTTATGGCAATTTTCTCTAACAGGAGTAGATATTGAATTTATTGCAAAAGTGCCTCAAGAGTCCTCCTTAATGCTACCGAGGCATTGGCACTTTTTTTTCTTTTTTTGCAAAGCACACGCTGGAAGAGAAAATACTTCAGGCCATAAAATAAGGACATCGTGTGAGTGCGTGTGTGCACGCATGCCTATGTGTATGCATGCTGCAGGGAGGAGGGCTTAGTTTAGGGTGCTATTGACTTCACATAGACAGATTGATAGACTGCATTTTATTTCTTTGTGGAGATTGCAAAATCATTCCCAACACAGAATTTGCTAATGAAAAGAAAAAGAGAGTGATTTAAAGAAATTTATTTGATTTCAATAAGCAACTCATGGGTAATTCTTCCTACAATATTTTAAACAAATATGCCATTAAAGGCTTATATCCCATTCTCTACACAACTTTTTTCATTCCTCTTTCCAGATTAAGTTATAGAATAGCAAAACCCAATCACCTATTTTTAAATTCTCTCAGGCATTTTAACTACAAAGTCAGAACAATTTTCCTTGCTTCTTCAATGGACTGCTAGCACAATGTGAGGAAAGAGGGTATGCTCTTTTCAGTAAACATATGAGAGAATCAGGATATGTTTTAATACTTTCTCGGCTGCCACAAATTAACAATGCAACCTCTGCAAATAATGTGCCCTCTTGATGTCTAAGTCTTTTTTTTTTTTTTTTTTTTTTTTGGGAGAGAGAGCGTAGGCGTATATGCTAGTGGGGGGCAGAGAGGGGGACAAAGGGAGAGGAGAGAGAGAAGAATCTCAAGCAGGCTCCATGCCCAGCACGGAACTCAACATAGGTCTCTCTCTCAGGAACCTGAGCTGAAATCAAGAATTGGATGCTGGGGCACCTGGGTGGCTCAGTCATTAAGCGTCTGCTTTCAGCTCAGGTCATGATCCCAGGGTCCTGGGATCAAGCCCCGTGTCGGGCTCCTTGCTCCACGGGAAGCCTGCTTCTCCCACTCCCCCTGCTTGTGTTCCCTTTCTTGCTGTGTCTCTCTCTGTCAAATAAATAAATAAAATCTTTAAAAAAAAAAAAAAAAGAATTGGATGCTTAACTGACTGATCCACCCAGGAGCCCCTAGGTCTTTATTTTTTAAGTGGAGATTAAAATACCTGTCAAATTTACATCACAGAGTTGAAATAGTGATAAAGTGAGAAAAATGCAAATAAGTCCTTTCCGATATATCAAGGCTCTCTGGCCCACTTTGCTCTGATGTGGCATATTTTGCAAAATGGAATTTTGTTTCTAAAACTTTTGGGAATACTATGTGGATAGATGCGGGCAATTGTTGACATGCCATTAAGTTCAATGAATACCAGGCCTTGCCTTCATTTGTTGACTTTCCTACATTTTAGCACATAGAACTGAGAAATAAGAAGACGCTAGAGGCATGTGTGTATCTTGGCAGAGGGGAGGTATGATTCAGTGTCTCCCAAAAAGCACTCAAAGCTCAAAACAATAGCTCTCTAATAAAGACAGCTTAACTTGAAGAGACAATGAAGAACAAATAATACCTTAGAATATTGTGGATGTCATTCATGTAAGAAGATAGTGCTGTAGGCCCACTCATGATTAATTGAAGATGTTTCAAGTTCTTCTTAAGTTCCCAAAATGAATGGGTTAGAGTTAAGGGTGGTGGTGGGGGGGTTAGGGGGATAATGTAATCACTGATAATAAGAAAACACAATGGTCTTATTTGTCAGGTTGAAAACACTTTTGATTATATGGATGCATGATTTAGCACAATGGTATTTTAGACCTTTGAACAATACTGTTTTCTACATGTACTTTCTTCCTGTTGAGGACAAAGTGACTTAATGCTTTATATTTTTTAATTGCTCTATTTTCACATGCTATGAAATGGACTCTTTAAAGTATACAATTCAGTGAATCTCAGTATATTCACATATTTGTACAACTATCAACACGACCTAATTTCTTTTCATAATCCCCAAAGAAACCCTAAGCATTGGCAGTCACTCTCATTACCCCTCCCCCTAGTCCTTGGCAACCACTAATATCCTTTTTATCTCTATGGATTTGCCTATTCTAAAAATTTCATGTAAATGGATTATAAAATATGTGCCCTTTTGTGTCTAGCTTCTTTCAACATGATGTTTTCCAAGTTCATTTAAGTATAACATGTATCACTACATCATTCCATCTTGCAGCTGAATAGTATCCTATTATATGGATATACCACTCTTTGTTTATTCATCAGTTGATGGACATTTGAGTTGTTTTCACTTTGTGGCTATTACGAATAATGCTGCTGTGGAAACTTATCTACAAGTTTTTCTGTGAATATTTTTAAAATTAATAGACTATTTTTTTAGAGCAGTTTAAGGTTTACAGAAAACTTGAGCTAAAAGTACAGAGAGTTCCTACATACTCCCTCTCCCCCACCCCCACCACTCACCACCACTCACAGTTTTCCTTATTATTACCATTTTACATTGGTATGGCACATTGGTTACAATTGATGAACCAACATTGGTAGGTAATTATTTTTTAAAGATTTTTATTCATTTTTAGAGATAGAGAAAGCAAGGGGAGAGGCAAGAGAGGAGGAAGAGAGATGAACAGACTCCTCACTGAGCACAAAGCCCTACCCTGGGCTTGATCCCGTGACCCTAAGATCATGACCTGAGCCAAAAGCAAGAGTTTGACGCTTAACGAACTGGCGCCATCCAGGCACCCCAATAGATTATTAACTCTAGTTCCTAATTTATGTTAGGGTTTATTCTTTTTGTTGTACATTCTATAGGTTTTGTTAAATGCATAATGCCATGTGTCCACTTTTACAATATCATACAAAATAGTAGTTTACTGCCCTAAAAATCTGTGCTTCATCTCCTTCCCTCCCTCAACTTCCCCTCTTCTTTCTCTCCTTCATGTCCCCTAAACCCCTGGCTGGTCTCTTCATAGTTTTGCCTTTTCTAGAATGTCATATAGTTGGAATCATACAGTCTTTAGCCTTTTCAGACTGGCTTCTTTCACTTAGCAATATGCATTTAAGTTTCCTCCATGTCTTTTCATGGTTTGATAGCTCATTTCCTTTTATCACTGAATACTATTTCTTTGTATAGCTGTACCACAGTTTATTCACTTATTGAAGAACATCTTGGTTACTTCCAATTTTTGGCAATTAGGAATAAGCTGCTATCACCATTCAGGTGTGGGTTTTTATGTAGACTTAGGTTTCAACTCATTTGGGTAAATACCTAGGAGTGTGATTGCTAGATCATATAGTAAGACTCGATTTAGCTTTATAAGAAACTGCCAAATGCTTTTCCAAAGTAGCTGTATCATTTTGTATTCCTGTCAGCAAAGAGTGATAGTTCCTGTTGCTCTATATCCTCACAAGCATTGCTGCCCATATTTTGATTTTAGCTGTTCTAATAGGTGTGGGATAGAATCTCATTAATATTTTAGTTTGCCAATTCCCTAATGCTATGTGATGTTGAACTTCTTTCTATATGGTTATTTACCACTTGTAAATCTTCTTTGGTAAGGTGTCTGTTCAAATCTTTTTCCCAGTTTTTTATTGGATTGTTTATTTTCTTATTGTTGAGTTTTAATTGGTTTTAATTTTCTTGGGTACATACCTAGGAATGGAATCCTGAGTCAAATAGTAATTCTACGTTTAACTTTTTGAGGAACTGCTAAACTGTTTTTCAAAGCAGCTATCCCACTTTAACATTACTACCAGCGTTGTATAAGTATTCCAGTTTCTCCACATCATTGACAACACTTGTTATTATTAGTTTTTTTTAATTATAGCCATCTGCGTGAGTATGAAATGGTATCTCACTGTGGTTTGTTTGTTTGTTTATTTATTTATTTATTTATTTTATTTTATTATGTTATGTTAGTCACCATACAGTACGTCATTAGTTTTTGATGTGGTGATCCATGATCCATTGTTTTCGTATAACACCCAGTGCTCCATGCAGTACGTGCCCTCTTTTATACCCATCACCAGGCTAACCCAACCCCCCACCGCCCTCCCCTCTAAAACCCTGTTTGTTTCTCAGAGTCCATAGTCTCTCATGGTTCATCTCTGATTTGCATGTAGTCAGATGATGTTTTTTCCTTTTTTTTTTTTTTAAATCCATTCCACCCCACCGTGTCTTTTAATTAGAATGTTTATTTCATTTACATTTAATGACATTAATAATGAGGTAAGGTTATATTATCCATTTTGATATTTGTTTTATACGTCTCATGTCTTTCTTGTTATTGTTCTGCATTTTCTCTTTTAATGTTTTATTGTGTTAGATTTTTCTAGTGTACCATTTTAATTCCCTTGTCATTTATTTTATGTATTTATTATTTTCTTAATGGTTGCCCTAGAAATTACAATTAACATTAATTTACAACAATCTAGTCAGATTAATACAAACTTAAGTTCAATCATATAAAAATCTTTGCTCCTATGTAGCTCCACCCACTTCATCATTTCTGGTGCTGTTACTGTCATACAAATTATATCTTTTTACATTGTGTAGATTTATAATTATTCTATGCAGTTTTCATTATATAGGGGAAAATATTACAAATAAATACCTTTATAGCATCCTTTATATAGTAATTACCTTTACTGGTGCTCTCTATTTCTTCATGTGTACTTAAGTTACCATATTGTGTTCTTTCATTTCACTGAGGACTCCCTTTAGTATGAGGGGCAGATCTACTAATGACCAGTTTTCTTTATTGTTGTTTACCTTGGAATGTCTTAATATCTCCTTTATTTTTGAAAGATAATTTGCTGGATATAGAATTCTTGGATCTATAGAACTACTGGTTCAATTCTTGGTTGACTGTCTTTCTTTCAGCACTTTGAATAAATAATCTCACTGTCTTATGGCCCCCATGATTTTTTGTGAGAAATCAGTTATTAGTCTTATTGAGGATCTCTTGTATCTGATGAGTTCTCTCTTGCTTTTTCAAGATTCTCTTTTTGTCTTCAGATTTGATAGTTTTATTATGATGTTTTGAAAAGTTGTTTGCACTGGGTGAACTCTGAGGTAGGTCAAATGAGAGTGGCTTTCCACGGAATGGACAGACACATCAAATAATGACAATTCTCTGGGATTAGGCTTTGGAGCATCTCCAACTCTGTTCTGTTACTTCCAGGGGCTGTTAAGATACTAGTTTCACTGGGATTGTAAGGCTGTTGATGTTCAAGCTATCGTAGAGTTGGAAGATGGGGATAGAAACAGACCATGTTAAAATGCTACAGCTTCTCTCTTCCTACTAAGATTCAGCCATTTTTCTTGAATTTATGTTCCCTAGATTGTTGCAAGCTTTTTTTTTTTTTTTTAAAGATTTCATTTATTTATTTGACAGAGAGAGAGAGCACAAATGGGGGAGCAGCAGAGGGAGAGGGAAAAGCAATGCGGGGCTCAATCCCAGGACCCTGAGATCATGACCTGAGCCAAAGGCAGACACTTAACCAACTGAGCCACCCAGGCACCTCTGTTGCAAGCTTTTAATTTCCAGAGTTCTGAAAAAGGTGATGTTTTTACAATTTTTTTTCCACTGCTCTCATTGCTTTTCTAGAAGAGAGAGTTTTGGGAAGTCTTTACTTCTCCATTCCTATCGACATCACCTCCTGATGCTTTAAAGAGGCCTTGCATATCCTCCTGAAGCCTTTTCAGGTGGGATATTGTCTGAGCAAAAGAAGGGGTATTAATTGGGATTATATAATAGATCAATTTCCCAAGAAGCAGATCCTGAGATGAGATTCCCTATGCCAGTAATTTATTAAGGAAAGGCTCCCTGGAGAAACCACTAAAGAGCGAGTGAAGCAGGCCAGACAAGGGAAGGAAGCCCAAGAAAGTGTGATTTTAGACCAAGTTCCAGCCTCAGCCCTATCCTACAGAGGGTCTCTGCAATGTAAGTCATATCTCATTGTTTTTATCTCCTTGGGACAAGTGCGGTCACTGTTATGGGCTCAATTGTGTCACCCTGAAAATTTATATGTTGAAGTCCTAACCTTTATCTCAGAAAGTGACTGTGTTGGAGATAGTGTCTTTAATGAGGTAATTAAGTTAAAATGAGGTCATATGGGCAGGTCCTGATCCAGTATGACTGGTGTCCTTATAAAATGAGATTAGGACACAGAAACACACACAGGGAAAATTATGTGAAGACACAGGGAGGAGACAAGCCAAGGACATCAGCTTAGAAGAACCAACCCTATGGACACCTTGATTTTAGACTCTTAGCCTCCAAAATTATGAGAAAATAAATTTTGCCCTTGAAGCCATTTAGTCTGTGATACTTTGTTATGACAGCCCTAGCAAACTAAGACTGTAGTTTTCATACTCCTACACCTGTCAGTCATTTGCCAAATATTGCCTATGGAGCATCAGTTTCCAGGCACTACCAGCTCTTTTTACCTCTGTACAAAGCAGCTTTATAGTCAGAGGGCAGTCCTTCCAAAGAAAGTTGCAAGAGTTGCCTTTAGAAATAAAGGTACACAGAAGCTAGGAGAAGGAATCACAGTACAGATGAATGGAATCTGAGCAGAGCATGGACAGTGTCTACCATAGGGTTTTGGTTCTAAACAAGAGAAATCAATTCTTAGTGTTTTAAGCAAAAAGTAAGTATAGTATATTAATTAGGTCATAATTTTTAGGAAGCTAGAGAAGGAGGTGCCAGGATCACATAGCAATGACCAGTGTCTCAAATCACCAATCAGAACTGGTCAAGTGGAGATACCGTGGTAGACACTTTACTACTGGATATTAGACACCTGCATAGAACTTCTGTTCACCACTGTCCCTAGAAACTGGGAGTAACTTAAGCCAGTAGGAATTTGGATCAAGGCCTCCTTCTTTGTGCTACCAGCTTCTAATTCAGTGTTTGGCTTTGATAGGCATGCTCTTAGTTCATCTTTGAGGAAGGCTGCAAAAGTGAGACTTTTATACAAAAAGGTGACCTGTGATTTTAAACCAGGATTGACAAAATGAGGAATTTCCCAAACCAGCAAGGGTATTCAAAGCTTCTCGCCATCCACAAGGCATGATAAATATCCACCAGAGAAGGTTTTTTGGAGAAGAAAAGTTCTTCATCCGAACTTAAAGGAAAGATTCAAGAGACAGTGTAGGTGATTATTGACTTATGATGATGGGTTAAAACTGTTGACTAAGATCCAATAAGTTGTAAATGAAGGAGGTCATCTGCTGTGCTCTTTGCTGTTGCTGTAATGAGCCACTGCAGTTTCTTTTCACGACCATGCTCCTTTTCATACATAATTTTTGGGCATACTGTTTTATTTTTGTGAGAATTCTTTCAGGTTTGCCTTCTCCTCTCACCTTTCTCTGGATAAAGGCTTCTAGTCCTTCAGTCAATTCTTTGCATATCATCAAAGATTATTTCTATCCTATATTTCTTATGGGAAAGCAGATGTTCTTTTCACATGTTTCTCTCTTGCATTGGGTTGTTTCTTGGTGCCTTCTTGCTACAAATGTTCTCACTCCCTTTTCCCATGTAGTGACTGTACCACTTTAGAATAGGAAAATATAGAGAATATAAATATTTGTCTCCAAATGTTGGGAGGTTTTATTCAGTTTGTGATTCCTGTTGGCTTCAGGGTAGCAGGCTATTCTCAAATCCATCTATTCTCAATTAGGAACTCCTCCTAGGTCAGCCCTCTCCTTCCTTATCACCATTAAGAACTCTGTTTCATACCACACAGCAAAGACATTGTAAATGGAATAGGAAAAATGAGTCCCTGATCCAATATTCAATTCCAATTTAAGGGAATTCTCTCCTCAGAGTCTCATGAGATCTTGACATTTTCTATACACAGGTAAAAGTTTTAGGTGGATTTATTACTTTTGATGTTTTGGAATTAATGGAATCTCCCATGTCAATGAATATCACATTTATATAAAACCTACCTATCAAGGGAAAAGGTGAAGGTAAAATAAAATTCTCTTTTTCAGTGGTGCTATTTAACCAACAAATGTGAAGGATGTTTGTTGACTATAATGGTGCCCACACCTGGAGAAGATGTGGAAAGATATACTAACTAAAGAATATTTGATTCTATATCTTATCATATATTCAGGGTTATGTATTCCAGTTACAATCTATGTTTATAACACATCATGGTAAGCTAGAGTTACTTAACTCTGTAGGTGTCAAATGGATCAAGTCAGTAATGTAAGCATGAGACCACTGAATAAAAGGAATCAGACATCAAAGGAATGGACCCTGTAATTGGTAGAGTATTGAAATGGAGGAGAAGGATGAGCAAGTACGTAGTAGCTGGTAAACATGGTGTTGATGTCTTAGAGAGATACAGACTGGTTGCTAGGGTAGGTGGGAAATAAGAAACATAGAAGTGAGACACCCAGAGAAAGAAAAAATAAAGCCAGTTATCTTAACTCCTTGTTGAGATACTTTATTTGATATCAAAACCCTCATTACATGGAATATTACATGTGAGTGTAAGACACACAGAGTTCTAAAAAAAAGCATAGCTTTATGAATGGTCATATGCAGAAAGTTGTTCTCCACATTAGTCAGGATAGGTTAGGCTAGGCTATGGTAACAAACCCTAAAATATCTGTGGCTCCACATAGTAAAATATGACTGCTCTCCTCAGTAGCTCTTTCAAGTGGTGGCTCAGCGACCTAAAATGTTTGCATAGAGGCTATGTCAGTCGGAACAAAGGACTCCCAATATAACCACTGAAGGAGAAGAGAGACTGGGGGAACATGAATCATGCTTTAAAATAATCTTTCTTTCTTCAAGTTACATATCATGGACCAGAAGTCAGTGAGGTGGTCCCAGCCTAACTAATAGTGGTCAGTAGTCTGCCCATGTGCTCTGGAAGAAGACATGGAGTCATTATCTCTGCCTCAGTTTTTAAGTTTATGAGGGAAAAATGCTGTATTAACATTTGGTGCATATATGAGAGGCCCTGGAAAGGCTTCATTGCCAAAATGAAGAAGAATCTTATTGGTGATGGGAGGCAGATAGTTCAACTTTAAAAATATATTAGCACTTGATGTTCTTTAATAGAGTTATGGACTACATGAACTCATGAACATCTCAGACCTCACACAGAGAAGGATACCTGAAGAAAAAAAAGAATAATTTGGGCAAAGACTATTAAAATCCTCATATTAACAACTAATATATTTTTGCCATAGAATTTTCATCTACTATTATTACTAACTTTAAACTCTCTGAGCTGAAGTTTTAGTCTCTGTGTGAGGGTTCAACATAGCCTCTAAGGTCATTTCCACTTCTGTCATTCAATGATGCCATCGTTTTCCTTTTTTTTTTTTTTTGACATTTTAATGGTAAATTTGATATAAACCCTGTAGTTGATGAGAGAATTTTTATTCGGGAAGAAAATTGTTGAGAGTCCGAAACAAAAAACTGTTTTTCAATCTCATGTGTCTTATTCAACAGCATTGGATTTTTAAAGATTCCATTTGCCATCTGTTATTTTCTTTACACCAGTGATCATATATACATATTTTTTCCTCTTATTGAAATACTAATTTGTATTTTGGAGTAACTTATAAAAAGATGAAATTCACATTCTGAGGGATCTACATACTCTGTTGTCTGTCGTTTTTATTGCTTTTTTCCTTTTCTTGCTCATGGTTACTCTTTCGGACTTAGAGTTTGTTTGTAAAATAAAGGTGGTGTGTGGCTATTGTATAAGTATGAATCAAAGGTATCATTCCATGAAATGGGAAGGCAGATATTTACCTGAAGTTTAACCTAGTTAGTGGATACATGAGTGTTCTCTGTTTCTGTTGTGAGTTCTGTGAACAGACATTTGTGGTTTTGGAATTGGATTCCACATGTTATTCCTTTTGTGACCTCTTAAAATAAATGACTTGCCTCTTTGGGCATTAGTTTCTTCATCGGTAACATGGGATTATTGTAGTATCTATCCAGTAGATAGTCATAATGATCAAAGGAGAAAGTGCTTGACAAGTTCTTAACATAGTAATTCTGGTACACAAAAGTTAGGTATTATTATGACAATAATATCATTTGATTCAATTACCAATAATTGCACAATGCTAGCTTAGTTAATATTATTATTTGTTAAACTCAATAGAAACATCTATGTTTTTATGGAGAATATGCCAAGTTCTTACACTGCAGTATAAATCTTAGCCCAAGCTTTCAGGGGTGAGGGTGGAGACCCTTCCTTTTCCTGGCTTTACGCAGAGGGAGTAGTAAGGACACTGTTGTTTTACTTTTGCCAGATCTGGTTATAATGAATATCTCAGTTTAATTGTGTGTGTTGTGTAAGATCCTCCTATCTTGTACTGTACTAGACACATAACAAGTATATAATAACTGTATGCTGAATGAACTAGCACATTTATACCCACTTAGAAAGAAGGAACTTGCTTCTGAAATAATTTTCCCCTAGTATACAGTCATATTACCTGAATACTCATTATGTAAATTTAGAAATTCAGCATTCTTGTAACCATAGCTCATCCATCTAGGAAGCAGAACAATCAAATTCCATGTCAAACACTCCAAGAGAGGCATCATTAAAGGAAAAAAAAAAGTGGAAATGATTGACCTCAAGTGAGCAGAAGAAACCTACCTTCTGGTAGCCTCAGGTTATCCTTAGCCTGTAGATGGCCATCTTTTTGCTGTGTTTCTTCATATCATCTTTTCTCAGTGCCTGTCTGTATCTAAATTTCCCCTTTTTAATAAGGATACTGTCATGTTGGATTAGGACCTACCATAATGACCTCATTTCAACTTGATTTTCTCTGTGAAGACCCTATTTCCAAATAAGGTCACATTCTGAAGTGTTGGGGGTTAGGATTTCACCATACCTTTTTTGGGGGGAACATTCACCATTAAATCAAATGTAAGTTTTGTGGGTGCTTATGGGATCTGAAGTGGCTTAATCCATATAGAAAGTGTTTGAAAAGCATACAAGATTTTAACACATGTAGGGTGTTATTGTTACGTTATCATTGTTAGAAGGGGGGTAGTCATTTGTTTACAAGTGAACTTGAACATTGAATAGATTATATACTACCTTAATTTAAATAAAATGCACTCAGTAAATGAATCTTTAGTCTTTAGGCTACTATTAAATCCTTGCCTCAGTTTTTCTGCTGAGGAAAAGTTTTGTAATTCTGTTTTCAATAAAGAATAATCAGTCCTGAAAACAGGATTCACTTAGAGTTAATGAAATCTAAATGGAATGAGCTCATTTTGCCACTGTTAAGTTAGGGGTATATCTACATGTTCTGTCCCAGTCCCCACTGTGATTCATTGTATTATTTTGCCCATCTTCATAAAGAGATGGCCATTCTCTCATAAACTCTAGAAATCAGAAAAATGACAAAAATGAATATCTTAATCTTATTTTGTTACGATAGTTTCAAATAGAACTTTAGAAAGCCCTGAAGATTATAGTTCTTGATTTTCATTCTGTAACATGATGAGCATAAGCATGGTTTTTCCCTAATCAAATCAAAGTGGGGGAGGGGGAGAAGTCTCCAAATGGGAATGAAATTCCCAGCAGTGGTTACAGCTGTGGCTGCATCAGCGGATGACTTGTAATGTTAGAAGAACACTGAGACTTTTAAAAGCAAAGAAAAAAAAAAAAAGGACACTGGAGCCTACTTTTGGTGATCCCCATGCTGGTTGTATCCCAACAACATGGTGGTCACTTAGGGTAAAAGATTAGTAGGTGGTATTAAGGCTTAAGAGCTCAGAAAACCCCATTAGAAAGCCCTTTATATTCCTGGTTTGAATTAACCCACAGGACTGAGACCTTACCTCAGATAACTCTTGAATGGTCATCTTGCAGTTAATTTTTCACCGCCTTCCTACATCATATCAGTTGAACAATATTTGAAGTATGTGGCACAGAGGCAATAGTCTTTAAGCAGTTCTATGTTGGTCCTTCTTTCCAGTCTCCTGGATGCTAGAATGATTAACAAAATGGCAGCTCTGTAGGATCAGGAAGTGGTTGTATTGGTCTAGCCTATATATTAGTATCATCCAAGAGTATATTGAAGCCATCTTTCCACCAGGCCACTCTGCACTTGAGGGTCATTCCTACTTCTCCGCTCTCCAAGAATGAATGTAATTTGGCTCACAGATCAGTAAAAAAGCATCAATCCATTTTCTCCTACCAACACTCTGATCAGAACAAGAAGTATGATGTTACTGTACTAATTTGGTGATGTTGCTTTTGAAAGTAAACTCCTTAGAACTGTATTTTGGAAAGGATGGGAAAAGTAATCGTGGGTGGTCCGTGATTCTCTGTGCATGACTTTTTTGTGTTTTCTCTCTGCAAGAGCAGAGAGATTTTAATAGATAATAGGGAATTAAATAGAAACATCATCCAATAAGTATGATGTGTGCTGTCACTGTTAATTCAAACATAATGAACAATGACTGAATAATAATGGCTGCATACAGAGGTCTGCCATATGCTCATTCTGGATGATTGTTGCAGGATGCTTCCTTAAATATGGATGCCATGAGCTAGCCAACAGCACTCCAAATAATCAGATTTTCTGCTGCTCTCAGACACTCATAGGGATTTTAGCTTTTTCAGTTAGTTGAATCATAAAAATGAAATCAGATCCTAAAGGGTTTTATAGATGGTAGGCAGTGGGAGAAGGAAGGAGGGCGGAGATGAGGAGAAAGGAAGGGAGGACAACAGAGGGAAGAGAATGAAACCCTCATGCTCTTTTTCCCTAGACCAGAAGAAGCATCTTCTGAATTAGAAACAATCTGTTTACCACTCCTTCTTCCCCCCATCTGAAGACAAATTAACTTCTGCTTTATAGAAAGCTGGCATGCTAATGGCACACAGTATATTTAAGTGGACATTTCTTTCTGTATAACATTCTAATGTCTAATTAAAGTCCAAATTACATTGTATTCTGATATGTAAGTAAAGCTAGATTAATCCTTCTATAGTATTCTGTGAAATTGGTTGATGTAATTAGTCTGAATGAACTAATAGACTGCAGAATTTGTTCTTATTTGTTCCAAATGACTAGATGTCTCATCTGAAAGAGGTAGAGGGGAAGGCCCTGTTTCAAAGTAGAAAGGACATTAGATTTTGCCAGATTGTATAGGTTGAAGTGTCGACTTTATTACTTATGGTCTTGAGCAAGACCGTGAAACTCCCAGAAACTTACTTTTTCTTACTCATTGATATGGTGGGGATGGGTGAGAATTATATGAGATTATGTAAGTTAAAGCACTTTGTGAACTGTAAGATATTAGACCCTGCTTCTCATAGAATGTTGTGTGGACCAGCAGTCCTGGCATCACCTGGGAGCCCATGAGAAGTACAGAATCTCAGGCCCAACCCCAGATCTACTGAATTAGAATCTGCACCTCAATAAGATCCCCAGGTGATTTATGTGCACATTATAATTTCAGAACTACTTGCTGTGTATATATTGAGTGTATTGTAACAAATATTATTCCAAAGAGTAAAACTTTGAAAATCTAAACTATTTGTTGCATATAACCTTATGATCTTTGGAAATAAGAGATTAATGACAAACCGACCTCATGCAAAAGAAAAAAAATAGTCTGAACTAAAAACAATTTTAAAAAATCTAAAAATCCAGAAACAATACCCACACGTCTCTACCCGGCATGTCGTAGGATCCATAAACAGTAAGTACAAACAATCCACCTTTTATTTTAACCTTTCTGTGGCATGAACATCATTGATTAGTGTGATGTCCGTGAAAGTTCACCACAATCAAAAGATTTTTTATATTGCTAGTATGATGGTAAAGAAGGAAATGCATTGATACATTCACAAAAGATTTTCATCCACAAGTGTTGCAATATATTCTTTCATTATACTCAATAACTAGAAGATTTAAAACCTTAATCCTTGCACATTCTGGTAATTCATGCCTTTAATTGTTCTTTCTCTTTGTTGCAACAGTGACTGCAGCAGCACTGTCTTATACTGGTAGGATAGGATTGAAGTGTCATGGAAAATTTCAATTCCAAACAGAAATAGATGCCAAAATTTCCATTCCTTTTGCAAATGAGACTGTTGATTTGGAGGAAAGGACAGAGAATGGGAGGAAATGCTCTTTGATTAACTTTTTTAATCATGAGAAGTTGTGCAAAAATATAACCTTTTTACTTCGTGCATCACTTTGATATCTACTCCCTGTGGACCAAAATTCTGTATTTTAGCAGGTTTTGAGAGGTACAGTGAATGTGTAACAACAGCACACAATCTGAGATAAATAAAGTTTGAAAGTAGCCTGCTTAACAAAAAAGTAGCAGAGCTTGTCATTTTTAATCATTGACTTAGATAAACAGTTTTTAAAATACAAGACTAAAATTCAAGTGTGATTCACATTCAATTATGTCTATAAAACAGAAAGTGAATTACAGACTTACCAACTATCACGTTTACTTCCTTATGGGAGAAAAGACACACATACACACCCAAAACCTTTTGAGATTTGAAATCACTGGTTTAATCAGATCTACAATATGACTAAAAATATCTGAGTCCTTCTAGAGTTTTGAATACCTGATGTATGAACTTTCTATATATAGAATAACTAGTTCCTTCCCTTTCTCTTTCTTCCTCAAACACTGCTGTGACCAGGGGCCACAGATGCAAGTAATGGAACAGTGATTTAGAGAAAAGGATATTGAATTATCCCACAAAACACAAGAAGTCCAAAGGTGGCCAGTTTGGTTGGTACAGTGGCTCAGTGATGTCATCAAGGACCCAGGCTCTTTCTAACTCCACTTAGCTGTTCCTAGTAAGTTGATGATGTCTTTTATTAATCATGAAATAGGCATCCCAGTTCTAAGCAACAGATCTTCACAGTAGCAATCTTAGTTGAAGAAAGTTAGCAGGTTGCAAAAAGATCTCACATTACTATCTCTGCTTTTATCAGGTAGGAAAATCTTTACCAGATGCCATTCAATAAACATTTTATCGTGCCTCATTGTCCACCTGGTGGTCATTGATACTTTTTGCTGCAAAGAAGACAGGAAGGTAATCTGGCTTTTTTAGTTTCATTAGGAGAAGGCAGGCAAGAGAGAGGGGTTTTGGGAATAGTTGATGGATGGGTTGCTGACAGTGTCTCACACCATCCTACAAAGCAATAAAATTGGCTTATTTCAGAGGTTTCCTATGCATTGTCCACATGTCAAACATTAGTGTGCATATGGATCATTTAGAGATTTTGCTGAAACACAAGTTATAACACAGTAGGTCTAAGGTGGGGCCTGAGAATTTGCATTCCCATCAAGCTCTCAGGTGATGTCAATGCTGCCAGACCGTGGACCACACTTTGAGTAGCAAAGTTTTATAATACATCTGGTTTATCACACCTTTTTTCTTCTCCCTAATCTCATCCTTTAATTTATTTCTTCTGTCATTTTCTGTGTAAAGTTCAGTTTGTTCTTTATCTCTTTTATTTTCTCACTTTTCCTCACAGGCACTTTTAATGAGATAATGTGTGTATGTAAAGTGTTTAGCACAAACAAATGCTAGCAACAAGCTCTTTAACCTTCCCTTCTCTACCCTTACTTATTTAATTGATGAAAGGTTGTTTGTCCTCCCACATTTCTTCTTTTAAAATTCAATTTCTGAAGGCAAACCACAAATACCTAAACTAATAAATGTAAGTTTAGTGGCAGTGATATCCTCATATCAAGGAAACGAAGCTCTCTGTTGTGATTCAAAAACAAGTTGTAACATAGAATGGTTTGTTAGCCACCTCTAATATTGATGGGAAGTTGAGAATATGTTTACCAAATTGTCACAGAATTCCCTGTTTAGATGGACTTCACCTTATCTAATGAAGCTTGTTATTCCTCAACGACAGCATTCATAGGAAATGAAGCACTATTTCTCAGGCAATGCTATTGTTTTCCAGGTTTGTTTACTTACAGGTGTATAATAGAATGTTTTGCAACTGTGTTGCACTGTGAGTTTGCAGGATTTCAGTTAATTGAAGGGTAAATAGAATGTCATGAACTCACCTAGAAATCATTTGTGCTCATGATTTTATTGGAAAATACATTTTGATCTCTAGTCCATCAGCTTATATATACTTGCAAATGTGTTATCTTTTCATTGGTAAAAGAAAGCTTACATTCTACAAGTCATACTTGTAGAGCTTTCTGTGGTGATGGAATGTTCCATATCTGCACTGTCCAATGTGGTAGCCACCAGCCATGTACGGCTACTGAGCACTTGAAATATGGCTAGTCCAACTGAGGAACTGTTTTCAATTTTATTTCATTTTCATTAATTTACATTTAAATTTAAGCCATTTATGACAACTGGCTACCATATTGGAGAGACACTGAAAGGCTGTTGGTTTTGTTGGTCTGTTTCACCATTGTTAGTGACTGGTTCTAGAGGTTACCACTTCCTTCTTGTATACAAGCATTGTCTAAAAGCCCACTTAATTTTTTAGAAATGGAATTGTGCCCTGCAAATGGGCTAAACTACTAATTTTAGAAGTATATAGAGTAAGAAAATGTATAATGAATATTTGGAGTACAAGTGGACACAGATATTGATTAAAATTTTCTGACAGGAAAAAGCAAAGGAATAGAGATTGTAATAATTATTTGAATAGTAATTCTCCTTTTTGGGTTGAAGACTCATTGACTTTATAGTTTTATGTCCATCTGAGTGAAAATTATTCCCATTTTACTAATACAGTCATCATCTAATTATTCATGTCCATGTCATGGATTATCGACATGACTTTTCATTGCTGTCATTAACTCACTCATTTATTATGCATACTACACCAACTTTCAAAAGGAATTGGAGATGATTCATTCATGTCATCAGTTTGCTTAATCAAGTATTTGTCTGGATATTTATAAAGCTTGAATATGGCTTCTTACACAGTAAAAATGCTCAGCTGTAAAGAACCTCACAGTATTTATATGTTAATATCCCACCTGTCCTCATCTTATTTTTCTTATTCGTAGTTTCATTTGATCGTATTTTTATACTTACTCATGTTTTTTATCTTGTTTATACCTTAAAAAGCTACCTGAAATTCTTTTGTAATAAGGATGGATAAAAATCCACAATTAAAAGTAAGTATTTAGATGAGATCTTATGATAGCTTACTTGAGGGGCTAGAAATGTATATATTTATAATCTTCTAGAATGAGTTTTGGAAATATGTATCAAAATACGTTTACATAATAATTTACTGTTGAGGTTATATAGATGTGTGTGTATGATAATTACACTTATAATCCCCATTTTAAATGAAGAAACTGAGGCACAAAGAAGTTAAGAAACTTGCTTAAGTTTGCACAGCTCGTCATTGTCACAAGGGAAAATGCAACCTCAGGTTGATCATGCCAGGGTCTTGCCTTTTAACCACTATATGGAATCAGGATTTTTTTTTTTCCCGAGTGGCACTGTTTTATGGCATTAGATAATTGTAAAAGGCCTTGTTACCACTGTTTTCACTTTCTTGTATGTCATACTAGGCCTTGGGGCAAATGTCATACTGCCCTCCAGAATAGGCCACCTTGTACAGAATCCAGGCCTTTTATGGCCCCATGTTTACATTGAATTAGAATTTTCATTAATTGATAACCTTTAAAGGACAACATCTCTTTGAGCTAATGCAACCAGGAAATTAATTTCACATGGTTGCAGCACTATGTCACTGAGGCCATAGAGTCCTAACAAAGGTTAGGAAATGCAAATGGTGATTCTCAGCATGAATCTTCTTGCACAGCAAACATGTAAAAATTTAGAAACCCAGTGAAGCACACACTGTTTATTTTTGCTCTAATATATATTCCCCCATGAACAAGCCAGGCGCCAGGGAGCATCTGCCTTATTTAAGTGTTGTACATTTTTTATTTGACACTTCAAGATTGCCTTTGGTATTGTTGTCTAATACACTTCATTATCTTAAAGTGCATTATTTCCTGAGTTTGACAGCATATTTGGCACTGTACAGTGTGTAAGAAGAGAAAGCTCCATTCGGAGTGCACGCAGTTGTCATCCTTCAGCTCTGTTTGGGGGTGTGGAGAGCAAGCACCGCAGGGCCTGAGGGCCCATGCAGGGGCCAGGAATGGAGGCTGAGGGAGCCTATCTGTGCCTTGTCTCAGTAACGTCTTTACCAGTGTTCTCTCTGATCATCTTGGAAGTCTGGTGAAGAGATTCCCTCCTCCTCCTCATGATTATTTCTATATGGTAGGGGTAGTCATCAAAAGAGTGCGCTCTCTGCTGACTGCTTTTGCTCAAATTCCAAGTTCTTCACATATTTATTTATTATACTTTTGTATTAAGGTACATATGCGGGAACTGACTTGTACCAGCTTGTAAGAGCTGATATTGCATATCTCTCCCAAGTTCATATTCAGTGATGTCATGTTGGAGGCTTAAAGTTGGACCTGATCAGAATATGTGCACAACAGAAACTAGCAGATTCTATAAACCACAGATTCTTCTGTCTCCTCCCCTCCTCCTCGTTCCCTCTCCCTCCCTGCCGCCCTGAAGTCCAGCTAGCCAGCGCACTACAGGATATAATATACATTACCCTGAATTGCAGATGGCACACTCCTCTTAAATATACAAATTTTTGATTTTTACTTATGCATACAGCACTACCCAGATCAAAATATAGAGTATTACTCCAAAAATATACCCTCCTGCCCTTTCCTGTCAAAACCATTCCCACATAAGAGAATCACTATTTTGACTTCTAGGACCATCAGTAAGCTTTGCCTTTTCTTGAGATATATAAGAGGAATCCTCAGCATGCCCTCTTTTGAATCTGACTTCTTTTTGTTCAAGAATATGTCTATGAGGCTGTGCATGTTTCTGCATGTACCTGTGCTTTACTCTTTTTTTTTTTTTTTTGTGGTATAGAGTTGTACTATCTGTTATATGGTAGTTCATAGCCACATGTGGTCATTGGATAATTGAAGTATGTCTAGTGTAGTTGGAAAAAATGAATTTTCACTTGAATTGAGAGGGGCTTTACATGTAAAATACATTTTCGATTTTGAAGGCTTGTAATAAAAAATGTCTCCTAGCTTCTGATGGTTGTTGGAAATCTTTCCTTGACTTGTAGGTGCATTGCTATTTTATTTTCCATGTTTAGAATTTCTGTTGGTTTTTTTTTTTCACAGAGTCCAGTTCTCCAGGGAAAATTTTGACCTTAACATTGATTTTCTTGACAATTAGTTAGCTATTTTGGCATCCTATCTGTGTCTTCTGGTGTTCATATCTGTTTCTCTGTCTGTTGTCTTTTTCCTTTTCTCCTGGTCTTATTATTTTAATAGTTGTTAGTGGTTTGTTGACTATTTAGCACATGTTTGAAATACTGTGGAGGCTCAGCATGCTATTTATTATCCTTTTCCTCAGGTTACACTTTGATGTGGGTGCAGGGATATTACCTCAGCTAGGGGCTGAACGGGCTCAAGGCTGGGTTGTAGTTTTTATTTGACTCAGTCTACCTTTGCTTTAAACCCTCCCATCTTTTAGCCCTTCAGATATTCCATCTGAGAGCCTGAGATATTTAGGGTCTTTTCCCTTTGCTAATTTGTAAAGTCAATTTTTATCTTTCTAGAATATGATTATTAATCACTCCTCTGTGCTTTTCAGTTCTTTTCTTCCTTTCTATTTGGTTTCTTGGTATTATGTCCAGCACAACTTAAGAATCAGTAAATACCTCCAGGGCAAACCTTGTGCTGAGAGTTGGGATCATTTTGCCTTAGCCGCCTGGCCTCTTAACCTCTTCTAATTTGGCAGCTCCAAATGTCACTTTTGTCTCGGCAGCACCATGAGATTGTCAAAAGCTCTGCTGGCTTCTCTACCATTTAGTGGCTGACATCTGCCAGCCTTATTAGCTTCTCATTCTGTACCAGGAATTGGCAAATGACCTAGGGGGAAAAACAGTGTGCAGAAAGTTGGGCTCAGCTCAATGATCTTTCTTTCCATTATCTTGGCTTCTGCAGTCCTGGCTTTCCTTGGCAGGTCCTATTACCTTCAAACAGATGTTTTGATTTGTTATCTGCCTTTCCTAGTTTTCATTGGGAGCTTTTTTCTTCACTCTAGTTCATCAAAAGCAGAAGTTGCAAGTTAGCATTTTAAGCAGAACTCAGAGAGACAGTTTTATTAAAATTTAATTTCAATCACAAACATCATATTCTATTCTTTCCTTCACTGAAACCCCTAAATTATATGCTTTGAAATATAAATAGGAAACTCCCCTCTCACCCAGGGCCATCAGCCCAACAATAACTATTAAAAGAGTACACTGTAATGTATAATAGAAACCAATTTCCAATGCAAGCATTTCTAGAAACTAACGCTGTGTTCTAGGGTAAGTCGTGTCATTTGGCTTGACTCTCTGATGCCTTCTCTTATATACAGGCTTCCCTTTCTACCTGGGCCCACTAACCCGGATTAGGATTTAAAGTCCTGAGCCTGATTCACTCTAACTATTACCTCTAATCTCTGAATTGGCCTAATTCCTTGTCACTGAACTCAACTTTGTTGTCTGATGCTATTCTATTCTCCTCACCCTTCATTGTCTCTACTTTTGCCATGCTGCCTGCCCAGGTTAGGATATCATTTTTAACTTATCACAGGATTCTCCCCATAGTGCTCCACTAGGTTGTCTAGTCCAGTCTGGCTTTGACTAGAACTATCTTATTCTGCCATAGCCCAGCTTGAGCTTTTGAGAACTGCATTTCATAGTTTGATGTAGGTGACACACAAGTTTCAACGTGTTGCTAAGTCAGATCCATTGGAGGTGTGACTACCTTGGTTGCTGAAAGAGGGTTAGATGAGCTAATGGTCATATGTGACTCAAATATGAAAGGCACTGTACGCATTATACTCATGTGAAATTTTGGATAAGAGATGTTCCCTTTAGATCCCATCTAAGGTAAGGAGGAAGGAAAAGGTTGTGTTGCCTATCTATTATATGCTGCTTGTTTCTGTATATTTTATCCCACTGCTTTCAGGTAATGGAATATCCAAGGATATTTGATATCATATCAGCAGAAACCCTAATTAACAAATATTCTTGGCTTGGACCTGACAACAGTTTAATAGCAAATGAATATTTATATTACTATAGTTGATTTACATAAATGCCTTCTGATTTTCATAGTCATGTATAAATGCTTTTTATAACCAAATGTCAAGTTTATTGAGGGATAATTTACATTTAGGGGATGCACAGATATTAAGTATGCAGGCTGGTTAATTTTGACAAATGAATACACCCATGCAACCCATTCTCTGTCAAGATGGAAAACATTTATATCACCCCAGAATGTTTCTTTGTGCCCCTTGAGTCAAGTACCCTGTCAAAACAAACACTGATCTTATTTCTATCATAATAAGTTAGTTTTGTCTATTCTACAACTTTATATAAATATACTTGTACAATATATACTATTTTGTTTCTAGAGTCTTTCTCTCAGAATCATGTTGAGATCATGTTGTCATAGATACAAGTAGTTTTAATTCTTTATTATTACTAAGTAGTATTCCACAGTATGAATATACTCTTAATTGCCTGTTCACCTGTTAGTGGGTACCTGAGTTTTTCCATATTTGAGCTTTTATGAATAGATCTTTAATAAAGATTTATATATGAGGCTTTTTGTGGACATAAGTTCTCATTTTTCTACCTAAGAGTAAGATCCCTGGGTTGCATTCATATTATAGGAGTCCTAGAAGAAGAAGAGAGACAAAAGGGAACAGAAAATTTATTTCAAGAAATAATAGCAGAAAAGTTCCCTAATCTGGGGAAGGAAACAGACATCCAGATCCAGGAGGCACAGAGGACTCCCATCAAAATCAACAAAAGCAGGCCAAAAACAAGACATATGGTCATTAAATTGTCAAAATATAGTGATTAAGAAAACAAATCTTAAAAGCAGCAAGCCAAAAGTCCTTAACTTACAAGGGAAAGCCCAGAAGGCTAGCTGGAGACTTCTCAACAGAAACTTGGCAAGCCAGAAGGTAGTAGGATGATATATTCAAATTACTGATTGGGAAAAATCTGCAGCCAAAAATACTCTATCCAACAAGACTATCATTCAGAATAGAAGAAGAGATAAGAATGTCCCAGACCAAAACTAAAGGAGTCCATGACCACTAATCCAGCCCTGGAAGAAATACTAAAGGGGATTCTTTGAGTGCAAAGGAGAGACCACAAATGACAAAGACAAAAAAGGACCAGAGGAAATCTCCAGAAACAATGACAAAACAAATAATAAAATGACAGTAAGTACATATCTATCAATAATTACTTTGAATGTGAATGGACTAAATGTTCTAATCAAAATACATAGGGTGTCAGAATGGATTAAAAAAACAAGACCCACCTATATGCTGCCTACAAGAGACTCATTTTAGACCTAAAGATACCTGCAGATTGAAAGTGAGGGGGTGGGGAAACATTTATTACACCAATGGATGTCCAAAGAAAGCCAGAGTAACAATACTTATATCGGACAAACTAGACTTTAGAACCAAAACTCTAAAAAAAACAAAGAAGGGCATTATATAATCATAAAGGGGATAATCCAACAAGAAAATATAAAAGAAGATGTAACCATTGTAAATATTTATGCACCCAACATGGGAGCACCCAAATGTATGAAACAATTAATAACAAACATAAAGGAACTAATTGATAATAACACAATAATAGTAGGGAACTTTAACACCCTACTTACATCAATGGACCAATCATCTAAATAGAAAATCAACAAGGAAACAATGGCTTTGAATGACACCCTGGACCATGTGGACTTAACAGATATATTCAGAACATTCCACCCTAAAACAGCAGAATGCACATTCTTTTCAAAGGCACATGGAACATTCTCCAGAATGGATCACATATTAGCTCACAAAACAGGCCTCAACAAACACAAAAAAGATTGGAGTCATACCATGCACTTTTTCTGAGCACAACACTATGGAACTAGAAGTGAGCCACAAGAAAAAACCTGGAAGGACCACAAATACAGGAGCAGTAAATAACATGCTACTAAACAATGAATGGGTAAAGCAGGAAATTAAAGGAGAAAGAAAAAAAATACATGGAAACAAATGAAAATGAAAACACAGTGATCCAAAACCTTTGGGATGTTCCACATAAAGTATCATGTCATCTACGAAGAGAGAGAGTTTGACTTAATCTTTGCCAATTTGAATACCTTTTATTTCTTTTTGTTGTCTGATTGCTGTTGCCAGGACTTCTAGTACTATGTTGAACAATGGTGGCGAGAGTGGGCATCCTTGTCGTGTTCCTGATCTTAAGGGAAAGGCTCTCAGCTTTTCCCTATTGAGGATGATATTCATTGTGGGTTTTTCATAGATGGATTTTATGAACTTGAAGAATATACCCTCTATCCCTATACTCTGAAGAGTTTTAATCAGGAAAGGATGCTGTATTTTGTCAAATGCTTTTTCTGCATCAATTGAGAGGACCATATGGTTCTTCTCCCTCCTCTTATTAATGTGTTCTATCACGTTGATTGATTTGCGAAAGTTGAACCACACTTGCATCCCCGGGATAAATCCCACTTGGTCGTGGTGGATGATCCTTTTAATGTATTGTTGGATCCTATTAGCTAGGATTTTGTTGAGAATTTTGGAATCCATATTCATCAGGGATATCGGTCTGAAATTCTCCTTTTTGATGGGGTCTTTGCCTGGTTTGGGGATTAAGGTAATGCTGGCCTCATAGAATGAGTCTGGAAGCTTTCCTTCTGTTTCTATTTTTTGAAACAGCTTCAGGAGGAAAGGTATTATTTCTTCTTTGAATGTTTGGTAGAATTCCCAAGGGAATCCATCAGGCCCTGGACTCTTGTTTTTTGGGAGGTTTTTAATCACAGCTTCAATCTCGTTACTGGTTATTGGTCTATTCAGATTGTCAATTTCTTCCTGTTTCAGTCTTGGGAATTTATAGGTTTCCAGGAAGGCATCCATTTCTTCCAGGTTGCTCAATTTATTGACATACAGTTGTTGTTAATAATTTCTAATAATTGTTTCTATTTTCTTGGTGTTAGTCATGATCTCTTCACTTTCATTCATTTATTAATTTGGATCCTTTCTCTTTTCTTTTGGATAATTCTGGCCAGTGGTTTATCGATCTTATTAATTCTTTCAAAGAACCAGCTTCTAGTTTTGTTGATCTGATCTACTGTGTTTCTGGTTTCTAATTCATTGCTCTCTGCTCTAATCTTAATTATTTCTCTTCTAATGCATGGCTTAGGCATCATTTGTTGCTTTTTCTCTAGTTCTTTAAGGTGTAGAGTTAGTTGGTGAATTTGGGATTTTTCTATTTTTTTGAGTGAGGCTTGGATGGCTATACATTTCCCCCTTGGACTGCCTTTGCAGTATCCCATAGGTTTTGGACCAATGTGTTTTTGTTCTCATTGATTTCCATGACTTGTTTAAGTTCTTCTTTGATTTCCTGGTTGACCCAAACATTCTTGAGCAGAGTGGTCTTTAGCTTCCAAGTGTTTGAATTTCTGCCAAATTTTTTCTTGTGATTGAGTTCCAGTTTTAAAGCATTATGGTCTGAGAATATGCAGGGAATAATCTCAATCTTTTGGTATCAGTTGAGACCTGATTTGTGACCCAGTATGTGGTCTATTCTGGAGAAACTTCCATGTGCTCTTGAGAAGAATTAGTATTCTGTTGTTTTAGGGTGGAATGTTCTGTATATATCTATGAGGTCCATCTGGTCCAGTGTGTCATTCAAAGCTCTTGTTTCTTTGTTGATTTTCTGCTTAGATGATCTGTTGCTGAGAGTGGAGTATTGAGGTCTCCTACAATTAACGTATTGTTATCAATATGACTCTTTATTTTGGTTAACAGTTGGCTTATGTAGATGGCTGCTCCCATGTTGGGGACATAGATATTTATAATTGTTAGATCTTCTTTTTGGATAGACCCTTTAAAAATGATATAGTGTCCTTCTGTGTCTCTAACTACAGTCTTTAGTTTAAAATCTAATTTGTCTGATATAAGAATTGCTACCCCAGCTTTTTTTTGAGGTCCGCTGGCATGGAAGATGGATCTCCATCCCTTCACTTTCAGTCTGGATGTATCTTTAGGTTCAAAATGAGTCTCTTGTAGACAGCATATGGCTGGGTCCTGTCTTCTTATCCAATCTGTAACCCTGTGCCGTTTTATGGGAGAATTTAGGTCATTCACATTGAGAGTTATTATTGAAAGATATGAATTTATTGTCATCATGTTGCCTGTGAAGACCTTATGTGTATAGATTGTCCCTGTAAATTTTTGTTCTATATCACTCTTGGGGTCTTTCTCCTTTTATAGAACCCCCCTTAATATTTCTTGCAGGACCAGATTGGTGGTCACATATTCTTTCAGTTTCTGCTGGTCTTGGAAGTTCTGCATCTCTCCATCCGTTCTAAATGACAGCCTTGCCAGATAAAGTATTCTTGGCTGCATAAGACTCCACCCCCAAATTACTAGAACTCATACAGCAATTCAGTAATGTGGGAGATACAAAATCAATGCACAGAAATCAGTTGCTTTCTTATACACTAACAATGCAACTGTAGAAAGAGAAATTAGAGAAACGATTCCATTTACAATAGCACCAAAAACCATAAGATACCTTGGAATAAACCTATCCAAAGAGGTAAAGGGTCTATACTCTAGGAACTACAAAACACTCATGAAAGAAATTGAAGAAGACACAAAAAGATGGAAAAATATTCCATGCTCATGGATCGGAAGAATAAACATTGTTAAAATGTCTATGCTACCCAGAGCAATCTATACCTTCAATGCCATCCCTATCAAAATTCCAATGACATTTTTCAAAGTGCTGGAACAAACAATCTTAAAATTTGTATGGAATTAAAAAGACTCCAAATCACCAAGGAAATGTTGAAAAAGAAAAACAAAGCTGGGGGCATCACATTGCCCAATTTCAAGCTATATTACAAAGCAGTGATCATCAAGACAGCATGGTACTGGCACAAAAACAGACATATAGACCAATGGGACAGAATAGAGAGCCCAGCCCATCAACTCTATGGTCAAATAATCTTCGACAAAGCAGGAAAAAACATGCAATGGAAAAAAGACAGTCTCTTCAATAAATGGTGATGGGAAAATTGGACAGCTATATACAGAAGAATGAAACTTGACCATTCTCTAACACCATACACAAAGATAAATTCAAAATGGATGAAAGACCTCAAGGTGAGACAGGAATCCATCAAAATCCTAGAGGAGAACATAGGCAGTAACCTCTTTGACATCGGCCACAGCAACTTCTTTCAAGATACATCTCCAAAGCCTAGTGAAAGAAAAGCAAAAATGAACTTTTGGGACTTCATCAATATAAAAAGCTTCTGCACAGCAAAGGAAACAGTCAACAAAACAAAGAGGCAACCCACAGAATAGGAGAAGATATTTGCAAATGACACTGTAGATAAAGGGCTGATATCCAAGATCTATAAAGAACTTCTCAAACTCAGTACCCAAAAAACAAATAATCAAGTCAAAAAATGGCAGAAGACATACAAATGACTCACAGACACATGAAAAAGTGTTCATCATCATTAGCCATCAGGGAAATTCAAATCAAAACCACATTGAGATACCACCTTACACCAGTTAGAATGGCAAAAATTGATAAGGCAAGAAACAACAAATGTTGGAGAGGTTGTGGAGAAAGGGGAACCCTCTTACACTGTTGGTGGGAATGCAAGTTGGTACAGCCACTTTGGAAAACAGTGTGGAGGTTCCTCAAAAAATTAAAAATAGAGCTACCCTATGACCCAGCAATTGCACTACTGGGTATTTACCCCAAAGACACGGATGTAGTAAAAAGAAGGGCCATATGCACCCCAATGTTCATAGCAGCAATGTCTGCAATAGCCAAACTGTGGAAAGAGCTGAGATGCCTTTCAACAGATGAATGGATAAAGAAGATGTGGTCCATATATACAGTGGAATATTACTCAGCCATCAGAAAGGATGAATACCCAACTTTTACATCAACATGGATGGAACTGGAGGAGATTATGCTAAGTGAAATAAGTCAAGCAGAGAAAGTCAATTATATGGTTTCACTTATTTGTGGAACATAAGGAATAGCTTGGAGGACATTAGGAGAAGGAAGGGAAAAACGAAGGGGGGGATATCGGAGGGAGAGATGAACCATGAGAGAGTATGGACTCTGAGAAACATCTGAGGGTTTTAGAGTAGAGGGGGTTGGGGGGATGGGTTAGCCTGGTGATGAATATTAAGGAGGGTACGTACTGCATGGAGCACTGGGTGTTATACGAAAAGAATGAATCGTGGATCACTACATCAAAAACTAATGATGTATTGTATGGTGACTAACATAACATAATAAAATAAAATTAAAAAAAATAAAAAATAAAAGGATCATAAAAAAAAACAAAACCTTTGGGATGAACCAAAAGCCGTCCTAAGAGGGAAGTATATAGCAATACAGGTCTACCTCAAGAAGCAAGAAAAAAATCTCAAACAACTTAACCTTACTTTCTAAAGGAGCTAGGAAAAGAACAACAAATGAAGCCTAAAGCCAGCAGAAGAAAGAAAACAATAAAGATTAGAGCAGAAATAAATGACATAGTAACTAAAAAAAAAAGTCCAATAGAACAGATCAATGAAACCGGGAGCTGGTTCTTTGAAAAAATTAATAAAATTGATAAACCTCTAGCCAGACATAACAAAAAGAAAAGAGAAAGGACCCAAATAAAATACAATTGGAAATGAGAGAAGAGAAATCACAACCAACATCATAGAAATACAATTATAAAAGAATATTTTGAAAAACTATATGTATTATATACATCTATAGAAAAGATATAGATTTAACTTTTTAAGAAATGCCTATACTAATAATTCTCTACTTCTTGATGTCTATTTTATCTACTCTTCTTTTTTTAAAGATTTTATTTATTTGACAGAGAGAGACACAGCGAGAGAGGGAACACAAGCAGGGGGAGTGGGAGAGGGAGAAGCAGGCTTCCCGCCGAGCAGGGAGCCCGATGTGGGGCTCGATCCCAGGACCCTGGGATCATGACCTGAGTCGAAGGCAGACGCTTAACGACTGAGCCACCCAGGCGCCCCTTATCTACTCTTCTTATAAACTATTGTTCATATAGTCCTTGTGTAGTATATCTTTTCATTTCATTTTGAAACCTGTTTGTATCTTTATATTTAAAGGGTGTTCTAATGAACGAGGTATATATGGGTCTTCCTTTATAATCCAGTATGTCAATCTCTGCTTTAATTGGGGTATTTATTCCACTTCAATTCAGTGTAATCATTAATAGGTTTTGGTTTAAGTCTGCCATCTTGGTATCTGAATTACACCTGTCCCATTTGCTTTTTACCACTTCCCTGCTCTTCTGGAATGAATCAAGTAATTTTTTGTACTCCATTTTATTTTCTTTATTGATTTTTGTTATGATCTCTTTTTTTGGGTGGAAGTCCTGGAGCGAGAGTCAGCAAGCCACATCTTACAGGCCAAATCCAGGATTGTTTTTGTAAATAAAGTATTATTGGATCATAGTCATGTTCATTCATTTACTTATTAAATATGGCTGCTTTTGCAATAGTAGAATTTAGTAGTTATAACAGAGATCATATGGCCTGCAAAGCCTAAAATATTTACTCTTTGGCCCTTGACAAGTAAAGTTTGCCAATTCCTGCTCTAGAGATGAAAAAGTATGTATCTTGAACTTATCACAGTCTAACTCAGTAAACATTCTACTACTCCACAAACAATATAAGAACTTATGATAGTATCTTCCCAAGTACCACACTCCTATACTTTGTGTTCTTGTAGTCACACATGCTATATACCCTATAATAATTTTAGTAATTTTACTTTATATAGCCCATAGTTGTTTTTTTTTTTTTAAGATTTATTCTTATAGTGCAGGCTGCTGGAGATGAATTCCTTCAGATTTTACCTGTTAGATATGTATTTCTCCTGCATTTATTAAAGGTATTATTGATGACATGGGAAAAACTATAATAGAATATTTAAGTTAGAACTTGGTAGGAAGGATGGTGCTTGAGTAGATTGTTTGCTTTTGTTGGTAAAAATTGGTTTATTTATTTTTTTATTGAGATATTATTGACATATTAGTTTCAGGTGTACAATATAATGACTTGTTACATGTATGTATTATGAAACAATAGCTACAATAAGTTTAGTTAACATCCATCACCACACAGTTACACATTTTTTTCTTGTGATAAGAACTTTTAAGATCTACTTTCTTAGCAACTTTCAAATATAAAACACAGTATTATTAACTATAGTTATCATACTGCACATTGCATCCCCAGGACTTATTTTATAACTGAAAGTTTGTACCTTTTGATCACCTTCACCCATTTTGTCCCTCACCCACACCTCCCTGCATCTAGCAACTACCAATCTGTTCTCTGTATTTATGAGTTGACTTTTTTTTAATTCTATACATAAATGAGATCATATGGTATTTGTCTTTCTCTGTATGACCTATTTCAGTTAGTATATGCCCTTAAGATCCACCCATGTTGTTGCACACAACAAGATTTCCTTCTTTTTATAGCTAAATAATAATATATAGCTAAAGAATAATCCATTTATCCATTCATCCATTGATGACAATTAGGTTCCCTGTCTTGGCTACTGTAAATAATGCTATAATGTACATGGGGGTACACAAATCTTTTTGAGTTAGCATTTTTGTTTTCATCAGATAAATACTCAGAAATGGAATACTGGATTATGTGGTATTTCTATTTTTAATTTTTCGAGGAACCTTCACACCACTTTCCATAGTGGCTGCACCAGTTTCCATTCCTGTCTCTTCAATTTTGGCATTTTTTTTTTTTTTTTTTTTTGAGAGAGAGAACGTGTGTGTGAGTGGGGTAGGGGGGGAGTGCAGAGGGAGAGGGAGAGAGAGAATCTGAAGCAGGCTCCATGCGCAGAGCAGAGCCCCACATGGGGCTTGATCTCACAACGCTGATATCATGACCTGAGCTGAAATCAAGAGTTGGATGCTTAACCGACTGAGCTACCCAGGCACCCCTGAAAGGTATTTTCATTGGATAAAGAGTTCTGGATTAACATTTTTTTCTTTCAGTATTTAAAAGTTGTCTTTTCACTATCTTCTTGCCTCAGTAGCTGTTACTTTTATCATTGTCTATATTTATTATGTCTTTGCTTTTCTGACCACTTTCTAGATTTTTCCTTAATGTTGACTTTCACTGGAGTATACTTTCCCTCTGTGTGATTTACTTTGTATTTATTCTGCCTGGGATCACTGAACTTCTTGTATCTGTGGGTTTTGATATCTTTCATTAGTTTTGGAAAATTCTTCACTATTATATTTTAAAATATATTTTTTGTTTCATTCCTTCCCCTTTCTCCTTCTGAGACTCCAGTTACACATATGTTAAATTGTTTGATATTGTCTCACAGGTCTCAAATACTCTGTTTTTAGTTTTTACTCTTTTTCTCTTTGTATTTGGCAATTTCTCTTGAACAGTTTTCAAATTCACAGATTTTTTTTTTCCCTCTGCTATGTCCAGTCTGCTGCTAATCCCATCTAAATAATTTTTCAAGTTTTATATTATATTTTTCATTTCTAATAGGCTTATTTTTATAGTTTTCTTCTTTTAATTTCCCCATCTGTGTATGCATGTTGTCCTACCTTTCCTCCTACATGCTTTAACATTTGTATCATAGTTCTTTTAAAGTTCTCATTTGACAATTCCAGCATATGAGCTATTTGCAGTCTGGTTCCATTAAATGTTTTTTTCTCTTGTTGCTGGTTTACAGTTTCTTGCCTTTTCATGACTCTTGTAACTATTACTGTATTCTGAACACTGTATAGAAAAGTAGAAACTGAGGAAAATACTTAAGCCCAGAAAGAGCCCCATGGCTCATCTTCTGTCAGGCTGTGGTGTGTACATGTGCATGTGTGGGTGAAGTGATGGGGTGAGTCTATTTTATCATCGGTTGAGCTGTGTCTGGGCTTTGTTATTCACCATAAGTTTGTCTCAGTTCTGTTCTGTCAGAATTTAGCAAGTCATGTGTAAGTATACTTTGTGTGTGTGTGTTTGTGAGGGTCTCTCTCACCAATTGTGTCCCCACAAATCCTTAGTTATATATGGCTAAAACTGGCTGTAGTTGTGGGGTTTTCTCCGTTTTCTCCACTACTTTCATATTTCACCAGGCCCCAGTGCATCTTTACCTCAAGTTATTCTCTTTTAGTTTCTTTCAACAGCAGACAGCCACTGCCTGTTATTTATGGAGGGTCCATTGTCAGCATGGAGTGCCTTTAAGTCTTCCTGCATATACCCTCATATTTAAACTGTCCTAGTGGACTGAGAGAGCCTGGAAAGGGTCTCTCAGCTCTCCAGTTTCTGTTCTAGTGGTAGACAGCTGTGGCACTCAGTTGTGAGGCCCAGTTTGCCTGGAATATTTCCCTCCCTTCTCCTGGACCGCCCTAAGACTTCACTATCATTCTCTCAGTTCTCCTGCCCTGCCCCCAGCCTCTGTCATGAATACTCAGAAAGGCCTACAGAAAAGAATTGGCAGGGCTGTCAAGTCTCCCCTTTCATCTGAGGCTCCCAAGCTAACAAGTCATGCCAGTCTACAGATAGCCTTTAAATTTGCAGAAAGTTTAGCAGTTTGCTTTTTACCTACACTTCAGATGGCTTCTTTCTTCTACTACTCAACTGTGGAAGAAAGCAGACATGATTCCCTTCTCTTCTGGGAAAGGCATGTCACATTTTGAACTTAGTTCAATAGAGTTTTTTTTAATCATTATTATTTGTGACTTCACTTCTTTTATAAGCTTTAGGGGAAAAATCATTGTTGTTTTTTTTTTTAAGATTTTATTTATTTATTTGACACAGAGAGTGAGAGAGGGAACACAAGCAGGGGGAGCAGGAGAGGGAGAAGCAGGCTTCCTGCTGAGCAGGGAGTCTGATGTGGGGCTCAATCCCAGGACCCTGGGATCATGACCTGAGCCTAAGGCAGACGCTTAACAACTGAGCCACCCAGGAGCCCCAAAAATCATTGTTTTTCTATTTTATCTGGCTCCTTGTTTTGTTAGAGTGGGGGCAAATTTATCTTGTGACTTTCTATTCTTGTCAGACATGGAAGTCCATACTGCTTTTTAATGTCTGTCCCTCAGAAGGTCAGAGTAATGAACATAGGAAGTGAATTGAAGCTGATACTATCATCTTTATTTGGTGATGAGGTGGAATTAGTTCCAAAGGGTAGGAATAGACCAGAATCTGGATTCCCTTAACTATGTCCTTTTTCTTATCTTTACCACCTATGCTCTATATAGCCAATTGTAGGTCGTAGCTCATCTGAACCTTATCACTTTGCAGCCCTGGTGGGGGGACTGCTCTACAGATTAAAAGTGTGAAATGTGTGACGTAGAGGAGAAGTAGAAACAAAGCTCTCTGATAGAAAAAAAAAAATGCCATGCTCTTGAGAAGATGAGATCAAGTATATGCTTGAATATAATACCAGCTCTGGGTGGTATATATACCAGAATATATACCAGCTCTGGGTGTAATTTTGGCTTGTGTTCACGGAGGCCCTTTCCATACACTGTCTGCCTCATCACTGTGGCATTTAGTTGGAACAGCTTTAAAAAGTAGAATGGATGAGTTAGAGCCTCATTGGAACTTAAGCATGTAGTTCTAGGATTGCCAAAGTTGGCTGTTGAGATCATTAAATTTTATTTTTTATAAAGACATCAATTCAATGGTCATGAAAGGAACTTTGTGTTTTCATTGAAAATTGACTCCAGTAATTTGTTTATACAAAATAATACAGGTCCTTGATACCAGAATATAAATGCTGATATGAATTTCATATAATTTCAATTTTTCTGCATCTAAATTTAGAATCACATTAAAATAGCAAATGCCTTGAAATACTCATGTACCGAGCTTCCAGTTGTTTGTCAGACTAGTGACATATTTGTTTAATCAATTATACACACACTATTTTATAAAATTACCCTTGCCTTTAGGCTTGACTTAAAAAGACCTGGGTTGCATTAATTGAGGAATTTAGCTAGGTACAACAATAATTCTTGGTTAGTGTAAACCGTAAATGATTAGGATTCAGATAGCTGATAAAATTCTGTTTAGTATATCAAAAGTGATATTATTAGCCAACCAAAAGTTTATCCGGGGAAGTCCCTATAGCCATGTTAATTAAGGCCACTGGTAGAAGATCTGATGGTCCTCTCTATAAGATGTGGCCTGAACCACCTTTCAGAACAGCAAGTGAGGAATAATACTTACGGAACTAAAAATGGGTTATGTGGTAGAGAGGTTTTGAGGCTGACTAGAATAGTAAATACCACAGCTTGCTTTCCTCATTCCTATGCTCAGTTTGTGCTTCTGGATGGGAGATAGAGGCATAAATGAGTTCTTCTAGGGTTCGGGGTACAGTCCCTTTTCCTAAGCCCTGTGTGTCTCTCTGCACTGGTTCTTATCTATCAATGGGAGATTGGACACTAGAAAAATCCAATAATAGATGGCTCATAAAAGAGATGTGATAGAACTGAATTTTAAAGGAGTTTTATGGGAAGGGAAGAAATCTATTCATTTACAAATGAACTATAAAATTACTCAGCCCATCCCTCAAATAACTAAATCCTAAATAGATCAGCAGTCATCTTGTATTATTTTTGGTGACCTCATATGACTTGGCAACTCCCAGAAAGGAGAGGACATGAGATTATTTATTATTTGGATTATTTATTTTTTGGAGATTATGTTTTAATGATGGGTTTTTAAATATTAAACTGTAGCTATTTCCAGCCGACAAAATAAATCCCATCTTTTTCTCCCAATACGCAATAAATTAACAACTTATACATTTTAGTAGATGTATCAAAAATTCTATATGTGATACAAATAAAGCTAATGGAATTTCCAAGTGTGCACTATTGGTTGAGTCATAATAGCCCTTAGTTTTTAGTTATTCTTGGGAGATTGCTGTTACAAGTAGGCCAGATGTGAACTCGATTTTTTTTTGAGGTATCTTTATCCTAATTGCTTTCCATCTTAAGTAAGTGAGAATCACTCATGAAGCTTTTAAAAAATCCCCAAGGCAGGCTTCACCTCAAACTGACATCAGAATCTGTTTTTTAACCTCTCCAGGTGATTCCAAAGTACAGCCCAAGGTGCAAACAATTGCCCTCTCTTTAATCTCTGTGTCATTGTCTCTGAATGGTGCTCAAAGTGTGGTCCTGACCAGCAGCATTAGCAGCATCTGGGAAATGGTTAGAACAGCAAGTTAACATAAATAGGCTATATATAGTCAAAGTATAAAATCTGAGACATTTGGCATATCTGCTTCCCCAAGAAATCATCATCAGAGTCAAAATAATGAACATATCCATTATCCTCACTTGATCTTAGCCAAAAGGCCGAGAAGTGATGAACATATCCATTATCCTCAAAGATTTCCTTGCACCCTTTGGTAAACCCTACCTTTCTTCCTCTTCAACTCTAGGCAACCACTGCTCCATTTTCTGCCACATACATTATTTTTCATATTCTAGAGCTTTATGTAAGTGGAATCATATAATATTTAAACAGTTAATACTTTCTGAGAAGTTTTAGGTTTAAGGAAGAAATGAGCAAAAATGTACAGAGTTTCCATATACCCACTCAGCCCCCACCCTGCCCCACCCAATTTCCCCTATTTTTGCCATGTTGCATTGGTGGGAACACTTGTTACAATTAATGAGCCAATATTGAGACATTATTATTAACAAAAGCCCATAGTTTACATTAGGGTTTACTCTTTGTGTTGTACATTATATGGGTTTTGACAAATGTATAATGACATGTATCCACCATTACAGTATCATACAGAATAATAGTTTTACTGCCCTAAAAATCCCCAGTGCTCCACCTCCCATGCTCCCTCCCTTCCCCTGACAACCACTGATACTTTAGCTGTCTCCATCGTTTTCCTTTCCCAGAATGTCATATAGTTGGAATTATACATTCTGTAGCCTTTTCAGATTGGCTTCTTTCGCTTAGCAATATGCACTTAAGGTTCCTCCATGTTTTTTCATGGCTTGATAGCTCATTACTTTTTATCACTGTGTATGGATGTACCACACAGCTTTATTATTCATTTACCTACTTAAGATCATCTTGATTACTTCCATGTCTTATTGATTATCAATAAAGCTGCTATAAACATTCATGTGCAGGTGTTTGTGTGGACATAAGTTTTCACCTCCTTTGAGTAAATGCCAGGGAGCCTGATAGCTAGATCATATGGTAATAGTATGTTTGGTTTCGTAAGGAACAGCCGACCTGTCTCCCAAAGTAGCTATACCATTTTGCTTTTCCACCAGCAATGAATAATACTCTCTATTGCTCCACGTCCTCTCCAGTATTTGGTGATGTTAGTGTTTTGGATTTTGGCCATTCTAATAAGTGTAGAGTAGTATCTCATTGTCATTTCATTGTGATTCCCTAATGACATATGACATTGAGCATATTTTCATATGCTTATTTTCCATCTGTATCTTCTTTGGTGAGTTGTTTGTTCATGTCTTTTGCCCATTTTTAAAAGTGAGTTGTACTTTTTCCTTATTGTTGAATTTTAAGATTTTGGTTACAGATTCTTTATCTGAACTGCACTTTGCAAAGATTTTATCATAGTCTCTGATTTGGCTTTTCATTCTCCTAATGTACTATTTTTGACTGGCTTCTTTCACTGAGCAAAGTTATTCTGAAACTCAGCCATGTAGTTGTATGTATCAATAGTTCATTCATTTTTAATGTGGAGTAGTATATCCAGTGTATGGATATACCATAATTTACTTATCAATGTGTTTGTTAATGGACATTTGGTTGTTTCCAGTTTTGACTGTTACAAATAAAGGTGCTATAATTTTCATGTACAAATTCTGTAGGGACACATGCTTTCATCTTTCTTACATAAAGACCTAGGAGGGGCACCTGGGTGGCTCAGTCAGTTAAGCGCCTACCTTTGGCTTGGATCATGGTCCCAGGGTCCTGAGATCAAGCCCCATGTCAGGCTCCCTGGTCAGTGGGAAGCCTGCTTCTCCCTCTCCTTCTGTCCCTCCCCCTGCTTGTGCTCTCTCGCTCTCTCTTTCAAATAAATAAATAAAATCTTAACAAAAAAAAGACCTAGGAGCAGGATAGCCATATCCTTTGGTAGGTACATTTTTAATTATTTTTAAGAAACTGCCAACTATTTTTCTAGGGTGGTTGTCTCATTTTACGTTCTTAACCACAGTGATTTTTAAAAATGTAAAGTGCTTCTGAGACCCAAGATCTAGACGAAAGTTACAGAAAGAAAAATGGTATAATAAAATATGGGGGGAAAATTATAGGAATTAAGAGAAAGGAAGCAAATGTTTTAAAGTGTAAGAAATGGAATACCTTCAAAGTTCAAAGTTTACTATTTATTCTCCTTCAACTGGGAAGGGAGAAAATATAAACCCATCTCCACATGCTGTTGTTGACCCTAGAGACCTGGCCTTTATTCTGATGTTGGCAAATTCTGGTTTCTATAGTGCTAGATTTGCTGTCTCATTGCTTTATCCCAGGGTCATATTTAACCCACAACCTCTTTCCACTGTGCCTGGTCAAACGGAGCATTTTTCAGAGTTTATGAGAAGTTGCCACCAGTTAACGTGCTTCCAGTGTGAACATATCACTGCAGGGACAGCGAGCAGTTAGGGTTTGGCGCTGAAGTCTCCTCCGTGTCTGTGAGCTTCTGTGGCTGGCTGGGATGCTGCCTCCCTGGGAGAACTTAGATGTTGGAAGAAGACAGAGCAGCTATGAGTGTTGGAGAGCATGCAGTAGTTGCCCTTTCTCTGTGTCTATTGGTGATACCATTAATCGTTACTTTGTAGATGGTTTAACATGAAGAGAGGGTTCTAGAATAAATAATCTGAAAAATTCATCTTTCGTTTAGTCTCTTGTATAGTTAAGTGGTTAGTGGATGGTGCCTTGAATTCCTACATTGGCACCCTTTGGCTCTAACACATTCCTCTGCTAAGTTGGTCATACAAGACTGAGATTTACAAAGCTATGAGGGGGAGCAAATGATTTTAAAATTCTGCTAACACAGATCATGGTAATGAATTCTTTAAATAATGCTAATAAAAATTAAAAAAATAATAATGCTACCTTAATGTTTTTGTAAGTACCACCCCAGTTTCTTCTGCTATTTATAAAATTACTCTTTTAATGTTAAAAGTCTCCCTGGAGTGCAAATGTAAAATATACAATATTTAGGTAAATTAAATTAAGTCACATTCTTTTGAGACCATAATTAATGGTTTCTTATACTTTCTGCAGACTTCTAACTTGCTTTTACTCCAGCAGCTACAATATTCATTCTTCTTCATATTTATAAATAAAATATATTCTTTTTTCCTAAGGTTAATTTTAGACATTCAAATTAAAACAACTTAATGAGGTTTTTAAAAAGTTCTTTCAAAATAAATTAGCCATACATAAAAATATAATTTGCTGTTGTATATTTTTCTAGGTGTTTGTTTTGTTTTTTTTCCAATAATTATGTTATTAAACCTCAGTATTTTAGAATGAAAATAAATTCCTCAGCTCTGAGGGTAATTATAAGCTTTGAAATTTAAGTGCCTATCTGGGCCTTGCCCAAGTGTTCTTCAAAATATATTAACTAAATACTTACAAATCTACAAATTGTTTTAGTTGTATCGTAGCATAATTAAAAATTCAGTAGTACATAAGTCTAAAGAAGAGAACCTGGCAACATAAGAGAGCATTTAAGATTCTGAGAGGTAAGATTCCAGGTAGAAATGTTGGTAGATACTTTTCATCCCTATTTCCACTAAGATAAATTAAAATTACTAATACAGAATAGCATACTGAGCCATGTCATTAACCTGTGCTGATTGTTCATTAGTCATCACCAACAAAACCATGGCATTCTTATTATAAATGCAAGGTCACTGTTTATTCAGCAGATATTTTTGAGCTACCTCTATGTACATGACTATGTTATTAAGATAATTATTTTTTCATGTGAGATCACAAGTACAATTATACAATTGTAGTTTTACAGGGATTTTGAATCTGTGGGGATGTCTTGAAATTTATGCTCTCACACAAATTACTTTTTGAATATTAATATGTGTTTAGATAACTTTCCTATATGAGGTTATTTGATTGGCATTTGGGAGTTAAAAGTATATTTTATTCAGATAAAATACAAATCTGCTAGCTGTGTGTTCTTATTTTTACAAAATAAACAAAATTGCTAAATCTTGAAGGATCTGACATTAACATTTTCTTATTTTTTTGTAAACTGACAAAAACTATAAGCAGAAGACAGTGTCAATATGTAATTAAAACATGAAAATGTGTTGTGGTTGCTGTATAGAATAGACTGATCCTCAGAAAAGAAATTGAGGGCTACAAAGCAAATTAAAAAGTGAAATGATAACTAACATGTTAAGACGCAGAACTCCAGAATTGAGGGGGGCATAATCAGCTGTGCATAGGTCTCCTCTATTATATCTAATTTCATCTTTCTCTTGTAGCCAACAGCTCTTCACTGCTTATGTCTTCAGTGCATACAGATGAAATCCATAGGTTGCTTGATGTCAGAATGTGTCACTTTTATTTTTTTTAAAGGATTTTATTTATTTATTTGACAGAAAAAGAAGGAGAGTGAGAGCACAAGCTGGGGGAGCAGCAGACTGAGGGAGAGGGAGAAGCAGGCCCCCGGCTGAGCAGGGAGCCCAATGCCAGGCTAGATCCCAGGACCCTGGGATCATGACCCGAGTCGAAGGCAGATGCTGACTGACTGAGCCACCCAGGCGCCCCGAGAATGTGTCACTTTTAAAGAGCATTGGTGGGAGGCAAGAGTGGTAATAAGGTTCAGGCAGCTCATGTGAGCACCTTTGTGAAGATCTGCCCCTCCAGGCTACATCTACCTTCCCCTGGCCACCCTAAAAATTTATCACAAAGCCCATTTGTCTTTGTTTAGCCCCATCATTGTAAAGGAGGAATTCCTAAAGAAACTAAAATTGAGGGTCTGCTTTAGGTATTTTGTCCCCTGGATGAGGGACAGTAACAGATGACTGGGCTTGAGGAAGGACACTGGGATGGGGAGCTTCTTTCCTTTCACATACGAGAATGCAGAGCAGGGCACCCAGGATGCTGAGCAGAGAGCCCTGCTGTCCTACCTGTGCCTCACTTAATGGGTAAAACACACTGGAGCCTTCAGCATCCCAGCTGTTCCTCAGTCTCCTTTCTCCTTTTCAAGAATGTACTACAGTGGTAGCAATAGAAAAGGTTCACTAAATATTTGAGGAGATTATGCTAAGTGAAATAAGTCAAGCAGAGAAAGTCAATTATCATATGGTTTCATTTATTTGTGGAACATAAGGAATAGCATGGAGGACGTTAGGAGAAGGAAGGGAAAAATGAAGGGGGGAAATCAGAGGGAGGGACGAACCATGAGAGACTATGGACTCTGAGAAACAAACTGAGGGTTCTAGAGGGGAGGGGGGTGGGGGGATGGGTTAGCCCGGTGATGGGTATTAAGGAGGGCACGTTCTGCATGGAGCACTGGGTGTTACACACAAACAATGAATTATGGAACACTACATCAAAAACTAATGATGTACTGTATGGTGACTAACATAATAAAATAAAATTTAAAATAAAAAAATATTTGTAGAATGGATTTTGAATAGAAGTTTGAAATGCTTTAATATATACAGAAAAAGAAATCATTGGTGAACTTGTACACTTCACCATTAGTTAAAAATTTACAAGGCATAACACTTTCGATTCTGACCCTGAGCAGTAGGTCACACTGGCACAGCTGAGAGCCATGGTAGAGAATTGAGTACATCAGAAGGTTGCCAGTAATGGGATGGGAATCAAAGTAGAGGATTCAAGGAGAAGCCAGCTGGGGCAAGCAGACCAGGTGTTGGAACCAAGGAAAGGAATTGCAAGAATGAGACAAAAGCTGTTTTATGCTTGGTTGCCTTGATTTTCCTCCAGTTTTCTTCCTGAAGTGGTTTTCCGACTGGGTCCTGAGGGCTTGAGGTTTTAGGGAGAGCTAGGGGGCCACCTCTATGTGTAAGTGTAGCAGAATGCCAGAACTACCTCAGATTCGCTAGTAAGAGCTGCTTGTGCGTATTTCTTCCCCAATCTGGGTTCTGTGACCTCGTGTGTTAGTGGCTTTAAATTGGCCATAGTTGGACTATTCACACCAGAAATCACCAAGTGCTTAAGGAGGGCGTGTATTGAATGGAGCACTGGGTGTTAGATGCAAACAATAAAAAAAAAAAAAAATCACCAGGTGCTTCAAAGCTGAGCTATCCCCTCTACTGGACGGTCATTTGGTTGTTAATCATATACCAGCACACCACTAGATCAAGTTTTAGGCACCCTATCAATAAAAGATTACATTTAACAGCAAAAGGTGGCAAAAGAGCCTTGGTACATGAATTACCTATTTTCTTCTTTTTTATTACAGTTTTGTAAGTATGTTAATGTCAAATATGTCTGTAGTCAGTTTGTTTACGTTTAATTAGCAACCCTAAAAGATGATAAAGCAAGAGAGCTTCTAGGAACTTATAAACTCAGGATGAATGTTTGTTAGAGAAAAAGACTCATGCTCCCTACTCAAAAATAAGATTTTTACCTTATATTTTTTCCTTTACTGATATTATGTGGATTGTCCTTTAGCTCAGTGCTTCTCAGAGTTTATTGTGCATACAGATCATCTAGGGATCTTGTTAAATGCAAATTCTGTTCTGTAAGTATGGGATGGGCCTGATATTTTGCATTTCTAACAAGATCTTAGGTGATCGCCCTGTTCTATGGAATATCTTTTGACTAGCAAAGATCTAGCTATTTTGGCAATCAGATAAAAGTAATAAACAAAAACAAATATCTTTTTAAAAAGTCTTATTTCTAAGAAAGTAAACTCCGGGAGGAAAAATTATTTGATCTTTGCATTGAGGATCTTTGAATTTGGGCTATTGCACTTTTTTTTTTTTTTTTTTTTTTGGCAGATGTTTGTTGACTTCACACAATGCAGTAAAAGACTAAATGAGCTGGAAACATTAGAGATCCCAATTATACAACTCACTGACTACCCATAAGCCTGAACAATGAAAAGCATTCTGCGTGCTTTACTCATTTAACTTCATTTAAACCCTTCTTGGCATCTGAGTTGCATTAATGTGATAGCTCTTGTGTAGCAATTAACAAACTGTGGCAATTGTGAACATTTCTGGAGTTTGTCATATTGAATTGGGAGTAGGCTCCGGGCATCTAATTCTTAGCTCATTTTCTGGGGCTGATCTGGCTTTATAGATGATTTATATACTTTTTCCATTTTCCTTTGACACAGGAACCAAACATTGAACAAATGAATTGTGGTTGTATCTTTCCACCAGACATTTTGTTTTGGAAGTCATTTCTAATGAATGACTTTCAAGCAGTTTTTTCTTTTTTTCTTTCTTGCTCTCTTCGTTAGGAAACTCATTGAATCTTCAAGAAGACAATCACATTGTACTCACATAAATGCACATCCAACACTTCCACAAAAGTCACAATAGCTGAGTGTTCTCCATTGCCCTGAGCCTCATAATCTCAAACATATTGAAAAGCAAGTGGTGAGCATGTTCTGCACGATACTGTATCCAGTGCTAACAATGCTGGACATTGTGTCTCTCCCAGTGCCTCAGAATTAACTGTGTGGTTGGAAGAAGGCTTGAGATGAGAAAAAAAGCTTCATTTCGAAGCTTGGACAGTAGAGAGTATATTACCCAGAGGAGTAGCAGATGGTTTTTCAGTGCTGAAATGTAGCATTGTTTTCATAACAGCCCAACTGGTGTTTGGAAGTCTGATTTAAAGGAACTAACTTACCACCTTCAGGCATTGGAAAATGCTCATAGATTTATTATTTCCTATCTCTAGGAAGGCAAGGAATGGACTTTTTTCCTTCATACAAGTGCATAGTACAGTGTTCTGCACAGATTAAGGCTATCCTATTACAGAGAACCAACTGTAGGAACATTCTAATTTTCTGGCTGAATATGTTAAGTGAGCCTAGATTATGGATGCAAGAATAATTTCCTTGTAAAGTAACTTGACCTTACATTGCAAATGGGTTGGCTCTTGTGGATTCTCAAATCAAATATTCTTCTGTTATAGAAAAATAAGAGTCTCTATTCCAAGCTCTGTAATCTGTTTATTCATTCATGGCTGAAATTTTCCTTCTTCCCATCTTACCATTTTTCATCATAATATATTAAAACCATTTAGCATGTTGTAATTTTGTTAACATTATTCTTAGTAGGATAAATTATTAGCCTCCATGTATAATCAGAAGGTCCTGGGCAAAATGTAATTTCTAAAGCATACATAAGGAGGCCACAAAAATATTCCTTAAGACAACATAGAAAAAAGAAAAGAAAGAAGGAGATAGAAAGAGGGAGGGAAGAAACAATTAATGGAGGAGAAAGAAAGAAGAAAAGGAAGGAAGGAAGGAAAAATGGAAAGAATGAATATGTACAATGAATTTTTAAAGCTTTCAAGTGAAATCTGGATTCTCAAATCCTGTTGTTATGTTCAATATTGTCACTTCATTGATAACCTCCCAGAGATGAACTTTATCTTTATAATTTAGTAAGTGACCAGCCCCCTGTATCAGGAACCATTATAAGGTGTATATTAAGAGTGCCTAATTATCACATGTTTACACTTTAGGTTCTGACTGGTTGGAAGAAAAAAAAAAGTGTGTAAAGTTTGTAGAAACAGGGGAAATCAGTTGATTGCAGAGAAATCTCTAAGGATTGTCCAGCTCTGAACCAGATTGTCATTCACAGAGCTAGGACATCATTATCCCATGAATCACTCTAAAAGTTCTCATGGTAGGTTCCAGTCCAGCAACTTCTTTTATAATAACTTTGTGTTTCAAGAGTCACCATTGCTACATTAATGGGGGAAAAAAAATCACTGTTCTTAATATAAACACAGATGAAAATAAGCAAACTTTGTCTTGGCATTCAAGAATGTTCCATAGGGAACTTAATAGTTGGTAGAAAATTCACAACAATAGGTAGGGATTTATAGCTAAGTATAGTTGGAGCATCGACTCTTGGAAACCTGTCTAGGTTGTGGTTTGCGTCTTAAGTGCTAAGTGGCTCTTCCTGTATCCTAGGCTACCAAATAATCTAGCAAGAAGAATTTGTTCATCAGTGTAGAAGGCTGGTTCTGGCACAGTTCATTGACTCACCATGGAAAAGCCTGATCTTGGATGAGTGCAAACATTGGGTCCTTGTAGCCAGTTTTCTGTGCTTGCCTTAACCTAACACCTGTCACCTGGCTACCAAGATAGGTTTTTCTTTGCTTTCTTGGTAATTTTTACTTTATGTTTTCCCTGTGAGCGAAGCAGTGGTGATGGAATTCCTTTATCATTAAGCTTACGTAAAGAAAAGACCCTTCTTATCAGGTCTTTCCATTAAGGTAGAAATCTCAATTTCCTCTATTTCCTGGTGACATTTTTGGGTATATGCTAGGGTCATCTCTATTACAAGACTCTTCAAGTCACAATTAACTCTTTAAGATTCAAGATTTCTCACATGATTTTTTCCTGCCTTAGTGCTAAAACAAAAAGTCAATTTTTAACATTACCCATATCTTCAAAAGAAGACAAAGGAGGGTAAATGGCCTTTGTTTCTTTAACAACAAAAGAAAAGCATCAACCTTGTGTTCTCCATTCTAATTGAAAAACAGTTTTACATTAGCTTGAATCCCTCTGTTGGCTCTGACCAAAGGAACAGATAACTGCTACTCCCCCAAATCATTCAGGTTTACTCTTTTTTTAAAAAATTTTTTTATTGTTATGTTAATCACCATACATTACATCATTAGTTTTAGATATAGTGTTCCATGATTCATTGTTTGTGCATAACACCCAGTGCTCCATGCAGAACGTGCCCTCCCCAATACCCATCACCAGGCTAAGCCATCCTCCCATCCCCCTCCCCTCTAGAACCCTCAGTTTGTTTTTCAGCGTCCATCGTCTCTCATGGTTCGTCTCCCCCTCCGATTTACCCCCTTCATTCTTCTCCTCCTGCTAGCTTCTTCTTTTTTTTTTCTTAACATATATTGCATTATTTGTTTCAGAGGTACAGATCTGTGATTCAACAGTCTTGCACAATTCACAGCGCTCACCATAGCACATATCCTCCCCAGTGTCTATCACCCAGCAACCCCCACCACTCCAGCAACCCTCATTTTGTTTCCTGAGATTCAGAATTCCTCATTCAGGTTTACTCTTATAGCCAAAGGCACATTTAAAAAAATCTTTTATTTAAAATAGTTTTAGATATACAGAAAAGTTGTAAAGCTTTTCCATGTTTTTCTATAGTCCTGAGACTGAGTATCTAATCTTTTTATAAAGTAGACATCATACTGGCAGTATATTCTGTAAATTTAGTAGAGGCTTTCCTTTTAATTATTTGTTATGATAAATGATTGTACACACAATGAAAAGCTCTAGTGCATTAGGCTGCAATGAGCGCAGTTGTCTCCTATAGTTATTACATAAAAGGCATTGTTAACAGAACGACCTCCAGATATTAAAAAGTTTTTCATTGATTTTACCTAGGAAATTATGAGAATACCTATTTTGAAATAATGTTTTAGTAAGAAATGTTTTATAAATTTCAGGCTTTATCATATCATTATGAAATAGTTGCCATTTAAAGAATAAAATTCTCAAAAAAAAAAAATAAAGTAAAATTCTCAAAACTCTTCCCTTGATAGAATATGATTAGGAGATTAGCTTTTGCAGTGTAAAAAGCAAACCTGACTTCTCCTCTGGATAACATGGCTCCTGGTCCTCATGAAATATAACTGTCAACTTCTGGAAATAATGCAAGAGGTAGCCAAATGAGAGTCTGAAAAGTAGAAAGAAGGCAAACTAATTAGGAACTCCAGGGTTAGAAGAATAATATAGCAGCAGGACATTTTATTGTCATTCACTCAACAACAGAAGACAACCCAGGTTTTATGTTTTCCCATCCCCAACCTAGCAACAGAAGGTGGTCCAGTTGTCTCATTCCTACTCTGGGTTGCAAAGGAGACCCAATGACAGCACCAGGCAAGCTCAGGGTCTATTGGTAGTCCCTCTGACAATAAGCAGTCAGGGGGAAGTACTTTCTTTTCTTATTGGGCCTGAGAATTCCTTCCCCTACCTAGAGACAAGAACAGCTGGCTGGTTTCAACAGAGCAGATCCTGCCATGACCCGTGCCCAGCCCAAGAATCCTCTTCTTTTCCAGAGATGGAAAATGCCTTCCCCAACCTAGAGACACTGGGCAGCTAGGTTGCACTGCTGGGGGACACCTATTACAGCAAGTATCTCCCTTGGGAATCATTCTCAGTCCTTTCTGGGCTGGAAAATTCCTCCCTGTGCCTAGAGACACTGGACAGATAGCTGACACTGATAGGGATCCCACCATGGATGCCCAGCCTGGGATAGGTTCTGTACTCTATTTCACCACCTATAGGATTTCTGGCCTGAGGAAGCAACTTTCAGCCCCTCAGGTTGTTATCAGGGGTCACTGAGAGCCCCAGCAGTGTCCGATCAGACTAAAAGAGAATCACAACACCTCAGAAGATGATATCATCTTTGGATTCACAGTCCACAAAAATAGGCCTGGACCTGTATGCTAATCCTAAACAGAGTGACTGCCTACTAAAATAAAAACATTAAATAGACTTAGAGTCTGTCTACATTAAAGCCAAAATATTCAGGATATAATAGAAAATAACCTGGTGTATAGTGATGTCAACATGAATAAGAAAAGACCATTCATGGAATACCAATATGAATTAGATGTTGGCATTATCTAACAAGGTTTTGAGAGCAGCCATCACAAAATGCTTCAACCAGGAATTACAAATGTTCTTGAAATAAATGATAGAAAAACAAACACACACACACAAAAAAAACATAGAAAATCCCATCTAGAAATAGAGGTTGTAAAAAAAATAACCAAATGGAATTTAAAGAGCTGAAAAAATATAACAGATTAAAAACTCAAAATGTGGGCTCATTAGTAGATAAGAGATGACAAATGAGTGAGTGACATTGAGGACAAATTGATAAAATTTCCTCAGTCTGAGCAATAGAGAGAAATGAACAGAGTTTTAGGAAACTGTGGGGGTGATTGAAAACAAATTCAACCTTCATGATGATGTCCCAGAAGGAGAGGAGAAGGAGGGTGATGCTGAAAGGGTATTTGAAGAAATGAGGGCTAAAAACTTTCCATATTTGCACATAAGCATATAGATTCAAGAAGTTGCACAAACCCAGTAGGGTAGATGAACCCAGAGAAATTCATGCCAAGACACATGATTATGAAACTTCTAAATACAAAGAAAAGTCTTGAGAGCAGTGAGAGAGAAACAACTATTACCTATAGGGAAACACCAATTCAGATTACAGCAGGGTTTTCATTTGAAACCACAGAGATCAGAAGAATGTGACACAACATTTTTCAAGTGCTGAAAGTAATGAACTGTCAACTGCAAATTCTATAGCCAGTGAAACTATCCTTTGGGAAGAAGGGGAGATAGAGACATTCTAAGATGAAAGAAAATTAAGAGAAGTTTTCACTAGCAGACCAACCCTTCAAGAATGACAGGGGTGTCTGGGTGGTTCAGTTGGCTAAGCCTCTGACTCTTGATTTTGGCTCAGGTCATGATTTTAGGGTCCTGGGATCTTGCCCTGCCGTGGTCTCTCCCCTCAGCAGGGAGTCTGCTTGAAGATCCTTTTCCTCTCCCTCTGCCACTTTCCCCAATCACGTGTGTGCTCTCTCTTTCTAAAATAAATGAATAAATCTTTAAAAAAATATTGACAGTAGATTGGGATTTTTATATGTATGCATATAAGCATGCATGCATGTATGTATGTATATTCCAGAGAAACCACTAAGAAACTGTATAAAGTGATATGTCCAATGACACTATGAATGAATTAGTGAATGAATGAATGTTCAAGAGACCCACACAAAGGCAAGCTGAGTGCAAAAAACCCCTCCAATCCCAATGGTTATATACTCTGTGATTCCATTTATATAACATTCTTGAAATGATAAAGCTATAGAGATGAAGAACAGATGAATGATTCCAGCGTTTAGAAATGAGAATATCAGTGTGGAGAGAGGGGATGTGGTTATTAAAGGGCAACGCAAAGGATCCTCATGGTGATAGGACAGGGATCTCTGTGTATTATTTGTATAAGTGTAAGTGAATTTTCAATTACCTCCAAGCTATAAGCAGAATTAAAAAGAAATGTATATATATATAGCATCTAACTCAATAAAATGCTTTATACAGAATCTAATTCTTAAAATAATGCATTGATAGTCTTCAAAAATTGTTTTGAATTTTAATGCACACCATATACATTAAGATGCCATTTATGTTATGTCTAAAAACAAATTTTATCTTATTTCTACTACATGATATAATTGCAATGAAAAAGCATTTCAACTAGAGCTACATGAAGCACTTGGGGGTATAACATTTTTTTCTATATTATAATGGGATTAGAATAGTTAGAACAAAATTAATTCTAAAGAAATGTGACACTAAGGAACTTGAATCAATCCCTCATTTAGCGTTCACATTCAGTTTTTAAGCAGGATTTGAGGCAAATTATAAATTGAACAAAACAATCCACAAAATAGTACAATTCAGGATAAAAAGCAAGTAAATGTGTAATGGAAACAAAGAGATTAAGTACAAGAAGCACCACAAATCTGAAAAAAGTAATTACTTTTATTGAGTACTGTATTTGAATCTAACTCTCTAGGATGGCTATGCTAAAAATCTATTAGATTGTATAGTTTTTGTTGCCAAATGAGATTAGATTACTACATTGTTGGTACAATTGGTCCTTGAAATTTAACTCATTTGGGGTTCAGAGTGTACACAGTAGTAGTTTGAGCTCCAAATATTTCCCTCCTTTTTTTCTTTCCTAAATCATACTTACTTTGCTCCAAGGTACCCCCTGCCAATCTGGTAGGAAAGTCAGTCTTAGCCATTTGGGGGGATCCCTCCTAGGCTTCTGGCCTCTGGAGTGCTATGAAAGTTGAGAAGGGGCTAGGTCTTTTGTGAGCGGTGTTTAGCAGATTTATCATAGAAGTCTTGTCCTTTGGAGCTTGGAAGTCCCTGTCACCTGTTTCCTGAGTTCTGCCGCTCCAGTGAGCCCAGAGGTTCCTCTCACACTGCACTCTCCACAGTCTGCAGCTTGGAGTCTGTAGCCATTTCTGCCCTCTTTGTCCTAGGTTCAAGGAGACCCTTGTCCCACTTTCTCCAGACTCATGTCCCCAGGCTGAGCTGCTTCACCTGCACCATTCACTGCATCTCTCTCCACGACCCCCTCCTCTGCAAGTGGAGCCTCACACATGGGCCTTGGTGGGTCTATCTTTGCTGGAGTGAGAGTGGAGAAAGGAAATTCTAGCAACTTTTTCTTTCTTAGTATGCTTACATACAGAATTTTCCATACCAAAGTTTAGGAGGTTAAAGAAACTATGTAATATGGAAGCTGTCTGAAATCCTCCACTAACACGACTGGTTACAGTTCTATAAAAAGAAGACAACCCATTTTGCAGTGATCCAGTGGACAAACACAACATGAGCTTATACGTGAAGCCTAAAATGAAGGATTATGTAAGGGCAGTTGACTGGATTGATTTTTAACTTTCTAGTTTAAAAAAAAATGTAAAAACAAATCTTTTCCTGTCAACATTTACATGAAGAAAGACAGGCAGGAGAAAGCCATACTCATTAACAAGAGCCTGAGAGACTAAATTAATTTTAATTCTGAAGTGGATATATGAGAGTACTTTATAAGAAAAATGAGGACGTTTGGTATTGACAGGTAGCAAGTGATAAAGAGCAAGCTAAAAGAAGAGAGGGAGGAGGGAAGAGGAAAGCATAGGCATAAGATTTTCCACTTGAGGTGGGGAAAGTAATAAGACTTTCTTGCAATGAGAGCATAGACACGACTATCAAAAGCAAAGATGTTTCTAAGAAGGATTCTTTTGAATGGACTTGGAGACTTTTAATAAAGTTGTACTTTTGCCTTGGTAGAAACTTATTCCTTTGTTTCGGAAGGCAGCTAAGAGAATCTTCATCCAATGAAGGTGTAACTTCACACTAACTAAACAGTTTCATCAAAATGGATTTTTTCGCATGTCCATATATAGTTAAGCAAAAACAAGTGTTTAAGCAAATCATTTGGTGACTGGACTTGTCTACAAAGAGAAAAAAAGAATCAGTTCAGTGCCTCTGCTGTTGTCTGTACCAGAAGTCGCTGTCGGTGAGCCTTTTCTGCCAATGGCCAGTAGTATAAACTTCAGCCTTTGCCGGCCACAGAGTTTCTGTCACAATGACTATGCCATTGTAGCCCAAAAGCAGCCTAGAAAAATCCATAAAGAGAAAGGTGTGGCTGTTTTCCAGTCAAACTACTTTTTTTAAAGATTTTATTTATTTGAGGGAGAGAGGGTGAGAGAGAGAGAGATCATGAGCAGAGGGGAGGGACAGAGGGAGAAGCAGGCTCCTGGCTGAGCAGGGAGCCCGATGCGGGACTCAATTGCAGGACACTGGGATCATGACCTGAGCCGAAGGCAGACCCTTAACTGACAGAGCCACCCAGGTGCCCTCCAGTCACACTATTTTTTTTTTTTTTTTAAAGATTTTATTTATTTATTTGACAGAGACAGACACAGTGAGAGAGGGAACACAAGCAGTGGGAGTGAGAGAGGGAGAAGCAGGCCTCCCGCGGAGCATGGAGCCCGATGTGGGGCTCGATCCCAGGACCCTGGGATCATGACCTGAGCCGAAGGCAGACACTTAACGACTGAGCCACCCAGGCGCCCCTCCAGTCACACTATTGACAAAAACAAGCAACTGTTGGATTTGGCCCATGGACTGTAGTTTGCCAACATCTGGCCTAAAATGTCCTGGAGCCTGGGAGATTGGCTGATGGGTATTGCTCTGGAAGCAGTTTACCAGGGATGCTATGACAAAGACATAGGTTCAGAAGCTCAGGAAGTATACGTTGCTGGTGAATTAACATTTGTAAAAAGGGATATTATATGATCTATTTGCCTATATGCCTGTAAACAAGAATAGTTCTTTAGGATCGCAAATGCCTTATCTAGCCCTGTACTTTTTTTTTTAATTTTATTTTATTATGTTATGTTAATCACCATACATTACATCATTAGTTTTTGATGTAGTGTTCCATGATTCATTGTTTGCGTATAACACCCAGTGCTCCATGCAGTATGTGCCCTCTTTAATACCCATCACCAGGCTAACTCATCCTCCCACCCCCCTCCCCTCTAGAATCCTCAGTTTCTCAGAGTCCATAGTCTCTCATGGTTCCTCTTCCCCTCCGATTTCCCCCCCTTCATTTTTCCCTTCCTAGTATCTTCTTTTTTTTTTTAACATATAATGTTTTATTTGTTTCAGAGGTAACAGTGATTCATCAGTCTTACACAATTCACAGCATTCACCATTGCACATACCCTCCCCAATGTCTGTCACCCAGCCATCCCATCCCTCTCACCCCCCACCACTCCAGCAACCCTCAGTTTGTTTCCTGAGATTAAGAATTCTTCATATCAGTGAGATCATATGATACAAGTCTTTTTCTGATTGACTTATTTCGTTTAGCATAATACCCTCTAGTTCTTCCAAGTCGTTGCAAATAGCAAGATTTCATTTTTTTTTTGATGGCTGCATAATATTCCATTGTATATATATACCACATCTTCTTTATCCATTCATCTGTCGATGGACACCTTGGCTCTTTCCATAGTTTGGCTATTGTGGACATTGCTGCTATAAACATCGGGTGCACGTACCCCTTCGGATCACTACATTTGTATCTTTGGGGTAAAACTCAGTAGTGCAAATGCTGGGTCATAGGGTAGCTCTATTTTCAACTTTTTGAGGAACCTCCATACTGTTTTCCAGAGTGGCTGCACCAGCTTGCATTCCCACCAATGGTGTAGGAGGGTTCCCCTTTCTCCGCATCCTCGCCAACATCTGTCGTTTCCTGACTTGTTAATTTTAGCCATTCTGACTGGTGTGAGGTGGTATTTCATTGAGGTTTTGATTTGGATTTCCCTGATGCCGAGCGATGTTGAGCACTTTTTTCATGTGTCTGTTGGCCGTTTGGATGTCTTCCTTGGAAAAATGTCTGTTCATGTCCTCTGCCCATTTCTTGATTGGATCATTTGTTCTTTGGGTGTTGAGTTTGGTAAGTTCTTTATAGATTTTGGATACTAGCCCTTTATACTCTGGATTCTCTTCAGATCGTATAAATCTTTAGCCCTGTACCTCTAAAAAATTGAAGTGCTTAATGTTATGCACTTTTCCCAAGGTATACAGATATGTTTTTGAATCAATTTCACATTAAAAACAACACGTCCTTCACTTGTTTCTTGTTATTTTCAGCTCTCAAATCCTAAAATGTGCTTTATTCATTTTTCCTCTTCATAAAAAATCTTTTACATTCATTAAAAGACACAATGAAAACTGAATTGGGAAGGAGAGAAAATAAATTGTCTCAAAAGTAGAACTAATCAAGAAGTTCCATGCAGGGATGCCTGGGTGGCTCAGTTGGTTAAGTGTCTGCCTTCAGCTTAGGTCATGATCCCAGGGTTCTGGGATTGAGTCCCACATCGGGCTCCTTGCTCAGCAAGGAGTCTGCTTCTCCCTCTGTCTTCTCTGCCTGCCGCCCTCCCTGCTTGTGCTCTCTCTCTCTCTGACAAATAAATAAATAAAATCTTTAAAAAAAAAAAGTTCAGTGCAGAAGAGGTAGAATGTGGAACTGCCTAAGGGGCAAAATTTTAAATGATGAAAAATGTATATGTGCCCATATACATTTATTTAAATGATTTGTTAAAGCCCTACTATGTGCTAGATTTTGTGATAGCCACTGGAAAGGGCTTATGAAATACAGAAATAAGTCGGGATTTTTTTTTTTTTAATTTTATTTATTTATTTGACAGAGAGAGACACAGTGAGAGAGGGAACACAGGCAGGGGGAGTGGGAAAGGGAGAAGCAGGCTTCCCGCGGAGCAGGGAGCCCGATGCGGGGCTCGATCCCAGGACCCTGAGATCATGACCTGAGCCAAAGGCAGACGCTTAACGACTGAGCCACCCAGGCTCCCCAATCAGGATTCTTTCCTTTGACAGGGAACACAGACACAACTTCATTGCTTATAGTTGAAACTAATAGGTGTAAAACAAGATTTCAAAGACTTAGTTTTTCTTCATATAAATGCTGGGCATTTCATCTGTTGGCCTAGGGGAGTTTAGACTAAAATAATTTAGCCAAGCCAGACTTTTCAGAAAATAGTTGAGAGATGAGCATCTTTTCTAATTCCAGTGAAACCTGTTAGTGATATTGCACTTACTCAAATTCTCTTTCTCCCCATTCTTCTCCCCCACCGTCTTTAATAGCCAACACCATTCTGCTACAGTTCAGCCATACAGTCATACACTCAGTCTTGTTCACTCTATATTTTATTTTATTTTTCTCACCCAAACAAAGAGCAGTGGGAATCAAGACCAATGGAAATTTGTTGGTCTTCTATAGCTTATTAAGTGTTTTTGGTGGGGGAAGTGGAGTAGTCAATTGATTCTATTCAACTTAAATAAACTATTTGACTATCTTAACAGTATGCAGACTCCAAATCTACCTATTTTTTACTTTTAAATATTCATCAGGAGTCAGAGAATGGGTATGATGGAAGGATGATAGTCACTTGTCGTGGGTTCTTCATGTATGGCTTTGAAGAAATAAAAACTTCAAACATAAACTTTCTGCTTTTTTCATTGTCACAGAATGTGTCAAATTTATGTCTTTACCCCACTTTTGATGTGAGGACCTGAGACAAAATGTGGGTGCTAGTTGGGGTTGGGGTGAAAGTGAGTGATGGTATATGTTATGGTTTGAATTGTGTTCCCTAAAAAAGATGCGCTGAACTTCTAACCCCCAGTACTTCAGAATGTGGCCTTATTTGGAAACGGGCTCTTTGCAGAGGTGATCAGTTTAAAATGAGTTGGTGGGGGGTGGGAGGGATGGGGTGGCTGGGTGATAGACATTGAGGAGGGTATGTGCTATGGTGAGCAGTGTGAATTGTGTAAGACTGTTGAATCACAGATCTGTACCTCTGAAACAAATAATACGTTATATGTTAAAAAAAAAAAAAAGAAGAAGAAGAAGATAGCAGGAAGGGAAGAATGAAGTGGGGGAATCAGATGGGGGAGACGAACCATGAGAGACTATGGACTCTGAGAAACAAACTGAGAGTTCTAGAGGGGAGGGGGGTGGGGGGATGGGTTAGCCTGGTGATGGGTATTAAAGAGGGCACGTACTGAATGGAGCACTGGGTGTTATATGCAAACAATGAATCATGGAACACTACATCAAAAACTAATGATGTAATGTATGGTGATTAACATAACATAATAATAAAAAAAATAATAAATAAATAAATAAAAATAAGATCATTAAGGTGGGACCTAATCCAGTTTGACTGGTGCCTTTATAAAAAGGGGAAATTTGGACCTGCATAGAGGGAAGACTGTGTGAAGAGGCACAAGGTGAATGCCATGTGAAAATGAAGACAGAGATCAGACTGGGATGATAAATCTATAAGCCAAGGAATGCCAGTGATTGCCAGCCAACCTAGAAGCTACTGGAGGCATGGCACCGATTCTTCCTCCCAACCCTCAGGAGGAACACTAATACCTACCAACACCTTGATCTGGGACTTCTAGCCTGCAGAACTGGGTGACAATAATTTCTGTTGTTTAATTTGTGATACTTTGTTATAGCAGCCTCAGGAAACTAATACAATACAGGAGTGTGGAATGAGAGAGAGATCAAAGATAATGTATGAGCCAAGGATATATGTTGTTATATACCATTCACTACAATTTTAAAAGATTATGATTTTACATTTGACAGGACTACTGAGTATATTTCTCAATTTAAAGGGATCATTTAATATGCTGGAGACTTAGAGGAAGGAGTGAATCTTATTTTAGGCTAACATCTGTCCATTTTGCTCCTGGTGGAGATGAACACTATCCCATCTGGCACTTGGTCCTCAATCCCAGCAGACCACTCACAGTCCTATACTCTTATTCTAACAAGACTTGTACAAGTCCAGATCCCTGCCAACAACTCTCTCTCTCCTCTGGGTTGTAAGGAATAATTAATATTTTTTCAGTCCACTTGGGGTTATGGGCTATTGATTAGGCCTATCCAAAATCCTTCACTACCTCTTTAAAATATGAACATGTATGGGCATCATTTAACTGCCAAGGGGCCCATCTTGGGCACGTGGGCGCCCTGGGACACTGTTTCAGGCTGTTGCCTAGGCTCATTACCTGGACATTTTTACTCTATCACTTTGTCACAAGGGATGAGACTTTGTGTTTAGGGGTGGGACTCTATAGTCTTAACAGCTTTCTTGGTTTCCACTTGGTTATAAACCTATATGAGTTTCCTAGATTCTTTATACCACCTTCTTGTTCTTGGAATTTCGGTACTTGACCAAGCCAATGGGGAGGTTTTGCAGGTTTTAGGGAACAGGCTCTTCTTTTTTTTTTTTTTTTTTTTTTTTTTTTTTTTTTTTTTAAAGATTTTATTTATTTATTTGAGAGAGAGAGAATGAGAGAGAGCACATGAGAGGGGGGAGGGTCAGAGGGAGAAGCAGACTCCCTGCCGAGCAGGGAGCCCGATGCGGGACTCGATCCAGGGACTCCAGGATCATGACCTGAGCCGAAGGCAGTCGCTTAACCAACTGAGCCACCCAGGCGCCCGGGAACAGGCTCTTCTTGAGGGCACATTGACTGGTATCTCACTTTGTAGCTTTTCCATTGACTCACTTCCGCAGCTCACTTGAACTACCTTTGCCCAGATTTTGAGTGAATAATTGTGATCTTAAATGTGTCATCTACCAAAACTAATGCATATTTGTCCTGATCAAGTCTATTAAAATTCAAAAGAAAATAATTTGACTTTTTTATTCTTTATTCAGGGAAAGTTACTGGTTAACAGGAAATATCAGCAATGAAATACTAATATTTTAAGATTTAATGAAGGGTTGTCAGAGCAATTTGGACCAATCATCCTGCTCAGGACAACCAAAATGTTAGATAAAATATATTTAAACATTCCTAAAAGCATTAAAGAATTAAGAATACAGTAAGGACATTCGAGATCAAAATCTTGGAGAAGACAAGAACCCAGATGGGTTAGCTTAGCACATAAAGCTGCGTTGGCCTATGGGTTTTTTGTTTTGTTTTAAATCCAAAAATGCCCTGTCAAACTAAACTACTTTGGCAACCTCATGGGGCTAGGAGGGATCAAAGGTAAATGCCTATGGCCCATCAAGGGTAGAGACACCTGTAAAGCCACTTCCACTTCAAGCAGAGACCCCAAAAGCTATATCCTACAATCTGGGTAGACTTTGGAAGTAAATTTGCAGCCTGGGTTTACATTATCTAGGTGATCCAGGGAATCTCTGTTGATTAAAGTCATCCCAGACTAGTGGAGCTCTTAACACCTTGCCAAAGCGAAACAAAATAGAACCCGTTTGGAGGGATTTGTCATCATCTCATGCCTCAAATTATTCCTATGAATAATTTTTGCAATAAAATGTCCAAGACACAGTCAAAGATAATGAGACACTCAAAGGAATAAGACACCATGAATAATAACCAGCAGAAACTGCAGAGAATGGAAAGATTCACAAAGACTTTAGGTATTTGAGACTGTCAGGCTCAGACTGCTTACTATGATCAAAGAACAAAAGCCAAAGTTATAAATAAAACAGGAAATTGGAACTGTAGAAAATAAAATAGAAGATTTGAATAGGTACCAAATTAAAATTTGAAATAATTCAGTGTGTACATTACATTAGATAGGGTGTAGAAAAGTACTGAATGAAAAAGTAGGTCAGAAAAAGTTAAAATTCTTTAAGCATAGAAAGACAAATGATAGAAAATGTGGACAAGAGCATTAAAAGAATGATCTGATATGTCATACTTTTATTTGGAGTCCCAGAGAAATGAATAATGCTCATGCAGTGAGCTATATTATAGGGTCTCAAAATATATTAAATATTTTTGACAAAAAAGTGAATATAGACAAATTTATAATCATAGTGGGAGATTTTAACTACTTTTAGAAATCAATAGAGATTTAAATAACAATGATCGATTTTGACCTAATGAATATAAAAACAATATTATATCCAACAAGTACAGAGTAATCATTCTCTGCACACATGGAACTTTTATGAAAAGTGACCATAAATGGATCAAAAAGCAAGTCTCATCAAATATCAAATTACAATAGTCGTTCAGAGTATATTCTCTAATGACAATGACATTTTGCTAGAAATCAATAGCATGAAAAATTACAAGAAAATCATTTGAAAATTAAAAAAAATCATGTTTGTATTATGATTTTACATTTTTTTTCTTTTCCTTCCCATTCTTTTTTTCCCCAGAATTTCTAATTGCCTTTGGTTTTTGTTGATGTTGATAAAAAAGAATGATGTGCTTTTAGCCTATCCTGAAGTTAATCTGGAACCTCAGTCATGTTTTACATTACTGAATTTCCCTTTTCTCCCCAAAGAATTGCTTTAAAAATACTGTGTCCTCCTCCTTCATTCAGAACTCTATGTTCTCTAAGCCTTTTGCATAGCTGTCATCTTGAGAATTTCCTTGATTGTCCTACTGGGTTAGACCTTTTACTTGCAATTTCTTTTTTAATAGACATTTTTAGGATTTCCTTGTTACCCTTGATGTTTCAAGTTAATGAGAATTTTTCCAAGTCTAAAACATTTTTTTATGATCCTCTAAGCAATTCTTAGACCCTTCAAGTCTGAAAATACGTTTTCTTCTACACTTCGAAGAAATTTTCTTTGTGGTAATTTCATCTTGTTCATGTTTTGTTTTTCTGTTCTATCCTTGAAAATTTTCTGGTGGTTTAATATTAGGCTTCTGATTATTTGTCCATATCTCATGTATTTCACCTTCTGAGTATGATAGTTATGAGCAGGGGTCGTGAAGCAGACAAATTCTTTGAATCAGATGCCTTTTTTATATCTTTTTATCTTTTTTTATCTTTATATCTTTTATACTTTCTTTGTATCTTTTTTCCAGATTTTATTTAAATTCTATTTAGTTAACATACAGTGCAATATTGATTTCAGGAGTAAAAAAATTCAGTGGTTCATCACTGACATACAACACCCAGTGCTCCTCATAACCGGTGCCCTCTTTAATACCCATCACCCATCTAGCCCATCCCCATCCACCTCCCTCCATCAACCCTCAGTTTGTTCTCTATCATTAGTCTGTACGAAAAAAAATCAATAAACAAATCAATTTTAAAAAGAGTCTGTCTTGCACTGCTGGTGGGAATGCAAACTGGTGCAGCCACTCTGGAAAACAGTATGGAGGTTCCTCAAAAAGTTAAAAATAGAATTACCTTATGATTCAGCAATTGCACTATTAGGTATTTACCCAAAGAATATAAAAATACAGATTTGAAGGGGTACATGCACCCCAATGTTTATAGCAGTACTATCAACAATAACCAAATTATGGAAGTAGCCCAAATGCCCAATGACTGATGAATAGATAAAGATGTGGTATATATATACCTTTTTATATCTTAAACCTATAGGTGGTTGTTTTCTTATCTGTAAATTGAAAATAATAGAATCTACCTTTTAGTAATGTAGAGGGTTAAGTGAGTTGATACATGCAGCCTGTTTACAATAATGCCTGGCACATGCAAGCATTTACCAATGTGTCGGCCCTTATTTTTCCACCACCCCGCTTTTTTTAGAGGGAGAGAAGGCGTGTGAGCAGGGGTGGGGTGGGCAGAGGGAGAGGTAGAGAGAGAATTTTAAGCAGGCTCCACACCCAGCGTGGAGCCTGATGTAGGGCTGGATCTCACGACCCCGAGATAATGACGTGAGCTGAAATCAAGAGTTGGACACTTAACTGACTGAGTCACCCAGACGCCCCCCATATTACTTCTATTTATTTTCTGTTTTAGCTATTTGATATTATCTTCTGCCATTCTATTGAATGTTTTAAAATTGTTTTTTTAATCTTGGAGAACTCTTTCATGGTCTATGGTTTTTGTTTTCTTTTTGATTTCCGTTTTCTTGGATGTATGATGTCTTCTCAAATTTCAAGGGGCATACTAAATCTTTTTTATAAATTATTTTTAATTTCTTTTATTATTTGTTTATTTTGAGGTCAATTTGGTCTTTCTCATTTGTTCTGTTAGATTTTCTCACATCTGATGATCCTTGCTTACTTTTTCACATTCAACACAGCGTAGGTGTTGTGAGTTTTGTTCAGTATCAAATAATTTCATCCGTTTCGCAATGGGCATTTTCATATGTGGGCAGTCTGATGCACAGCATACCTAAGAGGTCAGACTTTAATTCAGGATAAGCATGATCCAAATGCCAGAAGAAGAGGGCTTTATTTAAGATATCCACACCCACTGATAGAAATCACACAATTTATTTAGAGAAGAACCTTCGCCTTTTTCTCTTTAGGCATTAGAGCTGAGTTGCCTACTTTTATGTGTACTGAAGATTAAAGAAGGAGTAACTGGCACCGTTATTCCATAGTGAGGACTTTTTAAATTTTCTTCTCTTTATTTTCACATTTTACTTTGGTTTTTCTTTTATCTTTAAGCTCGGAAGCTATGGATCTTTGATCAGCAGAGTGACCAATACCTTGACTGCAGAAGTGTTTTTAATTGTAGGGGTTGGCAAACTACAACCATGGACCAGCTGTCTGTTTTGGTGAAGTTTTACTGGAATACAACTACGTTCATCCTTTTAGGTATGGTCGATGGGTGTTTTGAGCTACAACAGCAGAATTGAATATTTATGACAGAGACTGTATGGTCCGTCAAGCCTAAAATATTTACTCCCTAATCCTTTATAGAGAAGGGTTACCAGCTGGTCCCTACTTTACTGCGTCATGTATTTTGTAATTTTCTGAAGTTTGTTAACATCTCTTGATTAATGATGATTCCCATTCCCATTCTCTTTATATTATGTTTGTTTTTTCTTATGTATTCATACTTTTATCTCAGTGAATTTCATGAGGGACGTGAGGTGTATTTAGGTCTTTATTCTTCCATCTTGAGCTTGAGGCCTGTTTTCTTTCATTTTAAATTCACTGAGTTCACACTGAGTGCATTATTTTTAATGATTTCTACCTTCTGATTCTATAACCTTTAATTGAATCATATCTTTTTTCTCTCTTCTTATTTCTGTTATTCTTCAAAATTATTGGTCTTATTTTCTCTCTCTCTGCTTTTACTAGTACCCCACTTTTTATCATCATTCTCTCCTTTAAAGCCATGACTTTCTCCAATTACAGATTAATTAATTAGCTTCTGGATTGCTTACATCCGTTATTTTCAATACTGGCTATTTGAAGCATTCTAGCACTTTTGCTATAAAATTTGGAGAAAAGAAATTCAGTCTGCTTGTACCTTTATATCTGCTTTTACCTTCTGGGGGACATGGAGGTTTCATCAAGTAACTTACTGTTTTTAAGATAAATTATTTAATTCTAATAAATAATCATATAGCTAGCAGCTTAGGAAATAACCTGCTATTGGAACAAAGTCAAATTTGTGAAGTTTTCTTTTTCTGACCAAGTAGTTTTGTATGTATGAGAGTCATGTATCGGTTAACTTTGTTCTAATCTCTTATGGAAAAAAAACAATCTCTGGTGGAGCAGTCATTGAATGCATTGGCTGAAAGAGATTTCAGGATTGGTGGTAGATTTCAGTGTAACTTCTTTGTCTTTCATTACTATCCCTGGATACTTAGGAGCCTTTGTATTCACTACCTTCATATGGATGGAGTAAAGATGAATGAGACATGTATATATAACATGCTTCTAGGATGGCAAGAGAATGTCCTCTGTTAACATAGACATGTTTTAAGAGAAAGCCTTTGTTCCCTGCTGCATTCAATTTGGATATATAAATGGGAGTGGGGATCCTTTTCTCACTGTTCTTTGGGTCTGGTTGGGACTCACAACAAATCCACATTTTGTAGAGATTCAGAACTCCTGAATTCACTGATGCTTGTACCAGAGCTCTGAGAGTAGAATTGTTGCAATTCAGGTGCCAAGCTATGAAGAATCCGTGGTTGACTTGGGATGCATAAAAACCAGAAATGAGCTTGATATCATGACAGCAATCACTGAAATTTGATCTAAAATTTATAGGAATTAATCATTTCTTATACTAAGCACACATCCACGCCAAAAATCAGGGGCTATCAACTCCTAAGAGAATGGAATGAGAATGAATGAGAAATGGAGAAACTGGTTTACCAGATCTCTCCTTGTTATAATAATTTAGATTTGAAGTTTTTGCAATGATTGAAGTCCCAAATCATCCCACTGCACCTCTTGTAAGATGTACTCAATGATATATCTTTCAATCTTAATTTGCATAACTGTAGCTTTCTATTCACTTGGAAGGATTTCTGTGTGAGTCTGTTCATATACTGTATATGTGGGCAGATATAATTAACTCCAGTGCTGAGAAACTGGAGGTATAAAAAAGTTTTAATCATTTGGTCACCATGTAGATATTTACATAATTTAATCACACAAACTAATTAAATGTCAGGCCATTTGTAATACAGAAATCAAGCTATGACCATAGGTCATCAGATGTAGTAATTAGATATGCATGTATAATCGAGTTAGAATCATATTGAGAAAAAAAGCAACATCAAGACAGGTCATTTCTTTGTTCCTAATTACTTTTTTATAGTTTTGAGTTGATTTATTGGCACCATTAGGAGCTGCACAAATGTGTAAGTGTGTGTGTATGTGTCTCTGTGTGTGAGTGTTTTTTAATTGGGTTTATTATATGTCAAGTCACAGTTTTCAAATGGATCTTTTTGATGTTTGTGGGAGAGTTAGTTAAGAAATTAATGAGAAGGGTAAACAAATAGCATATTTTTTTATTTTTTATTTTTTTTATTTTTTTAAAGATTTTATTTATTTATTTGACAGAGAGAGACATAGTGAGAGCAGGAACACAAGCAGGGAGAGTAGGAGAGGGAGAAGCAGGCTTCCCACGGAGCAGGGAGCCCGATGTGGGACTCGATCCCAGGACCCTGGGATCATGACTTGAACCGAAGGCAGACGCTTAATGACTGAGCCACTCAGGCACCCACAAATAGCATATTTTAACCCTATGCTGAGCATACTACTTTTGATTCTGCTACAGCTCAAGTGAGCCAGGAAATTTAATTTTCGTATGTTGCCCAGAATTGAACAAAAAATAAGAAGGAAGCTTCTCAGCAAGTAATAATGCAAAAATTTTCCTTTGTTTCATTAATTTACTTTTTTTTAAGTTAACCTTCAATAAAAATACATTTGCATCAAATCCTTTTTGGGTCAAGAATAGATGTAAACGTAATATGAATAGATAAGCTAATTATTTTTTAAGATCAGGAAAACACCACAATACTTTATTAATATTAATCATTTGTTCTAAGCAAATATAACTAGTGGCAAGTTAATTTTTAGAACCCTTGTAAAATATAAGGGGATGCAATTCTTTTTATTTTTAAATCACAACACTTCTTTTTGACTTACTGAAGGATTTGCTTTGGTTGAATTTAGAGAATTTTGCTTTTGCTTGTTGTTTAATAATGTGTGTGAATAAAAACAGCCACAGGTAATGGAACTCTCAAGAAAACAGCTGACTTCAATAAACTGGTCGAGTTCTGTAACAGTAGGAGACCATTCTTAAAGTGGTTTTGAGGGACAAGGATGACACCTTCGTTTTAAGCTTTCCACACTAAGTAAGAGAGAGCCGCCCTTCATCATGGGAGATGGATTTGACTGGCAGGCATTTTATTGCTACATTATAGCAATGTGCATCATAAAGATTCTCTAAGCGGTTTAGACAGATGATTTTTTTATTAAAAACCTGAAAGAAAAGTCAGAGATGGGTAATGGTTTTGAAAGCAAATATCTGATTTGAATTAATGATTAAAGAACAAAGAAATATCTAACATATCTGTAAATTTAGTTCCATAAAAACAAAGCAAGCATCACATATCAGAACTTCAAATAAAATAGAAGCATCCAAGAATATCAAAGAAAATTAAAGAAAAAAAATTGTAAAGAATAAAGGGCAGTGAGTGAATAATCCTAACAAATATTAAAACATACTTTAAAACTATAATACTTAAAATAATTTATACTCATGCATGGATAAATGATGCAGTGTTATGGATGGAATAGAATAGAATTTCTAGGAATAGATCCAGATATTTCTGGGAATTTAGTATACATTAAGGTTGCATTTCAAATCACTGGGAAACAAATTTTTAAATGAATTCTTTTGATAAAATTTAATAGACACCTGGAAAAAGAATGAAACTGAACATCTATATAAAACCTATGCTAAAATAATTTTGGGATGAGCATCTTATGTATAAATTAAACTGTAAAATTCTAGAATAAAAAATGTTATCAATGTAGGTGAGATTCTTCTAAGAAAGACACAAAGTCAAGAAGCCATAAAACAAAAGAATAAATGTAGTAGGGTTAATATGTATTTATATTTCCATATGAAATTTACATTAATGTCTTGTAATGATCTGTTAGATTCTTTGTCCCTATATCCCTATCGGCTTTGAAATAAGCATCAGAAATGCCATCTCCCTTCTTCAACCCTGCCTTCGGTTTTGGGACTACTTCTGACTTATTTGAGGGCATATAAAGGGATGACTGTACACCAAGCAAGACTTTTGGTTCTGTATTGAATGCGTTTGCTGGTTCCAGGAAGAGTTGGGCTCTGGATATGGTGACCAATGCCTGTTCTTTAGTAGATACTTTTTATTTTTTGTGAAAGAGATGTGCCTTGAAATCTCTCTTCATGTTCAGATTTGAAGAACAGCCCCATGGTTCTCTTGCAAAAAATTAGAGAATATTTTTTTTTGTAAATAAAATCAGATTAGTTCTTTAAGGATACTAAAGACTAGCAACTGGGCAGAAAACAGATAACCACTAGTCATGACCAAAATAGTATTTACAGAGATACAAAGAAGGCATTTTCATTGAGAAAGATCTTGAGAAAATTGTTCTGCCTTTCTGAATCCCTATACAGAGGTGGATCTAGATTCAGTGGGGACTGAAGCTTATACCACTTGAGGGGCCCACTTTCAGAAAAAACATTTTAAATTAAAGGAGTGAATATCCTTCCAAGTGAGGGATCCTAAAGTTGGAGCTTTGTTACCTTTATGCTAAGTTCACCTCTTCTCCTATGATAATTATCTGATTCACTGTGTGCCATTCATCTGACATTTAATCATACAAAGCCTAATTTTGTTATTTTACTCTCCATGCCTAGAATTTAAATTCCTGAAGAACATTTTTCAAAATTCAACCTTTTTTTTTTTTTTTTTTTTTTTTTTTTTACTATGCCTTCTCCTTTTCCCCTTGGTGCTCATCCTGAACCAAATATCTGATGCCTAGAGTGGGTGCTCAATAGCTATTTATGGAATGACTTTTTGAATAAACAGTGGATGAATAACCACTTCCTCTGAAATGGACATTTTTCCTTTGAAATTGGTAAATAAGATGTAACTAGGCTAAATGTTTCCATAGATGTTTTAAACCTAATTGACAAGTTGGACATTGTTGATTCACCAGGACTGGATGACATCAATTCAAGAGTTTATTAATATAAAGAATCATTATTATTTTCAAAATGGGTTACTTCTTAATGCAGTCGACATCTGAAGATCTCCTAGAGAACAACTGAATTGATTCAACAAAACAACCCACACACAAAAACACTGTCTTCCTCCTCAGTCCAACTAAATGCCAGGTTTATTCCATCACCTCTGTCCACCCTCACTTTGACAATCACAGTGATTGTGTCATTACTGATGAATTTTCACACCATCCTTTTCATCTCAGATGTAAATGTAGATGTGGGTGCACTTCTCCAGCTTTCTTCATCTGTCCTTGCCTTCTTCCTTATTAAAAAATTACCCATGTGGAAAATTAAAAAGAAAGCAAAACTAACTCTAGAATCACAACCCACAAACACTGCAATGATTCATAATTTTTATAGTGTACTCCTTATGGACTACAACATAGATGAAATAGGCTTTTGGTTAAGTAGGACCTCCAATTTAATCCTTCCCTACCACTCAAGAAGTAAGTAAGTGAAAATGACACTGAAACAGCATTGGATTATTCTTAAATCTTTTTTCAAGAAAATTATTAACAAATGTTCATCTTTATTTTTTTTTCTGATAGCAAAACAAATTGCTTTTAACATCGGGATGCATTCTTTAATGAAATCAGGAAGATACAGACTTAGAATTATGACTTCTTTGCCATGAACATGTTGGCAATTACTGTCTTTTTATTATCACTGACCAACTAAATTCCATTAGCATTTAAGACAGCACAAATGAAGGGAACCATAATGAGGATGAAAATACTGCAAAGGGGGATAGTGACCTTATGTTGATATACATTCAGTTGTACAATTGAAACAAGAAACATTATCAGGAAGTTTCAAAGGATAATGTTAAGGACCCCAGCTTCTGCTACCCATTTAGAAATAGTGGCCAAATTGATATTCTAAAACTGTTTCATCCAAATAAACCCAGTTCCAGTCCCAAGACTTCATTTGCCATATATCTGATTAAGACAAAGTGACTAAATTTTCTTTATTGACCAAGTTAGGAAAAAATATAAATACAGTTATACATGGCCTGAGATCAAATGGAGATCTAAGTAAAATTTGAGTGAAGAAAAATTAGTCATTATAGGGAGCCAGAATGAGGTTCATGTACTGATGAGACCATGAGTTAGAATGACATTCAGAGCATGGACTGTGAGGCAAGGCTGCCCGGCCATGAGTCCTGGGTCCACCAGTCACTTGCCATGTGACGCTGGGCAATTCCGTCAATCTCTATCCCCCTCAGCCTCACTTTCCCTACTGTAAAATGACAGAAAGCTTGGATTTATCATGAGGATTATCTTGTTGACTTACCATGAGGACTAAATGAGTTAATGACTGTAAAGGGCTTAGAATAATGCCTAGTATGTAGATAATTTATATAGACGTTCTTTAAAACACTATTATTGGGTGGGGGGTGGGGTGGGAGGGATGGGGTGACTGGGTGATAGACACTGGGGAGGGTATGTGCTCTGGTAAGTGCTGTGAATTGTGCAAGACTGTTGAATCTCAGATCTGTACCTCTGAAACAAATAATGCAATATATGTTAAGAAAAAAAAAAAAGAAGAAGATAGCAGGAGGGGAAGAATGAAGGGGGGAAATCGGAGGGGTAGACGAACCATGAGAGACGATGGACTCTGAAAAACAAACTGAGGGTTCTAGAGGGGAGGGGGGTGGGGGGATGGGTTAGCCTGGTGATGGGTATTAAAGAGGGCACGTTCTGCATGGAGCACTGGGTGTTATGCACAAACAATGAATCATGGAACACTACATCTGAAACTAATGATGTAATGTATGCGGATTAACATAACAATAAAAAATTAAAAAAAACCACTATTATTGGGTAAAAGAGAGGAAAGGCGAATTTTAGGCTAGTTCTGAGGCATCATTGTGTTTCCATTTGTGAACTTCATTTCAGACTTCTAGAAAAAGTGCCAATATGAACAATAGGAAAGAGAGATAAATTTAATATATCATCGGAATAAGGGGTATGGGTTGAGCAGCATATTCTAGATGCCAAACCTATGATACTCCCATTGTAGTAGCCACCAAGATACATTTGATTAGCTAATATGCCAGTGTTAGAAAGCTCTTGGATTCTTCTTTAGTTGACATCTGAGGCAGCAACACAAATCCCTGGTGAGGGAGTATTTAAATATTCAGAGATGTGGTGCCCCTGAAAGTGCCTCTATTAATATACTTTTTCTAATATATAAATGGACTGTGGATATTGCCCTACTACTCTCTCTTCAACTCCACTGAGCTCCAATGCCTTTCAAAATTAGTTAGATAATAAAGCTGAAATATCTCAATGAATTCACTTGTACCCAAAGGAAGCAAGTCTTGGGGTGCCTGGGTGGCTCAGCCATTAAGCGTCTGCCTTCGGCTCAGGTCATGATCCCAGGGTCCTGGGATTGAGCCCCGCATTGGGCTCCCTGCTCCGCAGAAGGCCTGCTTCTCCCTCTCCCACTCCCCCTGCTGTGTTCCCTCTCTCGCTGTCTCTCTCTCTCTCTGTAAAATAAATAAATAAAATCTTAAAAAACAAAAACAAAAACAAAGGAAACAAGTCTTAAAAGTCACATATAAGCAGATAAGAGAGGGAGAGGGAGGCTATGATGGTGGGGAATTTGCCTATTTTCCCATGGGTGTTCTCTGTACTTAGAACATTCCCTGGCATATACATTAAAAGGCTTTCAGTATGCTTTGTTTTGTTTTGAATTTGAATAAATGTATGGAGGAAAGGATGGGTAAATATTTCAATCAGAAGAAGAATATGTTGTATATTTCCAGATATACCTAGACATGAAGACAAAAACCTGGTTTATGGTCCTCGAAATCTTAAAGCTAGAAAAATCTAACTATAAAAACTCCAGCGGTTCACTAAGTCTGTACATCAGCTTGAGGAGAGTTGATATATATACTGTGTTGAATCTTCCTGTCCATTAACATGGTGTGACTCTAATTATTTAGAGCTTTAAAATTTCTTTCATCAGCATTATGTAGTTTTTAGTGTATAAGCCCTGTATATATTTTGTTAGAATCCTATTTTTTGAGTGATTGTAAATGATAATATATTTTAAGTCCAATGTCTGTGTGTTCATTGCTAGCATATGGAAATACAATCGATTTATGTATTTTTTTCTTATATCCTGAGATTTTGCTGAATACACTTGTTAGTTCTAGAAGTTTTTCATAGATTCCTTGGGATTTTCTATGTAAACAATCATGTTATAGGGAAATGAAGATGGTTTTATTATTTCATTTCTTTTTTTTGTAAAGATTTATTTATTTATTTGAGAAAGAGTGAGAGAGAGCGAGCAAGTGGGGGGGAGGGGCAGAGGGAGAGAATCTTCAAGCAGACTCCCCGTTGAGCACAGAGCCTGACACAGGGCTCCATCTCAGGACCCATGAGATCATGACCTGAGCTAAAACCAAGAGTTGGAAGCTCAACTGACTGAGCCACATAGTTGCCCCATTTTCATTTCTGATCTGTATGCTTTTTATTTCCTTTTTTTGCCTTCTTGCACTGGCTAGAACTTCTAGGACTGTGTTGAATAAGAACGATGAATAAGATAAGCTTGCCTTATTTTTTTCATTGATAATATATTTATTAGCCAAGGACAGAATGTAAACTTTTCAGTATAGAATTACTTATCCATTAGTCAGCTTTAACTGAAATAAAAATCTAGACATATAATACAAAGTAATGAAAACATTTGTTAGGTATACAGATAGCTCCAAGCAGTTCCAAGGGTTTTCAGGAGCCATTTGTGGTTCTCTGGAAGAGTCTGGATCAGTGATCACATGAAACAAGTTACTGTTTGGGATTATGCTTCTTTGATAGGAAATCACCAGTGGCAGTTCCCTCCTAAATGCTATATAGAAGATTGCCTTATTTTTGGTCTTCTGGGGAACTTGATCTGTCACCATTTAAGCATAATGTTAGCTGTAGGTTTTTTGTATATGCTCTTTATCAAGTTAAGGAAGTTTCCTTCTATTCTTCTTTTTCTGAGAGTTTTAATCATAAACGTATGTTGAATTTTATCAAAAGCTTTTCCTGCATTGGTTGATTTGATCATATGGTTTTTCTTTTTTAGCCTATTAATATGGTGGATTATATTGATTTATTTTCAAGTATCAAACCAGCTGTGCATCCCTGGAATAAACCCCACTTGGTAATGTTGTATAATTCTGTTTACACATTGCTGAATTCTATTTGCCAACATTTTGTTGAGGATTTTTGACTCTGTACTAGTGAGGGATATTATTACATCCTTTCTCTTTTTTGTTTTGATTTTGTACTGTCTTTGTCTAGTTTTTGTATTAGGGGAATACTAGTTTCATAAAATCAGTTGGAAATTGTTCCCTCCTCTTCTATTTTATGGAAGAGATTGTGAAGAATTATTGGTTCATTCTTCTTTAAAAGCTTCGTAGAATTCCCCAGTGAAACTACCCGGCTTGGATATTTGGGGGAGGAGGAGTTTTTAAATTATTAATTTATTTTCTTTAACAGGTTATCTGAATTGTCTCTTTTGTATTTGGTAAGTTGTGGTAGTTTGTGTTTTTTGAGGGTTTATTTCATGTCACATAAGGTCTAAAATGTATGTGTGTAGAGTTGTTTGTAGTATTCCCTTATTATCCTTTGATATCTATAGGCTCTGTAGTGATATCCCCTATTTCATTGCTGATGTTAGAAATTTGTTTCTTTTCTCTTTTTTCCTTGTCAGTCTTGCTAGAGATTTGTCAGTTTTATATTATAATTTCAAAGAACCAACTTTTTGTTTCATTAACTTTTCTTTTTTTGTTTTTAATTTCATTGATTTCTGCTCTTAACTTTATGAGTTCCTTCCTCTGTTTGCTTTGAATTTATTTTGCCTTCTTTTTCCAGAGTCTTGAAGTGGGAGCCTTGATTATTGATTTGAGTCACTTCCTCTCTTCTAATGTATGATTTTAGTGCTATGAATTTCTTTTTTACCACTACTTCAGCTATATCCCATGAATATTGTTGTCATATTTTCATTTTCATTAAGTTCATTTTTTAAAAATTTCCCTTGAGGCTTGACAGAAGCGTTCTTTAGAAGTGTGTTGTTTAGCTTCTAAGTATTTGGAGATTTTCCTTTTACTTTTCTGTTATTGATTTTTAGTTTGACTCAATTAGGGTCAGAGAATACACTGTAATATTTCAATTCTTTTAGATTTGATGAGGTTTATTTTATGTCCTTGGATATAGTCTATCTTGGTATGTGTTCCATAGAAACTTGAAAAGCTTCCCTATAAATGTGATTAGATCCTTGTTGGTTTTTTTTTTTTTGGTAGTGCTGCTTTTGAGTTTTTCTATATTCTTGCTGATTCTCCATCTAGTTGTATCAATCTCTGAGAGAGTAGTATTGAAAACTCCATACATCTGGATCTGTCTTTTCAGTTATATCACTGTGCTTCACATGTCATGCACCTCTATTGTTTGGTGAATACACATTTAAAGTTGCTATGTCTTCTTGATGGACTGACCCTTTTATGAAGTATACAGTGTCATTCTGCATCTCTTGTAATTTTCTATGCTCTGAAGTCTAATTTATCTGATACTAAAATAGCCATTTTGCTTCCTTTTGATTATTTTTTGCATAATATATCTTTTTTTCATCTTTCAACTTTTCTATACTCTTACATTTGAAATGAATTTCTTATTGACAGCCTATAGCTGGGTCATGTTTTTGAATACACTTTGTCAATCTCTGTATTTGGTATACCTCGAGTACTTAGATTAAATGTAATTATAGATATGTTGGGGCTTAAATCTGCCATTTTACTTTATTTTTTGTCTTCTGTTTATTCTCTTTGTTTTTTTATTTCTCAGTTTCTTTTCCCTGACTTCCTGTGGGCTACTTGAAAACTTTTTGGAATAAAATTTTGATTTATTTGTAGTGATTCTGAGTGCATTGTTTTGTATAGCTTTTTCAGTGGTTACTCTGTGTATTACATTATATATACATAATTGGTCTACTGGTATCAATAAATCACCAGCTTGAGTGAATTATAGAAACCTTACCTACCTCTTTTTACATCCCTTTATCCTCCCCAGTTTATCATATAATTTTCCTAAATATTTTCTCTATACATACAGAGCTACATCAGAGAGTGTTATAGTTTTTGTTTGAACCATCAAACATAATTTACAAAACTCAAGAGAAGAAATATGTATTTTATCTACTCATATTTTTACTGTTCCTATTCTTTTATTGTTCTTCATGTTCCAAGATTCCATCTTTCATTCTTCCTTCGTTCCCCTTCTGTTTAAAGAAATTCTATTAACCATTCTTTTAGGTTAGGTCTGCTGATTAATTTACATTTCTGAATGTCTTGATTTCCTTTGCATTCCTGAAGGATATTTTCACTGACTATAGAATTATAGGATGGCAGTTCTTTTCTTTAAACACTTAAAAAATATTGTGCACTTCCTTTAGGTCTCCATGGTTACTGATAAGAAATCCACTGTCATTCTAGTTGTTTTTTGTGCTATCAGTTAGGTGTCATTTCTCTTTTGTTTCTTTCAAGTTTTTTTTTGTTTTCATTTCTTTTTAAAGATTTTATTTATTTATTTGACAGAGAGAGAGAGAGAGAGAGAGGGCGAACACAAGCAGGGGGAGCTGCAGGCAGAGGGAGAGGGAGAAGCAAGCTTCCCGCTGAGCCGGGAGCCCGATGCGGGCCTCCATCCCAGAACCCCGGGATCATGACCTGAGCCGAAGGCAGATGCTTAACCAACTGAGCCACCCAGGCGCCCCTCTTTGTTTTCATTTTTCAGAATTTTGACTGTGATTTGTTTTGGCCTGGATTTATCCTGTTTGCGGTTTGCTCATCTTCTTCAATCTACATATTTGTGTTTTTTATGCCAAATTTGGGAGGTTTCTAGTTGTTATTTTTTTTACTACTTTTTAAGTTCCATCATTTTTCTCCTCTTCTTTCACGACTCTGATGGCATGAATGTTAGATCTTCTTTTTTATAATACCACATTTCCTTGAGGCTTACTCATTTTGTTTTCTTATTTTCTCTGTTATTCAAATTGAATAATTTCTATTGTTCTATTTTTCAGTTCACTGAGTTTTCTCATGGTCTCTCTCATTCTGTTGTTGAGTTTATCCATTGAGGTTTTTATTTCAATTATTGCATGTTTTGATTCCAATTTTCCATTTGGTTCTTTTTTATATTCTCTATTTCTTAGGTGAGATTTTAATAATTTGTTTCAAGTATGTTCATAATTGCTCATTAGACTCATTTTTATGATGATGGCTTTAAAATTTTTGTCAGATAATTTTAACATTCCTATCATCTTAGCATTGGTGTCAACTGATTGTTTTTTCAATTAAGTAGAGGTTTGAAAGACTTTGGTTATGACAAGTGTTTTTTCAGTTGAAACCTGGCCATTTTGTATGGTTTGTGATAAGACTTAGGATCTGATTTATACCTTTTGTTTTAGCTGGTTTCCTCTAACACTGCTCCAACAGGAGAAGGGATGTGTGGCTTCAATACTTCCAGGTGGGGCTAGAAATCCTGGTTCCCCACTCAGCCTCTGTTTATACCCTAAGAAAGGAGAGGCTCCTCATTACTGCTGGATCAGATAGGAGTTCTAACTGCCCACTAGGCTTCTGCTGTTACCACCCTGGCTGTGAGGGATAAGAGTGCTTTGTTCCTGCTTCTCATGTGGCTTCCAGTGACACCACAGCAAGAGGAGAGTGGCCTTTACCCCTGGGTGGTGGTGAAAGTCCTGATTCCACGTGGCCCCCAGTGACACTGCCCCAGGAAGGAGTTGGAACACCTTATTACTGCTCTTGGGACTAAAAGTCCATAATCCATATCATCTCCACTGATCCTATAGGTGTGATCTCACTGCCAACTGGCTAGAGTGAAAGTCTCAGCTTCCTACTCAGTCTTCTCTGATACAACCCTGGTCAAAGTGCCTCATTACAGCCTGGAGAGTGTCAAAGTGTAGGTCCCCTGCTCAGCCTTTGCTGCTGATGTTAGTGGTAGACCCATAGTTCTCCGTTTGATGTAGAGTGGTAGTATCTAAAAGGCTTTGTCCTCCTAGGCTGTCACTTTCCTGGTTCTTTGGATAGAAAGAACGTACTAAAGATGGTTACGATTTGTGTCGATTTTTTGTTGTTTATCATGTTGGATTCTTGCAATAAAGTATAAGAAGAGGCTTTCAATACTTTTCCAAGTGGATTGTCTTCTGTAATTTAAATTAAGTGCTTTACGATATTAGTATGTTTCAATTAGTATGCTAAGCCCATAAGTTATTATTCAATACAGAAAAAATATACAGAGAAAATACTGGGATAATTTAGAGAAAGAATAAAACAGCTTGAATCCTAAATACTGGTATAAGTTCAACAGTTCTATCATCATGCTCAATGAACAAGCTTATACTTTTGGACTAAATCTATAATTTTCATATCAATGCTTTGGAATATTGCCTTGACATGAACTTAAAAGCTTTTGAAAGTGAGAGATCATCTTTTCATATTATGATATTTCACTTTCTTTTATCTAACAGTTGAAATAATGCTACTCAAAATGTAATCCATAGAACACAGCATCAGCATCCCTGGGAACTTGTTAGAAATACAAATTCTTGAGCCCTACCCTAGACTTAAAATTTCTGGATATGTGGTTCAGGAGTCTGTGTTTTTAACCATTCCTAGGATCCACAGATGATTATTATATATACCTTTGGCGAGGAGGGTAGGAATTCTTTGGGCTCCAGAACCTCATTGCCAAATCCAGCTCTACCCCTTAGCTGTGTCATGCTACTCACTGGTTGTCTCCGTTTCCTTAATAGGGTAAAATAGGATATACCTCAGAGGATTGTTTTGAAAATTAGATAAATAAGTGAATAGATAAAAGGTACATGCAGTAGTACTTAACACCTTCTTAACAATTGATAAATATTAGCTATTCTTATTAAATGTACAGTGTGATCATAATAGCTAAAAAAGAGAACTTTAATTGATTTTTTTTCATTTGTATTTTCACTCACTAGAATTCATACGGTATGGAAATACCTGACTTACTTGTATTTAAGTCAAGATTGCTAAGATTGTATCTTTTCCCAACCATGCAAATATGAGCCTACTGCATATTAATTTTACATTGTCTAGGAGAGATTTGGTGTACAAAAGAAGGAATACATGAAGACATACACGTGTACCTACACGCATGCACACATACACATCAATTGATTTACATCATATTTGTACGGGATAATCCTTGGAACCCAAGCAATTTGGAGCACTGGGATTGTTTCATAAATGTTCCCTTGCTCCCGTGGTTTCTGGGACCTATCGATTCTCTATATACCCTTGCCCATTTAGTAGTTCTAACCTCGCATACTGAATTAATCCTTCTTCTTCATTACATTTTTGCCCTGTAAGAGCCTCTGAACTTAAAATCTGCTCCCTTCTAACTCCCTGAAGCCCACTTTCTACTGTTCTATTGTAATAATGTTCCCTCTGGTCCAATTCTTATATACGAGCCTCAGAACTTGCTATGTGTATTCCTACCTCACACTCATCTCATGTCCTGTGACATGGACTTGCCGGAAGGACAGATTTTGCCCATAGCCTGTACTTGGATCTTGATAATTACTTTTATATGAAAATATCCTGTCTTGTCATCAGCTTAATCAATATTTTAGCACTGGTGCATGAGTATAGTATGTTCTTTATCTTTTTATAAATCCAGCCTTTGGTTATTCCATGTCTCCCATGAAATAACTTTAAAAGAATTACAATTTTGATAACAAACACTTTTCCTTTTCTAAATTATTTTTATGGGTACTCTATTTCTGATAATATCATTCGTTGGGCTCTTTCTTTACATGAGGCACTGTGTGCTTTATATAACCTGACTCATTTAATTTCCATAACCCCATACAGTAGGTCCTGTTATCATCCCTATTTTCCAGAGGATGAAACTGATACCAGTAACTTCCTAAGGTCAAACTGAAAGCATAAGGTCGTGAGTGACTTATAACTCAGAGAACCTGACTTCCAGAGCCCTCTTTCACGGCCACTTTGGTTCATGACCTCTTACTTAAAATTACCACAGAGGGTACAACAATTAAGAAAGGTTAAGTAAACTCAGCCTGGGGTAACTACACGGGTTCTCTGGCTTCGAATTCTATATTTTCTCCATTATACTGTAGGATCACTGTGCAAGTAAATGTTTGCTAATGGAAATAAAGACTTGGGAGGACTTCTTCCATGGATTGTATTTTTTCTACCTCTGACTTCTGGGATCTCATCACAGTGATGCAAATTCTTATCCCATATGTTAGAGACAGGAACAGAGAGAGAGAGGGAGAGAGGAGAGAGGGAGGGAGAGAAGGATGAATGGAGGTAGGAAGAAGGTACATCTCATTAAGAGACAGGGCATCTAATTTTCCATGTGCCACCCACGTTTTGTTTCTGTTTTACTAATTGAAATATAAATGCTGTTATAGTTGTCACCATTCAGTTGTAAATGAAAATCTGAGAAAATGTTATGACACTCTCCCCCTGCCCCTTATTTATACAGAGGAATAAGAAGGGAAAAAAATCAATAATAACAAAAAACCATGCCTGTGGTCTTGGCAGTTACAACCACTAAATCTAGTTTCAAATTCAATTAAAGTAATGGGACAAAAATGAAGAGGAAAAATCTGTACATATCCAGGGAGCAACAGAACATTAGCAATAAACAACTTGGTTTATAAAGCACAAATTGGGCTGGACAGGTTTGGTCACACTTCTCCAATTGAATCACTGAGTTAGTGAATGAAGAGAAAAAAGTCGGTATACTCTGTTTGGCCCATGAGCTAGGAACACACAGCTGTGTCTCTCTGTACTTAAAGACCAACCCAAGGAGGAAGAAGTTGAGGAAAACCAGTCAAATAAGCTATGGAAATTATTGATTTGTTACTTGGACACTGAGGGGGAGCCAGAAAGCAAGGAATCAGAACTGTGTGTAACTGGAGTGGTGCAAGGTGATAAGGTGTTACTCTTTAGCTGAATGTTGTCAATGCATTTGCTAGAATTCTAGCTCTGTCCCAGTTTTTACTGAAAACTCAAAGGCAAGTATTGTAAACTATCACCTTTGACGTACTAAGCAGTCTTATGGTCTAGCTGTCATCAAATCTAGATGCCTGTTCCCTATAGCCATACTGCTGTATCATGGTGGCTGTCATTGTTATGACCATTTGTGCTTTTCTGGGTTCTAGGACCACTTTCTCACATGCAGAGAACTTGTCTGAGCCAGGGGATTATCTCACCTTCTAATATCACCCAAGCTAAGAACATTTCCATTGTCCTTTCTTACTCCATAGAAGTACTGTCTCCCAGAGTGTTGAACTGTGGGGCTATATGGAAGCATGTTGGCAATTTCATGTATTCCTTTATAGTCCTTCTAGGTAGGGGAGACTTGACAGCCCACTGGCACCCCAGATATGCAGATGGTCAGCACATTCTCTTTCAAGGAACTGACTTTCCCCTCCATTTCTAGTTAGCTACTTTCCCACAAGTCAGAATGCTATAGTTTAGCATTTTCTTTCACTCAAAAACTTCTGCTCTATGTAGAAAAAAAAAAAAAAAGTTGTGAATAGAGCCAAGGATACCACACCATTTTCTAGAGCAGGTTATATCAGAATAAGATCCATCTTGCAATCCATAAATTCATTGTTGATTAGCTATATGCTTTTCCAAAATGATTTAGTGTTATAGACTTTCCTTCATATTTTTTTTCTTTTCAAAATTAACAGTGTGCAACAGAGATCTTCTCCCTGGTGATGGTTGAGAAGATTATGCTACGGAAAATAAATTTATTACCTGTGCTATAACCTATATTTCTCTCTTTGAATCTGATCCTACCTTTCCAATCCTTAGATGCAATTCTTTATTTTCAACATTGGTCTTTAGACACCGTGTTTTGAATGTTGGCCATCCTTCTCTATTATCTGGTTAATGTAAGAAACTGAGGCCAAGCCCATGACATGTTTCCTCCCCTATTGCAGTAAAAGATCTCCTTGTTCACAGATGTGGATATGAAAAATAATTTCCTATGATGTTAATAAATGGAGAAAATGAGATTTTTTTATTTTTCTATTTTCAAGCAGCCTTTCATGAGAGCTAACTGGAAAAGAGAAGGAAGTCACAAAGGAACCTATATTTGTTGACTGTCAGCTGTGTACCAAGGATTGTTCTAAGTGCTTCACTGGACCTTTTTCCTCTTTCATTTAATCTTTCTAATAAAGCTACAAGATATTTCCCTGTTATAGATGAGAAAATCAGGTATTAGGGAGTTCAAATTACTAGCCCAAGATCACAGAGAAAATGACAAAGAGAGCCCAGTTAAAAACAAGGGCTGCTAATTCTCTAATGGAAGGAGGGCTCTTAGGTCAGGATTTGTAGAACTGGTCCAGAAAGCACCTCTGCTTTCCTGCTCAGATCCCTTCTTTCATAGGCGTCTCCCTCCCAGTATCTTTCATTTCAATGTCCACTTTCCTCCATCTGCCTATAACACATATTGATAGCTTTAAAAATTTTATTTAGTGGAAGATAATATAGAAAAGAGTATAAATAACTGTATGACTTGATATATTTTCACAAAGTGGACATACCAATATTAGGTCACACCCCAGATCTAGCTCTAGAGCATTATTAGCACCAGAAGCCCCCATATCTTCCTCATGCCCCTTTCCTGGAAGTAACCCCAAAGGTAATCACTATCCTGACTTCTAACAACATAGATTAGTTTTATCTGTTTTTGATATTTAGCTAAATAGAATCATAGAGAATGGCTTTTGTTCTCCATTTTGTTTGTGAAATTCATGCAGGTTTTCCCATTAAGCATCAGCCCATTCATTTTTGTTACTGTGTGATATTCCATGGTATACAATGTTTATGTTTTTACTTTTGATGGACATTTGTTTTTTTCCAGCTTAAGGCTATTACCAGTAATGCTGTTCTTAACATTCTTGAACAAGTCGTTTGATATTCATACCTATGCATGTCTGTTGGCTATACATCTAGGACTGGAGTTGCTGGATTATATGGATGTGTATACTTAGATGTGATGAGTTTTGCCAAACAATATTCAAACTCATTTTACACCAGCAGTATATGAGGATTCCATTTCTTCGGCATCCTTGACAGCCCTTGGTATTGTCAGTCTTTTTAATTTTAGCACCTTGGTTTATGTGTTTAGATATATCACTGTGGTTGTAATTTGCCTTTTCCTAATGACTCATGGGCTAATCACCTTTTCAAATGTTCATTTAATCTCACACCTATCACATGGTTAGGAGCTCTGAACTGTCCTTTAGAATATAACCTTTGCTATTAGCCTTTTGGACAAAAGTACTTCAGATATGTGAAGGAACTCCTCACATTTATTCCTTCCTCTGGGCTTTTGGTCCCATGTAGTCCCCCACCCAGAAGAGTCTATGTCAGAGGCACTTTGACAATATTTTTAATTTTTAAATTTCACTTAAAATTTAAATAAAAATTTAAATTTAGAGAGAGCGAGCACATGCACGCGAATGTGGGGAGGAACAGAGAAGGAGGGAGAGGGAAGGGAAAAGAATCTCAAGTGGACTCTGCACTGAGTGCAGAACCCAACATGGGGCTCGATCTCTCAACCCTGAGATCATGGCCTGAGCCGAAATCAAGAGTCTGATGCTTAACCGACTGAGGCACCCAGGCGCCCCTGTCAGAGGCGCCTTGACAACTACTTTCTGACCACCAACCCATTCCCCATTTCACTATCTCATAATTGCTGTTCCTCCTCTATTTTGTAAATAAAGATGTGGAACGTACAATATTTCTTGAGCAGACTTAAGTCAAACTTACCATGTTATGTAATGACGTCTGGATCCAAGCAAAGTGCTCCAGTGAGCATTCTCCTTTTCTCTTACTCCTGTTTTGATTTGTGGTCCTTATTATTTGCTCCAGATTGTTCCGCCATCAGACTGTCTCTGAATATACAGTTCACTGTGCACCCATCCACACTGAGTGAGGGAGAATTGGCCTCAAAGGTCTCGTCCCATAGTGAGTGTGTTTTGAGAAGGATCCATGGTAGTTTCTAAAATAATACCTACTCAGTAGAAACTGGGCTACAATCTTCTCTTCTTTGCAGCCATTAACTTTTAACCCCTCCTACCTTTGCAAAAGGAAAAAGTAAAAGGGCAGCTTTCTTGCCCAAATACATCAATTTAGAAAAAAAAAATTAGTCCTGGTTTATCCTTAATAATTTAACATCAAGCAAAATCATTACTTATGTAATCTAAATTATAGCCTTGCTGTCATGGGAGGAAACTGATTTAAAAAAAAAAAGAAAGAAATTTCCATCCTTCTGTATAAAAATACTTCTATAGTATGATGACAGATCAGATGTGGAAGCTATTGTGTTTTACTTTGATAAATATAAAAGCATACTTAACATGGTATTAAGGATGTCAAACTTAAAATCAGGTTTTGCCTTCAACATTTACTAGAATGGTTTTTATCAGTTTATTTCTTTGAGCCTCTACTACTAGCCAGTAAGAAATAGTTTTTTCCCCCATGTTACTCACTGAGCTCTATGGCATTCATTTTTTTTAATTTCACTACAAAACCAACCAACCAATCAACTAAATGAACATGCAAAAGAGGACCCTCAGAAGTGTATATATAGTAACCGAGAGCCTGTAGTTTTGCTCCATCTGGCATAGTAACTGAGGATTTCTCTTTGCTCCCAGTGCTTAATGCAATACAACATGGGTCCTTATGACTTTGCCAATGTTTTTGGAGACTGACTGATAAGAAGCTTACACTAGGTTATGTTAACAGGATGCAAGAGTTGACTTTTAAAAATTAAAAATCTTAATTGGTGTTTAAGAAATGATTGGTCACTGGGCGCCTGGGTGGCTCAGTTGGTTAAGCGACTGCCTTCAGCTCAGGTCATGATCCCGGAGTCCCAGGATCGAGTCCCGCATCGGGCTCCCTGCTTGGCAGGGAGTCTGCTTCTCCCTCTGACCCTCCCCCATCTTGTGCTCTCTCGCTCTCTCTCTTCTCAAATAAATAAATAAATAAATAAATAAATAAATAAATAAAAATTAAAAAAATTGTTTTAAAAAAAAAAAAAAAAAAAAAAAAAAAAAAAAAAAGAAATGATTGGTCACTTACCTTTAAAAATAAACCAACTTAAAAAGTTTCTTTAAATTGAAACCTGTTCATATGGTTGGCATATCTTTATTGCTCCACAAAATATAAAGAGAATTAAGTTAATAGTAGATGCTATTTTAGTCTGGGATGAAGACATTTGTTTGGGCATTGATTAACCAATTCATTACTAAAGGTTTTATATTCTCATCAAATACAGACCCAGGTCTAGGAGCTCAGAGAAGGACCATTTCTAGAAAACATGTATACTAAAATAATAACTTTGGGGATATCACATTCTACATCTTTGTACTTTAATTTCCTATTCATATAAACATAGGCTTTCCAGTAGTTTTCAAATCCCATGTATTTCCAGGGCCCCATCTTCTGATCACAGGCCAATCCCTGTTGGCAAATACTAAGTACTGACCACATAAACATGAAAAAAAAAAAGCTACACTGCAAAAAGAGGGACTATATATCCTCGTCTCAAACTACATGACACCTAATGCTCCGTTGACTGTTTTCAATCACATATTTCTGTTTGGTCCCAGAAAATTAATGGGATATGCATTTTCTAGAATGTCTAATTTTTTTTTTTTTTGTGATTCCCTGAATTCACTTGCCATTTCCACTGTAACCAACATTCTGTGTAGCAGAGTGATTAAAAGACCTACTTAAAAGTCTCAGCCCCGTGATCTACTTTCTTTGTGAATTTGAGTTCCTCTTACATTTGGAGAAGCAGAGAAAATAAGCAAAGATAATAAATCATGGAGGAATTCTGGTCCTTGTTTGCGGTGGCCTGCCAAGCCATTTGTATGTCTTCCCTCCTGGGGTTATTGAGCCCTTCCTTAGAAACCATGAGCCAATAATTCTCTTCTTTTATGTAGGAAGTTGGCTTTCTGGTGCTTGCAGTGACTCATGAGTTGTGCTTATTGATGAAAGTTAAGTATTCATATTTGCCTGTGTCCCTGATTTCCCTTTGCCTTTTTATTATTATTTTGCTTTGTATTCAGAACTGTATATCATTTGTCACATAAAGGAAAGATTGATGAGCTGAATTTCCAAATTTCTTTAACATTCTTATATAACATGGTTTCCAAAAATATTTAAACATGAGGTCACCCTCATGCAGTCTCATTACTCACCATCCAAAAATAATAATAAAAAATATTGTAATAATCCTAGAATTTATACGGGTAACTATAGGAAATTGGTCATAAAGGTGCAGGGAGCACACTACCTACTATTGGGGGAGATATTTAAAAAAGATATATTTTCTCGTAGTATGTGCAATAAAGATTATGAAGGTACCTAGTATTGCAAATGTGTCTTATCAGCATCATTGTCATCATGAATAAGGGGTATATTGTAGACTGGACGATAATCCCTCAGATTATGTGAGGATTAGAGTTTTCGGTTTAATTATTCTCAGATGGTTACTATTTTATTTTTATTTATTTATTTTTAAAGATATATTTATTTGAGAGAGAGAGAGTGCGAGCAGGGGGAGGGACAGAGGGAGAAGGAGAGAGAGAATCCTCAAGCAGACTCCCCGCTGAGCACGGAGCCTGACACGGGGCTGGATCCTGAAATCATGACCTGAGCTGAAATCAAGAGTCAGATGCTGAACCACCTGAGACACCCAGGCGCCCCTCAGGTTGTTATTAGAAATCATCTCATAAGATCTTTGCTTCATCATGTTTTTGTTTGTTTCCTTTCTGCAAGAAGGTCACATCACATAAATGTTGTTTAAAAAGAGTTAGAAATGGGGGCCAGAACATAGGGAAACTATTAAAGGAGGATTGTTAATCAGTCCAGAGCATAAATCACTGTATAGCAATAGTTCCACATTATGACTCTCATGGGCCCCTTCATCCATGAAACCTTGTTAAAAATTATATTTTAGGACTCTGTTGGTGAAAAGACAAACAGACTAATATTGTATGATACAAATTTTTTTTGATCTGAAAGTTGATGTTTTTCTTCTAATTAAAAAAAAAAAAAAAGCGTTTTTGTAGGTCTCTAAAAAGTATTACGGACCCTTGGCAGCGTGCCTGCTATGCCCGGGAGGTGGATGAGCCCCAGACAGCAAGTCACCCACTCACTCTCAGCCATTAGAATGTGTTTAGATTATCACACCATCAGACACCATCTTAGATAACACAGGATGAAGCTCTGCGGGATTGAGATGTAGGGCAGGTGTGTTTCGATACAAAGAGAAAGATGATAGAGTGTGGCCTAGAAAGAGAAGACTGCAGTCTGGGTTCTAGAGATGGCGATAAAAGTGACAGGAGTAGAGGTCCCAAGGATCCAGAGAGGTTTAAAAATGGGGCAGGTGGGAGGATGAGCAGAACAATGAAACACAAAATCAAAATCCTGATCCCAGTGACCTCCAAGGTTATCAGCAGAATCATATATGTTGGAAATGACTCCAGTCTTAATAGCTCTTCTGGAAGAAATTGCTTTTATTTGTATAAACTAGATGATTTGTGATAAAGTGTCTATCCATTTGCTTTTTGCTTTATCTCAATGGAGGAAGATTATCCTCTATGCACTTGCAACGCTGAAAGAAAATTACTCTTTTTGCCTTTCTGTATTTTTCCTGGCATACCTTTTAACTAACTTCATAAGCTTTATACTTGCAAGTCTTTTAACTGAAGGAACGTCAAAGCCTCATGTGTCATTGGAGACTTGCAATCTCTGTGCTCACTTCATCTGTGAAAAGTTAAAAGTCAGCCCTTGTTGAACATTCTTACCTTCATTCCTGCTGAAAGTAATGCCAAACATTAGCAGAATTGGGGGCTGGGGGCAGGGGTATTTTAATTCAGCCTTGAACAGGTTTACCAAGATGTCTTTGAGGACCCTGTGAAAATTGAGCTGAGATGGATACACATGGCGACCTACTATAGGTGAATACAGTCAGAATTGTCTTCTCACAGAATGAAGACTTTTTATTCTGAGCCCTAGAATAAAAACAAAACTCCCCTCTATTTCAAAACATCCCCCTTTACCAGAAACATTTTTAGAAATTGATTTTAATTGCTTTTCTTTCAGTATTTTGGGTCGTTATTGACACGATGATAAGATTTCATGTATGGGGGCGCCTGGGTGGCTCAGTCAGCTAAGCGTCTGCCTTTGGCTCAGGTCATGATCCCAGGGTCCTGGGATCGAGCCCCGCATCGGGCTCCCTGCTCAGCGGAGAGCCTGCTTCTCCCTCTGCCCCTCACCCCGCTCATGCTCTCTGTCTCGCTCTCTCTTAAATAAATAAATAAATAAAATCTTAAAAAAAAGAAAAAAGGATTTCATGTTATGGTCACATATGTGGGGGAAAATGCATGGTATCTCTTTCTGTGGGTTGTAGAAAGAGATGGTTTGGATAAATTACTTCGGTCTAGACAGACTACTATCTTATGTTGTGTCATTTATCAGGCAAGGAGAATAGGGAATCAAATGGAGAGGAACGATTGTGATGTTGCTCACACATCAATGGCAAGCTGATTTGAATAGTATCGGCATGGTGTGTAGCACCTCTACTAACCCTGTAATTTCTTTGCAATCTCAGCAGTTGTGTTTATATAGCAATAAAAGGACCATGTAAAATCCAGTTGGCCATCAGGAGGACTTTAAGACACAGGGCTTGATACCCATGCAGTGACTATGTGCAGTGTTCCCCAAACCTCAAAAACAAAGCTGTGTGAACTGCTTTGGGTCAGCCTAACAGGGGCACACACAAGCCCGGGTAGCAATATCTCCAAGGGAGTTTGCTCTTCGGGGAGAGAGGCCAAAAGACACCATAAAGTTCATGAAGCTGACAGTCTGGGTTCCTAGGTGGCTCAGTCAGTTAAGCGTGTGCCTTCAGCTCAGGTCATGATCCCAGGGTCCTGGGACTGAGTCCCTGCTCAGCAGGGAGTCTGCTTCTTCCTCTGCCTCTTCCCCTTACCCCTGCTCATGCTCATGCTCATGCTCTCTCTCTCTTAAATAAATAAATAAAATCTTAAAAAAAAAAAAAGCTGACAGTCTTTGAATAGTCAACAGTACTTTCATAAGCAGCAGAAAGGAAAGTTTCATCATGCAAGCTTTTTCTCTCATTTTCTCTTCCTATTTGAAGACTTATTTTCATGGTCCTCACCCCAATAATCTAAATTACAGAGATGCTTTCCTGCATATTGTCTATGCTGGGATAAAAGCATATAGAAACTTTGATTTTATTAAGTGCACCCTGCATACAGAGATTTACTTTCCAAATAAGCACTAAGTGATTTATGCACTAATAGAATATAAGCTTCTGATGCTGTTTTGGGGAATTCTGAAGGATTTATGACTTTTCCTGCATTTCTCTCTTACCAACTAAGACATACTTCAGGATTTTATCATTGCTTTTGACAAAATACCTTAAGTTGAAGTTTGTAGTAAAAAGTGCTCCGAATGCCAATATTGGATAAAATCTGAGGCTGTTCAGATTGCTAAAGAAAATCCTAGTTTAGCCACCTTTCTAAAATTAAAAACCAACTCTGCAAAGCCTTATGTTATTTTTACATATTGTGTGTGCAAATAAAATAGAGTGTTGGACCATTTTTCATAGTATTTAACTAAATCACATTTGTTTTCACCAAATGAAGGATAAATTCTTCATTTACTATATCATTTTACTTTTCTCTCCATGACTCTTTTTTCCAGGCAAACAGATTTTGCAGTCAGATTCCTACTAGCTGGGTGTTCACGAGCTGTGATGGATTACTTTTAATAGGTGCTATTTTCCTACTTCATTAACTGCTCTTTATCTGGTGGTGTTTCTTTGGGCAAGTTGGAAAAGAAACAATGCTTCAACCATTTACGCAAATAGGCAATGACATTAAATGTGTTTTTAAAAAGTTGATTATGTACACACAAAAATGTGTTTATTTTAGGAATATGTATGAGTAAAAGCTTGAGTGTGTGTGTGTATGTGTGCACGTGCGCGCACGCACTTTTTCAACTTAAAACCCTCTCTGCGGGCTGATTGCCATCTCCATGCCAGTCTCCATGGCAACTTTCTTAAGGATAAGTAACAGAAATGTGAGGAGGCCGCCTGCCCACAAACAAAGCTGCCCCAGCCCTGCCAGAGACCTGACTAGACAGAATCCCAGAACACTCCACATTCCATGAGAGTTATGCAGGTTACTGCAGCTGGCTCCATTTAAAGGTACAGCGCCTCCAGTCCTGGGAGGAAAGTTAAAGAATGTCTTCCCACATATTGATTGGAATGTAGATGCACAACCCACATGTCTCGACATTATTTTTCCCTTCCCATCGCTTTGAATAACTTAATTATTTTATACCTAGCACTTACTTTTGAGTGATGGTTGGAACTTTGCTTCGCAGAGACCATTGCCTGATACAATGTGCTGAAAACCCCACCAGGACACGATTTATGTACCTTTAAATCACTTGCATAACATGTCAACTAAGTAATGCTTTAAAATTTTGTCCCATCCTGCTTTTTTTTTTTTAAGATTTTATTTATTTGAGAAAGAGAGAGAGACAGCACAGAAGGAGAGTGAGAGGGAGAAGCAGACTCCCTGCTGAGCAGAGAACCCCGATGTGGGGCTCAATCCCAGGACCCCGGGATCATTACCTGAGCTAAAGGCAGCCACCTAACCGACTGAGTCACCCAAGCGCCCCTGTTCCATCCTGCTTTTGTGAAAATAATTTGTTTGCTTTTTAATAAATTATAATGCATTTATTCAAGTTTTCCCAAGAAATTAATACAATTATTTGTTAAAAGATATTGCTATGGACTGAATGTTTGTGTCCTCCCAAAATTCATAAGCTGAAATCCTAACCCTCACAAAGTAATGGTATTAGTAGGTGGGACCTTTGGGGAGTGCTTAAGTCATAAAGGTGGAACCCTCATGAACGGAATTAGTGCTCTTGTGAAAAGGGTCCCTGAAAGCTTCCTAGCCCCTTCCTCCATGGACACAGTGAGAAGGTGCTGGCTATAAACCAGGAAGAGAGCCCTCATCACAGAATATGGTCATTTTGGCACCTTGGCCTTGGACCTCTGACCTCTAGAACTGTGAGAAATAAATTTCTGTTGCTTATAAGCTATTCTGTGTATGGTATTTTGTTATAACAGGCCAAATGGACTAAGACAGATGTATACATAGTTTATATCATTAATTCTCAACCATGGACACTCACTTTTTTCCCCCTTGAGACACTTGGCAATATCTGGAAACATTTTTGGTTTGAAATGGGGGCCATACTACTGGCATCTAGTGGGTAGAGTTGGGAATACTTGTAAATATTCTACAATGCACAGAAGAGCTCCCAAAACAAAGGATTACTGGCCCCAAAATGCCAATAGTGCCAAAGTTGAGAGAACCTTGTATGTATACTTAGATGTAATGAGTGTATGTTGCATGTTGTGTGCATGTGTATGTGTATACATACACACTGATTTTAAAAAAAGGCCTAATGTGTAGCATGTTCAGATAGCAACAAACTATGCTAAGGCACTTTTCTATCTAAGTTGTTTTTGCTCTCTCTGTCCAGAGTGGGAACTAGAATTCTAATAACAATGTCAATCTTGGGTCCACCGTTCAGATTTAACTGTATAATTTGTTTGGCACTCCTGTAACTGCATTTTTTTTTTAAAACCACAAAAAATTACCTGAGCATGCCAGACCTACCCTAGGGAGTGAAAACTACGTACAGTTTATTTCGTCTCTGAGAATGATTTCTATGCAATGAACTATAAGTAATATACAAAATGTTTTGACATTAACTATTAATTCTTTCCCATTAGGAATTAGTAAAATGCTTAGTAAGTATCGCTAAGGGAAATAGTCATGATCTTCAGTATCCAGATTGCTCATTTCATCACCAAAGTTCTGCTAATGCTCTCCGGGGTGCTCATCTTGTTTCTATCCAGTACTATTCACAGTTTCCCTTATGTCGTTTTTTTTTTAACCGATTATGGAAAATTCTGAGTTTCTAGTTGCACAAATGCAAAGCTCACTTTAAAGACAAACCAAGGAAGTTTTGTTGTGTTAAGCAGTGCTACTCAAAGTATAGTTACCTGAGCTGGTAAAGGACTACAAACATTTGATTACTGGTCTGCAACAATTTATTTATTTTTTATTTTTTTAAAGGTTTTATTTACTTATTTGAGAGAGAGAGAGAGAGTGAACGAGAGAGAGCACAAGCCGAGGGAGGGGCAGAGGGAGAGGGAGGAGAAGACTCCTCACTGAGCAGGGAGCACGATGTGGGACTCGATCCCAGGACCCTGGGATCATGACCTGAGCTGAAGGCAGACACTTAACCAACTGAGCCACCCAGGTGCCCATGCAACAATTTAGATATAGATACTCAAAGTAATCTTTTAGAAACTTTTATAGGGATTTAATGTGCATTTCATCCAATAGTTGGGTATTGTTGAATTTGCATATTGAGTCATAGGGGGTCACTAACTATGAAATAAGTACTCAGTGGGATCACATGAATTCACAGGGCAAGGTCACACATCGGTCTGTGACAAATTGGAAATTAAAAAAAAAAAAAAGAAAAAACAACAGCCAAACACTGATTATGTAAGAAACAACATCACATTCACTATTTTTTTAAACCTGGAAATGCCTTCTTATTTTATTCATGCATAGGTTAGTTCTACTTATATGGGTGTATCTGGTTAAGCTACCCTTGTGTTTTATTGTGATGTTGAGGTTAGTCAGTTACCCTTCCCAGGCAGAATAGTGTATGCATTTGGTGCAACCTAGAGAGGGTCTTCTCTTGGAGAGAAATGAACATCATGTGTATAATTAAGGTTACATTATGCTGCTATAATCAACAGCCTCCAGATCTCAGAGGCTTAACTCAGCAAAGCTTTATTTCTGAATCGCAGTACCTGCCTATCATGGAAAGCAGGGACCTCTCATTGTAGTCACACAGGAACCCAGGCTGATGGAATATCCACCATGTTTAACATTCCTGATCACTATCCAGAGACAAAGGGAGTCTTTGGTTGCTCTTTCATTGGGTAATTAAAAGTTACGCCTTGGAAGTGACTCAAGTGTTACTTCTCTCCCCTCAGTGGCCAGATCTAGTCCCTTGACCCCATCCAACTACAAGAGAAAAGGGGTGCCAATCAACATATGCCCAGGAAGTAGGGACCCAGAGAGATTTGGTAAACCCTATTAAAGGCTCTGACACGGAAAATGCCTAGGCATTACTGTTAAGCATAAACCTTTGCTTGTAACATAGCCCTGGGTTCTTTTCAACTTGTCCCTTCCACTTTTACTTAGGCATAGGAGGCAGTATAGGGAAGCAAAAATATTATTATTTTGATTTCAGATAGAATCCTAACCCTCAACTTAGTTGTGGTATAACCACACATAAATCATTTGATCACTTTGAAATGGAACAATGATGTCCACCTCACGGGTTTTGATGAAGAGTAAATTGGTAACTTTCATTAAAATGTCTGGCATATTGCTTATTAAATGCAGGCCAATGACAGTATTTACTAGTAGGCTCTAATAGTTTGAAAAAATCTTGTTTTCTTCTAGAAGGGTCTAAATAAAATTGAAATCAATTTAGGTAGAACACAACTATCAAACTACAAGAGATCCTTAAGCATCTTTACAATGTTGTCTATTGCCGTTGATCTAGCCAATACATCTTGAATTATTCTTTATGAAATCATGGTGAAAGTGGGAAGATACGAGTTATCAAATTTTTTCTTTGGGAAGAAATGTTTCTAGTCTTTCATAAATTTCCATCAAAGCGTTTTTGCAGTGCCACTCGGGTCTTTATTTTCCTACATTACTGCATATAATATAGGTTTTAGGAAATTAAACCTGCAAAATGATGGATCTTATTTCAAATCCCTGTTCAATTTCAGCTGACTTTCAGGCTAATTACATATATCTACTTTTCTGTTTAAGAGTTGATTGTGTAGGTTAATTTTTTTTAATTTTTTTTTAGTTTTTGTTTTAATTTCAGTTAGTTAACATACAGCCTTATACTAGCTTCAGGTGTACAGTATAGTGATTCAGCAATTCCATACATTACCCGGTGCTCATCATAAGTGTCCTCCTTAATCCCCATCACCTATTTCACCCATCCCCCCACCTACCTTTTCTCTGGTATAGGTTAATCCTTTAAAAACAAGATTATTCAAAAGACTTGAACTAAACCTAATAATGATAATTGATATGCCAGAAGATTATTTCTGCAAATAGCAGATGCTATTGATGATTAGAACAATTTTGAATTTATGACAAGGAAAAAGCCATCTCAGCAGTAGTAAAGCATGTGTCAGTGACTCATTCCCACTGTAGGGGTCACAGTCAAGCTCATAGTCTTCTTTTCTGGCCCTGATGCCAGCGAATAGTTTGATCATACCACTGAATCACTCTTGCTCTTGTTCTTTCTGCCGCCTCCCCTCCCTCCCTCTTGAGACTCTGAACCCTGCTATTAGTTGAATGATTTAGAAAATGGATGTTTTGCAGGTGTATATTGTTATTGTTTTTGTCATGAGCATTGTGGTGTATTGATGCAAAAATATTTCCCTTTTTTACCCCTTCCTACAACCTGTCTTAAGAGGGCTTTGCCAGTGGGATGCCTGGGTGGCTCAGTCGGTTAAGTGTCTGCCTTTGGCCCAGGTCATGATACTCGGGTCCTGGGATTGAGTCCCTTATCGGGGAGCCTGCTTCTCCCTCTGCCTGCTGCTCCCTCTGCTTGTTCTCTCTCTCTCTCTGACAAATAAATAAATAAAATCTTAAAAAAAAAAAAAAAAAAAGAGGGCTTTGCCACCTTCCCTGTAAGGAGTGTAGTATATCCCTGCCCCTTTAATCCAGGCTGGCTGGGAGACTTGCTTTGGTCAGCAGAAGTGATGGTATGTCAGTTCAGAGCCTTGGCCTAAAGAGGCCTTGCATGCTTCTGTTTTTTCTTCTGGAACCTTGCCACTACTCTAAGAACAAAGCAGGCTAGCCTGCTGGGGGATGAGATACTGTGTAGAAAAGAGCCAAGTCATCTGAGCCAAGGCCATTCTAGACCAGCTAGAACTCAATGGGCCTTCTAGCTGACTGGACCCAGGGCTGAGCCCATCAGGACGCCAAGATGACCCTTAGACTTACGAGAAATAATACACAGTGATGTTTAAGTCACCAAGTCTGGGGTGGTTTGTTGATGCTGCAGTCGTATGTGTACCGTAGGCGTATTGAAACTTTCCACGTCTGAGTGAAGGAATGGGGCCATGGTGTGCGTCAGTCTCAAGGAGATTCCTCAACTGAATCCTATGTCTCAGAGGCTCTCCTCCCCAAATAAACATATTCTGAATACATCTGGGACTTCTCATTTTGACCACTGTATTAATTTCCTTTTGCTGATGTAACAAATTAGCACACATTTAGTGCCTAACAATACAAATTTACCGTCTTATAGTCCTAAAATCACACATTTCTGAAATCTGAATTGGATTTCTAAACTCATCAAGTCCTGGGGTTTTGTTTTGTTTTGTTGCCAGGAGTTATTTCCTTAATTTTTTTCTTTCCTCTTAGATTTTACTATAAACAACAAACACAAACAAGGCCATATCTTCACCACTTTGTGTGGGAATTTCTGCAGCTAAATTATCACTTAGAAATGATCACTTACAAGTTCTGCTTTCCATTTGCAGGACACACTCCAGCTAAGCTTTTTGCCTCTATAGAATGTGAAACCTCTTTCCTCTGGTTTCTAATAACATATTTCTCATTTCTCTCTGAGCCCTTGCTAACCCTGCCTTCTATCAACAGTCTGTTTATGAAGATTTAATGTTCTTTAAGAAAACATAAGCCTTCTCCACTGTGCTCCCCACTTTCATCTGAGTCCTCACTAGCAGAGTCATCAATATCCACGTTTCTACCTACGGTCTATTTAAGGCAATCTAGGCTCTTTCTGTCACGGTCATCAGCATTTTTCTAGCCTCTGTCCATTGCCCAATTCCCAAGCCACTTTCACATTTTTAGTTCTTTTTAGAGCAGCAGCCCACTTTTGGTGCCAGAGTCTGTATTTGTTTCCAATTGCTGCTGTAGTAAATTAGCACAAATGTAGTGGTTTAAAAACAACATAAGTGTATTATCTTACATTTCTGGAGGATTGAAGTTGCAATGTCAACCTGTTGGCAAGGCTCCATTCCTTCTGGAACCTCCTGGGGAGAATCCATTTCCTTGCCTTTTCCAGCTTCTAGAGGGCACCTACATTCCTTGATGTGTGACCCCTTCCTCTGTCAGCAAAGTTAGCAGCATAGATTCTTCAGACCTCATTTTCCCCTCCCTCCTTCCCCACCTTCTCCCTCTCATCTCCACTTCTGCCATCACATGTTCTGATTCTGACACTCCTGCCTCCCTCTTTTAAGGACACCCGTGGTTACATAGGCTCTCCTAAATTATCTAGGATAATCTTCCTATCTCGAGATCCTTAATTGTATCTGCTAAGTCCCCTTTCCCACTTGAGGTAATATATTCACAAATTTTAAGAATTAGGACATGGACATCTTTGCCGGGGGTTGAGGGGGGATCATTCTTCCTGCCACAACCACCTAAGTAGTTTTCTTTTAATATTAAAACCCAAGTCTTGGGGTACCTGGGTGGCTCAGTCAGTTAAGCATCTGCCTTCGGCTCAGGTCATGATTCTGGAGTGCTGGGATCGAGCCCCACATTGGGCTCCCTGCTCAAGGGGGAGTCTGCATCTCCCTCTGCCCCTCACCCCACTCTTGTGCTGTTTCTCACTTTCTCTCTCTCTCAAATAAATAAATAAAATCTTTTAAAAAATGCAAACAGAATAAAATCCAACTTAAAAAACAAAAACAAAAACAGAAAAAACCCAAGTCTATAGCAAATAGTACTCTTTCATGATTGTTAAAAATGGGATGTACTGGAATGCCTCAGTGACTCAGTTGCCTAAGCTTCTGCCTTCAGCTCAGGTCCTACCAGGATCCCTAGGTCCTGCCTGCCACTCCCCCTGCTTGTGCTCTCTCTCTCTCTATCTGACAAATAAATAAATAAAATCTTTAAAAAAAATGGGATGTACATATCAAAAATGTCTTTCTAAACAAGGAAGGATAAACTCTATCTTATCAGAAATTGATATACGTGAAAAGTAAAAGAAGTCCCACATATTTCCTTAGAAAAACATCCCTTTAACATTAAGGAGGGTACATGATGTAATGAGCACTGGGCGTTATATAAGACTGGTGAATCACTGACCTCTACCTCTGAATCTAATAATACATTATATGTTAATGAATTGAATTTAAATTTAAAAAAATGGGAAAAAAAACCCCATCCCTTTGAATTCTAAGCTACTCCTGCACAATTCATGCTTTAAATGGTTTTAAGTAGTATTACATTTTTACTAGTAAGAAAGACCACTCTTCATATTCATACAAGCCTGTCAACAATAAGCAAAAAACATCTTTGAATTAGTAGGAAGATGGAAATGCCCAGTGCCCTGTCAATTCTCTCTTTTTTTTTTAAGATTTTATTTATTTATTTGAGAGAGAGCATGAGAGAGAGAGAACAAGCAGGGGGAGCAGCAGAGGGAGAGGGAGAAGCAGACTCCCCACTGAGCAGGGAGCCCGATGCGGGGCTCAATCCCAGGACCCTGGGATCATGACCTGAGCCAAAGGCAGCCACTTAACTGACTGAGCCACCCAAGTGCCCTTGTCACTTCTCTGATGCTGGAGGTGACGGTCTGCCAAAAAAGCTGCTAACGAAGGCAGGGGAGCAGTCCTTGGTCTCTACTATCCAACAGTCCGTCAGACTTCCAGTTTAGGGACAGTGCATCAAGGCTAAATGAAACCTTTCAAGACTTCTAAGGTTATTTGTCCATATTTTGGCTTAGGGTATGATCGCTGCTCACTTAGCTACCCAATTGCCGCTGTTGATTTTCAAATATGCAGCTTCTTTGAACTCCAGCCACAGTCTTTGCCACTCTGACCTTCAGCGACATTGAATGCCACAAGCCGATTATATCCACGGAGAAGAAAAAATTTCCTTTAATATATTTTGTTTACTTGCCATTACCTCCCTGTGACCCTAGCTCTTGCTTTGTAAAACTGTGTAAGAAGACAGAAGAAAATTGCACAGAAAAGAGGACTCACCCTCTCCCCTGCCCATGGTAGTATTAAAATAGGACTTCTCAGTGTCTTCCATTACCAAAAATAAAAAATATTGTTTTTGTCACCTCATGCAATTTAAATGTATTACCACCTCTCTCACTGTACTTTTTTGAAGGTCCTTGGATTCTGGTGCAAATAGTGCTCTTTATATAGAAAAAGATTATTAACTTGCAGTCTAGGACTGTTTCACTTCTGGGTCTAAGATGCAGGCAGTGAACTCAAATGTAATTCTCCAGCACGGTGTTAGGTTCTCTCCCTTTTCACATTCTGCCCAGCATCCTGTTTGCTTTTTGAAAATTGGTTTTTCACGGTGGAGAACATCATCAAAGTAACTCCAAAATATCTCCAAACTATTTTCTCCGTAGAACATTTGGTCAGTTTAGAGCCCAGCTGTTGACAGATGCAAGTTACAAGGGAAAAGTTATCGTTCCATGATATTTACTCCCTTGCTTTCACGTGTTATGCTCTTGTGACAGTGGAATGCTGTAGATGGGCTTTTTAAACTTAGGCTACAAAAAAATCCAGAATGCTGCACCTGAAAGTTGATTTGAGGCTTTGCTGACACATATTATTTCTCCCTTTCCGGAGTTAATTTTCATCTGCCATCAATCTGCCTCCTCACCCAAAACACTGGAGTCCATCTGGAGTTCCTTTAGATCGTGTGTGTGTGGGTTTCCCCCTCCCACCAAATCAAGGCAAGTTAGCATCATCAGAAACCTTCCCAGTTCCCATCTGCCCCCTTCATGCAGATTTTGAGATGCCTACACAACTCATGAGTCCTGAAACTAGTCCTGAACAGGATTGCCTCTGAGGCTTTTTATGCTGAAATCTGTAGTCCTATCATTAGGTATTCTTTTATTTTCGAGCATTTTGTTGGCATGTGTGTGTGAGCCTGTGTAGGCATGTATTTTAATACATGCTGTGGTTGACTTTAAATAGGATTTGAATTACAAACTGGGGAATTTTATAGAAGGCAGTATGACTTAGTGGCTAAATATAGAACTGTGGAGTCAGAACACATAGGTGTAAATCATGATTCTCCCATCTAATTTACCTTCTTAGACAAATTACCTGTGCTTTCCAAGGCTCAATTTCTCCTTCTTTAAAATAGTCATCATGATGGAACCTTCTCTATAGGGTTTTTTAGAGGAATTAATGAGATCCTTATAAATAAATTATTTAGCATGGTGCTTGGCAGGTATTAAATGCTCAGTAGATTTCATCCTTTATTCTTTATCTTGATGAAGATGTTAGGCAAATGTTCAGGAAAGTTCCAACTTGAATAGGAATATGATTATATTGTTTAAAAGGACATTGACATTTATTCACTCAGTATACATTTATGTAATACTCATTGCATGTCTGGCACTATAGATATAAATTGGAGGTCCCTGCCTTCCGTATAGGGAGAAAACCATAAGACAAAGAATGATAACACAACAAAACTGTGGGGTATTATGGTAAAGATATGGCCAAGATGATATGAGAAAAAACAATGCCAAACCTGAGTGATGAAAAGAGTGGGCAATGGGACGCCTGGGCTCAGTCGGTTAAGCGTCTGCCTTCAGCTCAGGTCATGCATGATCCCAGAGTCCTGGGATCGAGTCCCACATCGGGCTCCTTGCTCAGCAAGGGGCCTGCTTCTCCCTCTGCCTGCCTCTGTCTCTCTGATAAATAAATAAAATCTAAAAATATATATATATTAAAAAAAAAAAAAAGAGTGGGCAAGGAGAGAAGTGGGACCTCGGTGGAGTCCTGAATGGTAGATAAGTAGAAGTTCCCCAAGTGAAGGGAATTATTCTCAATGCAGAAGTAAGAAGAAGAATGACAGGACCTTAAAAAAAAATCTAAAAAAGTTAGATTATGTCAAAGGGACTGAACTTAATTTCTGGCAGGAATTTGTATGACAACAAAACCTGGTTAAGGAAGTAAGTAACTCATTGGGGTAGGTCTCAGGCAGCTCTGTAGATAACCCAGCTTACCTTCTGCCCTTGCACAAAAGTTAATAAAATAATAGTGACTATCACTGATTTAATACAATAAGAGCCAAATGCTGAAGTTGGTGGCTATATAATCACTCTCCTCTCAAAACATATGATATTTTATTGGTTTTCAAGCTAAGTACAGTAAGGCATGCCACCACTATAGAAACCCTCCTGTAAAAAATGTAAGGAATGGTAAATGGAGTTTGAATGCCAAACTGTCTTTACTCTGCCTGGGTTATCTTTATTATGAGGATTAGAGTTGCAGACCTAGGGAATTCCCTCCCTGCTGTTACTACTTAGTTTTTTGATATGATAATATTCAATGGTTTTATGATTCAAAATAAAATTAAGAGTCTGTAAATCTCCTGAATGGCAACAATCAAACTTAGAACTTGTTGACAGCTGATGATTTTAAAGTATAGGATCATCACGTTAGAAAATTTGAGATTTTTCTTTTTTTTTTTTGTACCTTCCCCTCCTAGCTGTCCTTCACTCCCTTCCAGGGTCCAGTGAAGACAGTTAACCTTATTTAAGAGTTTCTGGACATGGGTGGTCTCCAGAGGAAGTCATAAAAGGTGGTCGCCCTTCTATGTGGAGGACTCTCTGGAGCATTAGAGAGAAAAAACAAGGCAGTGGAGGGGCTCCATCCCTCCTTTTCATGCAACACAGTCTCTTGATTGTGAAAAGTCTACACCGGTGAAGTTGTGCTCTTTAATGAGAGTGTTGGCTCTGTAGGGAATATAGAGAGTTCTGCTGGCCATGCCTGACCCCTTGTTAGAGTTGCTTCTTTGGGATGTTAAAATGCCTGTCAGGGGCGCCTGGGTGGCTCAGTCGTTAAGCGTCTGCCTTCGGCTCAGGTCATGATCCCAGGGTCCTGGGATCGAGTCCCACATCGGGCTCCCTGCTCGGTAGGAAGCCTGCTTCTCCCTCTCCCACTCCCCCTGCTTGTGTTCCTGCTCTCGCTATCTCTCTCTCTGTCAAATAAATAAATAAAATCTTTAAAAAAAAAAAAAATGCCTGTCAGGCTTGGAGATAGTTCCTGGATTCATTATCTGTAGGAAGGAACATGTAACCTCTTTGTGAATATTGACCCTGTAAACGAACACTTGCGTCCAGTGATCCCAGTGGGGTTGTCAGTACCTAAATATCTGTGCCCTGTCTACAGGGTTTAACTGTGATGAACTGAGCTGCTACATATTTAACTGAATGATGCAGCTACAGATTGCATTGTCTTAACAGGTTGTACCCGCTTTTCCACATCGCTTCGCTTCTTACCATCATATACCCAGTACACCCACAGATCCAACGCCTGCCAGTTTGGGTTATTTGATGGTTTTTCTTCTGATGTCTGTATTGCCATGTCTCTTAAAGCAGAGAACATTTAGGAGATATCATCTAAAGTGGAGTAGGTAACCCCATGCCAAAGAAGTCAGGACCAGTTGATTACAATATCCTTCTCAACTCCTTGCTCTTGATAGACACTAACAATGAGAGTTGGCAGGTGAACCTGTTGGTCTCCTGTGCTGGTGTCATGTTTTGCATGCTTAAAATAGGGGAATCGAGGGAAATTAGGCAAGAAGGCATATGTTCTTTCAGGGTAGTAGGAAGAAATGTCTATTTTATGTTGATATGTATATATATGTGTGTGTGTGTGGTTATTATGCATTTGAGGGAGAGAGATATTTGTTGATTATATACAGGCAAACTAAAATAACCATGTATATAATTTTCATAATCATAATATAATGTCATAATACACATTGAAGTAATAAATTGGAGACTGTCATGAGTGTGTAATATTTTCCCCATTATCCACATTTATCATTTGTAGCTATGAAATACTCTTTAAAATTGTCTTTCTTGAAAAGGGAAAGGAACATTTTCTGTCTTAATGAAAAAATTATCCTGCCAGTCCCTGCACAGGTTTATGGTCAGGAGCTACAACCACTTTTTATGGGATTTAAACACAGGGAATGGTTCACATTGATTGGGCTGTCACACCAAAGCTAAGCAAAACTTTGCACTTTTCATCACTCTACGAGAAACAAATGGATGAGTTAAGAGGAAAGTCGTTGTGTGTTCTGTAACTGAGTGGAAGTGGATGGTTCTTTCTCCTTTGCTTTTGCGTTTCATCCAAAGAGTAGACAGCTTTCTCATCTCTTCAGGTCATTGCAACGTGCTGAGCATTTAAAAAAATTTGTCTCTGCATAGTCCTAGGTAAAGTGAACTTATCTCTGGCAAAGGTTTTCTGTAGTCCCCGTTAGATTTATTTACCAACTACTCACTTTTCAAGCAGGAGCATCTGCACTCTCAATCTGAATTTTGAGATAGTTCAATGACGCTCTATCAGATGAAAAATGGAAAAGACTATTTGGGCTCTTTTTCTTCATGAGAAGATAATTTTCTTCCTTTGAGAACAGTTCTGTGACATTATTTTAATGCTCCCTTTTTATTTTTATTATTTTTTTTAATTTATTTTTTCATGTTATGTTAGTCACCATACAGTACATCATTAGTTTTTGATGTAGTGATCCACGATTCATTGTTTTCGTATAACGCCCAGTGCTCCATGCAGTACGTGCCCTCTTTAATACCCATCACCGGGCTAACCCATCCCCCCAACCCCCTCCCCTCTAAAACCCTCAGTTTGTTTCTCAGAGTCCATAGTCTCTCATGGTTCATCTCTCCCTCCAATTTCCCCCCCCTTCATTTTTCCCTTTCTTCTCCTAATGTTCTCCATGCTATTCCTTATGTTTCCTTTTTAAAAGCATGCAGCACTTCCAGCAACATCTACTTCCCTCCTAAAATACTTTGTAAATAGAATTGAGAACCATGAAATAGGGTATTCCTATGACAAATTTTTTGAATCTTTTGCTTTTTCTCTTTCATTGTTCAAACTGTATCCTGTTTACATATAACATTAAACAAAAGATGATTTTTCCATAATGTTCAGTAGGCACATGCCTGAATTTCTATAGCTTTTTGGTAAACTGTACTAGGAGAATTGGTTGTTCTGAAAAAAAAAATGATATTTTCCAATATCTTGTATTAGGAAGTGATTTTCCATCTGACCAGTTTCCTACCCTATGATGAAAATTACAGCCATTTTGAAAAAAACATTTTCTGTTGGTTGGCTTCCTAAACATTTTTGGTTGAGTTTATTGTGATTCCATATGAATTCCTAAATATCAAAAGTATTAGCTGGGAAGTTGTGAGGCAACCATTAATATCCCCTTGTCGGACAATGAAAGGAAGTTCTGTGGAAAGTCAGTCTGAAAGTTACCACACATTCAAATATTTCTTTCCAGTTAATTTAAATACTCTTAGAACAAATTTAAGGTCCCTCCTTACCCCACAATGTCCGGAGAGCCAACAGTGGTATTGATTTCAGAGAGAAAAGAAGAAAAGGGCATTTGGAAAATTTTTTATTCTTACTCCTTGGCTATGTCTGAAAATTTAGAAGATTGGAAGCTAGTGATTGGGAGGAACATAAGCTGGGTGAAAGAAAAGGAGCTAGAAGCATCTTACAATGTCTCTGATTGTGGAAACATGGAGCCAATCACAGACCCTGCCACAGGGACTAAAAATTAGCATTTGTGTTAGACAAATGCGGGATATCCCATTTTTTTTACATGATGAAAGATTTGCACGTGATCTTTCCCTGCCTTTTCAGTGTTTTTAATCTAACTATGAGAAGAGGGTTAGCAGCAAGACACTTTCTCCATGTTCATCTATATTGCCTTCTTCCTCCCCTAAAATAAATGTTTGGGTTGGAAAGTGAAGTTATTGGTAGCAGTGGCATTGACAATATCCTGGCTGCTAAAATATCCCCACAGAAAGCATCATGTGGCATATTTTGAAAAAAAAAAAAAGTTTTTATTCTAAGTAAAGTCAAGTGGAATTTTTGAACACTTTGGTGGTAACTATATTCCAGAGCTTGTTTTCACATTGGAATTACATCTTGCACAGACTATGCATAAGAAAAAAAAGTTAAAGAGAGAAATCTCACACCAATGAATTTCCTCAAGACTTCCGTGTTCTGAATGATGCACCACAGTGTGAGCTGAGCCAGAGGATTCGTGCCTTTTATCTCACCTAATTCTGAGTCCTATACTTACTGAATGGGTGATTGAGTGAAAAAGTCACTGCTACTTTTAATTTTTTGTCCCAAAATATAGAATTTCTATTAGTTAAGTGTACATACGAGGTTCCACCCGTCTCTTTTTAAGTTCAAAATTAATTCATGACACTCTAATATTATGTTTTTATTTAGGTAGCAGGAATAATTTCTGCTAATTACCAATGTGATAGAGACAAAGCTGTTCAATAATTACTCCATTTTCTGACCCATTTACTGCAGTTTGTTTCTGACCTCCCATCCTTGGGAAGTTTCATCTTCCATTGTCACATTGTTATCCTACCTCCACTATCTGTAATGAGCTATCTGCTGGCAGCTCAACCCTGCTTACAGATTTCCTTGTATGTGTACCACATTTTCTTATCTAGTCACCCATCAACAGACATTTAGATTGTTTCCATATCTTGGTTATTGTGAATAATGCCATAATGAGCATCAGAGTATTATTCAGTCTCAAAAAAGAAAGAAATCATTTCCAAGAACATTGATGAAACCTGGAGTATATTATGCTAAGTGAATTAAGCCAGATACAGGAAGACAAATACTGCATGATCTCACTTATATGCAGAATCTAAAATAATCAAACTCATACAAGCATAGAGTGGAATGCTGGTTGCCAGGAACTAGGATAAGAGGGAAATGGGGAGATGTTGGTTAAAGGGTATAAAGTTTTAATTACACAAGATGGATAAGTTCTGGAGATCTAATATACAACAATGTGCCTGTAATTAACAATACTATATAATATACTTGAAATTTGCTAAAAGACTAGATCTTAAGTGTTGTTACCACATACAAAACAATAATGACTATGTCAGGTGATAATGTTACTTAGTTTGATTGTGGTGATTATTTCGTAATGTATATATATATGTATACACATATATGTGTGTATATATATATATATTAATTTTCTAACCTTAAGTATATACTTTTTGTCAATCATACCTCAATAAAAGCTGAGGGAGAAAAAGTTTTCTAAGAAAAAAATAAGCAGACTGCTTACAGAACCAAGAGGTCTTTGGTGATAAGTAGCTCCACTAATCAGTAGAGTTTGCTCTTGATTTTGTATATCTTAGCCACATTTTCCAACATTAGAATAGATGGATAATGATCCATTCCATAGAGATATATGAGAAAATAAAATTTGAAATACTGATGATAGCTCATATTACATAAGATTGGGTGATTTAGGATGGTACACTCCTTTGTCACATAGGCTATAAGATCTGTTAATGCTAAGGATGCAAATAACATAAATAGAATTGGTAGATTATTAGAGTAATGGCTCCCAATGGATCACTCCTTCCTGTGTGCATACATTTGTATAGTCCACTCCCACACTGACTCTAAGCTTAGTCATGTGACTTGTTTTGGCCAATTAAACATTAGCAAATGTGACACAGGCAGAGGCTCAAATAGAACTGGTACACTGAGACCAACTTTCTTAACACTGCTACCACATGAAGAAGCCTGGACTAAATTGCTGGAGAGACATGACCCGGCTGCCACCACCAACCTTCAGACAAGGTAAGATCATTTCATACCATCCAGCCCCAGTTGAGTTGCCAGTTGACAGCCACATGAATGAACCAAGACAAGATTAGCAGAACTGTCAGCTGAACCAAGCCCAAATTGCTGGTCATGCATTAATAAATGGTAGCCGTTTGAAACCACTAAGTTTTGGGATGGTTTGTGGCATAACAGATTACTGATCTAGTAAATGCACATGGATTTTCTAAAAGTTCTTTCCCTCCTTTCTCTCTCTCTTTCCCTCTTTCTCTCTCTCTTCCTTTATTAAATCTGACATAGCTGTAAGTTTGAGGGTAGGTAGTCCAGAGCTGGCATAGGGGACTGATGATGTCATCGAGGGGCTTTCTATCTTTAGTGCCTTGACTTGCTGCTCATGGCAAGATGGCTGGTCTATCTTCAGGCATCACATCCATGCTCAGGGCAGGAAGAAGGGATAATGGCTTCACCAACTGCTCTCACTCATTAGAAAAGCAGAACTTTCTCCAACATCCCTATCAGAATTCTATGTTTCATTGGACAGGAATGTGTCATCTGGCCACGGATAGCTGCTAGGATGTCTGGGGAAGTGGATATTTAGTTTCTTAAGCCCCATTAGTAGATGCAGAGAAATAGGTTTAGGAATGGCTGCTGTGTTAGCCAGCCAACAGAGTCAGATATATTTCCTTTCTCCTCACATTGCTTTTATCTTCCTCAGTATTACATCAAACCTTAGAAAAGGAACCAGATAAATCTGGTTTGTAGCTATTTACCAGTTAGGTAATACCTCTTTGAGCCTGAATTTCCTTATCTTTAAAATGTGAAATGATGTTGCATACATCAAAAATGTATTTTGAATATTGAATTATAATATGGATAATCATAGAGATATGATACTCATTATAAGTAGGTCTGAAATGTAGGTTAATTTTCTATTGGCTGATTTTCTGATTCATAAGGCAATATGGTTTTGGATGATCAAACAGGTACATATTGGCTTTCATTTCATCTTGCCTTCCTATTAATTAGAGTCAAATATCTCTGATAGGCAAATTTGACTCTACATCCTGAATTTGTTTTGAGTTTCTGTAAAAAATAGTTTAGAGATGGAAAAAGTGAAGAATAGTCGTTTTATCCCAGTTGGTATGTAAATTTAGGAATTTGAGATATGGCATGAAGAGATAAGAGTTATGGTTATGGACATTTTGGAATGTTAAATTATGAGATAAGAATGTGAAACATGATAGGGGCACCTGGGTGGCTCAGTCATTAAGCGTCTGCCTTCAGCTCAGGTCAAAATCCCAGGGTCCTGGGATCAAGCCCCACATCGGGCTCCCTGCTCAGCAGGAAGCCTGCTTCTCCCTCTCCCACTCCCCTTGCTTGTGTTCCTGCTCTCGCTGTGTCTCTCTCTGTCAAATAAATAAATAAAATCTTTTAAAAAAATGTGGGGCATGATAAATCAGAAACTCCTCAGATAAGCAGCTATTTTCCCTGGTAAACTTTTTTTCAACACTGCCCACATTTTGGTCAGTTGACATTTCTGGACTTCTTTGACATTTGAGATGACAAATTACCAATAAATTCCTGAAGATTCATGAGACAAACAGCACCTGTCTTAATTTGCACTTCAGAATCTTAGGAATCATGATTACGAAGGGTGAAGGTGTAGGAGTCAGGCTTTGCTGTAGTAACAAATAAATACAAATCTCAGTGGCTTAACCCAGTACATGTTTTTTTGTATATTACTGTGCAGATCCAGTGATTTCCCCAAGTAAGCTTTCTTCCATTTAGTAACCAGTGCTCCAGGCAGCTTTCATTTTGTGGCAGAACCGTTTGAGCATGTGGCCTTCATCGGCTCAAGTAAATAGGTGATTGGAGATGGAGGAGACACATCAGCTTTAATGGTCTTTGCCTGGAAGTGACATTTGTTACTTCTTATCTCCATCAGTTGTAAATTTTCACATGGCCCAGCACACCTGCAAGGGGCACAGAAAATATGGGAAAGTATGGATTTTTCATGAGCACCAATTGTCTTTGTCACAGAGGAAAGACTTTTTTGGTAGTCATAATTTTGAGGTTTAAATTAAGTGAGATAATATTTGGAAAATGCCTGGTAGAATATCTGGCTTCATGAGGGCTGAGACCATTATCTGTTTTGTTTACTTCTATACACCAGTCTCTGGGCACAGTGTTTGGCAAATAGGAGGGACTACAGAGTGAGTGAACAGAAGACTGAATGACTGCATGACTGACTGACTAAATGAAGGAATAAACAGGCAAGTGCTAACTGTATTCCTTTCAACCATATTTTATCTATTGATAATAACATTTGTCTTCATAGATTAGCATAATGTAAAGCACATAGTGTATACTCAATAAATATTTGTTGACGCTGAGGTTGATGACAAGGCTAACAGTTAATGGTCTATAACTATGATCGTATTGAATGACTGTTTTTTCCTTCCACAAGAAGGGTTAAATTTTTTAAATAGAATGAATTGTATCCTCTTCTGGAAGTTTGATTTATGTCTATTTTAGAAGTAGAATCTTGAAAAAACTTTGTTCAACTTTGAAATACCAGAACAAATGTTCACCATGTGCTGCATGAAGTTTAAGGCATTTAATATAACTGTACTGTCCATAGCACATTGCTTTTCTTTCTTAAACAACATAAATTTGCTGAGCTGGGTCTTAGAGAACTATGATTTGTTGACATGAATTCAACATGATCCCAACTGCATAGTAAGAATGTTTTGATTCCTTTGCCAACTTAGATTCCTTTGCCAAGTTTTGTGGAACATGCTTTTGGTCTTGGCAATCCCCTGAATTTTAGCTATTCTATTCCTTCTAAGTTCCAGAGAAGACATTAATTATTTTTCTCTGTACTCCTGGGAGTCATACACATGATATTACTAGATAACAGCAGTAAGTAGATTGTTTTGCCTAGACATTTTAAGTTGAGGTGGTACCAAGGATTTCTGCAAGTTGAAGACTGGTCAAAGTGGTTAACACTCAGCTGGTATTTATCAAAGTTTGTGGTTTTACCAATCATAGCAAACAAGTAGACTTAAGTGCTTATTTTGTCCAGGAAGACATGAAATATGCTTTTCCATTTTTATTCAGAAGATGTGCTTTCTTGATTGAAATTAGGTGAATGAGGAAACTTGTATTGTTGGTTTTATGAAGAAAAATATTTGAAACACTGAAAAACATGAATTGGAGAAAATCTTAGCATATAAGCATTTGGTACTGATGTCTCTGGCCATCCATGTGGCAAATGAAGAAATGATGTAGACTGTATAAACAGAGAACTTTCAATTTGGTTACAAAGTTGTGCAAAGTTTGAGACTTGTTTCTTGGTTTTTTAAAAAGTGCATTCATTCATTCATTCATTCATTTATTCAGTAGTTATTTATTAAGTTCAAACTATATGCCAGGCATTGTTCTAGGTGCTGCGGATATAGCAGTGACTAAAACATTAAAACAAAATAAAACAAACTCTCTCTCTCTTTTTTTAAGGGGGGGGAGAGAATTGGGAGGGAGGGCAGAGGGAGAAGGAGAGAGAGAATCCCAAGCAGGCTCCATGCCCAGTGTGGAGCCTGACGTGGGGCTCGATCTCATGACCCTGAGATCATGACCTGAGCCGAAATCAAGAGTTGGACTCTTCACCCACTGAGCCACCCAGACACCCCTAAAACAAACTCTCTTGAGGGAGAGTTCAAGGAACTTGCCTGAAGCTACGCAGTTCCTAAATGGCAGTGCTGAAATTTGAATTAGGCAGTCTGACTTACAGCCCATGCTATTAAGTTTTGATGCCTTCTTATTTTTTTAAATTAATAGACTTAAAAAATTAAATTAATAGATTTAATATTTACAGCAATTTTAGGTTTACAGATGAAATTGAGCAAAAAATATATAGAGAGTTCCAACATATTCTCCCACCACCCCTGCCAAAAAATGTTTGTTGATTTTTCATGCAGAAAACAATGGAAAATGAATCAAACAATAGTGTACCTAATGCATGTCCCTCTCCTTTCTCTGTAGTTGCATCACAATAGAGGTAACTGAAAAATTTCCTGGTCCTAAATTATTCATGTATTCTTTCAAGAGATAATTATAGAACCTCTTCCATATACTATGGTGCTCAAATAGAGTGATGGATAGACTGACATGTTCCCTGCCCTTATGGTGTTTATGGTAGAGTGTGAGTCTTGACATAAATAATATCAAAAATGAGTATAGAATTATAAAAGACAGACTTTTTATAAAGACAGAGACTTAAAAAGAAAATGTGGCATACAATTTTTGATTGGGAATTTATACAAGTCCTGTGTAAGGACATAATATTTAAATGACACCTGAAGGGGGAATAAAAGTTACCCTTGAAGAGAAGAAGAGAGGGTGAGGGAAGAGGATTGAAATGCACAGTTACTGAGAAGGCAAAGAATTTGGAGTTTTCAAATATAAAGGAGCTGGGTCAGTAAAGGAAATGGAAAATGACTGGCCAGAGAGATAGGAGAAAAGCCAGGAGACTTTGTTGTCAAAGTAGTCAAGAGAAAGTATGGTTATGTAAGGTCAACGGAGTTTAAGATTAAAAAAACAAAACAAAACAAAAAAACCCCAACAAACTCCATTGATTGGAGGCTGTTACCTTCCATTTTTTGATATCAGCATTAACAAAAGGGTTATTTTAAATGATTTAAAAAATTTCAAGTGCATGTTTTCTTATTAAGAGCAATGCCCTCAGGTTTAAGATACAGTACTGTCTTTGAAGTAAGGTGCTTAATTAATGGAAGGTGAGAAAGCAGTAATAGTAATAGTGCTGATGAGCAGCATGTATAGAGGAAGAGAGAACAGTAGCTAAAAGGGGAGGTAGCATGGAGGGAGTTGGTTTTTTAGTTTGACACTAATTGGAGCACGTTAAAATGTTGATTTCAGAGAACTAGGAGAGAGGGCAGTGGGTAGGGAGAGGGAGAAGCTGAAAATGCAATTAGGAGGGGAAAACTGAGGTGGCAGCAAGGTGAATCTGGGCACCCAGAGGGACTGGCCTTTGCTAGAAGCTTCACTTCCTTCAAAGTTACTGGAAGGAAAAAGGAGAAGATGAGTAAGGTTTTGTCAATAGATTTGATAGCAATATTTTTTTAGATTTGATAGCAATATTAATAATATTTAAGAAGTATGAAGCAAGAAATTAGTTGGAGATGGGGAAGAAGAAAGTTCAGGTATTTGAGTGAATAGTGGTTGTGGAGTGTGAGAGAGACAGCTTCTTAGAAAAATGATGTTAAGAATGCCAAGCAGTGTTGAGTAGCCGTTTGAATTGGTGACCAAGGATATATAGTGATACCAGCAAGTTAGAATCTATTTTCAGTGGGCCTAGACACAAAATGATAAAAGTTTACATGAACTTTTTCTCTCATATTACTTGGTCTTAAGTTGAGACTGTTGGGAGTGTTTCTACAGACCCCTTCTGTTTGGTATGCCATCTTCTCCATCATTTGACTTCCATTTCCTGGTCCAAGATGGTGTTCCATTCCAACCAGCAGGGAGGGGAAAAGGGACAAAAAGGCTACATCCATTCTCTCTTTAAGTTTGTTGTTAGAGAGTGGGATGATTGAACTAATGACGTTAGATCTGAGCAGTTTCAAGTGTTGGCAGTCCGGGATCTCACTGTGAGGATATGGTAGATGAGGTGATATGAAAAAAAGTCACTGGAGATAAGGAAGTCAAAGGTCAAAGGAGCCGTATTAGATGGGTCATGCACATGGACTCTGATATCTGGATGGATGGCAGAATTGGAGGAATAAAGAAAGAGACAGAACCCAGGACCCAAATCTTTAAGGAATAAAGGCGAAACCATGAAGATAGCAGAAAGGCACAGGGGGATTGGGAGCAGTTACAAATTAATGAATATAACAATCATATATGGACTCTAAACTGAGTAAGGATGCAAGTAAAAGTAGGAATGGCCTCATAGTTGGAAAGAAGGATGTTGTATCAATGGATTGAGGATATTGATAAGGTGGGGATATTAGATCAAATGATTTAGAAAATAAATAGGAAAATAAAATGGAAATAGGAAGCTGCTATCTCTTATAAAGAAGCTTAGTTTTTATTGTGAAGAAATGGGATATGATTGTTATCCAACAAGACACCCCAATAATTATTTTCTTCATGTTAGTACAACCTGAGCTTGTAACTTTCAGAATATTTTTCTAAGAAATAAATGTATAACAAAACATTATTTTCAAGATTTTTTTTGTCATCTGTGTTAATAAGTACAGTTGACCCTTGAACAACATAGATTTGAACTGCACTGGTCCACTTACACATTAATTTTTTTTATAAATACAGTACAGTACTCTAAATGTATTTTCACTTTCTTATAATTTTATCAATCACATTTTCTTTTCTCTAGCTTACTTTATTTTAACAATACAGTATATAATGCATATAACATACAAAATATGTGTTAATTGACTATGTTATCGATAAGGCTTCTGGTCAACAGTAGGCTATTACTAAGTTTTGGAGAAATCAAAAGTTATAGATGAATTTTAGACTCAGGGTAGGAGGTTGGCACTCCTAACCCCTGCATTGGTCAAGGGTCAACTGTATTGTTAGCTGCCCAAACATAACAAAATTAAAATTTTTACATCTTTATGGCATATCCTAATCATGTTATTTTTGATCTTTATGATTTGGAATATCTAAATCTTGTTCTGGCTATCCTCACAAATATGGTCTTTATTTTACTTCAGATTTTAATTTAAATTATAAAATAAGGTATGTCCATAGTGTAAAAATATTTCAACAACACAGAAAGTTAAAAAAAATTAAAAGCCAAAAGCTTTCCTTTTTTGACTTTTCCACTCCAGTGCCACTCCTTAGAGACAATTGTCTTTAATTTTATTTTTTAATTCCAATATAATTAACATACAGGGTTATATTAGTTTCAGGTGTACAGTATAACAATTCAGTATACATTTCTCAGGCAAGGTCAAGTGTACTCTTAATCCACTTTATCTATTTCACCCACACTCCACCCCCCCACCCCCCCACACCTCTCCTCTGGTAACCATCACTTTGTTCTCTGTATTTAAGAGCCTATTTTTTTGTTCATCTTATTTTTTCGTTGTTCATTTGTTTTTTAAATTCCACATATGAGTGAAATCCTATGGTATTTGTCTTTCTCCAACTGACTTTTTTTCACTAGCATTATATCCTCTGAGTCCAACCATGTTGTAAATGGCAAGCTTTTATTCTTTGTTATGGCTGAATAAACCACATCTTCTTTATCCATTCATCTATTAATGGACACTTGGACTGCTTCCATATCTTGACTATTGTAAATAACGCTGCAAGACAGTTGTCTTTGAATATTTCCAGAATCTTTTTGTTAATGTGCTAATTTTAAATAAATATATTAATGTTTTTGACCTTTTGTTTTTTTAATGAAATATAATTGATATACATTGACTTATCATCTTTATATAGTGTTATAGACTGAATGTTTGTGTCTTCCCAAAATTCCTATGTTGAAGGTAGAGGTGGGGCCTTTGGGAGGTAATTTAGTTTGGCTGAAGTCATGAGGGTGGAGTCTCCATGACGGGATTAATGCCTGGTAGGAAGAGGAAAAGACACTAGAGCATCCTCTCTCTATTATGTGAGAGGCAGCCTTCTGTGAGCCAGGAATAAAGACCAAGGACTGAATCTGCTGGCACCTTGATCTCGAATTTCCCAGCCTCCAGGGTTGCGAGAAATTTCTGTTGTTTAAATCACCAGTAGATGATATTTTGTCATAGCATGACATATACCATGATGAAGACATATGGTTTCTGTTGACTTCCTGATAAGAACAATTAGGAATTTAGCAGTTATAATTCTGATATCCTCCTTTACTCCCTCTACCTCCTTTTTATATTAATAATGTTGTTTTTAACAATTTCAATTAACACACTTAACCCTCTATTTCTTTATCCTAAACTTTGGACTGTCCTACTAAGTAATATAAGGAAGTTATGTGTCTCCCTGTCCTTTCTTCTCTCCTCCTCCTCTTCCTACCAATCTTAACATGTCAAAATTATATCTTTTATATCTTGTTCTATGATCATGATTAATTGTTCAATGCTTTACCCATAAGTTGATATCAAACTTTGAAAATTTTGTAAATAGAATTTATAACATTCTGATTGTATTACTATTATTCATTTTAGAATCAAAATGGAAAAAATTTTTGATCTCAAAGATTTGTTAAATGTGTATTCTTTATTTTTATACTCTATTGGTTACTCAAAATGAGACCCCATATTTGTTTTCTTCATATATTTTTAAAAGATTTAATTTCTCTATTTGAGAGAGAGAGTGTGTGTGAGTGAGAGAGATAGCATGAGCAGTGTGGAGGGACAGAGGGAGAGGGAGAAGAAGACTCACTGCTGAGCAGGGAGTCCACCACAGGGCTTGATCCCTGGACCCTGGGATCATGACTTGTGTCGAATGCACAGATGCTTAACCACCTGAGCCACCCAGGTGCCCCTGTTTGCTTCATATTTAAAACCTGACTTGCCTTTAAAGGTTTTTTGCCCAGTTTCTGATAGTCTTGCTATTATAATTGATGGAGAACACATACCTTCATCTTATTATCACATCCATGGAATGGAGACTCTTCTTAAAGACATTCTTTACACATGCCTCCACATGCCTCCTGACTTCCATTCTTAGATTATTTATTGTTGTTATTTTTCATTTTATTTCTAAAATTGTTCCATTGTTTCTAAGATGCCATGATTTCTCTCTCTTGGATTCCTCTCTCAGTTAGCTGGAATAGATTTTTAAGTTTGCTTTGTTTTTGTTTTTAGAAAGAGGAGGTGGAAAGTAAATTTTCAGAATTCTTTCATGTCACTCTTAATTGATACTTGTTATTGTTCTGTTTGTTTCTTAACATGAAATGTTGATGATGAGAAAGAATGGTGATGCCATTTTGGTTCTTATCTTTTGCAGATGACATGCTTTTTTTTTTTTTTTAAGATTTTATTTATTTATTTGAGAGAGAAAGAATGAGATAGAGAGAGAGAGAGAGAGAGCATGAGAGGGGGAGGGGCAGAAGGAGAAGCAGACTCCCCATTGAGCAGGGAGCCCGATGCAGGACTCGATTCCGGAACTCCAGGATCATGACCTGAGCCGAAGGCAGACGCTTAACCGACTGAGCCACCCAGGCGCCCCGACATGCTTTTCTTTTGGGGAAGATTTAAGATATTCTGTCAGTGGAGTGCTGAAATATCAACAAAATGTGTATGCCTGAAACTTTTTTCATTGGTTCTGAAGACTTGAGATAAATTTTTTTCTATTTGATTATCTTTTCCCTTCATTGTCCTTGTTCTTTTACCTTTAAATGATTTTTAGATTAGGTTTGGACATTCTGAATCTACCCTCCATGTCTCTTAACATTCTTCTAATATTTCCCATTTAATTTATCCTTTGGGCCATGTTCTAGGGATTCCTTGAATTTATATTACTTATTATAAATATGTCCTGTATCTGTTCCCATTCTGTTATTTAGTCTCGTTAGTCTACATTTTATTTTGCAATCATTTTATTCCTCTCCAAGATCTATTTCTTGCTAATTGATCCTTTTTTACAGTTGCTTCTCTTATGGATGACTATTTCAAATTTCTAAGAGGAAAATAAATAGCATTTTTTTAAAAAAATTAGAAAGCACATTATTTCTGTACACTCTGGGTCCATGTTTCTATTGTCCACTTTGATCTTTCTCTTTGAAGTTGTGAATTTTCCTCAAATAACAAATGAACCTTGGTCTACTATTCGTTTTTACCAATGAAGAACGTTCATTGTGTAATATGCAGCCTGCATTTCTTTAGGAGTTGTGGGCTGTTGTCCCCAAAGACTCACACTCTGAAAGAGAAGACTGATTCTGTGTAAGGATAAGGACCTGTTCTCGTACAGATTTTGCTTTAGGGTATGTGGAGAGGAAGTGTACAGACAGGCCCAGGGCTACCCCTGTCACCAAGCTAAAGAACAGTTCATTTTGAGGTTTTATTTGCTAAATTTGTAGGTGCAGAACACAGAATCCATTTCAGTTAGTTTAATCAAGAAGGAATTTATTAAGAGATATTAAATAACTCACCTAATTGTTGAGCAAGTTGGAGGATCAGCTTCTAGGAGAAACTACTAGAAAAAACAAACTAACAAAAAACAATGGTGAGAACCTCACTGAAGAACTGGCCTAATTGGAGAACAGCTGCCACTTGCACCCTTGAGCGCAAGTGGATGCCCTGTGCCCAACCTGCTGCTTTGTGTAGGTCATGCCCAAATCAGAGTCTTGTATGGACACAAATGATTGGAGAACTAGTCATATATTTTCATTCTATTTGCAATGTCGGCTAGAAAATAAAGGCTTTCAAAATTGTATCTCAGGAAGCAATATTCATAATATTGGGGGCCATGAAAAGTAGAGAAAGTGCTCTACAGATTCAGAGCAGTCATAAATGTTCAATATCCCCTACATGGGGAAATGTATTTGAGTTTATTTCCATCTCCTCGTCCAGCTTCCTATCCTTTTTCACCCCACTGGTCCAGGGGCATTGTACATTTTTCTTTTAAGATTTTATTTATTTATTTAAAAGAGAGAGAGAGCACACTCATGAGAGGGGGGTTGGGCAGAGGGAGAGGGAGAAACAGCTCCCCTCTGAGCAGGGAGCCCCACGTGGGGCTCCATCGCCAGGACCCTGGGATCATGACCTGAGCTGAAGGCAGATGCTTAATTGACTGAGCCACCCAGGTTGCCCCAACATTGTACTTGTTTTATACCTCTCTCTAGTTCTAACATACACACTAATGGACCCTTGACAGATGAATCTTTCTCATTAGAAAGCCCTACTTGAGGCTTAAGATGGGATTCACTGCTCCAGCCAACTGAACAGAAGAGGGAATTGAAGGGGCTGACTAGCCCCAACTGTGCACAGTAAGTCCTTTAATTATCCTAATTCCTGCCCCAAGTTTGCTTGCATTCCCTCCATCTGCTGGGCCTCTGGGGGTTCCACGAGGAAGCACTGTGCCCACCTCCACTGCAGCCTCTTTTGACTATTTTCTCCGATCTAACTTAGGCATCAGTAAAACCCATCTAACGGCTATCCTCCAGGAATTCGTCAAAACTTCTGGTTTGCTGATTACATACTTCCTTTTTCTCTGCTATTGTGGATGGATTTGTTTTGCATATCTGTACTATCATTTCACCAGGACTCTGGAAAGATTTGGAGATAAATGTGGGGACTGAGACACTATTTTGTTACAAAGTTTAGTCCCTATTTTAGAAAAAGGAAAAACAAAATCTCATAGCCAGTCCCCTTCTGTGACCTCTGCCCCATGCTTCCCTCCAGATTCCCTACCAGGGGTTGGTAGACTTCTTCTATAAGGGGCCAGTTGTGAATAATTTCAGGCATTATTGGCCCTGTGGTCTATGGTGCAACTTCTCAAATCTGCCATTATAGTGTAACTGCAGCCACAGACAGAACAGAAGAAATAGGCACAGTTTTATGCCAACAAAACTTTATATTTAAAAACAGAGGGCAGGCTGGATTTGGCCAACAGACCATAGTTTCTCCACACCGCTTCCACGAAAGGTCCTGAGGGAGAATATACTGACAGTTTCAGCATTAGACAAGAAATGGAGTATTTGAGGATGTATCTATCTTTCATACTGGATTAATACAGTTAAGCCAGTTAATTGTTTAAAATCTCAATTTCTCATCATCCGTAGAAATTAAAAATATGCTAACTGGAAAAAAATGTAGGTTTAAGATATACCATCCTGGGGCTCCTAGGTGGTTCAGTCAGTTAAGTGTCTGCCTTTAGCTCAGGTCAGGATCCTGGGGTCCTGGGATGGAGACTCAAGTCTGACTCTCCGTTTAGCAGAGATCCTGCTTCGACCTCTCCCTCTGCCCCTTCCCCTCCGCTCGTGCTCTCTCTCTGTCAAATAAATAAATAAAATCTAAAAAAAAAAAAAGAATATACCATCCTGCACACAAATTTTTTTTTTTTACTGTTTTCTTGTGGTGCCAGTGAATGAAATAATTTCTAGAGGGCTTTTTTTGGGACTTTGCTCTTTGCAATAGGAAAGCAGCACTTTCTAAAAAGACCTTTTTATTGTATAGCACCCTGATATCAGAGATAGTTTCCTCAGAAATTAACATGTTTACATGTGAAGGAGAAGAATGGTAGAATCCCGCAAATAAGCATTAGGAGTCCAGCACTGTAATGTTGCACACGTACCTGGGAAATCAGCATATGAGGAGGCACAGCAACAAAACACAACTCACAATCATTTTCATCTGAGTTTTCCCTTCAGTGGGAAACCTATTAAAATGTGGAGGCAGGAGAAGGGCAGAAGAGTAGAGAGCAGCTATAATATAAAGTGTTTTGAAGTTTAAATGGATCAGAAAGTTGCTGAAAACCTATTTTCCCCACACTTTATAACTAAGGTGGATTTGTGACAGAAGCAGATTATATTTCCCTCTTTCATTTAATCCATGCCATACTTCAACACCAATAAAAATCCCTTTAACTCAGATGTTCAGCTTGACATTTGTATATGCAAACTGGAGAGAGAAAATTCAGCTCTAAGGTTGGCTCGGAAAGAGCAGTGAACCTTCCGGGGTAGGGCGTTAATCCTGCAAGTGAGGGAAAACATTCCTGTTCAGCAGAACTGATTCTCTTGCTTTGTCAGTTGCTTCTATTGCCGTGGAGATGGATGGTGCTCTTTGGGGCTGCTTTTGAATGAGAAGTCTGCGCTCATCACTTCCACAGCCACGCCAGCCCCTTGCTCTGCAGAGGGGTCTTTACCTCCTCCCCTCTCTCGAACATCACTAACTTCCTAACCGGCGATTCCGTTGAACTGGACTTTATCTTTTTTGGCTTGTGATATTTTCCTTTATAAACATACATCTTTGATTCTTAAACCCTTCTGTTTCTTGTTTTCTTCCTACATCTCTCCTTTCGAGAAAATTTAGAATACATTTCCTCTGCTGCCGTCCTTTAAATATAAGAGGTTTTCCTGCAAACTCAGTGTGCACTGAGAGACAGTATCGCATAGTGATTTTGTGCATTGATGTCTGAGTGGGATGGTGTGGCTTCAAATCCCAACTGGGGCACTTACTAGCTAATGACCTCGGGCCAGTCCCTTGACTCTTCTCAGCCTCCGTTTTTTCACCTTTAGAATGGGGCCAGTGATAATATTTACCTCACTGGATTTATGAAGATTTACTGGGTAAAACTGTGTAATGCAGGGTTTCCAGTATGATAATGTGCATACAATCTAATAGGAATCTTGCTAAAATGTAGATTCTGACTCAGTCATTTCAGACGGGGCCAGAGATGTTGTATTTCGGACAAACTGCCAGGTGATACAGATGTTGCTGGTTTGCAGACACAGGTGAGTAGTAAGGAGAAGTGCTTAAAACCAAGTCTGGCACTATAGGAGTGTTGACATCATCATTGTCTTCCGCACCACCTTCCTCTTTCTCTGAAACATTCTCTCTCTCTCTTTCTGTCTCTTTTAATCACGTGCACGTCCTTACCATCATCCTCAAGAATGAAATTTTGTAAGTGCAGAGGTTTGATTTGTCTTATTATATCTATGCATCCTGTAAATATTTGTTGGGAAAAAAAAGGAAACAAAGGAGGGAGGAAGAAAGGTAGACTAATATTCCATGTGAACAACCCAGTGGTAACAATCAGATCTGACTACTCTCTAGAATTCCACTGCCACACCACTGACTCTGCTAGATGCCTCCATCTGGAAGTGCCCCAGCTTCTTTAATTTAGTCCTTATAAAACTTACTGAATACTAGTACCAGTTTTCCCCTTCCATCCCTCTTTTCTCCAAATCTGTGACTCATCTATGCTTTCTGTTTCTCTTTATGGTACTCCCACATTTTTATTTATTTCTTTTGTGATTGCCATTTTCTCTAAAAGGAAAGTCCTAAGCCCATCTTATGTACTGTCATAGCAGTACATACTCTTGATGGCTCACCCCACACCCCTCCTCCCTCAAGGAACTTTCCAGTGTGCCCCGATGGATGTAGATTCTCCAACACCAATAATACTGCAGGTGGTACTTTTTTTTTTTTAATTTTTTTATTGTTATGTTAATCCCCATACATTACATCATTAGTTTTAGATATAGTGTTCCATGATTCATTGCTTGTGCATAACACCCAGTGCTCCATTCAGTACGTGCCCTCCTCAATACCCATCACCAGGCTAACCCATCCTCCCACCCCCCTCCCCTCTAGAACCCTCAGTTTGTTTTTCAGAGTCCATCGTCTCTCATGGTTCTTCTCCCCCTCCGATTTCCCCCCCTTCATTCTTCCCCTCTTGCTAGGTGGTACCTTTTTTATGGCCCACATCTAATTGTATAATGGTCCGTACATGTTACCCCACTTTAGTCATTCATGATTCTTGACATATCCCTGTACCACCTTTATTATTATTGTCACTCTTAGTTCTCCAAATGTTCTTTTTATATCATCCAGTTGTTGATTCATAAATGAAATATTTCCTATTCTCTCTCTGAGGATGTTAACATTTTTGAAGTGTTCTTCTCCATGCATCTCTGTTTTGCCCCAATTTTTTTTCTGTGTGTTTTCATTTTTGTTTTGCATATTAGTATTTTTTTTTTTTCTAAACTATCCGACTATCCTTTTCTGTTTTTCAAACTTAAGGGTGTGGTACCAGAGGTGGTTGGAAATGCATCTATACAGATGATAATTTCAAATGTCGGTTGGTTGGGCTATTTTATTAGGGAATCCCAAGACCATTACCTTTAGTCAGGTTGGTCAACGTCACCACAGAAGAATTTTCCAGTCTTTTGTAATCTTTCATATGTAAGCTTTTACTTATTCCCTGTTTTTAGTAAAGTATCTCTGCTCTTAGCTCTGCCTCATTGCTCATCGACATATTTATTCTTTTCAGACATGAATCCTCCTGTCTTTTGCAGAGTTGGGAGCCTTAGCAATTGCCTGGCTATGCAAAGTATAAGAAAGAATCTGGACATCAAAGTTCTTCTTGAGCAAAATTGGAATGCAATCCTCAACTTTATTTCCAATGTCACTCCCTCTTCTAGAAGTTTCCATACTACCAACTCCTGCTCTGTGTGAGTTCTGCAGTGAAGAATGAGTTGTTTCTTAGCTTCCTCTGTGCTGCCTCCACACTCAGCTTTTCCAAGCTTGAGTACACAAACTTTTTCCCTAGTCTCTCTGATTTCAAACCATCAGAGTTACATTGCTTTTGCCCTCTCTTCCCTTCCTTTGTCCTTTTAGGTTTGTTCTTTCAAACCACCTATTTACCATCATTTTACTGGAGTTTTAGGAAGGAGTGCATCTAAGTGAACTTGTCTGATCCTCCCCTAAGGCATTTTTTTTTCAAAACTTATGTTCCTACTTTCATTTTATCTTAAGAAATATTTATGAAATTATGGTTTTTCTGAGCAGTTACATTTTTCTTATGCACTGCAAATAAGCATACACCATGTTTTTAATTGTCCACACAATGCCCAAGATTATTTAATGAACTTTTCATTTTAAGCATAACATCTTTTGAGAAGTACTATGCAATATTACTCAGCATGGAGTTGACACTTCTTAAACATTTGTTGACTTAAAGAATTAACTGTCCCTGGGCATTCTTTAGAATAATTGTTTGTAATAGTGTATTTTAGCAATGTATTCTTGCGTGAGGGGTGTGTGTGTGTGTGTGTGTGTGTGTGTGTGTGTGTGTGTGTGTGTTTAGCAGCAGATCATTCAGTCACTTAATGGAAGCAACACTACAGATTGTCTGTGTACCCCCAGGAACAATTCCCCACTGCTGAGTTACCATATCACTCAGCAGGGTTGGGACCCTGGCAGTGGTGTAAGTATTATCATTATTTTCTAGAATATGACCATCTGCTCATTTGATCCATTAACCTCCTATTGTACCTCATAAAAGAAATGTCCAGCTACAGAAGCAGATACACTGTAGAACTAAGCAAGGGAAAATATGTTCGATGCCCACTTTGCTTTGGGAACAGAGGTCAATGCTTCTCTTATTCTCTTTCTCTTTCCTTTAATTAACTTTCCTGAAAGGAGATTATAGATTATCCACATAAATGAAATGATCCTGGTCTAGTTTGTTTATTTACTGCTGGTAACAGGTTAAGGCAAATCAATTAACCTTTAAAATTGTCATTTCTTTGTGTCCACCAAGGGCAGAAGAAATAACTGAGCTCATAGCTGGTTAAATTCATGTACAGTTTCTCTCCTCTCCCACAGCCACACAAGGTGACTTTTTTGGCCAATCATTGTAGTACCTTGAAATGATGTAATTTTTATATTGGTCATACTAACATTTACATGAGGTTGTAAAGTCTGAAAAGTTATGTGATTTGGTGGTTTACCTGAATTATTTATGCAGGTACCTTTCTGTATTTCTTATCATTTGATAGTAATAGTAATACTCTTATAATATATGCTATGTTGCAGACATTGTTTTGAGAACTATGCATATTGACGCATTTAATCCTCACAAATACCTTTTGAAGTAAATATTATCCTACTTAACTAATAACAAAATGAGGCACTAGAGAATTAAATAACTTTCCTAGTCACATAGCTAGTAAGTAGTAGGGCAAGGGTCTGAAACCATGCCCACTGTCTCCAGAGCTAGCCTTTCAACATCACACCCCACCACCACCTTAATTCCTAAGATAATTCAGGTCCATCTTAACTACAGTAGTAAATGTCCTTGACTGAAGAGTGAAGGGAAGTATTTTTTTCCCTGACCTAAAGATATGCTTATGATAAAGATTCTGTAGGAGTACAGGGTCTACAAAAGATATTCATTATAATTCCATTGCTTCCCATATTAAATTATGACTTCTGTTAGTTCCTTAATTTTAATATTGTTTAGGGCTTAATCTTAATCTAAAATTAAGATAATGTGAGGTTAGTAGAGTTCTAAACTAAAGAAGTTATTAAATAAAAATTTAAATGATGTGAATTCTGGACTCTTAAATTTTTGAAAAATGTTAAAAGCCAAACAAAATGAAAACCACTTATATATAAAGTAGACCATTATCTTACTTCTAAGGAGATTGAAAATGGAGCTTTGAACTTGATAAAGTATGTTTCCAAAAAAACTTACATCTAATGTCATACTTAATGGTGAGAAAATCAATGTTTTCCCCCTAGGATCAGATATAAGGCAAGGATCTTCTCTCACCTCTCTTTTTCAATATTGTATTGAAAATTCTAGCTAATTCAATAAGACAAGTAAAGAAAATAAAAAGAATATAGACTGATAAGGGAAAAAAGTCCATGTTCACAGATGGCATGATCATCCATATAGAAAACCTGAAAGAACCAGCAACAACAAGAATGGGAAGTAACAAGCAATGATAGCAAGGTTACAGGATACAAGGTTAATATACAAAAGTCAAACACTTTCCTGTATACCATCAATTAATAAGTGGGATTTGAAATTAAACACACATTACCATTTACATTAGCATCCCCCAAAATGAAATACTTAGGTATAAATCTAACAAAATATGCACAAGACCTATATGAGGAAAACCACAAAACTCTAACCAAAGAAATTGAAGAACTAAATAAATGGAGAGATATTCCAAGTTCATGGGTAGGAAGACTTAATATTGTCACAGTGTCAGTTCTTCCCAACTTGTCTATGTAGTCAATACAATCTCAATCAAAATCCAGCAAGTTATTTTGTAGATATCGACAAACTGATTCTGAAGTTTATGTGGAGAGGCAAAAGACCCAGAATATCCAGCACAATATTGAAGGAAAAAAAAATAATGTTGGAGGACAGATACTACCTGACTTCAAGACTTACGCTGAGGCTACAGTAATCAAGATAGTGTATTGGCAAACTAAATGAAAATAAATCAATGGAACAGAAGAGAGAACCCAGAAATAGACCTGCATAAATATAGTCAAGTGGATCTTCAACAAAGGAGGAAAGACAATGCAATCGAATAAAGTTAGTGTTTTCAATAATTGGTGTTGGAACAACTGGACACTGACATGCAAAAAAAAAAAGAATTTAGACCCAGACTCTATACCCTTCAAAAAATTAGCTCAAAATGGATCATAGACCTACATGTAAAATGCAAGACTATAAACTTTCTAGGAACAACGTAAGAGAAAACTGGATGACCTTGGTTGTGGCAATGCCTTTTGACATACAAAAAGCATTATCTGTGAAATAAAGAATTGATAAACTGGATTTTATTATAATTAATACTTTGGCTCTGAAAAAGATAATGTCAAGAGAATAAGACAACCACAGACTGGAAGAAAATATTTGCATAAAACACATCTGATAAAAGGACTGTTATCTGAAATAAACAAAGAGCTCTTAAAATTAGGGGCGCCTGGGTGGCTCAGTTGTTAAATGTCTGCCTTCAGCCCAGGTCATGATCCCAGGGTCCTGGGATTGAGTCCCGTATTGGGCTCCCTGCTCAGCGGGGAGCCTGCTTCTCTCTCCCTCTCCCACTCCATCTGCTTGTGTACCCTCTCCAGCTGTCTCTCTCTGTCAAATAAATAAATAAAATCTTAAAAAAAAAAAGAACTCTTAAAATTAAATAATAAGAAAAACAACCAATTCTATTAGGCCAGAGACCTTAACAGACACCTCACCAGAGAAGATATACAGATGGCAAATAAGCATATGTAAACATGTTCCACATCATATATTGTGAGGTAAGTGAAAATTAAAATAACAATGAGATATCACTGCACACCTCTTAGAATGGGAAAAATCCAGAATACTGACAGCATCAAATGGTAAGGAGGATGCAGAGCAACAAGAACTCTGATTCTTTGCTGGTGGAAGTCAAAATGGTACAACCACTTTGGAAGACAGTTTCTTAGGAAACAAAACTTACTTTTACAATGCATTCAGAAATCACATTCCTTGATACTTACCTAAAGGATTTGTAAACGTATGTCCATGTGAAAACCTGCACATAGGTGTTTATAGCAGCTTTGTTTATAATTGTCAAAACTTGGAAGTAACGAAGGTGTCCTCAGTAGGTGAGTGGATAAATAAGCCACAGTACATCCAGACAGTGGAATATTATTCAGCACTAAAAAGAAATGAGCTATCAAGTCATGGAAAGACATGGGTGAAATTGAAATGCATATTACTAAATAAAAGAAGTTAGTCTGAGAAGACTACATATTGTATGATTCTGAATATATGACATTCTGGAAAAGGAAAGACTATATAGAGACATTAAAGGATCAGTGGTTGCCAGGGCTGGGTATAGGAGAGGAATTAATAGACAGAACACAGAGGATTTTTAAGGCAGTGAAAATACTCTTTATGATACTATAATGACAGATACATGCCATTATACATTTGTCCAAACCCGTAGAATGTACAACACCAAGAATAAACCCTAATGTAAACTATGGACTTTGGTTGATTATGATGTGTTGCTGTGGGTTCATCAATTTTAACAAATATACTATACTGGTGGGAGATGTTGATAATGAGGGAGACTATGCATGTGTAGGGGCAGGGGATACATGGTAGAGCTCTTACCTTCCCTGTAGTTTTGCTGTGAACCTAATACTGGTCTAAAAAAATTAAGTCATGGGGTGCCTGGGTGGCTCAGTCGGTTAAACATGACTCTTGATTTTGGCTTAGGTCATGATCTCAGGGTCGTGAGACAGCCTAGGTTCAGGCTCTGCGTTCTGCATGGAATTTGCTTGAGATTCTCTCCCTCTCTCTTCCCCTTCTTGTGTGTGCTCTCTCTCTCTCTCAAATAAATAAATAAATAAATAAATAAATAAATAAAATCTTTAAAAAAATTAAGTTATATAAAAAATGGAAATTTATATTCAATGCCTATAATTTAATTTTACATTGTTAAATCTGTGCTTTAAATACATGGTTGTTTCCAAATGTATCAATTTAGTTGAAAATGCCACTACAGTAGCAAAAATTGAGAAAGTCACTGACCCTCACTTCTACCCCTTTGGGAGGTGAAGGCTTCAGCAGAGAGTAAAAAGCAATTAAAAAATAAAAATTGATGCATTTCTGTTCATCAACCTCTACTTCTGTGACAATTTTTTTATTATTATATTTTCTACAGTTTTGTAAGTTCATTACCATCTTGTTCCAAAAACTGTCCCCATTATCTGAGTTAAATTTGTTCTGTTATTTCATAGCTAGTTATGAGGTAATCTTCTTTTTATTCTTGACAAAGGACTGTTTTACATCTTTATTTGGCCTCCGAGCTGAAACTATTCTCATAGAGAATTAAAAATTGGGGGTTTGAATAGGAAGCTAAAATGGCCTGATGTATATATTTGAATGATTCAACATAGAAATGTTGAAATAATCTAGTCTGCCAATTTTCTAAAAAAAATCATAACTTTTAGGCTTATTCAAGAAAGAAATAAGGAAAGATAATATAGGCATTTCGCTTAGAGTCAAATAGTATTATCTTTCTAAGGAAAGTTCACGTGAAAATTTACTTGAATATAACTTAAAATATTTAAAGAATAGGTGCTAAATTTATACTCATGTACAGATAACATGGATAAATGCATGCATATGAAAAATCTACATATATATAAATACATTTAAAAATATAGTTAAACATACACATAAATTACTTAGGTCCACATTGTAATAAATTTGACTTTAATAAACCTAGAATATATCTGGTGAGTCTGTGTTTCTCCAAGACAGTACATCATTGGTCTTCAAATTATCTCTCTTTGTCTAGACCTATCTTTTTGATATAAGAAGATCAGATTGGTGTTGAATATGAGACAGATATGCTTAACACTAAAACAACTTATTCTTACACGATTTCAGGTCAAGGATAACCATGAAAGAGGCTTGCTAAAGTATACTAGAAGAACAGTGCCCTCACCAGTTAAACATTATGAACAAGGCTATACCTTTTAGGTTCCAAAGTTTATATAGTATCTCCTATTAGATGTCTCACTGGGAGAAGGCCCTGGATTATTCTTCTGTAGATGCTCAGTAAATATCTTGGTTTTCCTAAGTATAAGGAACCTGTCCGTGTCCCCAGACACTACTCAGGTATTTCCAAACCAAAGAAATATAATACAGGTATTGGTTACAAAAGAGGGGGAAGTGCTAAGGAGCAAAGACAGGGAGGGGAAGTATCTTGGAGTTTAATTACTAAAGCAACTGCTAAATACCCTCATTTGTGGAAGAGAAAAAGGAAAATGGTGGTCCCTGGAATCTGTGGAGCTGGCTAGAGCATTTACTGAGGCCGCCATTGCTAATGTGCAAGCCGTTTCTTCTGTCATTTGCAGGAAGTCTGCACTCCCACTGCATTGCCAGTTTCTCTCTCTCTCTCTCTCTCTGTATGTATGTATGTATACACATATGTATACTTATTTATTTGTATATAATTTTGTTTCCTAATTGTTTATTGCTGCTGTGGATTTTTGTGAGAAAAGTTGATTTTTCAATCTTCAGTTTATTTCTTAGGATAGAAGGGTGATTTCCAGTTTCCTTAAATGTGGAATTGGAAACTGGAAGTCAAAATGCTCATCTCTCTTTAATTTTTATTATGGAATTTTTTAAAATTTCAGGATGAAAAAAAAATTTCTCCAGAAAGGAATTTTGTTTCTGTCATTTTCCTGGAAGCACTGACATTTTCTGACCAGTTAAACATTATGAACAAGGCTATACCTTTTAGGTTCCAAAGTTTATATAGTATCTCCTATTAGATGTCTCACTGGGAGAAGGCCCTGGATTATTCTTCTGTAGATGCTCAAATTCACAGTTTGGAAAAATTCTCATAAAGTTCAAATCAACTGTCTTAGTTTGGGCTGCTACAACAAAAATACCATAAACTAGATGGCCAAAAGAACAGAAATTCATTTCTCACAGTTCTGGAGGCATGGAAGACCAGGATCAAGATCTGACCAGTTCAGTTCCAGGTGAGAGCCCTCTTCCTGGCTTGCAGATGGAAACTTCTTGTTGTACCCCAACATGGCTAAGAGAGATCATCTCTTTGAGGTTACTTCTTATAAGAACACAAATCCCATTCACGAGGGCTTCACTCTCATGACCTAATTAATTCCAAAAGACTCCATCTCCAAATACCATCTCACTGAGGATGGAGTTTCAGTATATGAATTCTGGGAGGACACACACATCAAGTCCATGACACCAGATTAAACTTTCCTTCTGGCCTCAGTGTGGTATTACTTACTATATTGGCAGATCATTGATGCATTCAAGAACATATTAACAAACGTGTTATCAAATGTATTTAATTGTTTTCCCTGGGGGGTGCTTTGTACCCCAATATTGGGAGATGGAATGCATGACAATAAAATAAAATGGTTCATAACAATTGAAGTTAGGAAATAATCTAAATTTCAGCCAACAGACAATGAAACAAATAGGCTAATTCTAAGACCTCCATTCTGGCACATAAAATAATACTCAACAGTTTTTCAAAGAGAATTTATTAGTATCTATGTGTGCTGAAATGTAAAATTATTTTGCATTTTGAGACAAAAGCAGAATAATATGAGTGAGATAATACATATAGACACACACACACACACACACACATATATATATATATATATAATGTATAATGTAAATACCTTAAATAATTCTGCAGGGATGCATTCAAATGGTTACCAGCAACTACTTGAAGAGAGGACTATGAGGTCATTGGTGGAACTGGGAATTGAAAAAGGAATTTTGCTGGTTAATCTATAGCCTTCTGAAATGTTTACATAAAAATATTTACATTTTTAGGAAGTAAACTCTCATGTATTAAATTTTCAATAAAATATTCAGGAATCTAGATAGAAGATAGCCTAATTGCTAATACATTCTTTATATGAATGAATTTAATCTTCTGAATATAATAGCATTTATTTTGTGATATCTATTGGCATCTTTATTTATTTATTTATTTTAAAGATTTATTTATTAATCATGCAAGCGGGGCAAGGGGCAGAGGAAGAGGAGGAGAGGGAATCTTAAACAGGCTCCACGTTCAGCACAGAACAGACCCAGGGCTCAGTCTCAGGGTCCTGAGATCATGAGCTGAGCTGAAATCAAGAATCAGATGCTTAACTGACTGAGTGACCCTGATACCCCCAGATATCTTTATTTATTAATTAAAAAGTTTTTGCTGAAGCAAAAAGCTTCTATTAAAAAAAGCTTCTATAAAAATAATTTTATGAGTTAAAAATCTAAAAGTTAAAGGAAACTCTATTAAATCAAATAATACTCCTTCGATATATATATAATGTAGTCTGTTCTTCACCTTGATTTGGCATTGTTCGAATCATCAGTACATTTTGTGACTTCCATCATTTTAGCTGCTGGAATTTATGTTCTATTAGGGCTAAATCTATTAAATATTATATCCCAGATTTGTTCTTTGAATACATTTAAATTAATTTTAATTCAGAGCAAGAGCTTTCTTCTGTAGACACATGCAGAATTTGTTACAAATAAATTACCAAATAACACATTTCAGAAAAAAGTTTATTTCTGTCATAGTAGTTGGCGATAACTACTTTAGTAGTCTCGAAGATAATTAGTTTTCTCAATTAAATATTTTAGTGATTTTATTTATGATCTTGAGGAGACTTAAATTTTTCTTTAACACCTCCCTTTTTTTCATAATATATTTTCACTATGAACTATTGGCCTGAAAGATAAATATGAGAAGCTATTTTAGGATTTTTGCTTAATGTGTTGTCATGAGGATCCCATGCTAAAATGAAATATGCACATCAGAATGGTAAATCTCTAGCCCCAGTCTTCAGAAAATACATTCAAAATTTCATCGTATTCATGGTTAGTTCTGTTCTCAAATGCAGTAACCACTTTAATGGCTGGAACAAACACTGTTGAAAACTTTTTCTCACATTATAGCTTTCGTGTCACCATGGCCCAGTATAAAGCACTGACTATTTTCCCTTTTACAACTGGTAATGTGGTAAATGATGTCTGAAGCATGATAAGGTGCTTGGCAGCTGGTGAGGAGGAGTTCAAAGAGACAGTAGTACAAAAAAGGCTTCAGGGTCTGAAAGCCGATAGTTCCAAATGCTAGAAACTAGACTGCTCTATGGCTGGAGCCTAGGGTACAGGAAATTATAGTCACATATATATATATATATATATATATATATATATATATATATATATATATATGTGACTATAGTTATATATGCCTGAAGAAGTAGGCAGGAATGGGTCACACCATGTAGAACCATTTACACCACTTCATGATTTACTAGATAGGCTGATAAAGTGATAAATACAGGGAGATGAATAGATGGATATGGGTACGTAGATGAAAAGATATGACTATATGTTCTATATTACATAAATAAAATGATATGTAGTATTACCCATATTGACTTAAGAAAATTTAATATATTTGCATATGTTGAATTATATCTGCATTTCCACATGTAATCACATTTGTCAACTCCTTTTACTTGTTAGATGTCTTGCATTTACACATTTGAAAATCTTATGAAATTCTACAGCATTGTTTGCTGGAGCAAAAACTGAAGTTCCACAAAATCCCTATCAGTTCAGAAAACACTTGAATGAATTTCTAATGAGGATTTGGGTTATTAATTAGGCACATTCACTAACATTTAGTAAGGAGAACTGATAACAGGGCTCCCAATTTAAATTCATCTTTCTGACCTCATCCTTCATTTATTCTTGCACATACCCATTATGGTCCTGCAAAATTAATATGATGGACTATATCATTAAGTGTTAATTATGTGGCATGTATTATCAGTGATGTAGAAATTTAAAGGTGGTAGAGATGCTGCCCTTGAGATAGTTTAGAGGTTTTAAACAGGTGAAAACCTCTGTATTCTATGATCTATTTAGTACATATGTCACAATAGTATTGCTAATGGGCAAATAAACTTATTAGAATACTTCTGGCCCATCTAGCATGTGCCTTGAAATCTAAACACAAGACAAGTCCCTAATGTAAGCTCATTTTGGACAATAGACCACCAATCTGTGTATCATTTAAATTGCCCTGTTGTTCCAAATGGATATTCCTCCTTTTATAAATTCTGTATGGTGGTGTTCAGGAACTAGCATTTCTTTGTAGAAAGTTTAACAGGAGGGAAGTATCTTTTTCATAGGATTTTGCCAAGAAAAAACAAATGTAGCAAAACCTCTTCTCCACCCTAAAGCCCTTGCTTATGCCATTTTTATTGGCTCTTCCCAATTCCACATTTTTCAGTGTTTTTATAGGTCAAGGGTGGGGAGAGAGTCTTTCCCCTTTTCCTGGTTTCTATTTTATATGCCTTTAATAATACATAATTATATTTTGCTCAAGCTAAATATTCTTTATATTGTTAGTAATTACTCTTTTGATCCCTTAGAGAGGACACCATTGTTGCTCTTTTGTCCATAATAACAAAGCCTAGAAATTAGTTTTCCTAACATTATATGAAGTGTCTAGTGCTACATTATTGTGCTATGATTGATATGTAATTTAATATATATATATTATTGTATAGTATATATTATATGTTAATATATGATTCATAAGAATGTCAGAGACATGCTATTCTGAATAGCTTAATTTGGGGGTTGCTTTATTTCACTGATTCTAAGGGGGATGTCTTCATATTCTAACCTTTCTGAAATTGCGATGAGCCTTACAAACCATGACATCTCACAATCTCTTCTGGTCAGGCTCCCTCTCGGCCATAATGGTCATTGCCTGCTCATGAGCAGATTCGGTTGGGATCCGTGGTGACATATCTATACTACTTCAACTCTCAGTATTTGATTCCACACACACTGTCTGAGGAGGACTAATTGAGTATCTGAATTACGCTTATTGCGTTAAAACCTTCTAACAACACCTTCTGTTAAGATTTAGAAAGAGTCAACATCAAGACTGGCAGACTCAGTGTTAGAAGCTTGGACAGGAAGCTCAGAGACCCTAGTGGAACACCCTCTGAAGAAAACCTGCATCAGTAACCCCGCCTTGTCAGTTTCGAGAATGAAATCTGTACAGAAACATGGGTAGTGACATCTCTGAGTTGAAAAGTAATACAGAAAATTCAGACTCAGAATGTGATAGAATATGATGAGTACTTTTATTTCACTTATATTTTCCTTTTTATGATCGCCCAAGAGTGATAGAGTTAAAATAATATGTCTTAGTAAATCTAAGAGATCTCTTTCAACAAGTATAAAATAAAGATTGTAAGTGATAATAAGACCTGTGCTATTTTTAATTGGCAGCTTTTTAATTCTTTCATATAATATATAAAATAATGGTGTATGATGCAATTGATGGCACCTTAGAACTGATGGAAAGCTGTAATTGACTTCTTTTCCGTAGTAAGTAGAACAGATATTATAAAAACTTCGGGTTTTTTTAATTAGTTTTTTGTGGGATCATCTCTATAAAGGTCAATTCTGGCCGTGCATACTGCCTATTAAAGGTACAAATACAGAATATATGACTGTATATAAAGCAACATTAAGGCAAAAAATGTTTCTTTTTACATCCCTGATATTAGCATTTATTTTGGGGAGGGGGCTGACATTTAGTTGCAGGGGAAAACTCAAGTAATGCAAAAATCTTCATTTATATAACTTTTATTTTAATCAGAATTTTGTTATTTTTGCTAAATACTTATGTTTCGTAAACTCAGAGACCTCCCATTGACCATATTTGACCTAATATTCTTGTGATCTGCTTTAGCAATTTGCAGGAAATTCATGGGACCCGAGAAAAACAATTTAGTGGAGATCAATAGGTGACATCTAATATCTTAAGTCTTATTACCTTAACATTTCATTCCCATAAACCTTTTTGTTATTTAAACCAGCAATGGGAAATAATACTTTTTGATGAAAGCCTTGGGATGATCATTTATTATATGCATTTTAAAATGTATTCCATCAGAATAGAGAAGAGAAAATGTAGGTATTAGGCCCCGCTATAATGCCATCTAATGCTTTCTCTGTTTAAAATTACTGATTTTAGTTTACCAGAGTATCTCTTTTCCCTAGCTCATAAATTCAGCAGCTGACTGAGAACTAACAAATGCAGTTTTTCTTTAAGATATTAGAAATGTGGGTGGGATACCGGCCCTGTTTTCATTATCTAGATAATTAGGAAGCACTTTGTACTTCAACTCCTAGCATGTGTCTCCCCACAGAGTTATTATTTGCATGCAAGGCTACTGACCGAAACTAATCATGCACTTTTTGTCCACAGGGTTCTCTTGTTCCATTTGTAAATCCATAGTACCTAGTGCCTTGTCCAGCTCATGGCTGATTGTAAGTGCTCAATAAAGTATAGTGAATATAAACTATATGAGGTTAAGGACATAACCTGTCTTGTTTGGGTTTGGTTTTGTCCAGCAGGTGCCTAGTAAATATCTTAAGTTAACAAATTAGTGAGGGGAAAAAGATTATTGAACTTTCTCCGAAATTATGAGCAATTTTGAAGCAAATGACAGCATAGAAGAGAAAAAATTGTAGGTGCGTTTGTGCACCTGACCTTTGAGAAACTGCCAAGTCACCCTTCCCATCACAGACCTTCCTCCCTTCAAAGCCCTCCTGTCCTGCTCAGCTGCAGGAAGGAAGGCATGCCTCCCTGACCCTGCTCCCGCAGACTCCCAGCCAGCTGCAGGCCTGGGACAATCAAGTTGTCAGTAGGTCTGCCAAGAAGGTTCATTTGACTTAAATGAATATTTATATACATATCATTAAAAAGGCTCTAATTCGATGTTTAATGATATTTTCTCTCTGACCGAGTCCACTCTTGAAGTTAGGATTCCACATTATGAAATGAAAAGCACTTTTTTGTTGTTGTTGTTGTTGTTGTTGTTGGGTATTCATATCCTTAAGGCTGACTACACATTTTACAATTGCTATTTAGAAGCATGTTTCTGCCTACCGATTAATATAGCTGAAATTCTACCTAGAATTATGAGGTCCAGAGCTGAATATAAATTGTGTCTCCATAATATCAGTGGTATCAGAGACACGGCTCTCTTCACTTGGAGCAGGATGTTATTTTATAGAGGGTAAAATTTATTTTTAAAACTTCAGCCCCTGACTCTGCACTCTTGTACTTCTATAATTTTGTCTCTTTTATATGTGGTTCCATGACCTACCCCCTGCCTTTTGCACATGTTTTTCTCTCTTTTCAAGCCCTAAGATCTTTCTTTCATCCCAATAGCTCAACAGTGTGAATTTTAAAATGAGTTATATTCCAAAGGTTTGGGGAGCTGCTTATTTTAAGAAAGAAAGGGCTTGGAAAATTAAGCACTTCCATGGAGCACGGCTGTGTAAAATAACAAAAGTTGAGACTTCTAAAGAAATAACTCTTTGCAGTCATCTCTGGGTGGCAGTCTCCTGTCAATAACATGACTCGAGTCAGTTATTCTAACAGATGTTTCTGTAGATCACTGCCGGGGTAAAAAGCATCCCCTCTTTTCAATGGATACCTCATATAGCAACATGCATTATGAGAACAGAGTAAACAGGATTTATCTTAAGCAACAATTGAAAAGAGACAGGATTGAAACAAACGAAAAAAATGAGAAAAACTCATTGACAGATCGCTCACTTTCATTATTTCCCTCTCTGTCCCTTTTCATCTTTAAAGACCCAGAGAACTACAGAAAAACACTCAAATGTGAAATTTAGGAAGTCAAAACTGAGGAGGAGGTTTTCTGAGGTGAGAAAAAGGGCAAGTGGGCGGGAGGAGGAGATGGTAACAGAATAGGGCCATAGCAGAATGATGGCAGCCGCTAAAACGAAGCATGCTGGTGAAGGAGGTAGGGAAGAATCATTTATATTTTGACCACCTGTTGTACTAGTCAATAAAGTAGATATTTTAACCTAGGCTTAATTCCCACAACCACTTTATGAACTAGACATTATTTTGTTCGTTTTTCCAAGTGGGGAAACTTACACTCAAATAGTTAAGTAGCTCATCCTAGCTGTTACAGTTTGTAAGTTGCATTAATGAACTGGGAACTCAAGTCTATTACTCCAAACAGAGGACACGACAGAGAGTTGGACGACAGGTAGAGAGTTTGTGAGGTTGAAGCATCAAATGAGAAACATAAAGATAATAATGATGGAAGTGTTGATAATGTACAGAAGTAAGAACAATCTGGAGTAGAGAAGAAGGGATGAACGGAACATGAGCTTGGGTTTGATTCCAAAAATGGCAAGCCAGATAAATGAGTCCTATTATATACTTCACATTTCAAACGTTTCCCACTATGGTTCTATAGTGGGAAAATTATATATTAAATTAAAAATTTATCTACTTTCCAATGTGCTGACTTTGTAAGGCTCATCTGGGTAACATATTGATTTGAAGGAAGAACTCTAGGGCCCATGGGATGAAGGGCAAGGTGTGACACTCCATTCATGACTGTTTGGGCATCTGGATTCAGAGCTTACTTCTCACCAATCACTTTAGCTCTTGGGACCTCAGATGCCTCATTTATAGTAGAGACAGTTGGACAAAATGAAATTTTCTTTCTCCATTAGTACTCTGTGGTTCTGTGATCCTTGGTCAATGGTATTCAATTAAAAGCCTTGGGTGATTGTATCTGTCAGTATCATTTTTTAATTCTTTTCATTGTTGTTCTTCTCTAATTTACTAAGCTATGAGATTTGTTGTTGGTTTTTGCTTCCTTAACAGACTTTTTTTTTTTTTTTTAGTTTTTAAACAATAGCTTGTACACAAGCTGTGGAGTATTGATTTGTGGCCTTAAACAATAATCCTCCATGTGTCTTTGTTTCCTCATCTTTTAAGTGGGGATAATGCAATGATATTATCTATGTCTGAGATTTGGTAAGTAATTGGGATAATTTAATAAGGTTCTTACTATACCACTTGTCACATGGTAAGTTCTCAGTAAATGATAGTTCCTCTTTCTTTTCCAAACTAAATATTGATTACTTGCTTTTCAGAGCCTGCAAGCTATCTCCCCAGAAATTAAATGTAGCATTACCTATTTCATTTTCTGGAGAAGTCATACTCCTTTCCATGGCTTCACAAATTGTGGCTCCAGAAATTATGCTTCAAAATATCTCATTTCCTTCATACTAACACGCATAAACATTTTTATTTTAGTGTATTCTGAGTCAGCCATTGATCTAGCAAAGCTAGTGCTAGTTTAACCAAAGATTGATGATTCATGACTTTTCTGATGGACCATAGGTAACATTTTATACTCGTTTATCAAAAAATACACTATCATAATAAAGTTAAATTAACAAAAGCACTAAAGTCACTGTATTAATATCCTTAACTGCTTCACTTTTGCTAAGAACCATGGGTCTACTCCTTTGATATATTGTAAACTACATTTTCCCATTGCAGCTTAATATGTTTGATGCACAAATTGTGTCTGTATAAGACAAAAGAATGTACTATTTTCAAAAGTAATGGTCATAAGAATCACCCGAGGAGCTTGGTAACAATTTTTAGTTTTTTGGCCCTGCCCCCAGAAGTTCCCATTCCATGGGTATGTAGTGTGGTTCAACAATCTCATTGTCAATGAGCACCCCAGGGGTACCACCAGTCATACATTGGTTACTATAAATTAGAGACCAGTTTAGAACCTTAATTTGGATTTCACACATAGCAGCTCCTCAATAAATTCTCAAATGAATAAATGAGCTCAAGAATCAATCAGTGAGCAAGTGACTGTATATCATCTTCTGTGAGTCTATACTCTACCATCAATTCATGATTTATAAATGTTCACTTTTTACTATGTAGATATGGAAGTAGAGATCTATTTGTTTTTAAGAGGCTGTGCTTGGTTTCATGGGGTCTATATATCACACATGGTTATTCCTGATTGGTTAGTACCGAATTCCTGAGATTTAGTACTCTTTCCTGTGAACATTAAGTCTTTGTATCATCACTATATACAGCAAAGCAGATATGAAATAATTCCTTTATCATGTAATAACAATTCCCCCCTCCCATTGTTTCTTCTTTCTGGTATTTTTGCCAGCAATTTTAAAGAATACTAACCACACCCTGGTCACCATTCCACACAATTTAATCATCACATTGCATTTTACTAGAGGGAATTTTTAACAAGAAAGTGATGAGTGACACTTGCATTCATTTACATTATGTATCCCAGGATCATAAAATTGACCTTGAGTGGTTTAATTATATTGTACTAATTTTGCTATACCTTGGATCATTAGCTAATAATGAGTAGATAAGTTTGGTGTGAGTCGGTGGGGGCCAGAATAGAGATATTACAACTTTATGTTAAAATGTAAGTCATCTGTTGAAAGGACTCAACCTCAAATTATGAAATGTAGAAATTGGTTGAAAATAAAAAAAGGACCTGATCATTTCCTACTTTATATAAGCAAAAAGTTCTATTTTGAGTTCTATTTTAGAAATTATTTTTCTGGGACGCCTGGGTGGCTCAGTTGGTTAGCGTCTACCTTCGGCTCAGGTCCTGATCCCGGGGTCCTGGGATTGAGTCCTGCATCGGGCTCCTTGTTCAGCAAGGAGCCTGCTTCTCCCTCTACCTGCCCCTCCCCCTGCTTGCTCAGTCTCTCTCTCTCTGACAAATAAATAAATAAAATATTAAAAAAAATAGAAATGATTTTTCTTCTAAGTAATATTTATTTGTTGGAAAATTTGAGGGAAGTTAAAAAAATGCATAACAATGCACATAACACATGAGCCACAATCCCATTGCTTAGCTCTAACAACAATGAATCTTTTGGTATAATATCTGTTATTTTCAGAAATTAGATGTATTTAAAACATATGTTTTGTGTCTGCTTTTCCCACTTACTATTCTATTTTTAGCAAATTCTCATTTCCTTAAGAATTATTAGAAAACATTCTAGTTACTGCATATTACTCTTTCATATAAATGTACCAATCTTTATTTAGCTGTCACATATTATTATACATTTAGGTTATTTTCTTTTTTTTTTTCTCATACAAAGACAGATATCCTCATGAATTATTGGATGTGCTTCTGATTATTTAATTAAAACAAGTTCAGGGGCGCCTGGGTGGCTCAGACAGTTAAGCATCGGACTCTTGGTTTTGGCTTAGGTCATGATCACATGAGTCCTGAGATGAGTCCCACATCAGACTCTGCACTCAGTGGGGAGTCTGCTTGAAGATTCTGTCCCTCTGCCTCTCCCCCAAATCATGTGTATGTGCTCTTTCTCTTTCTCTCAAATAAATAATTCTTAAAAAAAAAAAAAAAAGTTTAGGGGCACCTGGGTGGCTTAGTCGTTAAGTGTCTGCCTTCGGCTCAGGTCATGATCCCAGGGTTCTGGGATCGAGTCCTACTTCCCTCTCTACCTGCCGCCCCGCCCCCCCGCTGCTTGTGCTCTGTCTCGCTATCTCTCTCTCTCCGACAAATAAATAAATAAAATCTTTAAAAAAAAAAGTTTAAAGAAGTAGAATTCCTGGGTCATATCATTTAATTGTTCTGCACAAAACTTTTCTCAACTTATATCCTCCTAGTATTGTTTAAAAGCACTCATCCTTCCATAGCATCATCAACTTAGGACAGACAAATTGTATCTTATTGATTTATTTTCCTTCTTTCTTTTTGATTAGTAATAAGGTTGGAATAAATGCAAGCTTTAGTTTCCCCTTAAATATATATATATATATATATATATTTTTTTTTTTTTCATTAGATCGGAAGGCTGGGGAAGAAAAAAAAATATCTTTAATGGAAAAAATCTATCCCAAGTAAGCTTTCCATGGAGTATAAAAATGACTAGATCAACAATGGGGTTACTGAAAAACTTGAGAGTTTCCAAAGCAATTGATCACCTTACCCTCATGATATTGATGAGAGAGTACTGAGAAAAACAAACAAGAAATTATGAAGGCAAAAATGAGTCTATCCAGTAAATATCTTAAAAGTTCAATTCATTTGAGATCACCAAAAAGCAGACTATAATGGCTAAGACCATGGGTTTAAGAATCCTGTAGTTGTGAGTTGAAATCCCAGCTCTGCCATTCATTTAGCTGAATGGTTTTGATCAAATTATGTTTCTTCACCATAAAATGAGAATAACAGGGCAATTTCATAGGATCACAGTGAAAATGAAATAAAATTTTAAAATTCATATCCCAACTCTGAAGAGAAAAGGCACTTAATAAATAGTAGTATGAGAAATAGCAAAAATTGTTATTGATGTGCTATGACTGCTGTTATTCTTATGCAGGGCAGCCTGACATGTGACCTTTGTGAATCTACATGCCAGGGTTGGGAAAGCTCTATGAAGTTATTCCTCTAAAAACGCCCCTACTCCCACCCCAACAACTCAGCACCTGCCATTAGTACCTGAAATCTACCTGAAGAGATATGCCCTCTTAACTGAAACATTTTGTATTTTAGAATAGAAAGATCTAGAGAAAGCTAGAAATAAGTAAAAACTATTATACTTCATTGTGAATTAGTCAATCACATTCTGAGTGCAGATTTTAATAATGAGAAACTTGAGAACTCTGCATGCCTGAGGGGGGCAGTGGAGAATTATATATTGGGGTATCCCTTGGCTCCAAAAAGCGACAAACCATTGCTAGCAATGTATAAAAATAGTTAGGAAGGAAACTTATTGTATTAGAATAGGGAATCTTGTCAGTTAAGAGCTGAATACAGTGAATGTATTTAGTAAATGGCTTACAGAGAAAAATGTACATTGTGTATTCAGTCGGTAGGGATGAAATGTGTTCTTTAAATCACTGATTTTAGAATAGATATTATGTGAAAACAGACAAGATAACTGGGGTGAGGTAGGAATAACCACTGGAGCTCCAGATAATGAATCAGAGGTACTGGTGGCATCTGGACATGTTCAGTTCTTGTCATTGGTCCTGGGGCTCCCTTTTGATAATGTTATTTTAATAATAAGAACCACATGGAAGTACATATTGGGCGGCTAAACAACATGTGGTCTGGGAAACATTGAAAGGCAATCGTATTATAGGCAAAGGGTGAGACCAGCAGTATGTGAATCCAGATTGTAATAAAATAAATTTTTATGAGACAGCAAGATCCAGAACTTTTGGGGGGATGTTGCAGACAAGTTGCCCCCACCCCTTTTTTTACTGTCAGAGTCAATGAAAAGAAGTCAGATGTACTGTGTCCCCACTGTGCTTCACCTGCTCTCCTGGAGGTACTGCTCAGAATCCCTGAAAAGGTGGGCACAGAGCTCCTTCTCCTGGTGTCTTGTGGGGCTTAAGATACCAGGTTTGTGTTTTGGGCCATGTTGCAGCTTGTGTCAATATCTGTTTCCCATTTACTTGCAACCACCATGGAAGTGGTGACACGCCCAATAGGGTTAGGATTTTCAGAAGTGAAGACCACAACAAAGATTTCTCCAGAAGGATGGTGGCAACTTTCTGTCACTTTGGCCAGCTACCCCTGTAGGGTTCGAGGGTGTCATTTTACTCTCTCAGGAGTACATTGCTCAACAGTTGCTGAAACTGAACTTAGAAGATTGCATTTGGTGACTATTCAAATACCTAATTAGACTCACTGCCTCTATTTATAGTAGGAGGTTGAGGAAAATAGAAATAGCAAGTACGAAATGGTGCTTTGAGGAATCAGGTCACAATTTGATCTTCTGTAAGGCTGATCCTAGCCTAGCTGCTTTCTTTTCCACAATGAATAATTATGACCCAATTAATCCAAATACTGCTATTCAGATTTTCTTCCTCCTGTGATACACTTTAGAGGTCTGAAACTAAAATCTCAAGATTTGTTATTAGTGAGAAAGCTTAGTCGTAAAACCTGGCCACCTCTTGATTATCCAAGAACTCATTATTGTACTCTCGTAGTGGCTTTTCCCAACCCTCTGTTTTTCCCCAGTCCCTCAGACTGCTTGCCTCAAGCTATTTCATTCCTGATTTGCACTTTCACTAGAAGATGGATCTGTAGAGAAATTGAATTCAAATGATTCATTTTTATTGCTTATAGAGAAGAGTTGATAGGAAGGAAGTTGAAATGACAGAAATGAGATTTTAAATCTCTTCTATAGATTTCATTTATTCTATCCATGTTTATTGATTGTCTACTGTGTAATAGGTACAGTAGGGAATATAGAGAGCATAAAACATGGCCCCTGCCCTCCAAGATTTTGAGATTTTAATCTCAGAAAAGAGAAGTGCTATATACAAATTGTGTTCTCTTAAATCCCTCTTTGAGTAAGGCTGGTATAAATAAATACATACACATTTAAAAAGAGCCTCACCGCCAGGAAGTTATGAGTGTTGTATAGATAGCGTAGAAAATAAATGGTGGAAAAATTCAGTTTAGAGAGTGGCAAGTTTAGAAGGTATGTGATCAGGGGAAAATTTATCGAAGAGCTGACATTTGTCGTAAGTTACATTTGTAAGAACATAATACCTATGGTTATTTCAAATTCTGAAAGCATTACATATTGATTATATAAATTTGGAAAGTACAGAAAAGCATAAGGAGAAAAAATCAAAATTACTCATAATACTACCCCCTAGTGAGATATCCATTGTTGTTTTTTTGTGGTATATTGTTGTAAGATTTCTTTCCCCTTTTATGAGTGAGTGTGTTTATATTTGTGTTGTGTTAGTCAAGGTCCTGATGGGAAACAGATGGCATAGTCAAATTATATGGGTGGGTAAACATAGGGGAAGCACAGGGTGGTGCTGTAACCCAGGGCTAGTAATAGTAAAGGAGCTGTTACTAACCCCAGGCCTATTAATGAAGGGATAGGGGAGGCTGTGATTACTGGAACCTGGAAGGAGAGAGTAGAGAAAAACCTTCTACCTTGAGAGAAGCACTGTCCTTCGTTGAAGAGACTTAGCCAGCTCAAGTAACTTCAGAGAGAGAGAATCAAGAGAATAAATACCCTGATGTCCTTCTCTCCCCCTTGTCTCAGATACTGTGCTGGGGCTTCCCATTGGCTGAACCCAACTGAAAGCAGAGATCAAAAGAGCCTACTGAATAGTGCTTACAAACCAGTTTTCTGGGGCAGAGAGCAGTGTAGAGAGGATCGTGAGTAAATCTGGAAGGCCCAATCAGTGTATCTTCTAAAACTGGATCAATTTGTACATACTGTTTTATAACCTGCACATTGTGATTATTATCGACATGTACATTAATATGTTATTAAGCACACTCCTATGACATTGAAAATTCAGATGTTTCCAATTCTTTCACTGTTAAAATTAATGCAACAATGTGTGTGTGTCTGTGTGTGTGTGCTTGTTTGTTTATTAATTTAGCTCCATGCATACCTATTTATTTTCTTAAGATTAATCCCAAGAAATGGGGTCCTTGGGTCAAAGGATATGTTTATGTTCAAGAGTCTTGATGTATAGTGAAAAATTATCTTCCCAAAGACCTAGCAATGTAATAAAGTAAACCTTTAATGTGTAAGATCTTCATAGATGGAGATGGATGTACTATTCATAGATGGGAAATTTGGAAAGACTTCCCAGTGAGCACTATGAAAAGGGAATGGAACTGAAAAGGCACATGTTGCATTCAGCAATGGATAACTAATCTAACTTGACCTTAATAGAATTAGTAACAGGGTGGAATTATCCATTCCTACTCATAGTGTTGGAAAGCCCCAGTATTAAGATGCACCAGAACTGTTAGAGAAGGCAGCCCTGAACGGCAGACCTTCAGGAATAACATACTGGAAATCTGCAAGTAGGTTTAAGATTCATACTGGTAAAATGGGAACAAGTTTAAAATCAAAGTACAAAAGAAGATGTACCTGGTAAAATCATGTTCAGTGAGTACAAGGCAGCTTAGTACAAGAGAAAAAGCCTAGAGGGCCTTATGACCAATTTTGGTTCAAATTGTGGTTCCACCATTATCAGCTGTATTACTTTGGACAAGCAACATAGTCTGTTGGTTTGAGGGTTAGAGACTTTGTGTTGAAAATACTTAGCACAGACCTAGTACACGGTAGGAACTTGGTAACTGGTCACTACTCAGGAATGACTCAAGGAGAGTAAATAGTGACTATGTGTCATACCCTATTTTATTTGACATTGGCCCAATTGGTGGTGGGAAGGGCAGCACAATGACAAGCCAGTGTTGCAGGTATTGAACAACATTCTTAATATTTAACAAATTGGATAGAGGTGTTCAGCTAGGAAAATAAAATAATAGCTATTTCTCCTATTTGCCTTTGAGTACTAGGAGAGGAATACCACTCATATGTTAGCCACACATCTCTACAATATTCTATTATGCCTTAGTGTGTGTCTTTTGTTGTGTCTGTCCAGATTCCATATACTATTTTGGGGGTAGAATTAGCACAGTTTCGCCCTGAAAAACGTCATTTTTCAGTTTATGAGGTTTACATGGACTTCAAAGAAGAGGATTTGTAATTCAGGCCTGCCTGTTCAGAGTCCAGGACTGCCCTAACCTCAGTGATTAGTTCAGGGGTGGTGTGACCCAGGTCAGTCCAATCAGAGTGAAACCTGAAATTTTATGGAGCTTTTGCTAAGAGTTCACTTTTTTTTTCCCTTTGGATTTAGGCTTATACGGGTAAAATCCTGAAGCTACTGGTAGCTATCTTGCCATTATGAGGTTGCTTGGTAGAGAAGCCAATATGGAGATGGGCTTCAGTGAACTGAGTTGAGAGATGGAGAGAGATAAACCACCTTGTGTCACTTCCTTGATACCCTGGATCAAACTAGGCCTGAAGTTAGGACTCCTCTTGGACTCTACTTTTACAAGAGACAATAATTTCTCTTTTCAGTTTCAGTTAGACTTGGGGTTTTCTGTCATTTGCAACTAAAATAGAGCTGGCTATTACATACACTTGGTTCAGTAGTTTATTTTTCATGGAATGTGAGGTCATGGTTAGGATCTTAATTCTTCCCAGTTCCCATGATGGGACAAAAAAATTAAATTTCATGCTATCCAACAGGGTTTGAGAACTAATAAGCTAAAACATGCTGGAGGTCAACACAGCACTTCTTTGGCATTGAGAAATAATTTTATATCTTTTATGCAATAGAAACTTTAGCCAAAATCCTCGTATTGCACTATATATATAGATATGTATATATCAAACATGCGAGGAATCTGGTGGAATCTCTCCATTTCATCAAAATAGAATCTTCTGAGAGGAGGAAAACGTACACTTGTTGGGCTTTTTTTTTTTTTTTTCTTTCAAAGTCAGGATTGTCTGGCTCAGTGTACAATAAATCATTTGTATCTTTCTCTGTAGTCTCCTCATTCAGGATAAAAGCGACACATATAACTGCCAGCCCCAGTCTACTCACTGCAGACTGATTTCCTCGCTGCTTTCATCTCACACTTGCTAATGTCACAAATAGGCAGGCTTTGAAGTCAGAGCAAGGGGATCGGGGCAGCACTACTCCTACACGGTACAGCAACCAGAAAACATCTTCAGAAACCAGTTTCGGCGTCAGATCCAGCTCGGGAGCTCTTGTTTGAGGCAGTAGGGATAATCCCTGATGAGCAACATGTAAGACCATCTCTTTTCCTCTTTCCCTAGGTCCCACGTGTGGGGGGGGGGTGGGGAACCTTGTCCCTGTGTATTCTTGGAGCAAAGCCCGAGAGAATCTGGACGCTTGGAGAGGTGCTCTCCTGTGCTGGGATCATCAGTGCATTTCCTTGGTGTGGCTTTAGGTTATGAAGAAAGGCGAAAACCAAAAGGTACTGGAAATAGAGAAGCATGGAGGAAGTCTTGGTTTTGGCTTTCTTCCCTTGTATTCTTGCTTTTCCATTTATGTCCCACTTTAGACACTGGGGCAAGAGCACATGTTTGAGCAACTTGTGGATTGCTTGAACTCTGGGAAGAGTGCTTCAGCAAGGCTCCTGCATTTTTGTTTATTTCCTCTGCACTGGGTGCTGGGAAGAAACCCAAAACCAGTGGAGCAGGGTGAGGAGAGAGAAGCAGAGGCCCTAACGGATGAATTACTGTAGGCCTTCCCCTTCCTCTCTCCCTCCCATTCTTCCTCCATGCTTTAAAGGACTTTCCTTCTGGAGTAGGAGGTGTGGAGAATTTCCTCCCCAAAGTACCATCGTCTGCACACACTGAAGACTTCACTGCATGACATGTAATCCCATAGTTCATGATCTTCCTCCTTTGCTCTCCTGTCACAGCTGTGTGTTGAAAGTTTCCATCTTCCTCTGTTCTCTGTTTCTCTCATTCTGTCCTCCTTGGTTTTAAGGAGGCTGCTCAAACTTACCTCCAAACAGCTTTCTAGAATCCCTCTCCTCTCCTACCTTCTTTCTCCATGTACTTACTTCTAGCTTCCCTCTTTAGAAGCCTTCATTTTCTGAATGTCTTCTGAGTCCTGACGCTCGGAGCAAGGCTTGCCCAGGGTGCCTGTTAAGTTTCTTAGGGGAAAAGCCTTGGAAACTTTAATGGGACAGTAACATTCCAAGCTCGGCATGAATGGCTGACAATCCACAGTTTTCCCTGGCATGAGATTTTTCCAGAGTCTGGTCCATCATGCATGCATGCCAGAACTTGGGATTTCCATATGTGATATTAGGGCTATGGGCAGTCTGTTTGCCTACACAAGCAAATCTGAACCTTGGTTTTTCATGATTATTGAAAAACAAAAACAAAAACATTTCCATGGCTTTCTCTCTCTCTCTCTCTTTTTTTTTTTTTTAACTTTTATTCTAATGCATCACTTGGAGTTGCTCACATTTTGACAAAAAATATCAAGGCATTGGGATGCTTGGGTGGCTCAACTGGTTAAGCGCCTGCCTTCATGGTCTCAGGGTCCTGGGATCGAGTCCCACATTGGGCTCCCTGCTCAGTGGGGAGCCTGCTTCTCCCTCTGCCTGCCGTTCTCCCTGCTTGTGCCCTCTCTTGCTCTCTCTCTCTCTCTGACAAATTAAATAAAATCTTTAAAAAAAATATCAAGGCACTGACAGTATGATTATTTCACAATAGTTAAGATTGCGGGCCCCACAAACTTCCATGCAACACCCCACATCAAATATAGGCAAATTTGTGTTTTGTTTTAAATGTCCTGTTTTGGGGACACCTCGGGGCGCAATCGGTTAAGTGATGACTCTTGGTTTCCCTCAGGTCATGATCTCAGGGTCCTGAGATTTAGCCCTGTATTGGACCCCATGTTCAGCTGGGGGTCTGCTTGGGACTTTCTCTCCCTCTCCCTCTGCCCCTCCCCCCACCCCCACACAGGCACTCTCTCTCTCTCTCTCTCTCTCAAATAAATAAATCATTTAAATACATACATACATACATACATAAATGCCCTGTTTTCTACAGCTATACTCTCAGCTGATAAATAAATGACCTAATTTACTGTGAAATGTTCCGTGGCTTGATTCTGAAGGCAGGTAACCCTACTCAGCCCTGCCTGCTGCTGGACACTAGCCTTCCTACCCTAGTTCAGTTACCCCAGTGCCCATTTTGGAACACAAAATGGTAGGTAAATTCAGCTGCTAGAGTGTATGTCAGGTATGTTTTGACAAATGGAATGAGAATCTCTGTCTCTCTAGGGTTGGCGAGAGCCCCTCTCCCCCCAACTTCCTTTTTGTTTACTCTCTGCCACCAGATTCTTCTTACAGGTTTCCACCCTGGCCCTGCAATCACCTGAGTTTATGACGAATATTTCTGCCTTTGATTTCTAGATGTCCAGAAGTAACTGAGTTTCAGTCATACTTCATGCCCCTTCCCTTGTTTCTAACTTTGCTTTTGCCTTGCCTTTCCGCTTGTTTGGACTCTACTCAATTTCTGTAATTCTAGCTCCCGAGGGACGGTGCCTCCTTTTCAGCCTCATCCGATTTTTGGGACATTTGAGTCTGTCTTCAGGATCTACACCAGCAAAACCATCGAAAATCCCCTACTAAATGTTGCTCTCTCTTTGTGCTTTAGAGTATGTCGTATGAACACTCCCTCTTGAGCATTAAATTAATTCCTGTTACTTCCAGAGTGTGACTTAGGGTATTTTAGTAGAAGCACCATTATATTTTTTCTTAAGTCAGTTTACTGCATATATGGGGAAGCTGGCCAAATGCCCCATGCTGGGGCTTTGGCTGAGCCCTAACACATGCAACTTATACAAAAGAAGCTGCTAGTCCAGCACCAGACTCACATCTTCACATATCCTGGGGAATATATGTACATTCCAAAAAGAAAGAGGAGCTGTACACTATGCTGTAATTTTGGCTGGGAATCCTGACCAAGAGTGGCCTATAAGTCTTGTTAATTTTCTAGTATCTGACCTGACATATGCCATACATTTTCAAAAGATCCCTCCTCAATAAATACATGATGTTCTCAGTTGACTGTACATTGTAGTTAGCAAAGATGTTTGACACCAATGCCCAAAAGACAGGCCTTTAATGGTCATCACTTCTGTTTCAAGCTGCAGACAGTAGGGGTAGATAGAAGTACACATCTGAAAGACATCTGATGGTTTTCCTCCGACGCCAGACGCTTCACTGCTGGAATTGGGCCAGATCAGAGCTGTCTGGATTCTTTGTGAGCCTGCTCCAAACTAACATATTTATTATCAAGGAGGAAAACTTGCCTGATGTTAGATCACTGATGTTTGCCATGCAGCTTTCTTGCCTGAAAGCGATTGAAATGATTTCGGTGAGGAAGCTACCTTTTTCAAGGGCAAAGTCCTGAAAATATCCTTGCAGGTTGGGAAAAGTGGCTATTTGCTTGTTACTCTCTTTTCATGAGATGAATGATGCGTCTAAAAAGAGAAATAGTGACAATATATGAGGGGCCAATGGTATTTCGTTCAAGGTTGGCACATTCTTACTGAGTGTTTTCAATTTTTGTGGTTATAAAGATAGGGATTTATTTATAAATGATTATTTGGCCCAGTGCTTATAAAATGTCTGCATTCTGTTGGTACAACACACAAATCTTTTGTGGTGGTTTTGAGAAAACCCCAGACTTTTCAAGTCTGGGAACAGATGGAGCTCTAAACTCAACTGCATTTCACAACCAGGACATGTGTTACTATCTGCCAGTCTGTTTTCACTTTATGTGAGATGTCTACTCTCTAGTTAGCAGAGTTAGTTCGCTTCTGTGGGTATCCAGTCTTTTGAAATGGATGTGCTGTATGGTTACAGAATTTAGGGAAACTCAGACTGAGTTACGCCCTTTAATAGTTTCTAGGTAATTCTTAATATCTTTGGAAAGTATAACCATTTAAATATGTTTTACACAATGGGCTCGGTAGCATTTTGGTCACAAGGTATTAATATTCATAAGTCTACAAGAACTTGAAGTCAAATGCTTTGAAAACATCAAGATAACATAATTTATTTAAGTTTTAAAATTTCCCATTCCCCTATAGCTGGCAAAAATTCACTGAATGAGAAGTAGTTGGTTGTACATGTGGGGTACTGTAGATATTGTGCATGTTTCCCAATCTTAGCTGGTTTTCCTGAATTTCTCAGCTTTTGGGTGTGTAGTTATTTATTCTAACATTCACACAGCAATCTCAGAGCATGGAGTTTAAAATCGCTTCCTATTTAAAGAGAAAAATGAATATTCTTTCTCTCCCTTCCTCTGTCCCTTCATTTCCCTGTCCCTTTCTCTTTTTCTTTCTTCTCCCCCCGCCTTTTCTTGTTCTTCCCCCCCCCCCACTCAAGTGATATAAATAAAGGGGCCAAATTTCATGAAAGTAAAGGTTGATTTCACCAAAGAGCATAAAATTGTTGTGTCTCAGTTTCTCACATGCTGAGTTTGCTACATCAAACCTAAGGTTACCAAGGTTAAATAAAGAGGTAAATGATTTAACTGAAAATTATTTAGCTTAATTAAATGACTCATTATATGTTTCCTTTGGCTACGACCCTTACTACATGTGAAATGATTCAACTGATCTATACACAATTAACTAAAAATGCTTTTAGGATGTATCTTTTCTATAAGACTGTGCTTCTTAACTAGTCTTCATATATTGACTGGATAAAGGAATCATCCTTAGAGATGGTACTTTGTACAGGCTTAACAACACTGTAAATAATTATTAACATAAAATAAAATTAGGGATATTTCTCACTGGGTGTGTCTGAACCCTAGGGAAAATAGTATTTGAAATAGTTACATGTTGGCATAATGTTTTGGTACATTCAGGGTCTTGATGAGCTTGTTGCATTTCACATTCTCAAAATTATAATCTCAGAATCAAGCTTCCTAAATTGTTGTGTCATTATATCCCTGCTTTCTTTGCATTGCCTGTGGAAGGCTCTGAAACGCAGCTGTGATCCGAAATAGCTTTATTTGTTTGTTTTTTCATTGCATTTGTGGCACTGAGAGTCGGGGGACCTAGGTAGAATCTTAGCTTTTAGCCCTTGGCCAAATAAATATTCCTCTCCCTATAATTTTGTTTCTCAGGATTTGGACAAACTGGGTACTTTTATCTTTTTTGAATGGACTAGGCCACAACAAAACTTGATTGTATAGTCGGTAGCTAATTAGATATAAGTCTTACAGAAGGTGCTGATTAAGCATAATATAAAAATGTTCATGTTGAGAGATGGCAGGCTGAGAGTTAGGTTAGTGAACTGGGTCTTTTGTGCCTTCCCACTCTATTGTATGAAAGAGCACCAGAGATGGCTATAGACCAGTGATTCTCATAGTATGGTCCCTGGACCAGCAGCAGGAGCATCACCTGGGAACTTGGTAGAAATGCAAATTCGGGGACCCTTCCCTGATTGATTTTAATGGGAGAGGAACAGGAACTTGAAGATGTCTTCATGCAGGTTGGACTTGAGTAACCATAAGTAGTAAAGCATAGGTAGCCGTCTGTTTCATCTATTCAGCAGGTTGTCTGGGATTAGAGGAAATCTTAAGTAGTCTCTGTCTCTTGCCTGGTATGGAAGGGCTGTACGCCCATGGAGCCATCTAGCTGTAGATAACCCTATTTTCAAAGAGTCTACAGCTTTTGAGATACTTTACTCAAGATTTAATAGCCCTCTTCATCTGGAAATTTATCCTATGGCATAATTAAGTGAAACCATTCTCTTATCCTATTTTTAGAACATAAAAAAATGGGAAATAACAGCTTAATATCCTCTTCCTTTCCTTTGGACATTTGAAAAATGTTTTTTAAAGAGGCTATTTGCCTTTTACACTTCATGCTTCTTAATGTAATCCATTTTTTCTCAGTTTATTCTTTCAGAATTTATTTTCCAACACGTATAGCTCTATAGGCATTAACCTAGTTCTCCAATTGGAAACGTGTTGAAGCAAAGTCTCCCTTTTGCATGGGGATAGAAACTGACAGTCCTTTGGGTACAAAATTAGTTCCTCTTAATCCTCCCCCAAGGTGTACCATTTTGTGCTCCAACTTGTATGGCCTGTAAACCTTGAGGAATTTTATTGTCTTTGAACATTATCCAGCAAATCTCCTCTAATTAATTTAATCCCTACAGACATATGCTTGTTGATCGGTATAAATCAAGGCCAAAAATATCAGTACTGCTTGGAAAACTCTGCTTCTGGCAAGAAGAATCTTGATCTGAGTTGTTAAGAGCTCGCGCAACAAAGTTACTTAGGGAGGCTTTTACCCCATCTCACCCCCATTGTATAGGGACAACTGGCAGACACAGTAATCTTCATACATGTACTCATCGCTCTGCCTTCCTTCTCCCAACTGATAATGAAAATTATTAATGTTTTTAGATTTACAGAAATAGTCTTAGAATACTCAGAAGTCCAAGCATCCAAGAGGTCACTTAATATAGCTTATTTATTTACATTAATTTTTTACAAGTTTTTATTTAGTCATTTAAGTAATCTCTACACCCAACGTGGGGCCCAAACTCATGACCCCAAGATCAATAGTTGCACGCTCCTCCAACTGAACCAGCCAGGTGTCCCAAGTCAATTAATTTTTTCCTACAGGGTAGCATGGATGAATGTCTTTTTTTGTTTTTTTCCAGGACTTGCAGACTTGAAGAACCAATTGTCTCTCTAGGTAACTCAGGTCCACGATGAACAACATACTTTGTCATAAAAGTCTCCTTAATGTGTAAGCTCAATGCCTTCAACTGTAGTTGAAAGTTCAGTAGTAAATTGCCCCTTGGCTTTCTTCTCTTTTCACTGAATTATCCCAATTTCTTTTTTTTTTTTTTTCCCATTTAGTTTCTAGCTTTCTACATTTCTCTTATTTCTCTCTTAATTCTTTCTAAACTCAGTCACTGAAACCACACTTAGTATTTTAGTAGGATCAAGGCAATGCTGACCCGAGTGGATAGATGGATTATCTAATGATTCTTGGATATATTTTTATTCCCATACCCTGGAGTCATACTATAAAATCATAGACTACTGTGATGCCTTTATTCCTTCTTCACATGTACTTGCATGTAGATTTAGATATATAGCCTCTCTTTCTCTGACCTATTTTATATGTTGGTAGACAAATGGAAAACCCTTTTATTGGTTGTTTTTAACGGTACAGAATTTGAAGTTACAGTGTCAACACATAATGCTTTTCTCAGGCCAGTCATATCTGAGGTTGATAAATCTTTTCTTTAAAGGGCCTGATAGTAAAAATTTTAGTCTTTGTGGGCCATAAGGTCTCTGTTACAACTATTCAGCTCTGCTGTTATAGCATGAAAGTAGCCATAGACAATATAAGTGAATGGTCATGGCGGCATTCCAATAAAACTTTAGTATGAAAACAGTGATATTTGAATTCATATCATTTTCATGTCACAAAATATTACCATTCTTTTTATTTTTTCCCCAACATTTAAAAAAAAATTTACAAAACACACTGTTAGCTTGTGGGCAGTGCAAAAACAGGCAGAAGCATGGATTTGCTCCTCAAGCTGAATGTAGTTTGCTGAAAAGGAGTTTTGAGTTTTAATGAAGTACCGAAAGTATTTATTAAACTGCAACATATCTCTTTGTCCTAGAGTAGTTGTTTTGGTCCCTCTCACTTATATTTGCTGTTGCAATCTTTTTTGAATCAGATTAGTTTCCACTATTTTCTAATGTTTCTTTCTGGCCTGAGTTTAATGTCACTACACTACCTTCCTCCTGGTACAACACCCGGAAGGTGATCAATCAATGTTGAGTGAGTGAATAAATGAATGAATGAATGAATGAATAAGAAAGGAGGTGGGGGAAAGGAAGAAAGAAAGAAAGAAAAAGAAAGAAAGAAAGAAAGAAAGAGAAAGAAAGAAACTGCCTAAAATAGAGACAGTTTTATAACTGGTAAAGAGGAAAAATAAATACAAGTAAGCTCTTTGAAAGAAGGGATCATCTATTTGCCCCCATCTCAGTACTTCTATATTTTGAAGAAAGAAAAAAAAATATCAAATTGAATATAATTCTGTTGCACTCCTCTTTTTCCTTTGGTACTGCCCCAGATTTGTAGATAAGTTTTAATTTTGTGGCCATATTAGAATACAAACACCTATGCTATTAAAAATACGTGTATATGTAATAAATATATATATAAGTATATATATATGTGTGTGTGTGTGTGTGTGTATCCAGTATAATGAGGTTATATTCTTTTATGTGGCTGATTCACTCAGTCAATAAGAATCTTATGTTAAATAACATGAGGTTATTGGTTCAAATTTACCATGGACCAACTGCTTCAACAGCAATAGAACTAATAGCAAAATGTGAACAGCAACCTTGCAAATGCTTACTCTTAATAAGATCTAAGGAAGAGAACGTGGGTGAATCAAAATAAATCTTTCCCTATGACTGAAAACATGCCTCATGGCATACATTCTTGTTTGTGGATAAGTGTTACTGTCACATAAGTGAAGGACAGCCCATTTAGAAAAAATACTCATGATTTATTCAGTCTAATATGGGATATAAAATCCATCTTAGTCAATAAAAAAATCCCCTTTCTTATGAATTAATCTTTTTTGAACACTGCAAATCTGTATCATTGCACCTGAATGTGTACTTCTCTATGTGTATAGATATTGATATAAACTTCCCTGATCTGTTTGACTTTGGAAGAACAATGCTGTTTTGAAAGCCAGGATAACATGTATGTATCCTTGTGCTTTCTGTGGCTTTCCTCCTTTAAGTACATATTGAGCAATACATTGGAAATATTTCTTTAAGCAAGAGAGAAAATAGAAAATTCACCAGCTCAGCGATGCTTAGGGTGTTTTGTATTCTATAGAATGTGACCAGTTGGCTCTTAAAGAGTGAGAGAAAAATCCAATCCATATCCATTAGAAGAACCTAATGAACTGCATTTCCAAGGGCTTAACTTGGTCCAGTTAAACGAGAGACAAGGTAGCTATCCATCAAGTAAGCCAGTTAAGACCACTGCTTTCCATATGGAGGGAGATTTCACTGGGAAGATGCCAGGTTTACCATTCCAGCACTTTTAAAATATGCTCTTTGGAATTCTAATTTCATAAAATGTAACCAAATAAAGGGTTTTATGGTGGAAGTAGCTTAGGAAACCCTATGAGATGTAGTGTACCACTGGAGATTCATAGGGCCCATTAACATATTAGAGGCTCTAGCAGTCCTGCAGGAGATAGATGACATTGGGAATATGTTTGCTGGTCCTTTGCTGTCCACTGTGCTACACTTTATAAAGTGTAAGAAGAAGTGGCACTGTGTTGACCTAATATGTTCTTTAACCCCCAGACTTTCAGATGTGGAAAATTCCCCGAGAAGATAAGATCAAAGTTAAAAAATTTTTTACCTTTATAAAATACTCTTTCTCTCCTTAGAGATGAAAAACTATATTATTTCTGATTTTAAGTGATTGTGATTTGCATATTCTAAACTTGAACTTTTTTTAAGGCTTTTGAGGAACTGGCAGTGGAATGAGAAATAAAATACTATCCCTCCATATTTTTTGAGAAGTGCCAAAAGGTCTCCATTTAACTGGGTCAGCTCTGGGTCAGGATCATGAATCCACGGTCTTAGTTATGCAACACCCAATGGGAACTCCGGTTATATTAAGGGGTATTGCAGAAATAGTAGAAAGAAAATTAATTTTTGTTTGCTTCCATTTATAGGATGAATGCATGCCACACGGCAAGAAGTGTGTTTTGAAATAATAGGGTATGGCAACTCTTAAAAGATTATAGATCATGGGACTAGCACCGGGTTTCTCAACCTCAGCACCATTGACATTTTAGGACAGACGGTCTTTTGTTGTGGAGGGTTGTCCTGGGCATAGTTGGGTGTTTAGTAGCATCCCTGGCTTCAGTCTACTAAATGCCAGCAGCATTTCCCCCCCCCTCTAGGAATGACAGTCACAAATGTCTTTAGGCATTGCCGAATGTCCTCTTGGAGGCAAAGCCATCCCCAGTTGAGAACCACTGGCTGGCAGCTCTGCTGTGGGCCCCTCTGTTAGGTTGCTACCTGGCTGCATTTTTATTTCTACAGGCTTTATGAGCTGGGCCTTAAGTCCTCTCAGAGCACCTGATTGATTCATCTGGAAATAAACTCCAAAGATGACTTTTTAGTTATGAGCTTCCTGCTCATGTTATTACTACATTCTTTTAAAAATAAATTCATATTTGGTAGAGACCTTTTTCATTCTTATAAAATCCAGCTTATGTATAAAGCCTCAGTTTCTGCTAGTCCTGGGGTGGAGCTTGAAATAAGAACAACTGAGGTGCCATCACTCCTAATAGAGTAATTCAATTATAGGAAAATGTCTTCTAGAATTTTAGAGGGACAAGACCAATAGGATGAAATATGAAAAGCATTTTTGAGAAGTGTCTGAATTCTTTGTTTAAATATGTGATTTTTCTAAGTGAATATTTAATTGGGTGAAAAGAAACATAAATAGAATTCACTATTTTCATAAAGCTAATTCTTGGTCAGACTAAGGAATACGGTCTCTAAGCACACAGAGAGCAGTGACAAATAAGATATTTTTAACACTGAACTTTTCACCCCAGATTCTTGGGCCCACATCTTTATTTTTACTGAAAGAGATTCAGATAATTAAAAAAAAAACAAAAAAAAAAACGTGGACTAGCAGAAACAAGTTATAAAGTTAATGTTGTGAATCTCTGAACTTGAGGAGATCGTGTGTATATGCCCAAATCGCTTACAAGGCCTTCCTTCAGTGAGATTTTAAAAAGTTTATCAAATTCCTCTTATATTAGTAACAACATACATAGTATTGAAATTAGCTTTGCTCCTGTTTGGACATTTTACTCTTTTCCTCTCCTGGTTATTTCCCCCTTTCAACTTTATCTTATTCAGGTTAACACACTAAGAGAATGGAACTATTCACAAATAACTCTACTGGGTAAGCACTGATTGTTTTTTCACACAAATGTGTACTCGTGCACACAGAAAATAAAAAGAAGGGAAGGGAGAGAAAAAAGCGTCCTTTAAGGAATTGCTGAAAGTATTTGCAACTGCAAATATGTCTTACAGTACAACCTTTTTACAGTGCAATCTATTAAAACGTAATAAAAAAGGAAAAGAGAACATGAAGCTTTAGTGAGAGAAGTTGCAAGACACTAGAGTCCACTGCCCCTGACGAAGCCAGACTTAGGAATGATGGGTGGTGAGAAGCTCTTGGTTCCTTGCAGGCTTGGGTGGCAGCAGCATGGAAACTGTTTTTCCTCTTGCAGGGGAAGTTGGACAAAACCAAGATTAGCTGGTCTACGGTATGAGCTATCTGATGTGTGGGCACATGGCACCCATTGCTTGGAATTTGAATCCTCTTCTAAATCATCAGGACTGGTCCTAAGGATAATACAGTGAAAAGTCACAGGTCTTGAGAAGCAGACTCATATTTTTATCATTCATTCACTCTGAGACCTTGGGCATCTCTTTTTGTTGACTTGATGTTGTGTAAATGCAGTGGGAAATAGAAGGATGCTCAAGTCGTAATCCCTGTCCTTTAGGAGCTTTTAATCCATTCATCTCTCTGGTATAAAAAGTCAATAAAGAGTCATCTTTTCTTGAAAGCTGTGTTCAGGAGGCACCAGTGAATATTTATTTCTCTTTGCATTTGGAGCTTTTGGTCTTGCTAATGTTCAGGTGGAGAAAAAAGAATGACAAAGAAACATTATTTTGATGCATACCTTTAATTCATTTGTTTGTGCACCTGCTTCCTAGTTAGTGAGGAAATTACTAAAGACAGGATTACAATTTATAAACCTTTCCTTAGGTCTTTATATATCATTTTGAAATGATCTGAGAAAATTATGTTCAATATATTGAAATGAACTGTTGAATATATTTTCAGCATATTGGAATCTCTTGTCTTAACTTATCAAGGGCAGGGTAGATGTCTTATTCACTTTTGGAACCATCGTGTCCTCATGTATGGCAGGAACTCAGCAAAGGCCAAACTGAGCCAGGTTTAGAAATGTGATGCGTGATTCTAAGATCAGTGGAATGCATGATATCTGCTTGTGATTAAAGAAAGTGGGGTCAGGTTAAATAAGTTTACTGTTTATAAAAAGTCACATCCCTACTGCCCAAGAGGTGACCAGCGTGGCTCTTGTCAGATTACCTAAGAAGTTCGTTTTCTAGAAATGTAAAGGAACAAATACCATTTTATTCCCTTGAACACTTTTTTTTGCCTTGTGCCTGGAGAGAATGTGGTTGGCCTGCCCATTCATCTTTCATTCTGGCATGCAAGAAAATACCCATATATACAGAGAACCCCAGTGTTCCTATTTATTTATTATTTTTTTTTAATTTCTACCTGATCTTATCTCCAAAGGGATAGGAGTTGGAAAAACTCCAGTAAGAATTCTGTACCTAGTTACCATGCTGGCCTGAGTCTGTTGGTCCCCTTGCCTGGTCTTTTCTTAAGAAATCATATTCTGAGCTGGTTTCCAACTCTAGTTGCTAACAACATGTCAGGTAAATAATAAATGAGGCAACATATGCATTTCTTATGTGCCATGGAAGGCTTACTCTGAGTAAATAAGAAAGCATTCAGAGGATAGCGAGAGGTTATGAAGGATTGTTTCCATCAAGCTTTCCAGCCCATCTGGTCCATAACAGATTTCACCCAAGCAATTTCTTTTGTCACCAAGAATTGTTCTTCCCCACCCCCTGTGGGTGGGAGGAATCATGAGAGTAAAATGTGATTTCTACCAGTAGGTTCAGAAAATGCTGACAAATGGCAGGAAATTCAAGGAGACAGGATCAAAAACACTATTACTCAGTAATGGTTGCATTGTAATGCTTAAAAACTTTCTTCCATTTGTGCCTTTTCAGATTGAAGCAGACTGTAAAACATTTCACTCCACTGAGTTCTGAATTTTCTTACATTTTGAATTATCCATTTCACTTCCTTAATACTATATATGTATGTGCGTGTTTAATATATTAAACTACAGTGAAGCCACGCGTATCTTAATTCAAGTAAAAAATTTAACTTTGTTTATAACACTGATATCTTTCTAAAGCAGGGGTCCGCAATTTTGTCTGTAAAGAGTCAAATGGGGAATCTTTTTGGCTGTGTGGGCCATACCATCTCTGTTGCAGCTACTCCATAATGTACTCAATAATATGAAAACAAACAGACATGGTGTGTTCCAATAAACCTTTATTTACAAAAACAGATGGCAGGCTGAATGTGGCCCTCCGACCGGAACTTTACTGATGCCTAGTCCAACAAAATGCATAGTGGATAATACGGGAAAGAAGCCACCTGTCTATACGGCAGCCAGCCATCTTTGTGTAAACACATTTATAAGCAAGTTCAGCTTAAAGAAATATTTAAATTCCTTGAGCACTAGATCTTTTTTATTCCCCCAGGCAACATATGAATCAGTTGTCATTACCCAATAAGAAAATAACGTCTTTGTCACCATGAAACACTGCCCTGCCCCCCCTTCACATTATTCCCCTTAGCATATCCCTCTCTTTTACTTAACTGCTTGGTGATAAACCTCACCGGTGAGAAGCGTCAGAGATTTACTGCCAGAATGACTTAGCATCCTCAAGCCCCTGCCTGAAGCTCTTGAAAAAGCTTCCAAGCTCAGCTGGCCGCCTGGGCTGGCACTCTGTTATTCTGGGTTAGAGTGGGTATCACATTTCTAATGGATTAGCTGACTACTGGGAATGCAGAAGGGTTTTTAAAGTCTTTTAACTTCTAAATGCAGCACATAAATGGAGTTCTATGAATATTTAATTTGAGTGCAAGACCCGAAGTTCTTTGCAATTAGTTTAACTGTTGCTTTCAAGAGAGTGTATCGTTTGAGTGTTTTAGGATTCACAGTGCCCTCTTTGTTTTAATTTGGAACTTTCCATGAGGTGGGGCGTGACCACTTTTATAAGATGTTCAGAATCCATTCCTTTATTGGGTACATCTAGTGCATGTCTTCTCTCAGCCTTTCGGAAAGAGATGGAGTTTTCAGGTACGATATCTCTTACATCTTCTGTTAGCAGTCTTCTCTGCGGATCTCAGCATGACCCAGGGAGTCAGGCTTGCTCAGTGGACTAGCAGTCTCCGCTACAGATTTCACCTGCTTACCTTTCCAACCAAGTGAGCAGCTTATTAGAAGGACAGTGTGGCTTGAAAATCCAGATGATTTCCTTTTGTCCTTTGATATAGAAAGAGTAGAACAATGCCCTAGTAGGTAGTAGGCTCACAAAAATGCTTGATCAAATCAACTCCAAGGTTTTAATCCTGGTTCTTTCTCTAACCATAAGTAACTCTTAATCTTTCTGAGTGTTTCCGCATTTATGGACAAGAGATTTTTCTAGGGTGATTTTTAGGTCCCTTGTGGCTCTTAAATTTGATGCTTTTTTGGGCTCAATGCTTTGCTAGGTACTGAAATGCCTACAAATTTTTAGAACTCCCTGACCTCTAGGAAGCATACCATTAATTGGACAACAGGAACACATAAAATAGCTAGGAAAAATAAAATACTTCATATAATCAAGAATGACTAATTTTGTTTTTGGAAGAGACAGGTCACTGTGAATGTGGGAAGAACTGATGGAAAAAGGAGAATCTGAAGTGGGTCACTCATATAGAAATCAGGCTGCTAGAAAAGGAGAAAGGAGATATTTCCGAGAGAGTAATTAAGGAAAAGAACTATGCAAAGAACATATGGAAACCAGGAAAAAAAAGATGGTGTGTACGGAGAAAAAATGGGGTTTTGGCAATCCTAAATTTAACCCTTTGTTGACATTGGCATTGCTATGCCACAGACAGGCTCTTTTCTCCTTTTTTTTTTTTTTTTTGCCTTTTTTCTCCTTCCTGCTCTCCCTTCTTCCCTCCTTTCCTTATTTTGAAATGCACATGGTAGAAATATCCTCCAGATGACTGTATTCACCAAATATTTTTGAGACCTAATAGGTGCAAGCAACTCTGTTGCTTGCTTTGACTATTGCAGTAGCTTCTTGGCTGGGCTCTCCCAACTTCAGCTCGCCCCTCTTCCATCCTCCTACTCCACCCAGGCCAGAGAACGTTTCCAAAATGCAAGTCCCACTGTGTCACCCCAGTTGCTTGCCAGCATCTGAGGACACAGGGTGAGTGCTTTTCATTAGCATTACCAGCCGTTCAAGCTTGGCTCCAACCACATACAGCCTCGGGTCCCTATGACTCCCTTTTCCTTGTGGATCAGGAAAGCCTGGCTTCTCTCAGCTTCCTACATACCCCTGATTGCTCCCCACACACTCACCCAAGGCTATATATAGCACCTCTTACTTTATTTCCTCCTTTCCCCGGCAGAGTTAATTATTCCCAATCTAGGCCACTTTCTCGACCTTGCTTATTCGGTAATATTCTATTCATCACACACTGGTGTTACTTAGTTGCAACAACTAGATGGTAATTCCATAAGAGAGAAGCATGTGCCTTTTCCTTTTTGAATTTCAAGTGCCCAGTACAGTCTCTGGCACATAACATGTATACAGTGAATGTTGCATAAATATCCAGCCCTCCACGCTGAGGTGCAAAGTTTGAGAAAGAGCCTACATTCCTTATAAAGTAAAGTTTCCTATGTTTTCACAAAGCCATGCCTGGTTTTGCTGATCTGTCATGCTGGTTGGCTTTCTATTTCATTTTAATCTCATTTTGAGCATGTATTTTTCTCTTGCCTATCCACTAACGTCTGTCTAGCTCCATTATTAATCTTCTGAATAAATGTTGTAATGTATTCAACATATGATGTCTTAACAATTTTATGCAGTTTGTACCATCACTATCTGCTATCTTATGGTGGTGGATTCTGGAAAACATTGTGGGTTGCCATTTGTGGGAGAGTTTTTACGGATGAAAGCCAAGCTGTACTTCTCTTTCATAATGTACTTGCCACACAAGAGGACCACATGAGATCTTCCATGGCAACATCTGTAGAGAAAGAAATCCTTTTGTGTTGTGGAAGCATCTGTTTCACATATATCTCTAAATGGTTAGGACATGCATTTCCCAGTATCTTTGTTTGTTTACCACAAATAAATCTATTTTTCATAGGACAGTTGAAGATATATGGATATACCATATGCATCCAAAACTCCCCATGTGCTTTAAATATGAATAGATACCAGAAACACTCGGCATCCATGACATTTCAAGTTTATGACCATTTGCTGCACTTTGATGGGAGCTTGAGATCAACAAAATGCATATTTCACCTCTTTACTATTTTTATTTTAAAGACTTTCTTTCTTTCTTTTTTTTTTTTTTAAAGATTTTATTTATTTATTTGAGAGAGAGAGAATGAGAGAGAGCGAGTACATGAGAGGGGGGAGGGTCAGAGGGAGAAGCAGACTCCCCGCCGAGCAGGGAGCCCGATGCGGGACTCGATCCAGGGACTCCAGGATCATGACCTGAGCCGAAGGCAGTCGCCCAACCAACTGAGCCACCCAGGCACCCTTAAAGACTTTATTTCATTTAACTTTTTATTTGTTTACTTTTAGTTGTGCAAGAATTACAACCACTAGATCCTCACATGTACCTTCATCTCCACCTTGGTCCACCTCCCCAGATACCACCAGTGTCAGTTATCACTTTGGTGTGTATGCTTTCAAGACCTTTTTCTAAGCATTTATATTGATACAGATATATAGGTATACACACACCCATAAGTGTTTTCAGAATATATACATATATATGCATGTGTGTGTGTGTATATATATATATATATATATATATAATTTTATAGCTTGCTTTTAACAATATATAAGTAAATACAGATTTATATGATTCCCTTAAAAAGTACTGCATAGTATTCCATAGTATGTTTAATGGAGACCTCTGACTGAGAGTGACCAGAACTCCTCTGTCTGTGGCTTTGATAATATAGACATCTGCTATTTCACTTATAAGAAAAACTGAAGGTAGGTGTTCCTAGGAATGGATTGATAGTTCAGCAATATTATCCAGGGACCCACGTTCTTTTTATCTTTTTTTTTTTTTTTTTTTTAAAGATTTTATTTATTTATTTGACAGAGAGAGACACAGCGAGAGAGGGAACACAAGCAGGGGGAGTGGGAGAGGGAGAAGCAGGCTTCCCGTGGAGCAAGGAGTCCGATGCGGGGCTTGATCCCAGGACCCTGGGATCATGACCCGAGCCGAAGGCAGACGCTTAACGACTGAGCCACCTGGGCGCCCCTCTTTTTATCTTTCTTAACCATCCTTACATGTAGCCTTTTTCCTCACGCTTTTTGTTTACTTCTGCCTAAGCATCTGTTCATACTGCATTTAAAAGAGTAAGAGTCTTCTTTGCAGAAATGTCTGTTCATGTCTTCTGCCCATTTCTTGACTGGATTATTTGTTCTTTGGGTGTTGAGTTTGATAATTCTAGCCCTTTATCTGATATGTCATTTGCAAATATCTTCTCCCATTCTGTCGGTTGTCTTTTGGTTTTGTTGACTGTTTCCTTTGCTGAAGTCTCAATAGTTCATTTTTGCCTTTGCTTCCCTTGCCTTTGGAAACATTTCTGGTAAGAAGTTGCTGCCGCTGAGGTCACAGAAGGTGCTGCCTGTGTTCTCCTCAAGGATTTTGATGGATTCCTGTCTCACATTTAGGTTTTTCATCCATTTCGAGTCTATTTTTGTGTTTGGTGTAAGGAAATGGTCCAGTTTCATTCTTCTGCATGTGGCTGTCCAATTTTCCAAACACCATTTGTTGAAGAGACTGTCTTTTTTCCATTGGACATTCTTTCCTGCTTTGTTGAAGATTACATGACCATAGATTTGAGGGTCCATTTCTGGGTTCTGTATTCTGTTCCAGCATCAATCATGTTGTTCATAAATTTAGATATGGTTTACCTTCTGAATTTTCTACATTGTACCCATCCCTGAAAATGTCTTTTATTTTGGTTCCATTAGGAGTCTTAGTACTTTGAGGAACTGATACGTAATGTGTTAAATAGAAGTAAATCCCATTCAGAGTCTTAGGTACATCTTATCCTTATAAGTTATTATTTCTTTTAAAGAGGCTTACTTCAAAAACTTGACAGTTAAATTTTTCAGTTTTACATAAAAAAGGTGGACTGGTGAATCAGTGGAAGTCCATATATAAGCTAAGATTTTTTTTTTTTAATCTACATTAGCCAAATATTATATTCACTACCTTTGTCTTAGATGTAGCAAGGCATTGCTAAACATCTCTTGGGCTCTTTGGTGTGTTGAACTACTTTAGAAATTTTTACAGAAAGCCACTGCTCTTATTTATGGTTCTGTAATGGCTACAATTATAATATGTTCTAGCTTTTTCTGGAAATTATGGAAAAATTCTTAAATTACAGAAAATTCTTAAATCTTAAAAAAAAAAAAAGAGTTAAGAGTCAGAGAGCTAGGGCAAAATAGCTTTCCTTTAATCAGGAAGTCCCATACCCTCAGTATACATCCTACTACATCTTACCAGCGCTGGGTCACTTCTGTACCAGCAGCAAGGGAGGATGGGAACATGAGTGTCCAGTAAAGGGGAGCTGGATGGTTATCACAGCTTAGATTCATAATGATCTATCATTCAGACTTCACATATCACTGCAAATAAAGCTGTTCTGGTTATAAGGAAGAAGAAAGAGTTGGCTGATAGATGGGCAGCTAACATAGTCTGCTGTAGAATGTAATCATTTAATTTTCCGTGTTCATTAACATTTAGATGATATCTAATCTTTGCCATTAAAAATAGTTCTGCGGTCAGAATTATTGTACATGCTTCCTGTTCATTTGTGGGCTTATTTCTCTCATGGAAATACAGTGAAAAGGAATTGATGCCATAGAATATGAAATATTTTAATTTTAATTTAAACTGCCAAACTGCTCTCTGAAATGGATGTAGCATTTTATACTCCTCCCAGCAGTGTATAGCACTATCTGTTTCCCATAACAAACTAGACTTACTAAGTGATTGTTCAAGTCCCCTTCTTTGTTCTTAGTGGCTCCCAGTAGTTGAGGGTAGGCTGAGACTCTAAGTGTAGGTATTTTCTTGTTTGTCCAATGTGTAGGAGTCACTCACTAGTTTCTATCAGAGTGAATTGCTCTGTGGGTAGCTGCAGATTTGGTGTTTCCATGGCAGGAGGTAAATTCAGGAGGCTTCCATGTCACCATCTTGCACCAGAACTCAAAAAGAATTTTCAGAGTCATGGAGACTGAGCGCTAGCCGACCACATCTGAGGATTGTTCTTACCTTGGAAGGAGAGAGGCCAGTTCTTCAACTTTTTGTTGTTATTGTTGTTAAGTTTTTGTGTTTACACACAAAATTTAGTTCTTTAATCCATCAGGTTTTTGGTGTGTATGTGTGTGTTTCAATGATGAAGTATAATCCTATTTTAATTTTTTTCACAAGAAAAATAGGCAATGTCTTTATGCTAGTCAATACTAAATTATTTTCATTAGGATTTGAAATACAGTCTTTGTTAAAATCTCAGTTCTCATGCACACATAGGCTTTTTAAAATTCCTCTGTTCCTATAATCTACTTTAGCTACTTTTGTACCTATATCACATAAATTTTTAAAATTGGTCACCTTTTTACCATCATGTTACATTTGGTAGAAGTTGCCATAAATTGTTTTGTTTTGTTTTTTTAATACTGTTTGAATGTTCTCATGTTTTTTCTTTTCCATATGACTATTATAATCAGTTTGTTAAGATCTAGTAAAAGTAAAGTATCTTGGTTTTGTCTTATAAAGTCATTGCATACTTCCTGATGTTCCTGATGGATTTATTCCTTGGGATTTTCTTTCCTTTTTTTGGGGGGGGGGCGGGTATTATGAATAGATTCTTTTTCTTATTAAGTTTTCTAATCAGATATGGTGAATATATATGAAAACTGTTAATTTATGTAATTTGATTCTGAATCTATACTCCCCTTGCTGAAATCTCTTCATATGTCTATAATTTTATTTTATTTTTATTTATTTATTTTCATATATCTATAAATTTAAAGTTAACCCCTCCAGAGATGGGCATGTTGTCTTGACATAAAGACAGTTACTTATTGTTTTAATTTGTGACTTTTTTATTCTTGTCTTAGTGGGTTGGTTAGCATATCCAATTCAGTAATGAACAAGTAGCAGAATCCTTATCTAGTTATTGAATGAAAAGAGATCATTTCTAATACTTAGCCATAATATGTGGCATTTCTTTTAGTTTTCTAGTAGATACACTGTTAAGTAAGTTTCCTATGTAATTTGCTGAGAGTTTCTCCCTGGTAAAAATGCCACATATTTTTCTCATTCAGCTCTTGATGAAATGCTAATAACAAACAGCAATAAAAAGACTAACATTCATTGAGTTCTTTATGGCAGTAGTGTTCCAGGTGCTTTAAATTATCTCATTCATTTCTCAACCATTTTACTTGTGGAGAAACTAGGGCACAAGATGGTCATATGACTTGCCTAAGGTCACACAGTTGGTAAGTAGCAGTAAATAGACTGTGATAGGTAGATTCAGTTATTCTGAAACCCCTATTTTGTCTTGATGTGTTCCAAGATAGAACAGAAAGAATACAGCTGGGTTAATTTGTTAATATTTAATTTAGTAATTTTGAATTCATGTTTGTAAGTGAGTTAGATTTTAGCTGCCTATCCAGGCAACTTATGTAATGTTCTGGGTAGTTTTCTTTCTTCTTCTATCTTTTGTAAGATTATATATATCTCTGAATATAATTATATGTGTGTGAAATCGATAATATATTTATTAAAAGTTTGACAAAACCCACACCTAAGTCTGTTTGGAACTGATGACACTTTTAAAGGTTGAGATTATCTTCCTTTCATTTTCTTTGTGAGCCAATAATAGTATACATAATATATAATATATATTTCCCAAAGCATATTATCTGTTTAATATATTGGCTTAAAGTGAAACATAATTTTATTTGCTTCCTTTTCTTACCTTCCTTTTATTTCCTATTCAAATAATCCTCCGTATCTAGAGTTATTTACCCCCTTCTCCCCCTAAAATTGGCTTCTTTGTGCCTTTTTTTTTTTTTTGGTCAAGTTCATTTCTTTCCACTTTCTTTCTTTTTTTGAAAGATCTTAATTTCAAAAGTTTGTTTTTCCTTCTCTGTTTTACTGAGCTTTATAGAAACTGACTTTCATTAAATTCTACTTTTTATCGGGTGTGTGATTCATAGTTTTTATTTTGTTAATTCTTTCATTCTATTTAATTTAATTTAATTTCCTTGATTTTTGGAGGCAAGTGGTGAGATCTTTTGTGTTAATTTCCACTTTCTTTCCATTGTGGTCCCTGGGAATGATTTATGGGATGTGTGTGTGTGTCTGTGTGTGTGTGTTAAGACATAGTCCATTGTAGTCAATTAGTTTTATGACTTAGGAGAAAATGTATAGTCTAGTTTTAGAACACAAAGTATTATAGATGTGTGTATATATGTGTTTGTTAGTCTAGTTTCTTATTATATTTAAATCCTCTGTAGCATTACAATTTTTTTGACCTCTTTGATCTGTCAGAGAGAGAAGCAAGTTAAATTTTCTGTGCCAGCTGTACATCTGTCTACTTTCACTTGCATCCTACTTCTTTTTGCTTTTAAAAATTCATTTTAGTTATATGCTTCAGGTTTTTAAGGTTTCATCTTCGGGGTGGATTATTCCCTGATATATATGAAATATCCACTTTTCCTCTTTTATTGGTTTTAGCTTTGAATTCCCTATCTGTGCTGGTCCCTGGGTATATGTTCTTTTGTTTTTTGGGGGGTTTTTTGGGTTTTTTTCTTAATTTTAAGCATCATTCTATCTGCTGGCTTTTCAAAAATACTTCCCTTTATGGAGTTTTTTTTTTTTCTTTTTTTTTTAAATTGTGGCAAAATACATATAACACCATTTTAACCATCTTTAAGTTCAGTGGTATTAAGTATATTCATAATATATTATATTATTGTGATCAGCTTATTTCTTTTAGCATAAGGTCATCAAGGTACCTACATTTTGTAGCATATGTCAGACTTCCCTTACTTTTTAAGGCTGAATAATCTTCCATTGTCTGTATAAACCACATTTTGCTTATTCACTCATCTGTTGGGCTTGGGCTGCTTCCACATTTTAGCTATTATGAATAATGTGGCTATGAACACGGATGTGCATGTATTTCTTTGAGACCCTGCTTTCAGTTATTTTGAGTATGTACCCAAATGTGGAATTGCTGGATCGTACGGTGATTCTATTTCTAATTTTTTGAGGAACGACCATACTGTTTTTCAGAGCACTATACTACTTTACACTCCCACCTTAGTGTACAAGCCTTTCAATTTCTTTATATCCTCATCAACACTTGTTATTTTCTGTTCTTTTTTTTTTTTTTTTTGATAGTAATCATCCTAATGGGTATGAAGTAGTTATCTTCTCATAGTTTTGATTGGTATTTCAGTTGGGGGTTCCTTTTCGTTCTTGAGATTTCCTGTGAGTCCTTCAGTGAGTGCTGCATTTGCTTCCTAGCACCTGCTTTAGAGATATAGGCGAGTCTCATTGCTGAGAAGGGTCCACTTCAGCTTATTTCCAAGGACAGTGGGAGAGGAGGGGGGCGGTGCTAAAGAGTATAATGGGACAATAGCCAGTTTCCTGGGAAGGGACCCTTCCACTTTTTCTGAGTGTCATCAGACACTAGGTTCTACTTGCCTTTTTTTGAAGCAGGCATCCACCCTCTTCAAATACAACGTTTATTTCATTCAGTCAATAAATACTCAGTGAGAGCCTGTTATGTTGTAGACACTGTTTTAGGAGGTAATGATACCATAGTGAACAAAATTGATAAAGTCCATGGCTTCATGGAGCCTATATTCTGGTGAGGGAAGACAGATAATAAATAAAGAAAAAAGTAAATATAAAATATGAATGTTAGAGATCAATGCTTTGGAGAAAATAAAATGGTAGTATTTGTTCTCCATTTCTATGTAGCAAATCACTACTAATCTAGCAGCTTGAAATAAGACAAATTCATCTCACAGTTTCCTTGGGTCAGGAGGCTAACATGGCGTACCTGGCTTCTCTGCTCAGGCTCTCATGTGGCTGAAATCAAGATGTCTTCCAGGGCTGCTACCACATCTAAGTTGTGGGGTCTTCTTCCACGCCCATTCAGATTATTGAGTGAATTCAGCTCCTTCCATTTATAGGACTAAGGTCCCTGTTTTAATCTAATGTCTAACAGCAAGCTGTCCTCAGCTCCTAGAAGCCATCCACCATTTCCTGCCAAGTGGTCCTGTTCACAACATGGCAGTTGCTTCTTCAAGATCAGCAGGAGAATTTCTTTGCTGCTGTGAAGCTCTGACTTCCTCTATCTGGGACCTGTAGACCCAGATTTAAGTGATTAGGTCAGGCCTATCCAGATAACCTTCCTTTGGTAAAATCAACTGTGCCATATAACATAACCTGGTCAGGGAAGTAAAATCCATTTTCACGGTCCTGGGGATTATATAAGGTGAGTAAACAAGGAGGTGGGGGTCTTGAAGACCATCTTAGAATTCTGCTTACCACACAGAATAAGGGGATATATAGTTGAGGAGTGGGATGAACATGGTGCCATTTTATTAGGATGGATGGAGTAGCCTCTCTGGGAAGCGGCATTTAAACACAGCCATGAGATTGAGTGGGGGAGGAGGTATTTTCCAGAATGAAGGAATAGCAAGTGCCAAGTCTGGGGAAAGAGTATGCTGAGTGTGTGTTGAGAGACAACAGGGAGGCCAGTAAGGAAAAGGGTGAGTAAGGAGGAGAGTGGGAGGAGAGATTAGTGGGGGAGGTTCAGGTCCAGGTAGGCCCTTAAAAGCCATCATAACAACTGTGGTGATTACTCCAAAGTGTTGTTTCTTTGTGTAAAATCATAACTTAAAATTCTAACTTTGAAAAAAAAAATATGAAGTTGAAAGGCATTTAGAAAAACATGTGAATACCAAACCTGAGTGCTGGTTGCTGGATTGGAATGACTGAGCTCACAGTTGTTGGTGGGAATAGAGATGGGATGAGGGTGGGGAATGAGGAAGTATACAAGTTCAAAGTTTTAAAAGTGTTAACAAAAAATGTATATTTTTCTGTGTGAAGCTTCTAGAGGGAATAAAAATGTCTGGACACACACACACACACACACACTGTAATACACACATAGTGATATTTTCAGTTAGACTAAAAATATGCTGCTTAATGTAAAGACTGTTTCAGTTGCAACTTATACAAACAAACATGCATGCCTTGCCTAATCTTAACCATGATTTACTGAATATATATATTAGTTTGTGGATTTGATCCTACAAAGTTGGGACTTCCGATGTGACAGGAAATGTGAGATTAGCTTCTTTAATGGGGCCACATATGTTTCCTTTTACGACTGCCAAACCCAATCTGCTGTATCTAGTTTGGCATCCCAAAGACAAAGAAAAAAAGAAAAATCTTCAAAATCAGCTCAGCAAATCAAGGCTTCTGCCTGAAAGGGTTACTGAGGGGTAATGTGCAAGCCATTTTGCAATGTTGGCAGTTTCTGACTATGGAGATACAGATAATCCCCCATCTTTCCTACTCACCGTAGCAACTTTAAAAGTAATATGCTGAATATCCAGGCATTTCTCAGACACTTACCTGGATGTCTCAGTGCTGCTCCAAGATCTGACAATTCCTCTTTCTCTTAGAGCTTCTTTCCTGCTAAATCCCCTCCCTGCCAACGGAGACGCCATCTGCTCCATGCACAGTGACTGAGGCATCCCTGAAACTCCTCTGTTGGTTTTATTCCAACATCCAAACAATAGCTAATTTATTTCTAAAGCAGCTTCCTACTGCTGAAGCTCCTCATTTAAGCTCCCATCTTCCCTCCTGTTAATAGTGTTAATATCTGCAACCTCGAGACAGATATTCTAGAAGCAGCCTTTCATGGACTTGCCTTCCACTGGCCATTAGTGTGCTTGCAGAGTGAATGACCTTCAGGCCAGATACCTTGCTCATTATGTCAGTAGAAATTATGGAAATTGGGAAAAAGAATGTATTAGTGAGAGGCATAAAGAATTCTTAGAAAACAATAGCTCCTCAACAGGCTTCTCAGTGTCGTCCCTGTTACATCACAGACAGCAGCTAGTTCCCCCACACAGTAAATCCTCAAAGGGAAGCATGGCTCTCTAGGGACCTTTCCCATAAATTCTCTTTTATCTCTCTCTCTCATTTATTTCAAGTATTTTGTTTAGGGGCGGATCCTTCTGATTACTTCTGCTTCTGAGATTTATCCATTGAGTAGAGGGCAATGTAGCAAAGATGATGAAGAACATGTGTTTTGGGGTTGGAGATATTTATTTTTGCAACTTCGTTTCACCATTTACTTGCTCCAGCCCCAGAGTTCTCAGTGATGACTTCACACATTCTTGTGGTGGTGATGAATTAAATAATATGCACAAAGGACTGGGCAATGGTAAGGCTGTTCTGAATCTCTCTTTGTCGTTCATTCTGTGTGTATGTACGTGGTGTATGTATGTAACACACACACACACACACACACACACTCATCAAGTAAACTGCGCTTCTCTGCAAGTTTACTTGACTCCTTCCCTGATTCTCTTCTCAGAGCCTATTTACTTCTCCCTCATTCTACGGAAGCTACATAGACGACTGAGCACACTCTCACTAGATTGTATCTAAAGGAAGAGCAGAGATGAAGAAAACTGCCATTATGCAGAGCTCTAGGTGAATTATACCTATTTTATTAACACAAACATATAAATGTCTATGGGCACATATACAGTATATTATGTATGTACACAGGATATGAATTTACATGTATACACTTAAACCCTTTAAAGCACATTTCCCATATCTGCCAATGTTATTTCTAGAGTGAACTGGATTAGTGGCAGCACTGGAGAAAAAGAAACAAAGAAATTTAGAAAGGTCTTATTTTTGTTTAGGGTTATAGAGTGACATATAGTTGCCAAACCCTTGTAAAATGATAACTATACTCCATTGGTGATATTCCCTTAAAGGGGAATTTGCTAGTTAGTATTAACTAACCAACTTTCTCCTTTGTTTCTGCATTAGTCTGCTCAGGCTACCATAACAAAATATCATAGACTGGGTGAGTTAAAACAACAGGAAATTTATTTCCCACAGTCTTGGGGGCTGGGAAGTCTAAGATCAAGGTACAGGCCAATTCAGTTCCCTGGGGAGGCCTCTCTTTCTGGCTTTCAGATGGTTGCCTGGCTGTGTCCTTACATGGTGGAGAGAGAGAGAGAGGAAGTAAGCTGCCTGGTGTCTCTTCTTATAAGGAGGCTAATACCATCATGAAGGCCCACCTCATGACCTCATCTACCTAAATTACCTGCCAAAGACCTCATCTCCAAGTATGATCACACTGGGGATTAGGGCTTCAAAATTTTGAATTTGGGGGGAAAATAATTCAATCCATAGCAGTCCCCTACTTGAAAATAGACTTTTCCCTGTAGATGACCCCAGGCCTTTGTTCTTAGCCTTCTGATTCTTTTTATTTATTATTTATTTATTTTTTTACTTGGGTCCTCAGAAACCCATCTTTTAAAATAATCTTAGCTATTTTGCTTTTGTCTTGGTGCATGGTCAAAAATATGCTTCTCTAGCCTACAATTCTCTAACTTTATACTTAGACCTATTCATCTTTGTTTCTGTAGGATATTTCCAACTGGAATATTCTATAGGTATTTGGAAAAAAATACTGATAGATATATTAATTTTTCTACCCAAACATGTTTTTCTTCTTCCTTATCAATCTCGTCAATACCACTGTTTTACACATTCACCATCTTGGTGAGGTTTTCCTCCCTTGGAATTTCAAAATTGGTTGTTTTCTTTCAGCATATAAAGACATATAGAAATTGATTCAAAGCCTTTCCTTTCAGTGCTTATTTTCATAGCATTATGCTAGTTGTTGGGGAAAGTACAAAGATTAAAACAACAACAACAACAACAGTAAACTATATCAAGACAAATCTAGCTTCCTGCTTATTTTTACAAATGAAATTTTATTGTCACTCAGTCATACCCATTCTTTTACAGACTATCTATGGCTGCTTTCACCCTACAATGCAAAGGTTTTAATAATTGCTACCAAAATTTTATGGCCCACAAAGACTAAAATATTTACTATCTGGCCCTTTACAGAAAAAGTTTGCCAGCCCCTGATCTAAAAGACTGTGAAATGTGTGTGTGCACATGTGTGTGTGTGCACATATGTGTGTGTGCGTGTGTGTGTGAGATAGTACAAGCTATAAATGTATGCATAAACACATATTCTAGCACTTTTAAAGATTTATTTATTTGAGAGAGAGAGAGAGCAGGGGGAGGGGCAGAGGGAGCAGCAGAGAGAAAATCTCAAGCAGGCTCCGCACCCAGCTTGGAGCCCAATGCGGGGCTCAGTCTCACGACCCTGAGATCCTGACCTGAGCCAAAATCAAGAGTTGGACACTTAGTGGACTGAACCACCCAAGCACCCCTTAACACTTTTAAATTTAGGTATACCTGCCACACACACAAACACGATATAAGTTCCAAAATATTGTGATAACAAAGATGAAGGAAAAATTAGTAAAGGACTACAAATTGGGTAAGACTTAACAGACTAGCTAATTTTAGTAGAACATTTGAAAATAATTTTGATAACAAGAGGTGAATAGGGCCAGTTCTTTCAATAAACATTTACTGAGTATCTATTGATATATTCCAATGCATGGAAAGTTTACTCAGGGTGACAATCTGTCACTTCTTTGTGCCTTCTACAGGACCTGGCACAGTGCCTTGCACATGTTGACAATGAATACCTGTTATTTAATTAGCTGAGGAAATAGTTGTAACAAATACATGATAACCTCCTGTATCAACTGTAACAATATTAAAGAGACAGAAGTTCTGGCAGTATTTCTTGGAAAGGATGCATTCGAGGGGTATTGTAACCAAAGTTATGTGATGGGTGGGATAGTTCTTGAGTAATGATTACAATTTAAGATAACAAAAACAGGGGCACCTGGGTGTCTCAGTCAAGCGTCTCACTCTTGATTTTGGCTCAGGTCCTTATCTCAGGGTTGTGAGACTGAGCCCTGTCTTGGGCTCTGAGCTGGGTGTGGAGCCTGTTTGAGATTCTCTTTCTGCCTCTCCCTCTGCCCCTCTCCCCTCCCCCTCCTTGTGCCCACGTGTGCGTGAACACGTGTGTGTGTGTGAGCACATGTGTGTGTGAGCACATGTGTGTGCGTGCCTTCTCTCTCTCTCAAAATAAATAAATAAATAAAAACAAAAAAATTAAGATTCATTTGTGACTCTAGGCTTAATTCTCTGACACTTAGTCCAGTTTTGTTTTGTTTTGTTTTTTTCAATCTGTGATGATTTTTATGGAGTACATTGTTTGCTTTAGAATGAAGACTCAGTAAGTGGTACTAATATTAGAATGAGCTTGATGCCAAGGGCAAACTACTCCTGGTACTTTGCCATACTTTGCAGCATGGAAACAGTAATCTTACAGAACTTTCCACTAATAAGCCACTCCTTACATCTTTGGCCGATGGGAATTAATTTTTCAGATATTGGGCCTAATTGAATTAGCTCATCACCTGAAGCTTATTATAACTTTGGTGATCACCTTAAGGTTTCTGCCTTCTCAACTCACTTCATTTTCATGGTTGTAGTTACTGATAGACTTCCAATTCTCCAGCCCAGAGCTTTCTGGTGAACTCTAGACCCCTGGTTTTCTACATTGTAGACACATAGACATCTCAACATGAGTAGGTTCAAAATCGAGTTTATTATCTTTGAGGATTAGCTGGGACACCACCCTACTTCCCGAAGATGATCACCTTTGTTTGCTCCCTAAATTAACTGATGGCTGTGTCATCCATCACCTGGGAATCACCTGTGATTCTTTACACCTTTCTGCCCATTCCTCATTTCCAAAAGTCCTAATGACAGCCTCTACTAAATATATCTCAAATCTATACCTTGATTCACGTTACTATCACCTCTATTCGGCACCTGCTGAATGCCCTTCCTAATCAAACCCCACCCTTTGGTCTGACCCTGCCCCCATCCATTTTCCAGAGATTTCCAAACAACAATTTGCTCTTAAATGGAAATCCAATCATTCACCCACCTTAGTTACCCTTTGCCCTTGGGTAAAAACTTAAACTCCTGGGATGCCTGGGTGGCTCAGTTGGTTAAGCGTCTGCCTTCGGCTCAGGTCATGATCCCAGGGTCCTGGGATGGAACCCCTCATTGGGCTCCCTGCTCAGCGGGAAGCCTGCTTCTCCCTCTCCCTCTGCTGCTCCCCCTGGTTGTGCGCTCTCTCTCTCTCTGACAAATAAATAAATAAAATCTTAAAAAAAAAACAACAAAAAACTTAAACTCCTAAAGTCCTTCTGGACTTGTGCCTTCCCTCTCTCTCCAGGCTTTTTTTTTTTTTTTCCTTTTTCCAGTTCCTGGAGCCTTTCCCCAGAACAGCCTCAGGGCACACTGCTCTTACTTTTAACTCTGGACCCACTGAACTTCTCACATTAACCCTGCTCTCTTTTGCCCCTGAACCTTCACACAGTTGGGACCATTCTTTCAGTACCTTCATCTTCTCTTCATCTGGAACACTCCTCTGTCTTTCAGATACTGTTTTAAAGATCTATTTATTTGAGAGAGAGAGAGAGAGAGAGAGAGAGTGGGCATGCCTCAGTGGGGGGAGGGGCATAGGGAGGGAAATCTCAAGCAGACTTCCTGCTGAACGCAGAGCCCCACACTCCCACACCGGGCTCCATCCCAGGACCCTGAGATCATGACCTGAGCCCAAACCAAGAGCCAGACGCTCAATGGACTGAGCCACCCAGGTGCTCCTCTTTCAGATACTATTCTAAATACCACTCCTTACAGTTTATACCCAGCAGTATACACAGCTCGCTTGCAACTTCCTCCTCTGCTGCCACATTATGGTAGGGCCCCCTGCTGAATATTCCCGTTTTACTACATACTTCCCCATTAAAACAATTATATCGCTATTTATGTGTTTATGCAAATGTTTGTCTCCCTTGCTAATTATTCATCTCTATTAATTTCTTTCTCATAGTTGTAGTCCCAGCCTTTACACAATACTTGGCCCATTGTAGGCCTTCATTAAATAAGTGTTTAATGAATGGATGGGTGATTCATGTGGAACATCTGCAGGGTGCTAGACATGGTAGAGATAAGAAGATTATTAACTCCTGCCCTAGCATCACTCATGGTCTAGCATTGAAATTTCTCTTAAAACAGATGAACTAGGGCGCCTGGGTGGCTCAGTTGGTTAAGCAACTGCCTTCGGCTCAGGTCATGATCCTGGAGTCCCTGGATCGAGTCCCACATCGGGCTCCCTGCTCGGCAGGGAGTCTGCTTCTCCCTCTGACCCTCCCCCCTCTCATGTGCTCTCTCTCATTCTCTCTCTCTCAAATAAATAAATAAAATCTTTAAAAAAAAAAAAAAAAAACAGATGAACTAGCTTACCTCTTGACATTAAGCCATTAAAAGACTTGTAAGAATCGTTTTCCATTTATCTTATTGTCATTTTTATAGGCTAATTTCATTTTGGGGAATCAGCCCATTCCAGTCTCAGTCACTCTGGGGCTGTGGGACTGTCCCCCAGGGATGTTCTATGTGACTTTAACTTCCAGCACACTCAGGCAGAAGCAATGGTGTGGTTGGGCTCATTGAATGTGCACTGAGCCAGGAATTAGCTGTAAAGTGACTTTTAGTGTGGAAAAGAAAAATACGTATTAGAATCAATTATTCAGATATAAAGAAATTAGCCTTCACTAGGTTGATTTTTTTTTTTTTTTCATTTAGGAGGAAAGAGAGGAAGGCTAGAAGGAAAGGAGGGAGGGAGGAAAGAAGGGAAAGGGGAAGGAAAAAGGAAGAGAGGGAAGGAAAGAAGGCTTTCATAAATTCTAGTTCCTAAAGCTATGTGTTTGTTTTGTGTTAAAAATAAAAAGTAGTAGCATTTTAATTCAATAATAATCAGTAGTAACATCTAATGAATACGAGACACTCCACTGAGTGTTTTATTAATTTATTTAATCTCAATGCCAATCTTATGAGATAGGTTCTATTATCAGTCCAGCATCACAGAAAAGGAAACTGAGGCACAGGAAGGGTGAGTGGGAAAAACATACTTGTCCTGGGAGTTTCCTTTACTACTCACACAAAACACATTACTTCTGATACTTCTGGTCACCAAATGTGTGGAGGTTTTTCCCAAACCAAGCAAATGTGTGCCACGAGCTGGGTGTCCCCAATTTAACTCAATTCTGACACTGTCTTCCTGGACATAGCATCAGATCCCACCAGACTGCCGCCCGCACCCCCGCACCATACACACATCCTTGAGATGCCAGTTGCAAGTCTAGGGCTATCACCTGTGCTTCTGATCAGAGGTTCTCATGCCCCTCTCCGCAGGTTTGATTAATTTGCTAGAGCATCTCAGGAAAACGGCTTACTTACTACATTACCAATTTTTTAAATATAAAATGATATGATAAAGGATTACAGATGAACATGCAGATGGCAGACGTGTAGGGCAGCGTATGTGGGAGGGGTTGCCGAACTGCTATGCTCTGGCCGGCCAACACCCCCATGTGGTCACCAGCCTGAAGCTCCATCACTCGAACTCCTCACTTTCAGGATTTTATGGAGGCTTCACCACACTGGCATGACACTCATTAACTCCATTTCCACCCATTCCCCTCTCTGGAGAATGGGGTTGGGGCTGAAAGTTCCAAACTTCGAATCATGGCTTGGTCTTTCTGGTGACCAGCTCCCATCCAGAGGCCCTCCAAGAGTTGCCTCCTTAGAACAAAAGATCCAGCCATCACCGAGGAAATCCCCAGGGATTTAGGAGTCGTGTCCTAGGGACCAGGGTCAAAGACCAAATATTAGAACAAAAGATGCTCTTAGCACTCTTAACACTTATGAAATTACAAAGACTTTATGAGCTCTGGGCCAGGAACCAAGGACAGAAACCAGTGTATAGATTTTCCATTATTTCATATCCCAGCCCCAATCTCTGGCCACAGACCCCCTCAGAGCAAAATGACATAAACTTAAAAGATACTGGCATGGTGTTAGAATCCCATTTAGCCATTCATAATTAGTCCAGTTCATCATCACATTGTATGAAGAATGTCTCCCTGGGCAAGGCCACTCAAGGTTGCAGGCTTCCATTTGATCTTGTCAGGTTCCAAAAAGCAGCAGCGGTCTCAGCAAACACCTGTCTTCACCCGGTCAGGCATCTGTTATAACTGAGCTGAGACAATAACCATCTCTTGCTCTCAGCCTCTTTCAAGGTGTTAATGTAATAGTGGGTTTCCCTCTTTGCATAACCATTTATTCATTCTTTTACTGTAGCTGCTATTCCTTCTACTGTGCATTTTTACCAAAACTCTTCCACCTTAGGGAGGCACATTAAGTTCGGCCACTGTGCTAGGTCTAGGCTGCAGGCCGCGAGGCCAGTCCGACAGCTCGTCCGGCAGCTGTCCACTCCCGTTCAGAGAGGGTAGCACAGGTGCAGAACTAGAGGGCTATTTGTCACCACCAGCCAATACGCCTACATTCACTGTTAGCCCCAGGTAACCTGGGTGGGGACAAAGGCACATCCTGCTCCGTCAGGCTCTGAGAAATTCTGACATAAGTGTTTAAAAACGTAGTGACAATTGCTTGCTTAGGAACCAATCCTGTCTCCAGCACTTAGACCTGCAGTTCTGGGTCCTGTGACCATTCCATCAGGTGGGGGGTGGGGGTGTGTGGCGGGGGTGGACATAAAAGTTGAGGTGATATGGGGAAGAAAGAAAAAAAAGTGTAATCATTATACTAGCAATCTCTCCTCTTAGCAAGAACTATAGAGTCATACCAGTATCCTAAGGGTATGGGAATTTACCAAAGTGAAAAAGCTAGGAGAAAAGAGCACCTGACTTTGACTTACCTGATTCCTTTCCCGGATTAGCGCGTGAGAGCAGCTGAGAGAATGTGAAATTTCCTCTCCATTTACATTCATGCCAGAAACCCTCTTTGCAATCTCCAAAGTGCTCTCAGTCATTCTTTTAATTTGTGCCTCGTAGTGGTCAGAGCTTTTTTTTTCATCTAGCCTAACAGGGGTTTATTAGTTACTATGTGGCAGTTCCCAGTGTCTAGAGAGCATCTGATTAGTCAGGATGGGCTGGTGACTACCTGGTCCCATCAGATATGAGTGAGTGGAGGAGTCACCTGGTATGACCTGCTGGTCTAGGGATAGTCTTCATTTGGGGCTGGGATCCCACCAGGGGGGCTGGCAAGAGCCCTCAGATGTGTCGGCAGAGCATACAGAATGTTCAATCACATTCCACCCTTTGAAGTTTTGAAGCTAGACAATAACAATAGCATGAAGTGCCAGAAAGCACCATGTTTTATGATCATTTTATTAAAAGGGCCTCTGATAAGCAAAGCAAATCACTCAGCTCCTTTATATTTACAAGTCATGAAAGAAGTGATGTTGGAAAAATCAAGACAGCCCCCATGTCAGGGAAGCGACAATAATAACAAAAAGGCTTCATTTTCCTCAGAGAAGCAAATCTGTGGAGACCAAGCAAGAGACTCATCTTTGAGGAATGTTACAAAAGATAATACGTCAGAGAAGAGAAAACTTTTTTTCTGTTCCTCCGGGGGCAGTGGGGTGTGAGAAGAACTTAGAAGTCGCTCCCCTTTTCCTTGTGCAGCCTCCTTCCTTTTGAGTGTCATGATTTAGATCCATTTAAAAGGATTTATTTGAAAGAAGTTTCTTATACCATAGGGGCAGTTTGTCTCTCTCTCCCTCGCTCTCCCAGCCTTTGTAAATGAACAAAGTAACCACTTGTCCCACACAGGGTGCAGAGAGAGGCTTGGTGTGGGTTTTACTGTCCATTCAGGCTCTGTTTTCGGCTGGTTATAAGTGAAATCTTTAGAAACCTCACAGCGGGAATCCTTTGCTTGGGGCACGGGGTGGGGAGGGAACTTTGAAAAACCTATTGAAACTCTGAGAGCCCTTGGGTAGAAGCTGTTCTTTTTAGACTTCCTCAGGGGCAGTACAGGGAAATAAACACACACAGGAAGTCATTTAGCCTCTCTGTGAACTTCATGTTGACATTTGCTTACTAAAAAAGTTCATTGTGGGTCCTTAAGAAATTTATGCATGTGTGTGGCTATATTCGTGTGTATGTGTGTATGTATGCACATATATGTATATGTGTATATAAATATTTACTAATTCTCCCTTATTACAATGCTGGTAATGTGATACTAAAAATAAAATGAACAATTGGGAAAAAAGAATGACACAAAAAATATAGGTGTGGATCCCGTTTATAAGACTGTGTTTTAGGAGTCGAAGCTAGATAGACGTTATAGTTCTGAATTTTTAGCCATCTGCTGATTACCATCTATCATGCATACTTTGTCATGTTTTCTGCTCACTGGTTGACCTAAAAATGTCTTTTTAGGTGTAATGTTTGGTTCACGACTTTTATCTTTACTTATATCATGCTTGCTTTAGAATGGAAACAACTTTAAATTCTTCAGTGAAGGGTCACCAAATCCCTAATGTCAGCTGGAAATGCTGATTTAAAAAGCCAAAGGAGAAGAACAATAAATACTACATTTTACAGGTGAAAATGAAGGTACACGGACGAAGAGAGAGAATACCAATGTCCCAAAAGGAACCATTTGGTTGTTAGGAAGGGAAAACCACTCGAGTGAAGGCAAATGGGGGAATCACCGGAATAGTTCACAGGATTCCCATGAAACATGTTACAGGCCTTGTGGGAACCAGAAAGCCCTTGGTTTCTCTCTCCATCTGGGTCACGTGGTCTCAACCCTGCTTCTTTCTGCACATCTGTTCCTTTCACTTTGCACAGCCAGTGGTCATTTAATTGCAATTTCTACTCAAGATCTCCTAAGCAGGAAAGAAGGATTTAATATCTGGATACAGTAATATGTTATGGAACTCGGGATCAGGAGTACAGCCAAATGTTGCAAGAGACTGGAGCCAAAAACTGTAAAAGTCATCCAGAACTGAAATGTTCCTTTCATTTCCTTGAAGTAAGAGTATCTCTTACCTCTCTTGTCTCTGTTGTTATCCATAGGTTGTTTTTCTTCTCTTCCCGCCCCTCACTAGCCCTCAGAAAGGCTTTGTTGGTTTCTACATTCATACAACCAAACCCCATTTCTGCCTTTACATCACTTCCTCGTTCAAGTGCCCAGTGGAAATTTATGAGTCATCGAATGACAATTCCATATTTCCAGGCGAAGTTATCTGATTGGCCCAGGGTGGATCTGGTGATTACCTGGTTCAACCAGACTCAGGTTGGGCAGGAGGGTGGGGGGGGTTCACCTGGAATAACCATGTTTATATAGGCACATGCTGTGTTCTGCAGGAGCTGTGGGAAGACTGGCTGGGCTGCTGAACTAGTGAAACACGTCTACTACAATTATTATAGGGCTCTGCTCTATTAGTACATACAAGTACATTCTATGTATTTCAAAAGTATTTATTATAAAGAATGTAAATTCTCCTTAAGATGACTACAGCAGGATTTTTAGGTTACCACTGGAATATACTTAAAGAAATTTCAGTTTAAATTTATTGACTGTGTTTCTAGAGTTACCTTGTAATTTCTTCCTGCTGAGGAGGACATTTACTTATGGAGACTAAGAAACTTTTAAAGGAGGCATATGTGGGCGGTTTGAGTTTGCTATTGTGTCATCACCGATCATTGCACTTGAGTTAACTTGAGAGCATTACCATGTGATAATGATATTACCATCAGGGAAAGGTGATATTATTCCATAATAGTGAATGGTGCTCATGCCTGCATCTCACAACCATTGTGTGCTCTTTTGGATCATTGACTTTCCGTGGACAATTCTGGGTGGCATTTTGAACACTTCTCAGATGTCTCAGGAGACTTCACTGATTGTTGCTTTATAGCATAGATCCCAATAGCATACACTGATAGTTTATCCTCATTTTCTGAGCCAGTCTCACTGTTCCTTTCCTCCTGATTTTTATAATTAACCCCCTCCCCAAAACAAAACAAAACAAAACAAAAAACACCAAACCAGGCCTTGCCTTAGAATCTGTTTTAGAGAGAATCCAAACTAAGACAGTGTAAGAGTAGGATGGATTACGGAGTACCCTGTCTGCATTTGAATCCACTCAACTGCTTAGTAGTTCTATATCCTTACATTTTTAAATTATCTCATTTTTTTTTCTGCATCAGGTTCCTTGCCTATAAATGCAGATAAGAATAGTAACTACCTTACAGTATTGTTATGAGCAATACATGAGTTATCACAGTGTACACATAAAACGTTTAGAACAGTGTCTGAGAAGTAGTAAGTTGCATGTTAATGCTACCTCTGAGTATCCCCTTGTAGAACACATTCAATTGTGTCTGGAAGTCTTAGTGATATTCTCTTCCTCCCTATTGCATTTTTTTCTTGGGCAGCTTCCTTCTGCCCCTCCCTTTATCTTTCTTTTGTTTGCTAGTGCTGACTGAGTAGAGCGTACAGCAACTGTTCCCTGGAGCTTTGTAATTTCTGGAAGCATGTAAGAGGGCCCTTCTTTTGTGCTGCGCTCCATTTTTTCTTGCTTCAACAGCTCTGACCCCTGATCTGTTGGCAGACACCAGATGATGCTGCCAGCTCTTGGTTATTCAGAGGCTCTTTATCCAGACTCTTTGCTCTTCTCTCTGGCTGCCTGCCTTTTGGCCGTTGGATGCTCCCTGGCGTTGCTCTCAGAGGGTAGACCAAGAAGGGAAAAGATAGCAAAACTCAGACTAGCCAATTATGGGGGTCTAGAAAATTAGGACTTTTAGATCATTGGACTTCAGTTTTATGAGACATTTCTATCCTCTACATCCATGGAAAATTCAGAATCAGCCTTTTGCAGCCACAGCATATTTCACTTTGATTGAAATACAAGTAAGACATAAAATGCACAGATCCTGAGTGTTCACTCTGATGAGTTCTGGCAAATGTATGCATTAATGTAATGACCACCCAAAATAAGATGGCTTGTATTTCCATTACCCCAGAAAATGACCTCATTCCCCTTTCTAATCAATTCTCCTTCATCCCCACCCCCAGCAACCATTTTCTGATTTCTATTGTTCTATGTTTTCCTCACCTTGAACTTAATGTAAATGAAATCACACATATCTTAGTCTTCTATTCCTGGTCTTTTTTTATTTGGCATTATCTTGAGACTCATCCGTGTAGTTATGTATATCAGAAGTTTGTTCTATTTTATTGCTGAGTAGTATCCCATTATATGAATGCACTTTTTTTTTTAACCATTCTCCTCTTGATAGACATTTTTTTTTAAGATTTTATTTATTCATTTGGGAGAGAGGGAGGGCGCAGAGGGAGAGTGAGAGGGAGAAGCAGACTCCCCACTGAGCAGGGAGCCCAACATGGGGCTCGATCCCAGGACCCTGAGATCATGACCTGAGCTGAAGGCAGACGCTTAACCGACTGAGCCACCCAGGCACCAAACTTCTTGATAGACATTTGAATAAGTTCTAGGTTGGGACTATTATGAATAAGGCGGCTATACACATTCTTATACAATATTTTTGTGTAAATCTATTTTCTTCTGGGTAAATAGGGATAGAATTGCAGGATCATAAGTAGAAATAGGCTTAATTTTATAAGAAACAACCAAGCAGAGGCCATACTGTTTTACCCTGACAATGTATGAGGGTTCTAGGTCCTCAGTAACCTCACCAACATTTAAGTTATCAATGGTTTTAGTTTTAGCCACTTGCCTGGATATAAACTGGTATCTTATTGTAGCTTTATTTTATATTTTCCTGATGACTACTGGTTTTGAGCACCTCTTCACTGTGCTTACTGGCCATTCCAATATTTTCTTTTGTGCGTTGTCCTTTCAGGTCCTTAATAGTAGTGTAGTCAAGCCAATTAGACAAATATTTTTGAGCCCTTGCTCTCAGTCATGCCAAAGGAAAATTCAAGTGTCTGGAGTTTTATGACAGATATAAAGAATTTCAGGAAGGGGTGCCTGGGTGGCTCGGTCAGTTAAGCTCAGGTCATCATCCTGGGGTCCTGGGATCGAGCCCCACATCAGTCTTCCTGCTCAGCGGGGAGGCTGCTTGTCCCTCTCCCTCTGCCTCTGCCCCTCCACTTGTTTGTGTTCTCACTCTCTCACTCTCTCAAATAAATAAATAAAATCTTAAAAAAAAAAAAAGTTCAGGGAATCATCCACATAACATTGATGCTATCGATGCTCTGCCCATACTTTCTTGGCACTTACTTTCTCAGAGCATTTTAACAATCTCATGGGACTCTCTACATGAGAACTTTCTTTTGGACTATGTGTGGGGTAGGCCAGCTATGCCTGTGCCAGGGAATAATGCTCCCAGGAGCAGCCCTCAGCCAATGATGAATGGGAATCCGAGGTTAAATACCCAGCTTCCTTGCACTTCCGATAAGGTAATTTGGAAACATGTCTACTACACTGTCTCTCAGAGTCTCCCAGTGGAAGTGGTTCTCCATAGTAATAACTTATTCAGTGATGCAGATGGATTGTCTCATCCTTTCTTTGTCACATTTCCTAATCTCCTACTGATTTTCTCTAGAATCACTACCAAAATGAACTACTTATACTCAAGTTCTTACATTGTGATCTCTTTCTGAAGAAACACAATTGAGACACCTATTCCCAAAGATGTATGTTGAGACATATGAATTGTTGTGTGGCAGACTAATTAGGGGATTTGATGAGTTCTACTGATCAAGTCATGATATTGATTTTCTGGGTACCACACAAATGAAAGAGCCAGACGAATATGGCAGAAAATCTGTAATGTCAGTGCCTAGTAGAAGCAAAAGTCCCTTTGGGTTGGTGGCTGAGGGTTGAAATAGGTTTTCCAGAAAAGGTAGAGTCTGGTAGGGTCAACTGAACTGAGAGCAGGGGAGGACATTCTAGGAAGTAGAAAGGTGTGACAGACACAAATCTTGTTCAGAGTAACAATCTCTCTGGAGCTTGAGATGATATAGAAAGGAATAAAAAATAAGCCTTGCGTTATTGGTTAAGGTAAAATTAGAAAGAATGTTCAATGAGACTAGGAATTTTGGATTTTGTCTCAGGGAATGGAGAACCACTGGACACTTTTCATCAGGGAGTAACACCATAAAAGCAGGTTTCTAGGAAAACTAATCTAATCTCATTGTGGAGGGTGAATTAAGGCTTAAGGTAGAAGGTTGTTGATGTAGTTTCAGTGACTTGGATATAAACTGGTAAAATCCTAGAACTGGGTACTCGTAATGGGAATAGAAAGGACAACATCAGTTCAAGACCTACTGAAGAGAGTCAATAGAATTTGGTGGCACCAGATAACAGGTTGGAGGACAAATAAATGAGTCACAAGCATTCTAAAGGGTCAAAGCAGTTGGTTTCAAAATAATGCCATAATATTAACAGAAATAAATTGTGGGGAGGTGAAATTTTACAGTAAAACATTACACTCATTTAATTTTATACACAGTAACTTAAACTTTGGTTCCATTTGTGGTGATTGATAGTTATACATCCATATCCAGCAGATATTTTAAGATTTGGGACTGGAATTTAGGAAAGAGTATACACTGTTAAATTACATTGGAGAGTCATCTTCTTAGAAGTAATACTTAAAGCTTTGACCATGAATAAGATCACGAAAGAGGAAAGTTAAGAGAATGAATAGCACAGAACTGAAAATTAAGCCCTGGCAAAAGACCTCATTTGAGGAGAGCAAATAGAAAGATAAGGAAGCAGGTGAGACAGGAAGGTACAGTCCGAAGGGTCAAGGAGTCAGAGGGAAAGATGATTGCAGTGATAAGGAGATAAACACTTTCAGAGCCTTCCAAGGGCAACAAAGATAAAGACTCCTTGAGCTGCAAAAAACGCAATACTCGATCTTGACCTCAACTCTCAGCCAGGTTGGGGAGCTGAAATTTACATATAGCCCTTACAATACAAAACAATGCAATCATATTGCTAAAGTGCTTGAGCCACACTGGGAGCGCTGTGTGAGAGTAGGAAGGCAAGGGCAGTAAGCTAGAGGCATGGGGAATGGGACCAAGTATGAAGTGTAACTTGAATGTGAGTTTTGTAAAGGAGGGACCGAAAAGAATTTGCAGGAGGAAGACCACCATGAATAAAATCATTGAGGAGAGACTGATGCTGTGTGGAAACGTAAATTAAACCAAGAGACAAGGGTATTTACACACTTACTTGTGAATACACAATTTCCAAGAATTTTAAGGTCCTGGAGCTGATCTACATGTGAAAACAGATAAAGGAACTAACCACATTTAGTCTTGAAGGAGCTACCCATAGAATCTACTGAACTAGCGAGAGAGATTAATGTTAATGACTATAGATGCAGAGTGGAAAACCAAGATACTTTCAGGGCCAATGGTAGTTTTGTGGGTGGACTAGTTTAGTCTTTGAAGTGATAGCATATATCATACATATAGCATGTTTTTTAATATAAATACAGAGCTTCCATACTTAGGACCATGCACAAATATCCTAATTTTTTTTAGATTTTATTTACTTATTTGAGAGAGAGAGAAAGCACGAGCAGGGGAGGGGCAGAGGAAAAGGGAGAAGCCGACTCCCCCACTGAGCAGGGAGCCCGACATGGGGCTCTATCCCAGGACCCCGGGATCATGACCTGAGCCGCAGGCAGATGCTTAACCGACTGAGCCACCCAGGTGCCCCACAAAAATCCTAATTTTATAAAAGTCCACTATTGCTTCTCCAACACAGGTTTGTCCTCCGATGTCCTTTGCATTGCTGTACCTGCACATCTCATTGAACTATTAACGTACACATGGGGGTACGTAACGTGGGGATGAGAGTAGAGACAGATGGTCAAAAAAACTTGTCTACCTCAACAAGGCTATGTTCTCTAGTTTTGGGTTTAAATATTTAAAAATTTTTCCCAGTGAATCACTGGTTTAAATTTTCTTTTCCCTTTCCAAGTATCTTGAGGATACTTGTGAGAGAAATAGCCCTGCCTAGTACCTTCCAATTGCTGAGGCCCTTGCTTTCTTTCAGTTACTCCAAGATGCCCAAACTTGTCTTCAGAAAAGTCATTCCTCTAAGTATCTAATGGTATCAAAATCCAACCTAATGGGAAACACAATCTCAGATAGAAGTTTTTCCCCACTAGGTTTCCTGAATATAATGGCAATGAGATTAGCACATTTTCCCAGTGATTGAGTTGGCATGTGCCCATGGATTTATAAATAGAATTTATTGTGGAAGTTACTGTACTACTTGGGTAAGTAGCTATTGCAATTTGATGATAGAAAGTGTTCTCTGAAAAGAAACTATTATATGCCTTATATGCCGTGGCCATCTGAGGACAAAGAAAGACAGAAGATACAAGTGAGTTTCGTTTTCAGTTCATTTTACCCTATATACAATTATGAACAACCACGTATATTTAACATTTGGCAAGTTAATAGATATTTTCCTATTTCTCTATTTTTAATTACATTGGTCTGGTGGGTTGGGGGTAAGTGATGATTTCAAATCCTTCATCATTTTGCTGCCTTTAGGTAGTGGAATGGTGACATGTTGGAATATGTCCAGATTTCTGCTGATGCCTTCCATAGGAGAGCAATAGATTCATGGAATTTGAGGACCATTTGAGTCAGGGATTAATCTGTGTCTCAGTCCAATCCTCGTAAACTAAGATTTTTGTTTACTGCTTTCGGATGAGACTGACGGTGAATTTCTAAGGTAAATGCTGTGCTGAAAGAGCGTTTATGTAATTGACAGTATCACCACGGCTGTCACCACTAAAACCTATCTCATTTCTGAAGGATGGAGTTGCATGTCGCAACTGGAAAAAAAACAAAAACAAAACTGTTTTCAGTAAGATCCATGGAATCTGGAAAAAAAAAAATTCTTTTCAGTAGGATCCATTTCAATGAGCCTTTGTGCTTTGTGATCCAGTTAAAATTCTCACAATGAGAAAATACTTTTATCCCGGTCAGAACAATATTTAACGCGTCCTCTTAAGGAATCAGCCATTTGCCTTAACGAGCCGAGACCTGTGCCACAGTCCTACAAGAGAGTGCCTGCTGCTGTATGTGGCTGACTTGGGTTTTATGCAGAGCTGTCTTTACATTGCATTTCTTTCTTCTTGATAGTCTAGCTCCACAGTGAGAGCCTATCAGACTAGTAAGTCACGAGTGACCATGAGCCCTGGCTTCAGCTCTCAGTGGAACAGCGGCCAACCAGCCTGGACTACATACTCCTTTCCAAGAGCAAGCTTGCACTATCAGTCCCACGCCAGCTACACCTACTGTACCGGACACCCTGCTGTGAGTACCCCCATTTTCCTGTATGTAGTCAATTGGATACTTGATGCACGTACCTTCTGAACCCCGAGTTGGTATCTCTCAATTAACTGGGCAATTTTTTCCGATGCTCCAACTCTTCTAAGGAGAGAATATGCTGCGGTTGAGTATAAGAGATGAGCTATAGAGAACATCTTACGTGCTTAAATGACAGGTGTTTGGATGATCTTTGCTGAAAATTGGATGATCTTTGCTGAAAATTGATGTTTCATTTAAAGATATTTAAAATATCTTTATGGGCAAAATAGGTCGGCAGAATTTTTGGGATGGTGTTCGTGTGGAGGCTGAATGTCTGTATGTCTATGGTTTTGTTTTCTGGCTCCCTTCTGGCTGTTGCTTATGGCTTTAGTTGGTTGATTTTGCACTGGGAGAGGGTGTCTTTCAAAATGTCAGGGAGGAGTCAATGGCCTTGTTGATGTAGTTTAATGTGTGTGTATAAATGTGTGTCCCCACTTCTCTCAATGGCCTTGTTGATGTAGTTTAAACAAATGTGAACATACAGATATACATGCATCAGTAGGGTATTTTCCAGTTAGTACTACACAGAATCTGAGCTTGTTGGTATAGATGACTCAAAGGGTAAGATAAACAAGCCTTTGGTGGGGAGAAATGAACTCGTGGAATTTGAGAACCTTTTAGAATAAGGACCTGTTTCTGCCATTATGGTTTTCTGTGTCTCCATCCAATCCTCATAAACTAAGATTTTTGTTATCATAAATTATACTTGTATACTTGGAAAAGATTATGATGCATGTTGATTAGTAAACCTCTGTTTACTGCTAAAAATTCAGACATAAGACTCTTGGGTAATGAGAGACTTTTGAAAGGGAGTCATGCATGCTTCTCATAGTAACTCGCCTAATTGTCAATAACTATAGATGCGGGTTCTCTAGCCATTCCAAAGGTCCTCTATGGACATCTGCACTTGGGCTATCCTGTTTGCGTTTCAAAGTTATAAAATTATAAAGTGTCCTGAGCTTCTAAATTGAGAGAACATATCTCAAATATTATGTCATAAAGTCACTTAAAAGAAGATTCAAGGAATCCACTCAAAATGTAAATTGGCATAACTTTGTTAAAAGGTGATTTGGAAATAACAATAAAAATTTAAATTGCATATACCTTTGAATCAATAATTAAACTTTTGGCACTTGATTGGACATGTACAAAGATGGTTGTGCTAGGATAATGTAGCCAGATTTTTGAAATTACTTGGAAAAGGAACCTAAATAGCCCTCATTAACTGTCAACAAAAATGTATGAAACATTATTAAACACATATTATTTTTCAGCATCCTTCTAGGCAAAGAGGCCCAGGAGTGAACAGGCCCAAGTCTTGCTGTCATGGAGCTTCCATTCTAGGAAAGAGAGAAGCTAGCAATTACCTAACTAAACATATGAATAAATAAAAATAAGCAAACAAATAAAAATATAGAGTGGTGTTAGATGTTACACAAAGACTCAAAATAGGTTGAAATGATAAAGAATAACGAGTGACTACTTGAGTTGTAGAGTCAGCCATGTCCTGAATTGGGAGGACAGGTTTTATCTGAGATCTGAATAAAAAAGAGACATAACTATGTATAGTTCAAGATGAAGAGCGTTCCAGGTAGAGGAGAGAGTGTGAAGGTCGTGAGGTGGGAATGAGCCCAAATGTTCATCATATACACAGAGGGAAAGCCAGTGTTTCTGGAGCTTAGTTGGAAGCAAACAGAGGGAGATAAGGTTAGAAAGAAAGACTGGGACCCAAGTATGTAGCACTTTGTAATCCAGAGTAAGGAGTTTTTATTTTATTTAAATACAATGGGCTATTGGAGTATTTTAAGCAAGGAAAATTATATGACATGATTTAATTGTTTTAGGATTCACTCAGGCTACTGGGTGAAAAAGTCCTGGTAGAGGAACAAGAAGGAAATCTGGGAGTCAAATTAGGATAGTATTTTACACACACACACACACACACAAACACAAATGCACATGCACGTGCGTGCATATATCTGTGGTTACTTCTGTAGAATGCAAGCAAAGTTCTGCAGGAAGAGGAAGATTAACTTTTTCTTGTATATCCTTTGATCCATTTGATGTTCAAAATATATGCAACTTGTTTTCATAATAAAAAACAAGTTGCATGTGTTTGGCAATAAAATTTCCTTCAGTAACCAGTTCCATATTTAAAATGTCTCATTATCTTTTCCCTTCAGTCATTATTTGTCAAGCCAGATTATGACAAATTATAATTTAATGAAATACTTCAAATCGTATTCTTATTGGCCTCAAGGTCATGTAAAGGTAGTTGATATTTATTGAATACTGAATATTTTCTAAGTTCTGCACTGAGCACCTTTATAGGTATTATATAGGTATATATGTTCAAAATAGCCCTAGGTAGTAGGTACTATTATCATCATTTCAAAGATTAGTGAAGTGAAGCTCAGAAAAATTGAGAATCTTGCCCAGAGTTACACAGCTAGTAGTGGGACCTGAGAGTCAAACGTTGGCTGTTTAGCCTCCAACCAGTATTCTCATCCACTGTAGTGTATTGTTCCTTGCCATTGAGTCCCATGTCTTTATTTATATGCTGAGGACAGTGATTATACCCCTGATAGAACTCCTTGCAATCATTTAATTTAAATGTACATGTTACTGTTCAGAGAAGTACTTGTATGTATAAAATACTCCATTTTAGTTCTGGGGGGACTAATGAATGAAGAATAGGTGTGGCCCCGTCTTAGAAACCACCGGGATCATTGCAGCATGTCTACCTAGTTTCTGTGCTTTAAAATCCAGAAACTGAGGGGCGCCTGGGTGGCTCAGTCAGTTAAGTGTCTGCCTTCGGCTCAGGTCATGATCCTGGAGTCCTGGGATTGAGCCAGGTGTCTGGCTCCCTGCTCATTGGGGAGTCTGCTTCTCCCTCAGCCTCTCATCCAGCTTGTGCTCTCTCTCTCTCTCACTCTCTCTCTCAAATAAATATATAAAATCTTAAAAAAAATAAAATAAAATCCAGAAACTGATACTTTTTTTTGTCACACCACTGTGAGTAAAGTGAGTCAAGTGTGGAAAGTAGAAAATTCTTTAAAAAAATTTGTTGTGCGTGTTGTACTTCTGATTTGAAAGATACTCTAAGGATCTATGTTAAGGCCTACTTGACATTCTTCCATTATTCCAGTATTTAAACTTTTCTTTCAGATTTTCTTCCCATGCCTGATCAGATGGCATTAAATTCTTGACTCCAAGAACAGGGACCATTTAGCTCTTCTACCATCTTTTTTTTTTTTAAGATTTAATTAATTTATTTATTTGTCAGAGAGAGAGAGAGCAGAGAGCACAAGAAAGGGGAGCGGCAGGCAGAGGGAGAGGGAGAAGCAGACTCCCCGCTGAGCAGGGAGCCTGATGCGGGGCTTGATCCCAGGACCCTGAGATCATGAACTGAGCCGAAGGCAGCTGCTTAACTGACTGAGCCACCCAGGTGCCCCAGCTCTTCTACCATCTTGAAAAAGGAGTTGTATCATCTGAAAATGAACCAGAGGTTCTGTACAGGGTCACTGACAGCTTATATTGACAACATCCAGAAATGCTGACTACCTCATAATTTTTACTTAGGTCCATACTGCAAGCCAAAGAACTAGAAAGATATTTTGGCCTCCAAAAAGTGAGAGTAGATTCCATAGTCATGCAGTGTAAGATCCACTGAGGTTTTGTGGTAAAAACCACAGAAACATTTCTTGTCCGAATAAATTGCCAGTGATTTTCTTGAGTCATATAATTTAGTAGCCTTTAATGAAGCTATAAATGCTCAGCTTGCCTGGTGAAATTCTGGCCCTTTCCTCTGAGTCACTAGTTTGATTGAAGATTTCCCGGTCTCTAGCTGATTTCCTGGGGTTGAAGGGTGTCAGCCAATGTGATGTTTGTGTAGTTAGTAGATGTGACTCACGTAGCTCCACTTCTCTTCCATTCCCTTGCTACTAAGGAATCCTGACACCGCATGAGTGCCTGGTTGGTTAACTTGAAGTCAGCAGCTAATAGAATTTCAGAAGAGTTCTGCTTCTTCCTGACCAAGGAAGGATTTTCTGAGTCCTGTTGTACATCAGTGTATTAGTTTCCTGTGGCTGCTATAACAAATGACCACAAACTTGTCAGCTTAAAACAATACACATTTGCTCTTTTGCAGTTCTTGAGGTTGGAAGTCTGAAATGGGTTTCACTGAGCTGAGATCAAGGTGTCGAAGGAGCGTCCAGTGGAGAGTCTGTTTCTTGCCTTTTATAGCTTCTAGAGCTACTTTCTTTGCATACTTTGGCTCATGGGCCCTTTTTTCATCTTCAAGGCCAGCAGCAAAGCATCTTCAACTCTATTTCTGCTCTAGCTTCACACTGTCTTCTCTGTAGTCACCTCTCTCTCTGCCTCTCTCTTATAAGGACACTTGTGGTTACATTTAAGGGCCCACCCACAAAATCCAGGATAATTTCCACATCTGAAGATCCTTAACTTGATGACATCTGCAAAGTTCCTTTTGCCATATAAAGTAACACTCATAGGTTCCTGGGATTAGGTTGTGGACATCTGGGTGGATTATTTATTATTCAGCCTACCGCAATCATAATATCCAGTGACTAACGGCTACCTTCTGAGCCATTAGCTAATCATTTAGAGCTTCCTGAAATGGATGAGACTTCTCACTGAGAGAGATAATGTGAGAGGGGTTCTTTGAGTGACAGAGGACTGAAATGGGTACCCTATGGCAATTCAGAATTATTCACATTCACTAACATGTGTGATTTTTCTGAAACCCACTGTTTTTCTCCTTCTAAAATGAGGTGATAACTATCCCCTTGATAATCACTGCAATACATATGTTAAAAGAAAATGTGAATACAAGGTTATTAAAACTCTACTAATGTCTAATCCACTGCACTAGTAAATGAAGAAACCATGCAAATGAAGAAACCATGTCCAGGCATCTAGGATGGTTTCTTTAACGTTGGATATAAAATGGTAAAATGTAATGTTGAAAATATTCAAGTAGTGCAGTCCTATAACTGATAATAGAAGTCAAATATTGAATAGACCATACTCTTTTTATTGTCTAAGGCAGTTAATGATATATCATGTAAATATCTTACCTATGCATATTATTTGTAATACATTTCATAAAATCATTCTAATAATTTCCAAATATTATATTGACTGGTGTGCTGGTTTTGATCTTCCATTCAATACTTTCATCAGCATTGTTATTAAATGATAATTCTGTTTGCTTCCTGACTCAGTGTGGGGAATTACATCACATTGCCCACAACTTCCTATGAATTGATAACCATTAAGCAATCACATTAATCATAAAAGAAAGGGATTCATTGGGCTGCCCTTTGTACTAGCTCTCTACTCTCCCTGCGTCTGCTCCTCACTTGTACTTTTTCTTCTCACCTGAAATGATGTTATCATTTGGGTGATACCAGGGAGATGCAGAGAGGGAGAGGGGGAAGTGGGGAAAGATGAAAAGTAGATGGCAATGATCTGATCTTCACTATTGAGGCCAGGAGCCTGTATATTGTTTTCTTTTTCTCCGATGAGGAAGCACACTATGCTTTTGTGGCCCCATTGAGGCTAATTAGGAGACCACTTGTGCCAACCACGAGGCAGTGACCAGGGAGAGCCCAGTTACTAATGGAGACAAAGAAGAAAGAGCTGAAGAAAAGAAGAGAAAGCATAAAAAAATAATAGGAGTGTGCTCAGAGGTTGATGCTGCCTGGAGGTAGTGGAAGCTTCTAGACCCTGTCTCTCTTTCAAAAAGAGAGCAGTCAGGTAGAGGAGGAAGAGTGTGCAGCTTGGTGCAAGACAGGGTGGAGACACAGCACCATCTTGCTAGAGGACTCTCGGTGTTCATCCTTGAATAGGTTTCTGGGAGATTCCCTCTCTGGAAACTTGTTTATAAAGCACAGGGCCAGCTGCCTTCTTTCAGGAGTTAAGTTGTCAAATAAAACAAGGTCTCAAAAACCTATCAGAGGGGACATTATCCCACAATGAAGGCATTTGCTGTCTATGTCCATGACAACTGTGTATCCATGGCACCCAGTCACTTTACTATCTGCTTCCTAAACCCAGACCCTACTTCTCCCCCATGGGGAAGGACAGGCATTTCTTTTGGAAGCTTGAAGAAGATATTTGAAGAAGTGGCAAGTCTCATTTCTGCTATATAAGGATATTTATGCTTCAGTGCTACCCACCAACTTTGGAAATAAATAGCAAGTCCCCCGTAACAGATTCCCAAGCTCTGTGTCCAATATCCATTCCACAAGGATGCCTTGGAATCACATTTGCCTGCTTGTGGTTTCTGAAATGAAACACAAATGCTGGGATTTAGATTATTGATTATTTTGATTGGCTATTCCAATTATTGTTACTCTATTTACTAACATGCATGGTGATGTTTCAATACTTTGGCAACTGGTTGGCTGGACGCTAGCTTAATAATAGAGCTATACAAACTTTTTGGGGCTATGGAAAATTTTTCAAGGAGTACTGAAAATGGGCAGTTTTCAGTGAAATAATGACCAGATCTTCAGCTTCCAGGAATTCTCTTTTGTAAACTGATTTGCTTCCTAGGGTTCTAATAGCTAGGGTCACCATATATCCCGGTTTTCTTGGTTAATGCTTATTTCTTAGAGTAGTTAATAGTGTCCCTTTTTATTGTCAAAAAAATGTTCAGGATTAGAAAATATATGGTTTCCCTACCACAGCCTCTTACAAAAGAAATCATATTCCTTGCACATAAATCTTACTTTGGTCTATTGCCTCAGGGTGTGAAAACTTCCCAGAGGGGCACCAACAAAGGAGATGCCTCATGTAATGATTAATCAGGCACATAAACCATGGGGCTTCCAGGCTTTCCCAGCTGTACATAGATCTGTGTGCTAAGGCAGAAGAATAGTGTATCCTGGTCTGGAACTTACATCCTTTGCAATTATTTGAACTCATAACCAAATTTTTAGATAACCTAGAAATGGGAAAGAGGGTATGTAATTTTTCAAAATTATTCTAGGAACATGTGAACAGAGTTTGAAGACCACTACTCAATGGTAATTTTTTTCCAAACTTTGTTTTTTCATACCGTGGAGACTGCTTACAGTGAAAGAAGCTGCTCACAGCTCAGAACTCTGGCTGCTCCAGTTCTTGCCTAGGTTCTCCAAAGGCCGAGAGATTATATATCTGTGTACATCTGTATCTCTTTCAGATTATATCAATTCTAAGGCTATCACCCCCCTCCACCCCACCACACACACACGCATACACACACACACAATCTCTCCTACAAGACTAAATATACAAAGCAGATAATAACATTACCATTATTGAAGTTGGGGTTAGGAACATTATCACTTGGGTTTCTTTTGCTGCAGAAAACATAATATCTAACTACTAACAGTGGCTTCAAAAAGATAGATGAATATTAACCGTCTTAATAAAAAGTCTAAGTGTAGAGGTGCCCATTTACATTTGCCAATATGGCCACAATAATACCACCCATTCGACCCATGCTTTTCTGCAGTGTGACTTTGCCATTCTTCCACCCTCCTCTTCAGACTGCCTAGCAGTTGGGACTCACTTCAACCCCATACTGTCTGGTGGAAGTGATGCTGCATGACTTCCGGATCAAGGTCAGAAAAGGTCATGTAGCTTCTCTCTGGCTCTCTTGAAAAGCTTAGTTTCTGATTGCTGTCAGGACACTCCCTTTCTGAACCCAGCCGCTGTGTGGTGAGGAAAGCCAACCACGTGGAGTGGAGAGGCCTCGTGCAGGTGCTCTGGTCAATAGTTTCAGCAGAGCCCAGCTTTCGAGTCTTCTCAGCCCACATGCCTGATTTGTGAGTGAAGAAGCCTCCAGATGACTCCACTCTCTAGCTGCTTGAGTTACTTCAAGATATTTGTATCTCCCCAGTTAATGCCTGGGACATGGGAGAATAGAAACAAACTGTTCCCACTGTGTTCGCTCCAAATTCCTGACCCTCAGAACCGTGAGCCTAGGAAATGGTTGTGGTGTTATCACTAAACCTGGGATAGTTTCTTACTCAGCAATGGTAACTAGAAGAACAGATATTTCCAAGTTTGGTGGTGCTGTGGATCAGCATTCTCAAGGAGATAGACTCTTTCTGTCTTTCCTCTCTGTAAAGTAGGAAAATAATAAGCTACTTCCTGAGGTCATTGTGAAAAGTTAATGAGATAATACACATAAAGCTGTTTAACACAAGTTTATCCTTTATAAATCACTTAAGAGATAGAAGCTATATTAGGAGAGAAATCAATTTTAATTTGGATCATTAGAGAAGGCTTACAGACTTCCAATTTGCAGTATTTGGATGGCACCTTTTTTTAAGACCTTGGGACTCAAGATTCAAATTATTGAGAGCCCCTCAGGTACATGGAGACATTTGTGTCTGCCTGGAAATTTCAACTTTTCTCCATACGTTGCTGTTGACATCCTTGCTTTAGTAGACCAAGACTAGAAAGCATTGTAAGTTTGCCCACAGTTGGCATTTCTAATGAGGCCTAAGATCACCATGTTTGTTTCACGTGGTTTTCTCTCCAAAGACAATGTTTTCCATATAAAAAATGAGAATACTGTTCTGTTTCTCTCTTCTCACCTTTATTTTTCTCACATGGTTTGAAGAGCTGGAGTTTCCTCTGGCACATTTCATGCCCTTTATTTGATTCCTAGCCACGATGGTCTCCTTTCCTGTTTTCTTTCTTTCTCTTTCTTTCTTTCTTTCTTTCTTTCTTTCTTTCTTTCTTTCTTTCTTTCTTTCTTCCTTCCTTCCTTCCTTCCTTCCTTCCTTCCTTCCTTCCTTCCTTCCTTCCTTCCTTTCTTTCTTTCTTTCTTTCTTTCTTTCTTTCTTTAAGATTTTATTTATTTACTTAACAGAGAGAGAGAGAGAAAAGCTGGGGGAGGGGCAGAAGGAGAGGGAGAAGCAGACTCCCCACCGAGCAAGGAGCCCCATGTGGGACTCCATCCCAGGACCCTGGCATCATGACCTGAGCCAAAGGCAGACGCTTAACTGACTGAGCCACCCAGGCACTCCCCTTTCCTGTTTTCTGATAGTCCCTTGTCTCATCTCAATAATGCATGGCTTGAAACTACTTAATTCTGAGTATCCAAAACAGATGTTTTGGGAAATAGATTCAGCCACCCATCCAGCTTAGTCCACATCTTCTGTGCTGGGAAGCTTGGATTTTCTAAGACCTCCTTGGAACTCCAGGCAGGATCTCCTGCTGCTCAGTCCTAACTCTGACAGTTCTTGATTTTGTATGTTTGATTTTTTAAAAATCCCTTGATAATTTTTAAAAATTAACATTAAAATTGATCAAGTGCCCTATACCATTTAATTTTAAAATCATCAATAAATTTTAAAATCATCAGAAAATATTACCTTATAGAAATAAAACTATTTTCAAAGACTTTAGTGGGTCACATGACATCTTGCACAATTTGGTTATGACCACTGGGGTGAGATTAAACTTCCTTTAAATAAGGAATCTGATACATGAGAAGAATTTAAAGATGATGCGGGGGGGGAAGTGGCATCGTTATTACAAAAGGCACACAAGAAGGAAAGATTTAGGTTTACTATTGGTGCTGTTCTAAATGCTAAGACTGACATAAATTACCAGATTTGTCTGTTATCTATGTGAGTGAAGCCTCCTAAACATAAACTTGCTGAGTCTCTGGGAGAAAAAAAAAAGGCAAAATATACTTCCATTGTAATGAGTCCCTTTTGAAAAGAAAAAATAAATAATTTTAAGCTGAAAAACAAAAATGCTTCCAATGAGCTCCCCTCACCCTGTTAGGGAAGGTGGATTTTTTTTAAAGTTTATTTATTTATTTGAGAGAGAGAGAGAATGCAAGAGCGGTAGTGGGTGATGGGGTGGGGGAGGGAGAGGGAGAGAGACTCTCAAGCAGATTCCCCATTGACCCTGACAGGGGAGCCTGACACGGGGCTTGATCTCACGACCCTGAGATCACGAACTGAGTTGAAACCAAGATTCACAGGCTTGGGGCACCCGGGTGGCTCAGTCATTAAGCGTCTGCCTTCGGCTCAGGTCATGGTCCCAGGGTCCTGGGATCATACCCCGCATCGGGCTCCCTGCTCCGCGGGAAGCCTGCTTCTCCCTCTGCCACTCCCCCTGCTTGTGTTCCCTCTCTCGCTGTGTCTCTCTCTGTCAAACAAATAAATAAAATCTCATAAAAAAAAAAAGTCAGAGGCTTAACTGACAGGAGCCTCCCAGGTGCCCCAGCAAGGCAGGTTTTATCAATCAATTGTACAAAGAAACTTTTTTTTTTTAAAGATTTTATGTATTTATTTGACAGAGACACAGCAAGAGAGGGATCACAAGCAGGGGGAGAGGGAGAGGGAGAAGCCGACGCCCCACTGAGCAGGGAGCCCGATGTGGGGCTTGATCCCAGGACCCTGGGACCATGACCTGAGCCGAAGGCAGACGCTTAACGACTGAGCCACCCAGGCGCCCCCGAAGAAACTTTTGATGGCTGCCTCTTAAGGCCAAGCTTTGCAGGGACTGCAAGCAGTGAACTAGAATGACATCAGTGTACCCGCTAGGCTCACTGGAGGGGCTTTATAATTGTTACTGCACAAAGACCCATTAAGGCTGAGTCTTCTCTTTTCAATTAGAAAATTAATGCACCTTCTTTTGGGATTAACATTCAAACTTGTCAAATATACATTAAAGTGAAAGTTCCAGGGTCCCCCTTTCCTAGCCTCAGAGGATAGTCATTTATCTTTCCAGATGTTTTTGGTTGTGGATGCCTATTCTCCTTCAGGAGCTCTTCAAACTTAGATGTGTATTTAAATACAAATAATAGAGAAATAATAACAAAAGTATAACAGAATATGCACCTTTAAATCCAACAGGTGGCTTCAGAAATGGAACTTTACAGATACTTTTGCAACTCCCACATGTCCTTTGAATGCATCTCCTTCCTAACTCCCTGAGAGAAATATAATCCACCCTTTCATTTTAAGCATTTCCTTGCCTTTCTTCATAGCTTTACTATATACAGGTACTTAAACATCATCAAAATGAAAAACACACTATATGTATTTTGCAAATCTGTATTTTGTTTTTGTTCAACGCTGTTTTTGAGGTGCATCCATTATAATGTGATTAGCTATAGTTCATCTAGTTTTACTGTTGTATTATGAAATTGTTTGAATGTACCACAGTTGATTTATCCATTTTAATGTTGCTGACTATGTGGGCTGTTTCTTGTTTTTATTACAATGAGCAATGCTGCTGAGTTCCTGACGCCTGGTACACATGTTGCTTATGCCCAGGAGTGGAATTGCTGGGTGGTAGGGTGTGGTGTATTCAGATTGCTTAGGCAATGCCAGATTGTGGCTGTACCACAATTTACAGTTAAGCATATGTCCCTCATATTTCTTCTGTGAAATGCCTGCACTATCTTCTCTTCATTTCTCTGTCTTTTTCCTTCTTATTTGTAGAGTTGCTTTATACAGCTGGGTAATAATCTTTGACAGTTCTGTATATAGCAAATATCTTCTCTCAGTTTTTTTTTTTTTTTTAAGATTTTATTTATTTATTTGAGAGAGAGAGAGAGAGAGAGTGCACACTCTGGGGGGGGGGGGTTGGGAGCAGAGGAAAGGGGCAGAGGGAGAGGGAGAAGCAGACTTCCCACCGAGCAGGGAACCCGACATGGGGCTCCATCCCAGAACCCTGAGATCATGACCTGAGCCGAAGGCAGATGTTTAACCTACTGAGCCACCCAGGTGTCCCTCAATTTTATTTCATTTTTTATGATTTCTTTTGATGAACAATATTCTTTTTTATTTTTTTAACTTCCAATATAATTAATATACAGTGTTATCTTAGTTTTAGGTATACAATATAATGATTCAACAATTCTACACATAATTCAGTGCTTATCACAATAAATGTATCCTCTTAATCCCCTTCATCTATTTAACCCATCCCCCCACCTCCCCTCTGGTAACCATTAATTTGTTCATGTTTGGTGTTCTCTTTAGTCTGGTTTTTTTTTTTTTTTGGTCTCTTTTTTTCTTCATTTGTTTTGTTTCTTAAATTCCACATATGAGTGAAATCATATAGTATTTGTCTTCCTCTGACTGGCTTATTTCACTTAGCATAGTACCCTCTAGGTCCACCCATGTTGCTGCAAAGGGCAACCTTTCATTCTTTTTTATGGCTGAGTAAGATTCCATTGTGTGTGTGTGTGTGTGTGTGTGTGTGTGTGTGTGTGTGTACACACTGCGTCTTCTTTATCCATTCGTTTATTGATGGACACTTTGGTTGTTTCTATAATTTGGCTATTGTAAATCATGCTGCAATAAACATAGGGATACATATATCTTTTAAAATTAGTGGGTTTTTTAAAAGATTTTATTTTTTTATGTGACAGAGAGAGATACAGTGAGAGAGGGCACACAAGCAGGGGGAGTGGGAGAGGGAGAAGCAGGCTTCCCGCGGAACAGGGAGCCTGATGCAGGGCTGGATCCAAGGACCCTGGGATCATGACCTGAGCCAAAGGCTGATGCTTAACGACTGAGCCACCCAGGCACCCCTCAAATTAGTGTTTTTAATATTTTTTGTAAATACCTATTAGTGGAAATACTGGATCATATGTTAATTCTATTTTTAATTTTTTGAGGAACCTCCATACTGTTCCACAGTGGCTATACCAGTTAGTTTTCCCATCAACAGTGCATGAGGGTTCCTTCTTCTCTACATCCTCACCAACACTTGTTATTTCTTGTATTTTTTATTTTAGTCATTCTGACAGGTACAAGGTGATATCTCTTTGTGGTTTTGATTTGCATTTCCCTGATTACTAGTGATGTTGAGCATTTTTGCCTGTGTCTGTTGGCCATCTGTATGTCTTCTTTGGAGAAATGTCTGGATGAACAATATCTTAATTGGATGTAGCAAAATTAATCAGTTTTTTTTAATGGGTAATGCCTTTTGTGTGTTGAGAAATTCTTTTTTCTACCACAGGCCTGTGGCTTTACCAGAAGGATGATGGCTGAGTCTCCTCTCTCTATGCCTCTCTTGGACAACCAGAACAAAGAAGACATTTTTTTTTTCCTTTTTATAAGAAACTTACCCTCAATAATCCTTTTAAGATTTTTGTATTGGAAATTTGTGGGATGATTAAGAGGGGTTATACAATTCAGTGCAGGGTATTGCCATAAATCCTACTCTATCTCCTTGTTTCTCTCTTCTTTCTCTGTAACACCTATGTAACACCTTTGGGACCTCAGAATCCACCCCAGACAGATGTATCAAGGAATTTCTTTGGAAGAAATACAATGTTACCTTGAAAGAACTCAGTCTAGGCCAAAATAGGGCTTAACAGAGGTGGAGGCCCATTACGCTCACTATTCTGGAACTTCCTTTTTTTTTCACTTAGCAATATATCCCAAGCATCCTTTCCTTGCTAGAAACATAGAAATCTATCTTCCTTTTAATTGTTACATAAAATATAATAATGTGGCTTTATAATGAAGAATGTAAATCTTCCTTTATTGGGGGCCATTTAGATGGTCTCCAGTTGTTCTTTATTATCACAATGATAGAGTAAATATGTGTACATATATATGTGTGTGTGTGTGTATGTATGCATATGTATATCCTTATATATTTGTGAGATATTTTTTTAGTACTGTTCAGAAAAATACAATTGTTTTGACTAATGATATTTTCATTTAAAATTTTTGCAGTAGTTGTAAGGTTGCCTTCCTGCCAATGTTGATAAAGATATGTTTTACCATAGTCTAGTCTGTATTGGATACTATCAGTCAATTAGACTTTTGTTAACCTGGGTCAAAATGGTATGCTGTTGTTTTAATTTGTATTTCTCTCAGCACTGCAGAAGCCAACAATCTTTTCAAGTGTTTATCAACCATTTATATATTTTTAAAATAATTTAGCACCTTCCATGAACAAAAGTAGAATGAAAATATAAAGCAGTGTACCTGAAGAAAGGTTTGCCATTTACTGCATTGCATTTCATCATAAAAGCAATAGAATTATATTCATATCACTGCAAATTGGTGTTTTTGTGTCTATTTGTATTTAATCTAAAAAATCACAAACATAACCATGCTAAAAATGAACAGATTTGTCTGGGTTTGTTGCTTGAAATCTTTTTAGTTTTGGTGTTTTAAAGTCAGAAGAGATTTCCAAAACACTTTCCCCAGTGTTCTATTTTCTGACCCATTACATGTTAGACACTTTCAAATCAACAGATGTAAACTAAGCAAAATAAAATACTAGAAAATGCTGATTAGTTTATGACTGCAAAAGCTCTTTTCACAGGTGTCATACATTCAGAGTTCTATTCCCGGTCCATAGCATAAGCTTTTAGTAAAAATATTTTTAAATGTTAGTGACAAAACATAACAGAAGCATAAGTGAAACCCAAGCAAGTTACCAAGTTCAGAATGAGAGGGGACATTTGGGATGGGACATGGGTACCTCAGCGTTCCCTGTAGGATTCCGTTTCTGACCCTGGCTGCTGGAGACACAGGCATTGGCGTATGTGCTTTATACTTTCTCATCATAAAATATTCCTTAAAAATTAAAACCTCGGTACTTGCCTTTTTCCAATTCTACAATGGCACATAAAAAGGGATGACTACTCTAAAGCTTAATGATCGCGTCTGAGGGGTTCAAATGCCAGGATATTTGGCAGTAATTCAGCATAGGGATTGTGGAGCCAGTTTGCCAACTCGGAATGGCCTGGATGCCTATACTCAATCTGCAGAGGCAAACACTCCACTGATCACAATTACTAGAGTTCTTAGTTCATATGGTACTACAAATAATACAAGTTCTTAAAGGCATCTGTAGAAAAGGCTAAAAAACAAAGATGGTACATAACTAAACAAATCGACCCCAAACCACTCCTGTAAAAAACCACTCTTTTTTTAAGATTTTATTTATTTATTTGTCAGAGAGACAGAGCACAAGCAGGGGGAGCGGCAGAGGGAGAGGGAGAAGCAGGCTCCCCACTGAGCAAGGAGGCCGATGCAGGACTCCATCCCAGGTCCCTGAGATCATGACCTGAGCTGAAGGCAGGAGCTTAACCGACTGAGCCACCCAGGCGTCCCAAAACCACTCTTTTTTAATGGAATCGACGGTTCTCCTTGATTATTAGTTTGCATGTATTATAATATAGACCTAAAGCTCACAACCTTCCACTTCTTAAATCGAGATGTTGAGTCCCTTAAATCTCCCAAAAGGTTGTTATCAGGGCCTAAGGGTAAGTGGGATGAACTTCATGTGGTCACATATTTGGATATTTGGCTCAACTTGAAAGGTAACATAGTGGGGCGCCTGGGTGGCTCAGTGGGTTATGTGTCTGCCTTCGGCTCGGGTCATGATCTCGGGGTCCTGGGATCGAGCCCCACGTCGGGCTCCCTGCTCAGCGGGGAGTCTGCTTCTCCCTCTCACTCTCCCTCTGTGCTCTCTCTCTCTCAAATAAATAAATAAAACCTTAAAAAAAAAAAAGGTAATATATTGAAGGCTAATAATTGTCAGTTTTGGGATTTAATAATTATGATGCATAGGAATATTTTGTGAAGCGTTCTCTTCAGGATGGGGAGTGCTTATCTTGTTTAAACAGATATAACTTTTTGTTGGCAGAGTTCTTCCTGACAGACATGCATAAAAAGGTAACTGTGTTGCGGGGGAGGGGTTCCTATTTAACGGCACGCTGGGACCTGACATTGGCTTTGCTTTCACTCTCAGGTATCAGAGCAGAAGGTTACCCTTAGCAGCACTGCATTGGCGTAGTGTTCAGCATGCTATCAGTGGTGGTTAACATTTATGGCACAATTCATTTAGGGTTTTATGAGTCCTTCATATTCCCTTTATGATCCCAAACAGGAAATGTCAGTGCAGGGAATGAGTAACACTGTACACCCAAAATCACTTTCTTTTCTTTTTTATGTTAATATTCACTAAACCCCTAAGCCCAGGAGGTGCAGTTTCCCTAACCTCTACCAATGTGTACCCCTCAGAGAGCTTCCAGCATCATCTGAATAGAATTGCTTCCTGCGGAGAGTGATTTCTTCTTTGACCCACTTTGAACGAATATAGTTTAGGGACGGAGACTTGATATAGGATGGAACATAATGCCACCGATTTAATTATTTTTCTTATTTAACCAATACTTATTACATATTTATTGAGTACCTACAGCTTTAGCTTAGGCAGATATAAAAAAATACCATAGACTGGTTTAAACAACAGAAATTTATTTCTCACAGTTCAGGAGACTGGAAGTCTGAGACCGGGGTGCCAGCATGATAGGGTTCTAGTGAGAGCCTTCTTCCTGGCTTGCAGACAGCCAGATTCTGTGTGCTCATATGGCCTTTCCTCAGTGCCTGCTCAGGGAGGGAGAGAGAGACGTGGGGTGGGGGGAGACACCTCTCTTCCTCTTTTTATAAGGACATGAATCCCATCATAAGGGTCCTACCCTCATGATTTTACTACCTAATTATTTCCCTAACTCCCCATCTCTGAATACCATCACTTTGGGGGCTAGGGATTTAACATAAGAATTTTTGAGGGGACACAGACATTCAGCTCATAACACCTACTATGTGTCAGGCAATATTCCAGGATTCCAGGTCCTGGAGTATGTTTGCTCAGGTATTCATATGGCTGGTTACTGTAACAAAGAAATAACCAAATCTCATGAACAACAGAGAAATGTATTTCTTATTCATGTGAAGATCTTCCACGCTGATTAGGGTGCTGGTTTCGTTATACCTCCCAACTTTGCAATCCCCTAGAGTCTTGGAGTCATCTCTAGTACCCTCTTCATCCAACTTGCAAAGATAGGAGAGAGACTAGAGAATTGCAACTGGCAAGTCTTTGCAGATCCAGCCTTGAAGGGGCACACATCACTGCCACCACATTCCATTCTCTGGGACTCAGCCCTGTTGTCTTGCTGGTTGCAAGGAATGCTGGGAAACGTGGCCACGTTTCTTGGAAAAGAGAAAACATATTCTGTGAGCATGAAGCCAGTCTCTGCCAAGTGTGCTACAATATTGGGCAAGACAGATGAGGTCGCCACTTGTATGGGGCATATATTCTGCTATAGAATGATAGACAGTAGGCATGAAGACAGATAGATACATAAAAATTAGAGATAATGATGGGTGCAGTAGGGAAGACAGCACAGGTCAATGTGATTCAGGATGGACAGCAGAGGGAAGAGAGCTCCTCTAAGGAGCAGGATGGGAGAAAGAATCTCTTTTGAGATGAAATTCCATCTGAGACCTGAGTGAAGGAGAAGAGCCAGCTATGCAAAGATCCAGAAAACAAGATTTCCAGAAAGAGGGCAAAAAGCCAGAGTCAGAAAAGCTCAGAAAGAAGATGAGTCTGGGTACAGTCTGGGTGGCTCAGTCAGTTAAGCATCTGCCTTCGGCTCAGGTCATGATCCCAGGGTCCTGGGATCGAATCCTGCGTCGGGCTCCCTGTTCAGAGGGCAGCCTGCTTCTCCCTCTACCTGCTGCTCCCGCTGCTTGTGCTCTCTCTCTGACAAATAAATTAAAATAAAATCTTAAAAAAAAAAAAAAAAAAAGAAGAAGAAGAAGATAAGTCTGGCCAAAGCTTATTGACTGAGATTGAGAGTGGGATGGGTGAAGAGAGGGGAAATAGGTGAAAACCTCAGGTAGATCCTGGAAATCTTCCCTGATCAAATGTACAGAGGTTTGAGCTAGGCATTTTGGATACATTATCTCATTTAACCTTTTAACAAATCTGGGAAATGGATACAGTTGTTCTCCCTAAAAGAAATGAGGAAATGAAGTCTCACGGAGTTAACTAACTTCTGTAGGATCATCATGCAGCTGTTGAAGAAGAGACAGATTTACCCCTGAGTCTGACTCCAAATCCATGCTTTTAACCAAGTTCTTAGTTGATACCGAGAACTTACTACTACATGCATGAAATATGGCAAAAGGTTGTGCTCTGCCATCTTAAAATTTTTGACAACTCAAAACCACTGAGACTGTCCCAAAGCCAATGTGTATTTCAACAAAGAGACATTTAAATATTTTTCATGTTTTCTACAATAAACATGCTTTACTCTTGTATTAAGAATTTGTCATGGTTATCATTGTCAATTGTGAAATTATTGTGATATAAGGAAACTTGTGAAAATTAATGCAAATCATTTTCTACAGAAATACTGCTCTCCAATCCTCCATTCTCTTGAAATGTATAGCAACCTTATTCCAAATTTAAGGCATGGGGTTATCCAATGCACCTATTGGTAACCAATGCCTTTTTTTCTCCTACCATCTAGACTGCTGTTTTTAGAGTTTATATTTGTTCAAAGTGCCCCTACCTTCATTCCCATCTCTGCTTTTTTTTTTTTTTTTTTTTTTTTTTTACCGTCTTACTTTCCTTAAGTTTAGCTATGTCATTTGGAACTTATTCTAAAGCACTGATTAATAGATGAAATCACTGTCAGTCTGTGTTACCCTGAAAACCTAGACCACTGAAATTCCTCAACCAATTAAGGATGAAAGCATAGAATCCTATTCTAACCCTACCATTCAATTTTCCTTCAATGCCTTCCTTTTCCTTTCATTTTCTTTTTTACTCATGGCATCTTTTGTCTGCCTAAAGAGGACAGAGATAAGCTCGCTCTTGAACCCTGCGGTATAAAAGTAATTCCACATGGGGCATGTACTATGGGAAAGAGTTGTGCACTGATTTATTTTCCATAAATGATGTGGGATTACCAGAGAACAAGGAACCCTGCAGTGTGTTGCTGTGTGTGGAAAATTTCTACTTTGGAAACTTAATTGGTAAAAATTTTGAAATTGTCATATGACATGTACATCTCAGGATAGAAAGTCTTCCTTTTATTCCCCCTTATTCTACTAATGCATGGAAAATTCAAAAGATTAAGAAAAATGTTTATTTATTTTTTCTTTAAGGATAGGGAAAACTGTAATTATTTTCATGGGAGATTAAACAGATATGCATACTCCATATGGCTGAAAGAAGTTGAGTAATATTTTAAGAAGAAAACTAAAGGCATTAAGACCAGGTAATCTCTATTGACACAGCACTGTCCCCTCTGTATCATCCTCCTTTCTTATTATCTCTTGTAAGTTTGACACTATACAATGGGCAGAGAATATAGTATCAAAAGACCTAAATTTGTGTCTGTACCTTGTCATTTATTTGTTTGTTGACTCTGGGCAAATCATTTGTAAATGTTGACTTGGTATCCTTGTCTACAAAGTATGATAAAGTAGGTAAAATCACTTAGTGAATATTTAATATTATATCAGTGGGAAAATGTTAATACTAACATTAGAATTGAATTTTTATGATTCAATCTAGTATCCTGACTATTAAGTTTCTCTCATTCTCTTTGTAAAATCCCTTTCTATTCTGAGCTCTTCATCATGCCTGGGCCATCCTAGCTTCTAAGCTGTCTCTCATTTTGCTTTATTCACAGTTCTCCCTGTAATTCTTCTAGAATCAAGGAAGCATCTTACAGTGTAGACAGAATCACAGATACATTCATTCATGCATTCTTGCATCATGCAGCTGCTCTCATCCCTCCTTCTCCATCTCTACCATTACTCTTCCATTCTTCCCAGTCCTGTTCATCCCCTCTGTTTCCTTCTTCCAGGCAATGCATTCTTATTATTTCACATTTAGATTCGTGATAGCAAAAGCTGAGATCAATTACTGATGTCTGTTCCGATGACGAGAATGGAGGAGAGGTGTGTGCATCCCTTTGTTTTAGTCTTAGAGTTTACATTTAGTGAATTACCCCAAACCTTTCTAAAATAAAAAATTGAAGAAATGCATTTAAAAAAGAAAATTCCCCCCAAATCGGAGTGCCATCTAACAGATATTCACATCATGAAGGACAAAAGCCTCAACTTTAATGGTTGGTTCTTTCAACCACTAATTCAATGTCTGTAGACAATAAAAGTGGCTTTGCATTTGGAGGATGCAAGGGGGAAGCTCAGTTTAAACTGCCTTGGACGAATTCGATTTCACATGTTCTCCTCACTGCCTGCTGTCCGTTACAACAGCCCTCTGACGTGTCTCCCTCATTTGAGTATCTACTCTACGGGCGGGAGCCACAGGGTCAGTCTGTTGAGCACTGTATCCTCAGCAGCTTCACAGAAGGTGCTCAATATGCAGCTGCTGCCTGAGTGTTGACTGAAAAAGGAAAAGTTCCCTGCGATAGTTTGTGTAACTTTTTGTCTGTCAAGGTGGGTAAAGAAAGTTCGCATCTGCAGATCATAAACAAGATGTGAGAGAATGTCAGATATTCAACAGAAGCCAACAGTGCATTGAGGAAGGGAATTTAGAAGTGATGTTATTTCAGAAATAAAACTTTATGAATCTTGCATATAACCAAATGAGAAGCTGGCTTTTCATTTACACAATGGAAATGAATATTAAAGTATTCATAAAGACCAGTAGAGAAATATAAAGTTATTCTGATGGAGTGAAGTTTTAAATGCAAAAAATGAATATATTTTATAGACTTATATCAGCATGTAACAGAGTTTGATGAATACAATGTAGACCACGGGTATAGAATTCATTTATGTAGAATCTTAGGACACAGCCCATTTAGAATTCTTGAAATACATTTAGCTCATGTTTAATAAAATCTCCCAGAATTTGTAATTTTCCTTTGTGTGTCTGTCTTTCCATTTTTCTCTTAGTCTTTTTATACAAGACAGGCTACTCCTAGTGTTGGGTGTAACTTTGAGAGAAATTTCGTTATTCATTAAATTGTTTAGAGAAATGTTTCAATTCTAGGAAGTACTTCCTTCCAGCTAAACCTTATACTCTTTTAGAGAACCATTTCTGCCCTCGCCAATGCAACAAAACTCCCACTTAAGCTAACACTATAGATTAAAGTATTGATCATAAAAATTCCTGTGAATGTGGAATCTTCAATTTGAGTGCTTATTAATTATAAAGTCAGTCACTTCATCTACACGCTATCGCAAATTAGTTTGAATCCTATTACAATTGCTTTTCAGAAGATTATCTCTTGTTTTTTTTCCCCTCTATCACAAGTCTAGTATTTCAGAGAAACACAATTTGTGACTTTGTAAGGAAGCTCTCCTTGGATGTCCCGCTATGTGATGGAGTGATAATGAGGGCCCTTTATCACTTCTAGGCATGAACACCTTTGGGTGAGTTCAAGGTTGGCCTCATTCTGAACTCAAAGGTAGAAATGGTTTTTGTTATTTGAGTATTGTTCAGATACCCAAACCTATCTATTAGACAAAATTTTATCAGTAACCTGATTAAAAAACAATGATTACATCTTCCAGAATACCTTCTTCAGTGTTTTGCATATTTTTCTTTAGCTAATCTGGTGTTGGACCTTTGTGAGTTCAAGGCAGAATGCGTTAATTTACAAAAAGAGTACAGATCATCCTCGACTTATGCTGAGGTTACATCTCAATGAACCCATTGTAAGTTGAGAATATTGTAGTCGAAACTGCATTTAATATACCTAACCTCCCAAACACCATAGCTTAGCCCAGACTACCTTAAACATGCTCAAAACACTTGCCTACAGTTGGGTAAAGTCATCTAACACAAAGCCTATTTTATAATAAAATGTTAAATATCTCATGTAATTGATAATATACAGAAAGTGAAAAACAGAATGACCGTATGGGTACAGAAGAGTTGTAGGTATATCGGTTGTTTACCCTCGTGATGGTGTGGCTGATTGGGAGCTGTGGCTGATACGGCTGCCCAGCAGCACAAGGGAGGGTCCACTACATGGCTCCAGCCTGGGAAAGATCCAAATCAAAATCTGCTCTACGGTTTCTACCGAGTGGTATCACATTTGCACAACATAAAATAAAAAAACTAGTAATTTGAACCATCATAAGACAGGGACCACCTGTAATGGGAATGACTACTAGAGAGAAAGAATTAACAAGAAAAGATGTGACTAACTGAATTAACTCATTTTCAATATTCCTTTCCAGAATTTATCCTGAACATTATGGGATAGAGATAAGGAGGTTCCTGAGCTTGGCCCTATTTGAGGAGTTTAACTGATAGTGAACAGATTATATTTCTTTAAGATGAGAATTTTAAGCATTTTTTGAAAATGTTAAAACATCTACTTGCCCATGAAATTCACATGATTAAATATAACGAGGATTTTTTCCTCCACAGAGTAAATAACCTCCTTCCCATGTGTATATTGATATAAACTCTCAGTGCATTTGTTTTATGATTTAACACAGATGGTTTCTCCCTTGTTTGAGGCTGAAAAATGGATTTCCTTTTGGCTTCCCTGGAGTTCTTTTTCTTTGATGGTTAGAGAGTAGGTGTTAGCTCTTCCTAAAAATCACACTTAAAGAAAACTATTGCTATGCCTTTAAATTTTTTTTATTTGTGTATATTTCAAAAAGAAGTGCAGTTTAGTAGTATCTGTTGTTAACACACATTAGAATTCATGTCCTCATGATAAGAACAATTCCCAAAGAGCCATAGAAACCCAGGCGATTTTAAGAAAAAAATCACATGAAAACCTATTATATTAAAACCGGTGCTTGGCATTTATTGTACTGTTTATTTCACATATTTTGTTAGTGTCAGTATAAGCTTCACAAGCATATTGTTTTATCTGTTTATCATGTTTAGATAGAGATAATAAAATTAATCAAAATAAGTAGGCTATAATCTGAAGATCTTTAGCAATATGGTAAAGATTTAAATAATTCCCTATTTTATCTAAGCTATTCATAATTGCTAAATATGTTTCTAGGTCAATATCATTTCGTCTGGCATAAATACTTGGTATTTCCTAAACCATTTAAAGTCATTACTTCATGATTATCAAAACACTACCATGAAGTACACAGTGTTATGTTCTTTGCATGTGACAGATACAAAGATACAGGAGGCTGAAGTGGCTGACCTGAGGTGACCCAGGATTTGGGGGGAGGGAATTAAGTAAATATTGGTGCATAGTTTGTGTGTGTGTGTGTGTGTGTGTGTGTGTGTGTGAACCCTTCTGTCTTCTGAGGTATGCACTTGAGCAGATCCCCTCATTATTATATTGTACATTTCTTTTTTTAAATTTTATTTATTTATTTTTTAAAGATTTTATTTATTCATTTGACAGAGAGAGAGAGACAGCAAGAGAGGGAACACAAGCAGGGGGGAGTGGGAGAGGGATGCGGGGCTGGAGCCCAATGCGGGGCTCGATCCCAGGACTCTGGGATCATGACCTGAGCCGAAGGCAGACGCTTAATGACTGAGACACCCAGGCGCCCCTATATTGTATATTTCCAAATGAGAGCATTCTCTCCTGGACACATTGTGTCTGAGGTGAACCTGATGATACTAGCAGGAGGACAGCTAACATTTACTGAGTGCTAATTATGTTTGGCGGTGAACAAAACTCTTTCAACATTACTTCATTTAATTCTGTTAATTACCTATGAAACAGAGGCTGTTGTTACCATTTTGTAGAGGAGGAAATTTAGGTTTAAAGACTAGAAACTGAGCCAGGTCAGGAAAACTGATAGATACTACAGGCAAGATCAGATGTCACGCTTTTCAGGAGAATGATTGGCTGAACAGGAAAACCAGAGCAAACGCCATCATTAATCAGGATATTGTAAAAGCCCTGTTCTAATTCTTTAAATTACTGTTGGACAAATATAATTAAACTTCAAAAGTAACTCATCAGATTAAGATCCTACGTTATAATTTAATCCTTTTGAGTTTTGGTATTGTTATAAGCACAGAGCTGTTAAAAAAAAATGTGGGGTTTCACAAATCAAGTGAATTAGTAGTTCTGATTTGGTAATCGGATATCTACCGAAGTAACAAACAAAAAAATCTGACTTTTGTATATGGATCGTGGCCAATCTCATGTCTTCCTGGTGCCAGTGGGTTTGCAGATGTCCTCTTACCATGTCATGGGCTAATTTTCCTCCATGTTTCCCCACCTTGTTCCTATCAATCCCTCCTGTCCTACTCACCACCAGCTTCTGTTCTTTCCTTTTCCATCTGCTCATTGTCCTTAAAAAGCATCGCACCTCTTTAACAATTCCAAATGCAACTGATATGTGATTGGGGCAGAGTCTATGGAGTCAGTAAGAATTTTAAAACCAACTTTAGAAATGCTGTAATTCAGTGGCAGTGGTGAGTGAGGTGTTATAAATGAAAAGATTAAAACTAAATCAATATATGCTAAATGATCAGATGTCTGTATTCTTCACACAGCTTTGTCAACCTCCTTTGTCCTTTGTGTCTGCTTACATCTTCCATACATTTGCTGGGCACGCATCTAAGACTCTCCACCACCTTTAAATTTTGGATTTTCAGTACCTCTGCTCATTTTATTAAGGAGCAAAACAGCTTTGCAAAGAAATGCCATCCATCAATAGAAACTAATGAGATTTTTCTGTGTATAACACACCGGGGCTTTCTTTTTCCACTATAAGTTGCTCATAAGCCACACATACTGTCCTTTCCAAGTTGAGTTGAATTTTATTTGCATTCACTCTGCCACAGATGAACTCTATCAGATTTTAAAATCAAAGGCCCCAAATGGACTCCCTGTGTAAAGTATATTAAAACTCAAAAAAATAAAATGCAATACTTCAAATGAGAATAATGAAAAAAATCATGTTTAATGCATTTGATAATTATTGAATTAACAATCTCCATTGGTTTCATTTGGAGTTGGCGGGGACAGGGGCACAGCAAGTCAGAAGAAATCCAGCTTCATTCACAGAATAGCTCACCGCCCTGGAAATCTGTTTTAGTCTTCCTATTGTTTTCTTCCTTGTAAACATTCCCACTACCCACATGTAAAATACTGGATCAATCTGCGTGTAATTACACATAATGGTTAAAGTTGGAAACACAGAACATTAACCAAATGCTAATTTGTCCCAATGTTCTGATTCCTTGAAAAAGGGCACAGTGTCAATATTGCTGAGAGATGGTTGTTCTCATCATCTACCCATCCTTTGTTTCCCACAAATTTCTCACCTTCCCCACTCTCAGATGACTAGTATATTTGACTGTATTTTTTTAAAGCAAGATTTCCATTGATCTCAAAATACTGAATAAATAAAGAGAATCTGGAAAGCTCATGGAACTACAAAGCTCATGATCTATGTAGGAGATGATATAGTATTGAAATTAAAGATTTCCCCCATTTGAGGTTCTCAGATATTTAACCTGTTCTTATTGATCCATGCAATAAAAGATGCTACTGTTAACTACATAAATAGTAGATATTTTGCATAAATTCTATGCCCTTCTCACTAAACTAAGCCTGCCTTTTAAGAAGTGATTAGCCATTGGCAATTTTGATTGACAGAATGTAGGCAAACTATTATGATTGTCACAATAGGCACATGATGGAACAGTTGCAGTTTTCTGTCTTCCAAATATCATCACTCATCAGAGGTAGCTGTATCTACCGTCCTCTCCTCTTTATTCATGAGTAGAAAAGTGGATAACAAACCATTACTTTATTTCATTCATTCAATAAACACTTGCATTCTTTATAAGATATTGGGTTATAGAAATAAATAAAACACAATCTCTACTACTAGGAATTCACATTCTAATATTGGAGCAAAGTATATTAAAAAAAATAGCAATACTCAGTACACTGTGATAACTAATAGGAAAGAGGTTTATGTACATGGTACAATGGAAACTCCAGGGAGAATGTGGTCAGTGTTTCTGGGATGGAGATGGTGGGAAGGGGATGGACATCTGCAAGCAAAGATCTACTTGAACTTGACTCGGTTGCCCAGGTCAAAGCATTGAGAGGACCTAAAGAGTTACCTTAAATAATTTTTTAACAAATTTCTAATGTTCTGCATCCTTATACATAACTCTGTTCTTGCACAGATTTTGTTTCATCCCATGCCATGTTTTTATTTTACTCCCTATCTTGTTTCACCACATGTTTCACCTCATAGGAGAACCTCTGCTCCATCAATTTCCTAAAAAAATGTTTAATTGCACTGTTTCTCTGACCTTGAGTAAGTTCACTGAGAATTTCATGACCCTAGAGAGGGGATAACAGATTTTGCACAGTCTCCCACCATCTTCCTAGCTTGTACCATCTCTCATTCTTTCTTTCTCCCACCCCTGGCATCAGAGAAATATCTCTCCTGGCTCTCTTCATAGTAATCAAATATATATATTTTTTAATCTGCCTGTGACCTCCATTCATTCCACCTCAACAGACTCTCATGACCCAACTGGGCTTGTCAGAAAATTTTCTTAGCAAAGGCAGTTCTCGCTCAAGCAGGAATTGTCATACCACACGCTAAGAGAATGGAACATGTGAGACATAAAGAAAGCTTCACTGAGTTGATGAGAAGTTGGCTGAATGAATCATGACCTTGGGCCATTTCTAAACAAAGAAGATCAGATGCTGCTTATGGAGTGTCAGGTCTGTTTTAAACGTGTTAAGGATGGTAACTCATTGCATTTAGCCACAAATCGGAGTGGTAGCACTGGTACTGTTCTGATTTCACTGAAAGCAGAGATAAAGTGCAGAGAGCTAAAGTCACTTGACCAGAGTTCCACAGGCAACAAACGGTGAACTAAGACTTAAACCCACAGATTGACGCAAGCCTGTGCTCCTAAAGATTCTACTGCATTACACAGAGGTGGGCACTGAATGACGTGTTGAGTCTGTCAGAGCACTCTAGGTGCATGGGATATAAGTTGGAAAGTTGTAAGAGACACCCAAAATGATAGCAATTTAAGCAATTTATGAATATATTCTGTCATTTAAGAAGTCTAAGAATAACTCAGAAGTTGACACATCACATCTCACATCCATTGGCTAGAATTTAGTCACATGGCAACACTTTCCTGCAAAAGAGAGGCTGAAAAATCAAGTTTTTATACTGATGACCATGCACCAACAAAACTCTAATACTATGTAAAAAGAGAAGATATTAGGGACAACCAGCAACTTGTGCTGAGTGTATTAACTCCTTGTGTTTATCCTCAAATTCTTTCGAGGTCCATTCTTTCTCTAAATTGTTTTACATTAGGCTGGAGTTAAAACAGAAGTTTGATAGTTGTCGGATGTAACAGGTGCAGCCTTGTTAAGCCTCTGCAGAACATGCTCAAGTGGAATCATTAGGGCAGAATCTTTAATGATGTGTGGGCATCTTTTTTTATTGAAAACAATATCACAAGAGGACAGATGCACCCACAATGCTTACACATATAACCTCATTCTGTGACAAAGACTAGCCTGTGATTTAATTCAAGTCAGGAATAGAAGCGCAGGATGGCAGGTTTTCTGAGGGAGGTAAAACCATAGACCAGAGGCTTGACAACCTGATAAAACTGACAGGAAGTCATTGGCCTTTCAAATACCGATGGGGCACTAATAGTTCATCCCTTTGCATTGGGTTCTGATCCAAGAGTTAGTCAGTAAATAAATACTCTGAAAAGGGTAAAAAAAAAAAATAATCAAGGGTTATATTTGGCATGGGGGAGAGGCATTGCCTTGATAAAGTTGTACATGTGTCACTAATTAAATGATGACTCCAGAGTTGTATTGATACTGTGTTTATTTACCAAGGTCAAACATATTGAGGAGCTGAACATATGACAACAGTGGATACCTTAATTGCTTCAAAAACAAATAGGTGGGTGGTGGTAGATAAGAAAGCATCTTAGTGTGATACTATATTCCAGACATTATATTAGGCAATTGGCATACAGTCATGAACAAAAATAACATTTCTGCCCCTGTGGATCTTACCTTCTGGATAGGGGAGAAGAATAATACATAAATGAATGCATGCATATATACATACATAATAATTCAATAAAATTAAATATTATAATAATAGATTTAATGAATATTAAATAATATTTTAAATAAAAGTATTTTTAAAATAATATTAACAACCAAAAGGTCATAAAGATTTGTCACGTGGTAGTGGTGTGGGCTAAGAAGAAAAATACAGTAGGGTAAGGGTTCCAGTGAAATGACATGTGGCGTTTGGAGTGAGTGGTCAGGAAAGGCCCTCTTGTGAGGGGATTCTTAAGTGGAGACTACACAGGAATGGAAGAGTAGGTAAGCAGAGATCACACCAGGTGCAGTGGCCTTGCTCTGGGACATGCTCAGGCATTCTGGGAACACTGAGCACAGTCTGAGGACAGCAGAGTGAGCCTGAGGAAGAGGGGTAAGAGATGAGGTCTGCTGTGTTTCTGGGAAGTAGATCTTACAGAAACCAGCAAGCCAAGGTAAAGACTTTGCATTTTATTTAAGGCAGGGCTGATGTGGATCTCTGTAACTCCCATCTTTAAGAACTGAGCTAGATCGGGGCAGTGATGCTACACCAATCTATTTCCAGTTGCTTTCAGTCTGTCATGCCCTAAACCAAGCCCGAGTTTTTATCCTCAGTTAAACTGTTCCTAAGAACTTTCCTTGAAGCGTTCAATCTAGATTGAGGGGCAGGAAGCAATGCGACAGGAGTAGGTGCTCCATGAATTACTTGATCACCTGGCTTGTTTCTTCCTTCAGGATCAGTTCCAGATCCATGTCTTATATCCCATTTCCACTTGGTGGATTACTGGTGCACATGCCCAAACTTCTGATTTGATAGGTCAAATATCACAGGGGGCAGCATGGTCTCTTGATGTCTCACAGTCAAGTGTACAATATCTATCAGAGCCCAGTGGCAATCTGGGAGTTGTTTCTCAGAAAGAGAATAGTTATCTGTAGAATAGGATAAGCCTTTGCTCTGATGCCTTAAAGTAAAAGTCTACCCTGTAATTGTCCTATTGTTATTAGCAGATCTATGAAACACAAATATTTATGACAAACACTTTAAATCCCACTGGACCTGCTGGGATAGAAATCCAAAATGGCAGAGAAGTTTTTACTGCTGCCTGAATCTGCAGCAGAACGTCCCTTGCTCTGGGCCCCCCTTAAAATCAGAGACCTTAAAATTACCCTTTAAATGGTTTGGGAGCAATACACTGAAATGGGATATATTTTGCCAAGAAAACACAGATACCGAAGTAGCATTATGCTTCTGTCTTAATTCCAGGTAGTGCTAATTGCCATACTTTGTCTTCCACTTTGGAGCAAGTATCTCAGACCACTGGGGTCCCAGAAAGCTCACAGAGATAGTGGTCCTCTGACATTTGTGGTTTTTTGCCTATGCTCTGGCCTTTATTCATGTGTCTTAGCAAGGTTTCTAAGCTTCATGCTACTTTCTGTTCTCCAGGTCCAGTCAGTATGCTGCCATCAGTGTAGTGGACCAGTGAGGTGACCTGTAGACAGTCCAGACAAACTAGATATGTCCCTGTGGACTAGACTGTGACAGAGGGAGGCAGACCTGTCATAGCTCCGATGTAAGACAGTGAAGGCATGCTGTGCTCCCTGACCATTGAGAACTTAATAACCAGTGTAGGAGTTAAGCAGTTAATCAGGATAACAATGGTATTTAAAATCATGAGAGTGGATGAGTTCACTGAGAAGTGAGTGCAGAAAAAGAGACGAGGTCTGCTGAATGAACTTAGGTCGCTCTAATGTTAGAGGCCAGAGAAATGAGGCTGGACCAGTCAGAGCAACCAAGGAAGCCATGTCCAAGGACTAGGAGAATGGTAACCCAGAATTCAGGTAAAGAAAGTGTTATAAAGAAAGGTATTGATGGGGCGCGCGGGTGGCTCAGTTGGTTAAGCAACTGCCTTCGGCTCAGGTCATGATCCTGGAGTCCTGAGATCGAGTACCACATCGGGATCCCTGCTCAGCAGGGAGTCTGCTTGTCCCTTTGACCCTCCCCCCTCATATGCTCTCTCTCTCTCTCAAATAAATAAATAAAATCTTTAAAAAAAAAAAAAGAAAGGTATTGATAGATATTCATAAATTTTACCGAAAGATTGGGGAAAATAAGGCTTGAGAATTGAATGTAGAATGAGCAATGTGAGGGTCTTTAGTGATTTGAAAAGAGCAGTTTCAGTGGAGTGGGGAGCAGGAGCCATAAAGCCTGATTGGAATGGATTCAAGAGAGAATGGAAGAGAGGACTTGAAGAGGGCAAACGTAGAAATATCTTTCAATGGGTGTTATTGTAAAGATAATGAAAGAAACTAGTGTAAACCGGAGGTAGTTAATACAGCATGCTTATGTGCTAATGGAAATGATCTAAGAGGAATGGAAACAAAACATATGTTTCAGGAAAGAGGGGGAAAAAATGATGTGAATACAGACAGTGAGTCCCAAGCAAGAATTAGAAGAGGGTTCTATAGTTAGGATCCAAAGACGATCTGCAGTCAGGACTCATAAAAGGGAAGGAAGGGGGTAAGAGTTTAGACTTAGTGTATTTGGTTATTCTTTGAGAGGTGGACTCAAAATGGTTCTCTCTTTTCTCAGCCTTCTTCACACGTATGCATGGACACACACACACACACACACACACACACACACACACTCCATGCAGACACAAATACATTAACACTGAAGCATGGAAAACTTGAAGGCCAGGTGGAAGTGCTCATAAATATTCATCAGAACATCATATTGGTGCTTCCTGGCATTCTGTCCTCAAACATCACTGTTGTTTTAGAACCAAATATTTTTATTGTTAGATTACAGATTGTCTCAGGACCCAGAGAAGCCTCTGTGCAATTTTAAAATAACAATGTACATTTCCTGATTTAGGAAACAAATACCAAATCATTTAAAAACACAGATGCCTTGGATGGCTTGTAGGGATAACTGCTGTAACATTATCAAGTCAGGAAAAGGAATGTCTTGCTTTTCTATATTACAGAATCAGACATTTTTGACGTGGGGTCATATATATAGTTTACCTATATTATTGACATAAGGGATGGGCAAACTTTTTTTGTAAAGGGACAGATAGTAAATATTTTAGGCTCATGGGCAGTACGGTCTCTGCCATAAGGACTGCATTCTACTATTGCAGTGCAAAAACAGCCATGGGTGTATATTCCAGTAAAACTTCACTTACAGGAACAGGTGGAAGGCCATATTTGACCTGCAGGCTGTCGTGTGCCAATCACTGTTTTACATAAATTTGAAAAATAAAAACATATTTATATGTCAGTGGTTCTTACGTTCAAACCATTCCAATATTCAACAGAAAAGAGCTGCACAACATAGTTTCCTGACATGTTCTGGCATAATGTGTTTAGCCATCCAAAGAACCCTATGCAGCCTTATGAATTGTTGGCTTTTCTGTGTATACTTAAGTTGCTTGGCTCATTAAAATAGGGTTAGGAAGAAGGCAGTTCCTTTAAAAAGATATCTCATTATAAAAAGGAGGAGGATTACTCCCAGATTAACTGGGGCATTTAGCTGGGAAAAAGTGTCCCATACTATACATATAAATATTCCCCCCAGGATTTTTATTTATTTATTTTTACGTGGAAATAAATACTTCTAAAACACTTAGTTTGCTTAACCTGGTCATAATTAAGTATTTTTATATTATAAAATTATATTCTTGTAAATCATACCATTGCTAACATTCATACTTTTGAGAACTACATCTCAACATTGGCAGTATTCTAAGTTCTTGGCAGTATTCTAAGTTCTAACTGGTGAACGTAAATTCATCTTGACAGGAAGAACTTGACTAATTCCAGAATGTCTCCCTTGTTTATTTATGAATTAGAATGTAAGAGAAATGTCCACTTTCTGTGGATGTTAGGTGTCCTTTGCCTGCTGCATCCATTCCTCCCCCCCTTTTCCCCACTCTTTGCACACTTTGGACAACCGCCCTTCTTTAGTTTCACGTGTGTATTTCAGGTAGAACTGATCCCAGTCCTTGTTCTCAAGTGTGGCAGCCATCCAGGTCAGGCCAATCAGAGCACAGCACACTGCAGAAGTCGGCCCATCCCACAAACTGAACCAGTCATTCTTAAGCACCAGCCTTTTCAGGACTTTTCCTTGAGCCCTTGACAAAGAGACATTTCTTTTTGCTCCGGGAGGCTGATAAAGTAGAATGTGGACCAGGAGCCTTGGCAGACATCTTGCCTCTGTGAGAGTTGAACCTGTCTCAGAGGGAGATGCTTCGGAAGGAAGCAGAGCTGAAAGATCGTAAGAGATCATGATGACTTTGTTTCAACTCCTGTTTAACATCTCAGTCATAAGATCCAATGGTCCCCTTTTGCCCAGCCAGTTTCAGTTACAGCGTCTCTTACTAGCAATTTATTCACCAGTATTTGGGCTGGTCATTGTCATGAGCACCTCCTGTAATACATTGACTTCATGCCACAGGAAATCTCTGAGGGCTTTACAATTATTATTTTACAAATGAAGAAACCAAGGTGAAATAATATCGTAGAGCCTCTGTTTCTTCATATAAAAAACAAGTTGCCTAGCAGCATCCAGGATTCAAATTTAGGCCTTTAAGCTTTTAAAACTCGAAACATCTATCCTTTCCTCTCTCCCAAAGGGAAGGTGGCACGGCAGGAGGGACAAAGGTCCTTGCTTTTTCCTCCATCTTGTTCAGTCTCTGCCACTTACTTCTTTGCCTTGGACACCAAACTATTCCCTGGCGGGGTCTAGAATATAAAGCTGTAAGCAAATGTAAGTAATGGAATTGGGCAACCTATAAATTATTATTTTTATTATAAAGTAAATATAAATTATTATATCCTGTATCTGTATCTACTTTAGAGCTGACCACGTTAATATGCCATTTTCTCATATGAAGAAGTGAATTCTTTCAGTCACTGGTGAGACAGCATAGCGTGCTGGATAAAAACACATTTTTTTCAGGTTAAGTCTCAGGCTTCTTAGACTTAAATCCCAGCTCTGTTATTTACTAGCTGTGGGACCTTGACAAAATTATATGCCACTCTGTCTCAGCTTTTTCATCTGGGGGAAAAAAAAGAGATAATATCAGTACCTGTCTCTGGGTTGTTGTGCAAATTAAATATGTTCCCATGTGCAAAATGCTTAGAACTGGATCTGGCAGGAGATACCCTCTCAGTCAGTGTTGGCTATTTTAATTATAATCATTGATAACTTTAGTAGAGTCTGCCACATTCTCTCAGAGGTTTTTGATTTGGGGTTATTCTTATAGCTCCACAATTAGAATAGTCTTTAAGGTTTCTCATGCTTTAGCCTATGTGGCCTTGTTAGAATCTTGTCTTACCAAGCAAATGGATCCAGATGGCTCCTTCTTTCTCTTTTTGCCCTTTTGGAGGGGTTGATGGGAGTAGGGTTGGGGGTAATATTTGGATAAGCTGGATTTTTACTATACTAACAAATATTCCTGAAATCTCACTGGCTTAATGCAAAAAAAGATTTATTTATTGCTAATCCTACTTTTCTTAATTGGCAGTGAACTCTTCTAAATAGTATCTCAGGGAATTAAGCTAATAGAGGTTCTGCCATTGCAACATGTGGCATCGGTGTTCAGAGCAACAGGAGAGACAGCTCGGGTGATTTTTTTTACTTTCAATATTTCTCTCTTTTCCAAAATTAAACATTTTAGCAAATGTTTATAAGTGAAAATAAAATAATCTTATTTTAAAAAGAGAAAAGCCTCAATTGGGACGCCTGGGTGGCTCAGTCGGTTAAACATCTGCCTTAGGCTCGGGTCATGATCCCAGAGTCCTGGGATCGAGCCCCGCATCGGGCTCCCTGCCCAGTGGGGAGCCTGCTTCTCCCTCTGTCTGCCGCTCCCCCTGCTTGTGCTCTCTCTCTCTGTCAAATAAAGAAAGAAAGAAGCCTCAATTATAGTAAACTGTGACCCAAACCAAACCAAGCCAAACCAAACCAAAAACAACCAAAACCAAGATCCCTCACAACATCTAAGGAAGAAAGGAAGTTATTTAACACATGTTAACTTAGAAGAAAAATTCTTTCTTTTTTACAATAACTGCAATCTCTTTATTTCATCATTGGGCAAGAAAGTCAAGAAATTTAGTATCAATTTTTAAAAACCATATAGTAGTGTAATATTGTAGCCAAAATGTTGAGTTTGTTGATTTGAATAAACCTAGAGGTGATAAATTCTCCCTGATCACTAATAATATATACATAGATAAAATAATGGTAGTATATACTACCAGTAAAATTAAAATTTAGTAGCACAGAAATGCTTGTGAACTTAAGAAATTTTTGAAAGTGTCATTTTACTTATCAAAGGTAGTAAAATGATGCAAAATAATGAGATCTTTAATGCTATTTCATTTTTAATAATGCTTTGTGGCCATTAAGAATTGTTTTTAATTCAGCAATAATCCCTTCCCACATTATTATACTTCCTGGCCTGTGGAAGAATACATTATCATTTACTTACACTCAAATAACTACCATTAATTTTAGTGAGAGTTTCTGCTAAGATTGGAAAATGAATGGGAAAACAGCTGTGAAGAATGAACAAACTCTTGATCTTTCCCCCTTAAGAATATTAATTGTACAACTGAGCAGATAGTTTATTAATTTTATATCATTCTTAGAATGCCAAAGACATAAGTCTTTGAATTTCTCCTTTCTCTCTCTTTAACTATGACAGAAACTTAGCTGTTGACTAATATTTTTAACTTCAAGTTTAGATGTTGAGGATATTTTTCTTCCTTCCCTTCTTTAACTTCCAATTTTTATTATAGTTATTCATGTTCTTAATCTAATACTTCTAAAAGGAAAATGAGGGAAAACAGCAGTTGCCTGCTCTGCCCTTGGTTTCTGCTTTCAGAGACACTACTTGGAAATCTTCCTGTGGTTTCCTTGATTATGTATCTCAACAGCTCTCAATAATATGTCTGTCCTTCTATTTCTTGATATTTTTGATTTTGGGTATTATCTACGTTTTTTACCTTATAGACATTGATGCCTCAACTCTCTTTCTCACATTCCCATTCATATCCATGTCACACTTCTCCAATAGAGCAATGTGTTAATATTTAGTTAGGTGATTATTCAGTGTTCATATTATTATAGCACATCTGAGCAATTTTTTGTCCTAAAATTATACCTTCTTTTTTTGTATGATTTTTTACGTACACTGAAGTTAATAACAAAGCTTCTGTTGCTGTTTGGATAGTTCTTCTACTCTAATTTGGATGATGGCTCTCTAGACCAATACAGAGCTGGCTTCCTCTGATCTTGTATCCTTGTCTTGCAGATCTCCATCTTCCCTCTTCTGCATTGGATCCAGTTTTCCTTTCTGTTTGTTTAATCCCTCATTTTGGTGGTATATATTTTCCAGTAGTTCCCCATAAAGGGCTATGTGAGAGGTTAATCTTGCTTCATTTTTGGTTCACATCTGATTGACAGTTTGCTTAGATATAGAATTCTGAGTTGGAAATCATTTTTCTTAGAATATTGAGTGCCTTTGTCCATTGTCTCCTAGCTTTGGATGTTGAGGTTCAGAAATCAGATGACATCTTCATTCCCAATGCTGCATACACTTCTGAAATTCTACAATGATGGCTTGGTAGGGGTGTTTTTCATCCATTTATCTAGGAACTCAGTAAGCTTTTTCTTTTTTTTAATTGAGAAAATCATATTTTCATTCTGGGAAAGTTCTTGAATATATTTTGATAAATTTCTCTCTAGGTAGAGCCTTGTAGGCCTTGATAAAGAATTTGATTGTGTTTTGGTTGTAGGAGGGAGCTGTCAGAAAAGCCACAGGGAGTGATGTGATAGAGTGATTACCTAAGTCAAACCCATCATATTATTAATGTTTAACATCATATCTGAATATTTTTTAGATATTTTTATTCATAAATTCTTCATAGTAAATCCATGTTTAATTTAAAGTTTAACTTTTAAATAGTTATCACAATGTCATGTTTCAAAAATCAAAAAAGTATATAAAGGTAGATTGTGATGTCATATCCTTTTCTCCTATTGTGCATTTTCCAACATCCAACATGAGGTGATCATTTTTTGTTATTTGCGCATACTTATGTCTTTTATGCAAAAATAGGCAAATAAGAATATTCTCATTTTCCCTCACTTTTATGCAAACTATGCATAAAATTTCACCTTACTTTTAAAAACTTATCTTTAAAACCTTTAGGAGTACCTGGGTGGCTCAGTTGGTTACACATCTGACTCTTGATTTTCTCAGGGTCCTGGGGTTGAGTCCTGCATCAGACTCCACGCTCAGCATGGAGTCTGCTTGAGGATTCTCTCCCTCTTCTCTGCCCCTCCCCCACTCATATTTTTTTTCTCTCTCTCTCTCAAATAAATACTTTAAAAAAGTTAAAAAAATAAAATATTTATATATTATCAATTAGAGAGCTTCTTCCTTCTTTTAATAACTGTATAGTATTCCATTTTATCTAATTAGCCTAACCTATTTGCCCAGTCCTTTGCTTATGGACATCATATTTGTTTCCAAATATTTGCTCTGAGTAAGGAATAATCTCATACATATGCCCTCTTGAGGTGATAAGTGTACCTCTAAGGTAACTGTCCAAGACTGAAATTGTTAGATCAAACAGTTAATGCTTTTGTAATTTGGATGGAAGTCAGTTAATTTTTTTTAATGTGGTCTAATTTATTTATTAAGACCTTGGGTTCTAGAAGCAAACTGACATGGGTTCAAATCCCAGTTTCACCACTGCTACCTGTGTAAAATGAGCAGTCCATCTACCTCACAGTGCCCTAGCTGGAGCTGTTTCCATTCACATGGGATTAAAATCCAGTATCATTGAATGGATTGAGGATATAGATATTGAATGTGAAGCCAACTGTTTCAGCAAGTATGTCTATTAAATGAAAGATAGACTGTAAAGAGTTTGGGATAATGAATGAAGGGGCTCTTTCAAAGTGGGAAAGACACGAGTGTATTTAAACTTTGATGGGCATGATCTGTTGAGAAAAACTAGTTGAACATACAGGAGACAGGAAACACAGAAGTTACCAGGAAGCAAGATGAAGATAGGAATGGAAAAATAAATAAATGGGCTCACTGGGCTTAAATGACAGGAAGACCACCCTTCTACAGTAATATGAGGGATCTTGAAGGCCAAAGAAAAGGGAAGCTGTAACATTTAAGGTAGCTGAGAGCCCTTTCCTTTATCACTGACTTTTTCCGCTAAAATAGAAGGCAAAATCATCTTCTCAGATTAAGGGGGGAAAGGAGGAGTATGAGGGTTAGAAGCTGGAACACTGAGAAGAGTAGAAAAGGTTGAAATTGTGGTTGTAGGTAATGGGAAGTTGAGTTGACCAAAGAAATGGACTATGATTGCCCACCAATGCTGGGCTCCCATTTGAGTTCAGTTATCATAAATTTATAGTGGAACCCAGCTATCTTTTTGTGGGACTTCAGCTGAGCTCAGCTACTCAGGTGAAGAAAAAATATATGTATATATACTATATTATGTTATTTATATATATTGCATATATATAAATATATATATAATTTTTTCTTGCTTGCTTTTCTAGGTAAGCAGCAAGCAAGGGTGGGGGTTGGGGTTAGGGCTCGCCATATGCATTTTTAAAATAATGAACCATGAGATAGAGCTGAATAAAAAAATGAAGTGAAGAAAGCAACGCATTGGGAAAAAGTATAGGGTTCAGTAGGATGGCAGTAGTTTAATAAGCAAATAGGAAGGAGAAATGGTAATAATAATTGTTTTCAGTATTACATAAGATAACAAATACAAATCACTTAACACCACCCCTAGCACATAGTTAGTGCTCAGTATATGTTAGCTGCTGTCATCATCGTGAATAGAATTGTGTTTTCCATTTATCCAACCCAATGCTTCTCTTTGAGTCCAAAGAGTACACGAATCTTTAAACAGAGAAAGTAGAAGAGAGAGCCTTCAAGCCAGCGGCTTATTTCAAAGGTGTAAAATCAATCCACTTTTTTAATCTGACAAGCTGACGGGGCAGTTCATTTTTGTTTTCCTTATTTCTATTGCAAACACGTTGCACCAGCTTTGAGAGTGATAAAAGTACACAACAAATGAAATTTGACCTGGTCAAATCGAGCATTTCTGTGATAGCTTTCAAAAGCTGCCACAAATTGGATGTCTGATTTAAAGAAGGCATGATTCCTTTCCTCTCCCCTTCTCGTCTTTGATGAGGTTGGATTGTGGAATTGGACACAGGAAAGGTAGAAGAGGGTGAACACATCGAGGTCATTTGATGTTGCCAGAACCAGGATATATATTGATCAGTTTTGGTTACTTAATCCTCTTGTAATTCTGTTATTCTAATACAATGAGACTGTGAGTCTCCAAGAGCAAGCTGTTTAGCCAGGGGTTCTCTTGTTTACTGAAGGAGAGTTGGAGGGAGTGGGAGAGCAAATATACACAGCTGAATTCAAACAATGAAAATAACACAATGGAAATCATCTAATTTATTATCTATATGAATGTGAAAGCATGGAAGAGAACAGAATTTTTAGTAGTCCTGGATGAAAGATTAAAATAATTCAGAGTGATTTGTTGCAAACTCTGCGACAGGTCAGCACATTTGAATCTCATTTGAATTCAACAGCGATCATAAGAAGAGGTGTAAGCAGAATATCTTCGGTTAGCTCTGCGTGCGTTTTACTGGCGATGTGAAAAATAACACTCTTGAGCTGTGCATAGGTACAGAGCTTAAACTGGACTGTTGTTACATGCACCAGGCTTGCCAGTGGATGGATTTCTCTTTCCTTTTGATTCTTTCTTATTTTGTTTGTGTTTCTTATTGTCCGTCTATCCCTTTAGAGAGCATGGCCTGTGTTTATTTTGCTCCAGTTCCTAGAATAATCCCTAGATTATATTATTAGATGTTCAATAAACATTAGTCAAATGAATGAATGAATGAATGAATGATGAATTAATGTCTAAATTGCACTTTTACCATATAATAAATTCTATTCTTTCAGGAAAACATTTGACTGAAATGATGTGTGAAAATTTAATATTTTTAAGTCACCTGCACAGAGGATCTCTTTGAGGAGATCCAGGGGGTAGATCTAAGATGTGTGGTGCAGAGGACGTGAACTGCTTTTGGTTATATAAGATGTCTATTTTACGAGCCGTTGCCAATGAACACAGTGGCATATCATAAAGGATGTTATGTTTTGCTTGATCAGAGTGTAGGCTGACACTTTGTTGGAAATGTCTTCAAGTAAAAGAATTCGGGAGAAAAAGACTCCAACAGCTGTGTAGCTAATTTTTCCATTAATTAAATATGAGCTGAGAAAACACCAGAATTTTTTCTTTAAATATGGAACTCATGGCAAATTGTCATTTTAGTCATCATGGTTACACAGTAGGCAAGACTCTCTAAGAGCATTATAAATAGTGTGGCTTAGAAAGAAGAGCCTCTTGATACTTTTTCCTTAGAGTTTCTTTTCTTTCTCCAGTGAGTTCTTAATATATTAAATATTACATCCTGATTTCCTGTTATGAGAAGCAGATATATTCCTGGATCTTATTTTTTGCTTATTTATGAATCTAGCATTTATATTACACGTAGAGCATAGTTTTTTTTCTGTATTATTCCTTTGAAAACTCTGAATAATCCATGCTTATAAATGACTTGGAAAATCCAATAAAAATAGGAGAGGATTGCAGGATAATGGTTACCTTTAAAGCAGAGATGAAGCTTTTTGATTACACAGTGTTGCCTTTCTCTATTTAAGAATACTTTGTCCTTTATCCTTGTGCCTCATCTTCTGTTTGCAGTGATCCTGTGTATAATGAGGTATGGCAGGCACGGTGTCAGAGGGGCCCAGATAAGGGTAAGAGCAGGAGCAGATAGTTCTTGTCTAACACACAGTATTTCTCTCCATTACCCTTATCTTCTATACTGTACTTCTCTACCACCTATACCTTCTCCGGTTTTCAAAACCAATACGTAACTACGTAGCTCTTACACGGCAATAATATATTTTAACAGCAGGGTTCACAGACATTAGTTTATTATCGGTTCGTGTGTAATCCGTGCATTAAAGAGCAGAACAGTTTTCATTGAATTATCTAAATACACTTCCAAGATTTAGAATAAATTGATTTGTAGGGACACTTGCCTTCATTATCTTATTTTAGTTGATGTTCAAAGTCTAGCTCTTACTACACTCTGCATTTATAGCCCCTTTTTCATTTTTCCAAACTCCCTAGCATTTGCTTCCTCAATTTTACTCCTAGAATTTCTCAATTGTTTTAATAACAGTACTTTTCTTTTTTGAAAGATTTTATTTATTTATTTGACAGAGAGAGAGAGAGCGAGAGCGGGAACACAAGTAGGGGGAGTGGGAGAGAGAGAAGCAGGCTTCCCGCTGAGCAGGGAGCCTGATGTGGGGCTCGATCCCAGGACCTTGGGATCATGACCTGAGCCGAAGGGAGACTCTTAACGACTGAGCCACCCAGGCACCCCAGTACTTTTGTTTTTAGGAAAATAATTTTCCTAGTAGACTTGTCGTGTTCCTATGTTGAACACATTCATGGAGAGGCTAAGATTTAAAGATGAATCATCATTTTTTTTTTACTCAGGCAATCTACATATAGGAAGAATCATCTTTTTATTGTATAGTCCTGTGAGTTTTGACAAATATACACAGTCCTGTAATCATAACCACCTCCAAATTCTCCATGTTTCTTTGTGCTCAAACCCTCCTCTCACTTCTAGTCCCTGGCAACAACTGATTCTTTTGTCTTATTATAGTTTTGTCTTTTACAGAAGATTATATAAGTGAAATCATACAATATGTAGCATTTTAAGTCTAACTTTTTTCATTTATTATAATGTATTTGAAATTTATCCATGTTATTGCATATATCAGTAGTTCATTTCTTTTCATTGCTGAGTAATATTCTATTTTGTATGGAAACACCAGTTTCCAAGCAGAGGGACAATTGGGTTGTTGCCAGTTTCTTACAATTATGAATAAGGCTGCTAGAAACATGTTTCTACAGTTTTTCTTTTTTTTTTAACGTAAACCTAATGTTTTATTTTCCTTGTGTAAATGCCAAGGAATAGAATTGCTAGATTCTATGGTTAAGAGTATATTTGACTTTATAAGAAACTGCCAGTTTTCTGTAGTAACTGTACCATTCTGCACTGTCACCAGCAGTGTGTTCTGCATCCTCACCAACAACTAATATTGTTGCCTGTCTTCCTTTCTTCCTTTTTCCTTCCTCCCTCCCTCACTCCCTTCCTCCCTCCCTCCCTCCCTCTCTTTCTCTCTTTCCTTTTTCTTTCTTTTCTTTCCTCTCTGACAGATGTGTAATAGGATTATTGTGGGGTTTTTCAAACTACTGTTTCCCTAATGACTAATGATGTTGAAAGGCTATTCATGTGCTTATTTGCCATCCATATATCTTCTCTAATGAAGTGTCTGTCCAAATTGTTTTCCTATTATTTATATATTGTAGTTTTTAGAATTCTTTATGTATTCTGAATAAAAGTCCTTTAGCAGATATATGATTTAAGAATATTTTCTCTTAGATAGACAAATGACTTGTCTTTTTATTCTTTTAACCATGTCTTTCAGAAAGTAGTTCTTTAAAAGAAAAAAAAGTAGTTCTTAATTTTGGTGAAGATCAATTATGATTTTTTTCTTTTTTTAAATATTTTATTTATTTATTTGTCAGAGAGAGAGAGGGCACAAGCAGGGTGAGCTGCAGGCAGAGAGAGAAAAAGGCTCCCCGCTGAGCAGCGAGCCCAATGTGGGACTCGATCCCAGGACCCTGGGATCCTGAAGGCAAACACTTAACCTAACCAACTGAGCCACCCAGGTGCCCCATGATTTTTTTTTCTTTTATGTGTTATGCTTTTGGTGTTGTATCTCAGAAATTTTGTCACAGGAATTTTCTCCCGTGTATTCGTTTTTGTTTTTATTGTTTTACTGAGGTATATTTTGACAATTAAAAATTATAAATATTTAAGGTATGCAATTTGATCATGTATTATACATATACTAGCTTTGTAGATTTAGGTTTTACATTTGCAGGTAATTTTTGTACAGAGTCCAAGATAAAGGTCAAGGTCCATTTCCTGCTTCAGTATGCACCATTTGTTGAAAAGACTATTTTTTTTCTCCATTTATTTGCCTTCTTACTTTAGTCAAAAATCAATTGACCATATATATATGGGTTTATTTCTGGACTCTTCATTATGCTCTATTTATCTATATGTTTTTCCTTTATCTAATACTACATTGTCTTGATTGTTGTAACTGTATAGTAAGTCTTAAAATCTGGTAGCGTGAGTCATCCAACTTTCTTTTTCTCAAAATAATTTTTTTTTTTTAGTTCCTTCGCATTTCCATGTACATTTTAGATTCAGCTTGTTGATTCTACTTTAAAATCTGGCTGGAATTTTTATTAAATTTGTATTGGACTATAGATCACTATGGAATAAAATGTCATCTTCATAATATTGAGTCTGATAATCTACAAACATGGTATCATTCCATTCATTTAGGTTATCTCTGATTTTATTTTATTAGTGTTTTGTAACTTACCATTTTTCTTGTTTCTACATTAAATTTTTGGAATATCAACATCATAGAAAATATATATGGTTTTCTAAGATTAAATAACAGTGGATAATGTGGATCAGTTTTTTGAGAATTCAGTAGATATTGAGCTCTTTGAGCCTACTGACGGTGCTTTCACCCTCTTACCCTTTTCTAGTGTTTAATACGTAAAATGTTTCAGTTTCCAGAAAATTCACTAATCGGTAGTATGCTCTGATATAGAAAGTGATCTGAGTGAATCTCATATCATATTCCAAGTATATAGGAAGCAAGGTCTGGGAAAAGTTGTGGTGTGAAATCCAATGGATTCTTCCTCTCAGGCATTTCATTTGAAAGAATCCCAATTAGTCCTTTTATGAAAAAAGAAAAGATTCCATTATATTTCCAAGGAGCATAAGAATATATAAGTGTAAGTATATATTCATAAGCATATATTCATATCTTCTTTAATAGCCTTTCATGTATTCCAGAGGCATGATTTAGTTATTGACATGTGGATATTTCAAGGGAGTGCCCTTGAGGTCAAAGAAGTAAACCTTTTTGCTTTCCAAAAGTTAATTTTGAAATCCACTATTCTATACTTATTTTTTCCCATTTCATTTAGCAGTGGATTCAAAACCAGAGAATTTACATTTCTGGTTGTTGTCATGAAATTCATCTCAAATACCTAATTAAGCATGAGCTTGAAGAGTTACCTGAAAATGATATATTTCATTAAAAATGAATCTGATATGCTTTATTTCAAAAATTCTGAAGTATGCTCAGTGACTTATTATACAATTTACTTCTTTCCTCCATCTGAAGAGAAATAGTTACCTAGTACCTAAACTTACCTATAGCATGCTGCAGCAACAAACCCACACTTTTCGCGGTTAAACACACAAGGCTTGACATGTCATATCACAGCTCCTATGCAGATTCAAATTCACCCATTCTTACACTGTTACCTCTTAACAACTGAGACCATAACAAATACTTACCAAAGAGTCCAGTGAGACGACATTGCAAATAATCATTGTAATCCTCTTTTACAAAAATTATTTGTGACTATTACCTCTTACCAGATTTCAATTAAAAAAAAAAAAATGTAAAGGGACTTATACCTAAAACCAATCTGAGACTTACTACAGTTCCCTCATTGCACAGAGGAAGAAATTAAAGCCTGGGTGAAATAACTTGCCCAAAGACCTGCAACTAGTTAGCAGAATCGTAACTAAAACTCATGTCTCTTGGTCCAAAGTTCTCTCCCTTAAATATTCCGTGAATGTAAGTACATTGTCTTTGAGAATTAAACCTAATTTCCTGATTAAGAATGAATTAAATGCATTGTGTAATCCACCTGTATCAGCAATCTTTTGACTTTTCCTTGCCTGCTACTTCTTGCCAATGATCCCTCAGTTTAACTGCTTCTTTTGGGGGGTTACTGTAAAATTTTGATATAAAACACAGTTCACATAGGGTATACTATTGGAACATACTATTGGAATCATTCAGAAGAGCTTACCAACATGACAGTAGGACATGACAGCAAATATGTGTGAAAAATCTTACCTGTGATATGCCCATTCAGTAGCCTCCTGCAAATAATATCATAACATCATAGATAGTTATTTAGTGGTTATATATGCAACAATTTAAATTCTAGTGATTTATATCCTGAGTGTTTTGGACTCTTCCTGGAAAGCTGCCTACACAGCTTATGTATGCTCTTCCTTTATCCTCCACAATAGCCATCACCAAACTCCTTCCCTTGAAACACGGATGTCATGAGATTTTCATAGGATTTTTATGGAAAACATGGGTCTGTGATCAATTAAATTTGAAAAAAAAAGATTAAGCAGAAAACAGAGAACCTTTACAGAGGACTTTCTCAGATCCTTTAACTGTCCAAAGGTTTAGTAGGCTGCATGAGCGTAGGGATTGGGCTATGGCAGTACCAGAGTGGTTTCTGACGTCATGGTGTTTATACTCTGGTTGGGGGAGACAGACTTCAAAAAATAAAGTAAGAAGTAAAATATCTGTTGACTCAGAAAGTAGTAGGTGCTTAGCAAAAAAGAAAAGTAGAGTAGGGAAAGGAGACTGGGCAAGAATGGAGGATGAAGGAGGGTAGGTGTTGACTTACACGCCCTCTGTGAGGATGGGGCTCTTTGAAAATGTGACAACTGATGAGGGTTTAGGGGAGGTCAGGACCATGAGAACAGAGGGGAAGAACATCCTGGGCAGAAACAGCCGGTGCAAAGGCACTGAGCTAGGAGTAGGAGGAGTACTTGAAAAGTAACAGGAGGACCTTGTGGCTGAAGGGAGTGTGAAGGTGATGAGAAGAAGGAGTGAGGCAAAGAGAGGTGGTAATGGTCAGAGAGGTCACTGGGTGGGACATTATATGCCATTGGGAGGACTCCAGCTTTACTTTGAACATAATAAAAACAGTAGAGATTTTATTTATTTATTTGACAGAGAGATAGAGAGCACAAGTAGGCAGAGCAGCAGACAGAGAGAGGGAGAAGCAGACTCACCGCTGGGCAGGGAACCCGACGTGGGGCTTGATCCCAGGACCCTGGGATCATGACCTGAGCCAAAGACAGATGCTTAACCGACTGAGCCACCCAGGAGCCCCAACAGTAGAGATTTTAAACAAAAAGTTGTATAATGTAACTATTTTAGAAAGGCCTTTGTGGCTGCTCTTTGGAGAATGGATTTTAAGGAGCAAGGGTAGAAACAGGGAGACTATTTGAGGGTCATGTAGCAATCTAGGTGGAGAGAAAGTTGGCTCCACCTAAAGCAGCAACGGTGCAGGTGGTGGCAGGTGGTCAGAGGTTGGATATTTTTGATGATAGAGATTACATGATTTCTTGCTAGATTGGATGTGGCAAGTGGAAGAAATTGTTGAAGATGACTTCAAAGTATATGACCTAAGCAGTTGGAAAGATGGAGTCATCATTTACAGTAACGGGGAAGACTGGGCATGGAGCGAGTTTTGGGGGAAAGGCTAGGAGTTCAGTGTTAGACATGTTAAGCTGGAGATGCCTATTAGACATCTGAGTGGAGTTACCAAAAACACAGGTGGATATGAGAGGTGGTGTGGCTAAGACTGGAAGATCTTGAACCAGCCTGTCTGGGTTCAACATTCTGGCTGGCTGTGTTACTTTGAAAATGCTATTCTCTTTGTGCCTCTAATTCCCGTCCTTAAAATGATGATAATAGTATCTACTTCATAGGGTTGTTAAAATTATTAGATGAATACACACACACACACACACACACCTCATACACACACACACACACACACACATAAAACTAATCACTACGTACCTTCTGCTGTTATCACCATTATCATTTAAGTCTGGAATTTGGGGGTGGTCTGGGCTGTAGATGAAAAATTTAGAAGTCATCAACTTATAGATGTTATTTAAAGCCACAGGACTGAGTCCTATCACATGTGGATATAGATATTAAAAGTAGCGTATGTTTCATTTTCCCAACTTCCTTGTCTAAGGTTTTTATTCTTGACGTATTTTTCCCATTGAGGGTTTTATGGAAGAATGTATCAAGGCCCTGAGTGGATGCTTTGTGAAAACTTTTGAATAAAAAATATTACCTCAAAAATTTTGGGAAAAGATATTGTTATTCTTGGAAAAAAAAGACCAGAGGTCTCTGTCTCAGGGAGCGAAGGCAGTAGATAGAAATCATGGACTCACAGTAGAGGAACTACATAGTTGCTCAGTAGATACACCAATTTTCTCATTATTCCTGTCTGTCACAGATGCATGCAGGATACAAAGCCACAGTAATACTGTCTCCAACAGATGGGAAACTATGCAAATGAGTTTTGTATTATCAGCAATTATAAGCAGTTCTCTTATTGGTCACTGGCCAGATGCCTCAGTTTTGGGAGGTAGGGAGAGGTGGGACAGAATGAAAAGCAGCAGCTCTGTTGTGCCCTCCAGATAGTGTCCTGAGCTATTTCTTTCCTTTTCAAAGTTTTCCCACCAGCCCTTTCTAGAATCTCCTGAGATTTCCCTGGGCACCAGAAATTCTGTTCTTTATGAATGGCAATATAACTGACCCATGGTGAACAGGTCATAGCTTGAATCATTTCTCTGGTCTTGATTAATAAATTTGCAGTGGTCCTTTCATGTGCCCACATCTGTTCTTACTGGTGCCCAGATACTAGAATTAACAGAGGGTTGGCTTGAGCTAAAGATTTGGCCACTAACCATGGCCCAAATTGAAATTGACTGACTCCTGTGAGCTGCCATCAAGCCTCCAAGCCTCCATATCCCTGTCAGAATGATGTTCTCCCCAGCAGCAAGCATGCAGTGCTGGGATAGCAATGATTGTTGTGGAATCAGGATGTTCCATAAGAGTGCTTATCAAGTTGGTAAGAGATAATGAATGCTACGATCCTTTCATAGAATCTATACAGATGAAAAGTTTTAAGGTATTACTAATTTTTCTTTTTTACAAATATTTTACCAAGCCCTTCCTATATATTATTTCACCGACTTCTCACAGAATGCTATGACGTTCTGCTGATGATCCCATTTTCCTGATGAGGCAACTGGACACCTCAGAGGTTAACAGCAGTTCATAGGGTCATAGCTGGGCAGAGAAATGGGATTGACACACTTCCGTGCTCTCCTACCTCAAAGCCCTTGCTCTTTTTACAGTGTTTTTAACAACCCCTACAACCTGGTATTTCAAGTCAGGGGCCCAGAGATACTAAACTCCATCAAATTAGAACATTTAATTCCTGTTTTTTGATGCCCGTTAAGTTACTAACAGATAGAACATGAAGCATCTGGTGGACAGCATTCTCCCATCAGATGGACTGTCCCCCGTGGAGGTGTCTTGCTGGTGTTTTCCTATATCTGCTATACAACAGTCCTTATTTTTATAAGCATTCCCTGAGGCTTTTTCTTTCTATGTCCATTCTGTTAGGAAGTCAGTCTGTTCAGTATGTTTGGCAGAATTTTTGGTGCCTTTTATCACTGAGGACTTTCTTTGTGAAGCAATATTTGGCTTTGATTCTTATACACACACACACATACACACACACACAAACCCGCACACACACATGCACACACCCACACATGTATCTGTGCCTATACACAGGTGTGTATGTATGTGTAAGGGCCAAGAAACTTTCCCTTTTCTTCTGGGTTCTTTGGCTGTTCTGCTAATTGAATTGACATAAGGCAGTTTCATAGCAGAAAAACAAATTTAATTTCACACATATGGGGGGCCCAAAGATAGCAGACCCTAGGGCAAGTTGAGCACTTGGGGCTTATAGACCATGAGCTAAGGGAAGGGGTAGGGGCGAACTTCAAAAGGGAGGAGGGTAATTCACAGGACAATAAGAAGAGCAGCTATTTGGTAATTACAAGTTGGTCCTGCCATGCAGATAGGTCCTTCAGATAAAAAAGTTATCTCTGGTAATAGCTCTTTTTCTGGGCCCCTGTCTAAATTATTTTAGGGAGTTAAGGAAGAGGTAAAATTTGTTCCTCAGTCGGCTGGGTCCTGATTGCCTTCAGCTCAAAATAAGCCACATGCCAAAGTAGCAAATTTTGGGGTGGCATATTCTGCTCCCTTTCATATGTATTTCATTTTATGTATATATAAGTATGACTTTATATATATGTACATAACTTGATGAACTTTTATTTTATTTATTTTATTTATTTTTTTAAAGATTTTATTAATTTATTTGAGAGAGAAAGTGAGCAAGAGAGAAAGCACGAGTGGGGGCAGAGGGAGAGGGAGAAGCAGACTCCCCTGCTGAGCAGGGAGCCCGATGCGGGGCTCGATCCCAGGACCCTGAGATCATGACCTGAGCCGAAGGCAGACGCTTAATCAACTGAGCCACCCAGGCGCCCCAACTTGATGAACTTTTAAATGTGTACCCATGTTACCACCTCCTGTACCAAGATACGGAACATTTCCATCTTCCCGGAGAAGTTCCCCAATCCCTTTTCTAGTCCAAAACAGACCCCTCACATGTACATATGCACATTTAGGCGTAATCACGAGTCCTCCTTCTATCCATAGATTAGTCTTCTCTGTTCTTAAACTTCACGGAAGTAGAGTCGCGTGGAATGTGTTCTTTGGAGTCTCACTGCTTTCACTCAGCATGTTTCTGAGGTTCATCCATGTTCTTTTTTCACTTAGTATTTGTTTTTCATTTTCTTAACTTTGCAGTAGGATTCATTGCCTGGATATCTTCCAAACTGTCTATCCATTTTTCTTCTGTTGACAGATCCTGGGATTAAGGCTTCTAAGAGCATTCTTGTCACAATCTTTGTATGGACACAGGCGCTTATTTTTTCTTGAGTATGTACCTATGAATGGGATTGTTGAGTCATGAGGCCCAGCTTCTATTTTCAAAAAGCAGTTTGGAATGCTGTTCAGAATGAAGGACGGCAAATCAAATGATTGAAAGGAAGGTAAATAGTACTTGTGATTGGAGAATGAGGAATTGGGGGTGCTCAGCCTGGAAGATTTGGCTAAGAGGTGATTTCCTAATTCTCCTGAAGTATATAAAGGGTAATTTTAAGGAAGAAAGGAACACACTATCAATTTATACAAAGTACAAGGTGAGAGAAAATGGGATTAAATTTCCAACAAAAGAGTGCTTAGGCAGAGTATTATCATAATTAACATAGAAATAGGTTACTGTCCCCAGGGTGTCTTCAAACAGAATGTTCTCTCCTTGGGTAAAAGGTAGATAAGTATGGAAGCAAACTTTTCTAGCTATCTCAAGAGTCCTTCTTAGTCTTGATTTGTCTTCCAGAAGATGCGATGTTCTTGCTAATATGTCTCATGTGTAGGGTGACTACATTTTTATGTTGTTGAAGCCAGAATACTTTAGTTCAGTACAAATCCTAACGTAGATGGTATGCTAGGACAAAGTCTTAAATCTGGACCCTCTGAGGAAAACTGGAGAATATGGTAGTACAGTTTATGATCAACATTTCTGGGGCAAACCAGTGACATCTGGACCCGTTTGACAAAAGTAAAGCTAGTGCCGAGTTTTGCTTCCAGTACCACAGAATAACTCAGATTAGACCAAGCTTTCTATAGATAACAAATAAGAACTCGAGGCAAAATATAAAGAACAACTCACTGGAAGTGTTGAACGGAGAGACCAAAGCAGGGAGGTTGTGGAAGGGAGTCCACAGTTAGAGGACGGGAATGGCTCTGGGTGAATTTTTTTTTATTTTCACGCCTTCTAGTTTGAGCATAAGCTGTAGGCACCATGGTGGGTGCCTAAAACTCCCAAAATTATCTTTTGTTTCTTTTTGGGACAGGGGCTTGTAACCTGCATAGGTTTTTGTGAGAATGGGACATACACACCACTTTCAGTTGCTTGCAAACCCAGATCTTAGCCTCTTTTTAATTTTTTTTTTTTTTAATCTGGCTACAATAACATGAAAAGTGGACACACATTCCCAGTATTAGGCTGAGCCAGAGCCACTGTTCACACACGTGGCAGCATTGTAAGAATTAGAAACCACCACCCCTTTTGGAGGAATTCTTGGCAGGCAAACTACAGAACAGTGTTCAGGTCTGCACAGGACAACATCGGGGGATGCTGTTCTCATGGTAGGCTTTGTGAAGGATACCTTCCAGGGTGGTGCCGAACATCATCTGTTTAGTATTAAGGTGTTGCCCCCAAGCGGCCCTTGCTCTGAGAGGTCACTGCCCCACACCAGAGTGCAGGGTTCTGGGAGCAGAGTGTGACCTGAGTGGTAGCTACAACCTGCCCACTGTGTGGTGGGCGATCTACCTGGATGTAAGTGACATCCTTGTGCCAACTTGTTCTTTCGTGGCTAAGGAGAATTTCCTTTTCAATTTATACCCTTATGCTTCCTTACTTTCAAAGGACCATTGTTTGTGGTTTCTTCCTGGGGCTTTCTGGACTAAGAGGAAGACTGTAACTCAAAACTCTCCCTGATGTCAAAGTTAGTTTTCAAGGGCATGAAATTTGAAGACATATTCCAAAGACTATATGTGTATAGCTTTTTCATAATACGGCGTGAAGTCCTAAAACTAATTCTGATGATCCAGTTAGCCATCATCATTTTGCAAAAGGATTTTTGCCTAAATTCTGCTTCTGAAAAAAGTCCTTTTGTTTTATCTGGAAATGTAGCCCATTTTCTATCTGTACATGTCCTTTGTAAGAATATGTTGAGATTGTCCTGTTGTAATTTTGAGGATAATCATTTTCGTTTTGGTCATGGGAACCTGTGGCAGAGGGTCACTTTGGCCAGTCTTTTAAGAATATAGTAAGTACTGTATGAGTTTTCTATTTGCTACCATAACAAACTGTCACAAACTTAATGGCTTAAAACAACACAAATTTGTTATTATCTTACAGTTCTGTGAGCTCAGAAGTCTGATAAGCATCTAACCAGTTTAAAGTAAAAGAATCGCTGCATTCTTTCCTGGGGGTGCTCCATTTCATCACTGAAGTTGTTGGCAGAATTTAGTTCCTTGCGGTTGTAGGACCAGCGTCCCTTTTTTCTTGTAGACCATCAGCTGGGAGCTGTTCCTGCTTTTAGAGACCTTCACGTTGCTTGGCTCTTGTTTTCTCTTGCTCCATCTTCAAAGCCAGCAATGCCCAATTGAGTTGTTCTTAGTGTTTTTGTCTCTGACTCTTTTATCTTCTTCTTCCACTTTTAAAGATTCATGCGATTAGATTGGGCCCACCTGGATAATCTAGTATAATCTCCCCATCTCCAGGGCCTTAACCTTAATCACATCTGCAGATATGTTGCATTTGTCATGTAATGCAACATATTCACAGGTTCCTAGAGTTAGGATCTGGACATCTTTGGGGGGCCATTATTTGCCTACCACAACCTTCAGACGTTCTGTCCTAATTTCATTCTTAGATTCATTTATTTAGTAAACATTAAATAAACCCTCAGTTTGCAAAAGAAAGATGCAGAGATTAGTGAACTATGCCTCTGCTGCCTAAGTACTAATCACTACAGAAATCAGATTCATTTTCACGGATACACACTGAATTCATTATAAATGTCAATTTACCTGGCCAGTTCCTTAAAAATAGACATAATGACTTTCACTGCTGGATTCCCAATACCAGGCCTCTATGTGGCACATAAAAAGTACTCAGCAAGTATTGCTGAATTTATAATTAAAAAGAAATTGTTCAGCATCTACGTAATGCCTGTTCTAGATGTTTAATAAACATTAGTGAATACAACAACAGAACCCATCCCCTTGTGGAGCTTACATTTGAGTGGGGCACCTAATATTTTAGCAGGACACCTTCATTCTATTGCTGGATGATTAAATAAACACACAAATGAATGAGACTGAGTAAATAAATTGGCAACAGATGATCAGAAATTTTGAAGGCCCTATTAGGGTGTCTGAATTTTTTTTTATTTCCATAGGTAGTGAGGAAACAGAAAAGGTTCTTAAGCAGAGGCGGATTGGTGAGATCTATTTTTTAAGAAACACCTGATCGTAGAGGATGGCTTCCAGGGTTGGTGGTAAAGAATGGCTTGCCAAAGGCTTGAACCAAAACAGTGACAGTTGGTACAGGGAGGAGGGCAAGAGCTCTTGTCAGGCAATATTTGTAAGACTGAAATCTGGGAAAGGGAAAAAGTTAGGAACACTGGCCTCACATATGAGAGGCTGGTAACCACCAAGGACATGCATTTATAATCTACTTGAAAAAAGGTGTAGTTACTCTCTTTAAATTAGACAATTTTTTAATGGGAAACATTTTCTTCCTTTTACCATATTAAAATGTACATGCACAGAGACATCTCAGAATAAAATAATCTAGCATTTTGTACCATGCCAACATAACTGATACTGAATTGAGCATCTGTCAAACATATAGGGTCTATCCTTCAATATTTAAACAGGGAATTGAAATAGTTATTCTTTTTGAAAGTGATAGAATTTATGTGCAGAACCATCAGAACTGAAAGCCTGACATGTGAAATTTAGCAGTTGAAATGCAACCAAGAACACATCAGAGGTGACCTACGTAAAGCATCTTAGTACCAATGATTCCTCCTTTGGGGAATCTACTTTTGTTCTTTCTTGTTCAGCTGGGGAGAGAAAAAATCCTGTCTGTAAAAATGCTGAGAAAGGAACTAGGATGGAGAATTGTTTTAGAGGGCCCATTTGCATTGTGTCTGTGAGAATTTCCAATGGTTCGGTGCTAGAATTGACTCCTGCCATCTGAATATGCTTCTTTCTTGAGTGGCTTTTCGGGGATGGCTCTCTTGGGACTCTGGGGCCAGTGTCCTGTAGGCGTGAAACCATTGATTAGGAAATATTCCTGCAGTGGAAAGGATGTGGAGGCATTCGGAAAGTCCAGTGGAATCATTGACATAGCAACCCGTCTCTAGTTCCCTCCACTGACAGCTCAAAATCTTTTATACTTAGCACAGAACACATTGTAAACCACAAGGTAGGAAACAACCCTCTTTGACTTTATTTTTGCTGAGATAAATATACACACACAGCCTTAGACATATCAGTAAATTCCCAACACAGCACTGTAAGTGGGGACCAAAAATCCAAATGCACAAACTGTTTCTTCATATTATTAACAGCTTAATGAGATACTTGAGGTGAATGAACTCAGCCAGTTGACTGGGAATTTTAGGGTCTAAGAGTCATTTGCCAATAATCTTATGTCCAAATTAACTTTATTGCAGGATATGAGATGGAAGGGTTTTACTGTTTTCCATATAAAGATTACACACACAGAGGTTAAGAAATGAACATTTGGAAAGGAATCTATTTTTTTGAAAATTAAAGCTGTGTCAGGAAATCTTACATTCTCTCTTAGATCATTGAGATACTCTCTACCCAGGCCCTTGTGCAATGGGCTATTAGAAAAACAATTCTGTGAACTTCCAATCATGGGGATGTGAAATCTTGAGCTGGGAAGGGGTTAGTTCAATCCCCTCATTTATAGAGGCATATAGGGTACCTGAGGTTTTTCCAAATTCATAGAGCTGGGTAATGTCAGAGCCAAATTAGAATCCAGATATCTTTTCTTGAAAGATGTCCATTCAATGTCCTTGTATTTATTTATTTTTTTCAATCGGTATTAATATTTATAAGGATAGGAAGAATGGCATTTCAGTAACTGATAGTTCAGAATGAAGGGAAATTCAGGAATGCATTCCTTTTTCTGTCTTTGTCCCTTACTCTCTCATGCTGTCATTCCTATTATGTCACTCTGGGGAGTTTTATTCAAATGTTCTGCATACCTGAGTTTTATCCTTCTTGAATATCAGAACCTCTGGCCTTTTGCTTATCAAATGAGATATTATGATAACTGGAGAGCCAATATTCTAAAGAATTAGAGATCCTTGAGGGAAAATTCCTGTATTTTAAAATTAAATACTTAATATTTTATAAACATTTCATCTATTCACTGATCTTAACGCTTTAAGGAAGATAAACAAAGTAAGCAAAATCAAAGGACTGTCAAGCAGGTAATTTCCTAAAATTGAAAGGTGAGGAAACTTGAAGTATGAGGGTCAATTTTTTTTTCTTTGCCTAAAGCTGGTTATTGTTGCATTAATCATGAGGTCATAATATTCTTGACGTGTTAAGAATTCTTGACGTGTCATAATATTCTTGACGTGTTAAGCCGCTTAACCGACTGTCCCCAATACAAGTGTTACTTTTAAAGATTTTTTAATATATGTATATTATATATATTATATAAAAAAAAAAACTGATTGCACCGAATATTTATTCATCTCGTTTATTTATTCCAAGGCTTTTTCTTTTACCACTTGCCTAAAAATTTGTTTAAAAGGCATAGTTTCTACAAAAGTGGAGGATGATTCCCCTGCCTATTTTCAGACCACAGTGCTTTGAAACTAGAACTCAATCACAAGAGGAAAGTCGGAAAGAACTCAAATACATGGAGGCTAAAGAGCATCCTACTGAAGAATGAATGGGTCAACCAGGAAATTAAAGAAGAATTAAAAAAATTCATGGAAACCAATGAAAATGAAAACACAACTATTCAAAATCTTTGGGATACAGCAAAGGCAGTCCTAAGAGGAAAGTATATAGCAATACAAGCCTTTCTCAAGAAACAAGAAAGGTCTCAAGTACACAACCTAACCCTACACCTAAAGGAGCTGGAGAAAGAACAGCAAATAAAGCCTAAACCCAGCAGGAGAAGAGAAATAATAAAGATCAGAGCAGAAATCAATGAAATAGAAACCAAAAGAACAGTAGAACAGATCAACGAAACTAGGAGCTGGTTCTTTGAAAGAATTAACAAGATTGATAAGCCCCTGGCCAGACTTATCAAAAAGAAAAGAGAAATGACCCAAATCAACAAAATCATGAATGAAAGAGGAGAAATCACAACCAACACTAAAGAAATACAAACAATTATAAGAACATATTATGAGCAACTCTATGCCAGCAAATTAGATAACCTGGAAGTAATGGATGCATTCCTAGAGATGTATCGACTACCAAAACTGAACCAGGAAGAAATAGAAAACCTGAACAGACCTATAACCACTAAGGAAATAGAAGCAGTCATCAAAAATCTCCCAAAACACAAAAGCCCAGGGCCAGATGGCTTCCCAGGGGAATTCTACCAAACATTTCAAGAAGAATTAATACCTATCCTTCTGAAACTGTTCCAAAAAATAGAAATGGAAGGAAAACTTCCAAACTCATTTTATGAGGCCAGCATTACCTTGATCCCAAAACCAGACAAAGACCCCATCAAAAAGGAGAATTACAGACCAATATCCCTGATGAACATGGATGCAAAAATTCTCACCAAAATACTAGCCAGTAGGATCCAACAGTACATTAAAAGGATTATTCACCACGACCAAGTGGGATTTATCCCTGGGCTGCAAGGTTGGTTCAACATCCGCAAATCAATCAACGTGATACAATACATTAACAAAAGAAAGAACAAGAATCATATGATCCTCTCAATAGATGCAGAAAAAGCATTTGACAAAGTACAGCATCCTTTCTTGATCAAAACTCTTCAGAGTATAGGGATAGAGGGTACATACCTCAATATCATAAAAGCCATCTATGAAAAACCTACAGCGAATATCATTCTCAATGGGGAAAAACTGAGAGCTTTCCCCCTAAGGTCAGGAACGCGGCAGGGATGTCCACTATCACCACTGCTATTCAACATAGTATTGGAAGTCCTAGCCACAGCAATCAGACAACAAAAAGAAATCAAAGGCATCCAAATTGGCAAAGAGGAAGTCAAACTCTCACTCTTTGCAGATGATATGATACTTTATGTGGAAAATCCCAAAGACTCCACCCCAAAACTGCTAGAACTCATACAGGAATTCAGTAAAGTGGCAGGATATAAAATCAATGCACAGAAGGCAGTGGCATTCCTATACACCAACAACAAGTCAGAAGAAAGAGAAATTAAGGAGTCGATCCCATTTACAATTGCACCCAAAACCATAAGATACCTAGGAATAAATCTAACCAAAGAGGCAAAGGATCTGTACTCAGAAAACTATAAAATACTCATGAAAGAAATTGAGGAAGACACAAAGAAATGGAAAAACGTTCCATGCTCATGGATTGGAAGAACAAATATTGTGAAGATGTCAATCCTACCTAGAGCAATCTACACATTCAATGCAATCCCCATCAAAATACCATCCACTTTCTTCAAAGAAATGGAACAAATAATCCTAAAATTTGTATGGAACCAGAAAAGACCCCGCATAGCCAGAGGAATGTTGAAAAAGAAAAGCAAAGCTGGCGGCATCACAATTCCAGACTTCCAGCTCTACTACAAAGCTGTCATCATCAAGACAGTATGGTACTGGCACAAAAACAGACACATAGATCAATGGAACAGAATAGAGAGCCCAGAAATGGACCCTCAACTCTATGGTCAACTAATCTTTGACAAAGCAGGAAAGAATGTCCAATGGAAAAAAGACAGTCTCTTCAACAAATGGTGTTGGGAAAATTGGACAGCCACATGCAGAAGAATGAAACTGGACCATTTCCTTACACCACACACAAAAATAGACTCCAAATGGTTGAAAGACCTCAATGTGAGACAGGAGTCCATTAAAATCCTAAAGGAGAACACAGGCAGCAACCTCTTCGACCTCAGCCGCAGCAACTTCTTCCTAGAAACATCGCCAAAGGCAAGGGAAGCAAGGGCAAAAATGAACTCTTGGGACTTCATCAAGATAAAAAGCTTTTGCAAAGCAAAGGAAACAGTCAACAAAACCAAAAGACAACTGACAGAATGGGAGAAGATATTTGCAAATGACATATCAGATAAAGGGCTAGTATCCAAAATCTATAAAGAACTCATCAAACTCAACACCAAAAGAACAAAGAATCCAATCAAGAAATGGGCAGAAGACATGAACAGACATTTTTCCAAAGAAGACATCCAAATGGCCAACAGACACATGAAAAAGTGTTCAATATCGCTCGGCATCAGGGAAATCCAAATCAAAACCTCAATGAGATACCACCTCACACCAGTCAGAATGGCTAAAATTAACAAGTCAGGAAATGACAGATGTTGGCGGGGATGCGGAGAAAGGGGAACCCTCCTACACTGTTGGTGGGAATGCAAGCTGGTGCAGCCACTCTGGAAAACAGTATGGAGGTTCCTCAAAAAGTTGAAAATAGAGCTACCATATGATCCAGCAATTGCACTACTGGGTATTTACCCCAAAGATACAAAAGTAGGGACCCGAAAGGCTACGTGCACTCCGATGTTTATAGCAGCAATGTCCACAATAGCCAAACTGTGGAAAGAGCCAAGATGTCCATCAACAGATGAATGGATAAAGAAGAAGTGGTATATATATACAATGGAATATTATGCAGCCATCAAAAGGAATAAGATCTTGCCGTTTGCAACGACGTGGATGGAACTGGAGGGTATTATGCTGAGCGAAATAAGTCAAACAGAGAAAGACATGTATCATATGACCTCACTGATATGAGGAATTCTTAATCTCAGGAAACAAACTGAGGGTTGCTGGAGTGGGGGGTGGGGTGGGAGGGATGGGGTGACTGGGTGATGGACACTGGGGAGGGTATGTGTTCTGGTAAGCGCTGTGAATTGTGCAAGACTGTTGAATCTCAGATCTGTACCTCTGAAACAAATAATGCAATATATGTTAAGAAAAAAAAAGAAGAAGAATGTAGCAGGAGGGGAAGAATGAAGGGGGGGAAATCGGAGGGGGAGAAGAACCATGAGAGACAATGGACTCTGAAAAACAAACTGAGGGTTCTGGAGGGGAGGGGGGTGGGAGGATGGGTTGGCCTGGTGATGGGTGTTGAGGAGGGCACGTTCTGCATGGAGCACTGGGTGTTATGCACAAACAATGAATCATGGAACACTATATCTAAAACTAATGATGTAATGTATGGGGATTAACATAACAATAAAAAAATTAAAAAAAAAAAAAGTGGAGGATGATTAAAGAAATGAAGTGACATGACAAATTGAGGGAACTTTCAGGCTCAACATAATGTGCTGAAAGAAACTTAGTTGAAATATTTCCTGCTATTATTCCCAGATCAAAAAAGATAAGGGCTAAATAGATTATAGGCCACTTAAGGATAGGAGCCATATCTGATTCAATCCCGCTTCCTCTCAGTGTTTTTATATTGACCGCTCAACAGTTACTGTTACCCTCCACTGTAAGTGACCTATAGTTCTGTTCTAGTAATTGCAAAGAATGCGTATCTGTTATTCCTGCCAATTTTTCCATTGCCCTCAGTCATATGGGCCAATTTTCTGTAGACCATATTCACCATAAATCAATCGATATCTTTGGATTTAAGTATACACTACTGAGCCTTTAAATGAGCTTAATGATACCAAGCAGCCATCAAAGATTGCTTCCATGAGTTAAAAATTATATGGAAGAATTTCGCAGAGAGTATTATGAAAAAATCTTTAAAAGTAACACTTGTATTGGGGACAGTCGGTTAAGCGGCTGCCTTCGGCTCAGGTCATGATCCTGCGGTCCTGGGATCGAGCTCCGTGTTGGGCTTCCTGCTCAGTGGGGAATCTGCTTCTCCCTCTCCCTTTGCCCCTCCGCCCTGCTTGTGTGCTCTCTCTCTCTCTCTCTCAAATAAATAAATAAAATCTCAAAAAAGAAAAAAAAGAAACACTTGCATTCATTATATAACTTCATTTTAACTTATATTGAGATTTTTTAACCACAGTGTTATATTTCCAGTTCTCATTGGACTTTTTTTTTCCATAAGGTATTATGGTTTATGATTTTATTCATTTTTCAGGTATTTATTTTTTTAATTTATTTGTTATTTATTATTTTCCATAAGGTGTTTATTATTTATTTTTATTATTTTTAGATTATTTTTCCGTAAGGTATTATGGTTTATGATTTTATTCATTTTTCAGGTATTTATTTTTTTAATTTATTTGTTATTTATTATTATTTTCCATAAGGTGTTTATTATTTATTTTTATTATTTTTAGATTATTTTTCCGTAAGGTATTATGGTTTATGATTTTATTCATTTTTCAGGTATTTATTTTTTTTAATCTATTTGTTATTTATTATTATTTTCCATAAGGTGTTTATTATTTATTTTTATTATTTTTAAATTATTTTTCCATAAGGTATTATAGTTGAAAGGAAAAAAGGAAGAAATATCTACTTCTTTTCCCATTTTTCCTTGAAGGATGAGATGAAAACAAAGTGTTTGTTTGGGCGCCTGGGTGGCTCAGTCGTTAAGCGTCTGCCTTCGGCTCAGGTCATGATCCCAGGGTCCTGGGATCGAGTCCCACATCGGGCTCCCTGCTCGGCAGGAAGCCTGCTTCTCCCTCTCCCACTCCCCCTGCTTGTGTTCTGCTCTCGCTATCTCTCTCTCTCTGTCAAATAAATAAATAAAATCTTTAAAAAAAAAAAAAAAAAGAAAGAAAACAAAGTGTTTGTGTATTCTAATTTATTTCTTATTTTGTTCCCATTCCCTTTCATGATTATAATCAAGGAAAAGTATGATGACTCTAAAAGCATGAAAAGTATGAAGCTTCAAAGCCTGGCTGGATAGTACATGTGTTTTAGAGTAACGCTGGTGTATAGATTCCAATGGTAAGTTGGCACATATTAACTTTGAGAATTGAGAATTAATTTTGAGACTTGAATTTGAGAATTTGAACCACTGAAACTCAGAGAACCTTTCTGAATCTTCATTACATGTGTGAAAGAACAAGGTTTTTCCTGAGGATTGCTTGTGAGGACAAGTGAAAGAATATCCAACGTATTGTTTTGGCATAAATATTCACGTGTAACTTTTCTTTTATGGAATTAGCCGGTGGCACTTCCTGTAAGCATTTGCTTGGAGGAGGCCACTTTCTGTGATCATTTAAATATGGTTCTGCGTCTCATTTTCTATTCGTACTATGTTCTGACTCTTCTCCAGAGTTATTGATAATAGAGGCTAGCTACGGCTGCTTGTTTAAGATGAGGGACACACACATGGTCTGCTTTCACTATTTCACTGTTACTACTTCCCCTGTATTTCCAGAGAGCTACCCGCCTTCAGGGGAGTGGACATTTTTATGCACATTCTGTACATTGGCTGCTCTCATGTTTTAAATAGCGAAGAGAAATTTCCCTAATTTCATGAGTTGGTTAAGAATTGTAACAGGTGGCAAGGGCTATTAAGATTGTATTGATTAAGACCAAAAGGACACCATCTTAACCAAGTGATCAAACTTATCTGACCCATAATTGGATCCAAGTAATAGCATGTGCCTCCTGGCTGACACACTAAGAAGGGCACAATATCATCTTTGTAGTAACATTACAGGATTTTTTTTTTCCAGTGGTGCCCGCGGTTCATGGTTATGCCGCTTCAAAGAATGAAGAGTGGTGAGCAGCAGAGCAAGATTTATTGAGTGACAGCAAAGTGATAGTACAATGTTTCCAAGGAGGGAGGGGACCTTAGAGGGTTGCCACTGGAGTTTCTAAGTCTAGGGGTTTTTATGGGCTTGTGGGCGGGATGTTTTAATCTGATTAACCCTCCCTGTGCCTGTCAACTAATCAGGTTTTTGTCATCTATCACATGGGAAAGGGTAGAGGGCTCCTTTCAGAGTGGTGTAAAATACTTTTAAAGGTGGTTTCCTCTGAGGGCAGGGGCCCCTTGTCCCTGCCTGCCTGCTTCCAACTATCCTTCATCAGTAATCCCACCAAATAAAGTTTGTCTTTAATCTTGAGGAAACAATCAGACAAATTTCCACTGAGGAACATTATAGCTGGTTTGGACTGTTCAAAAAAAGTCAAGATCATGAAACTAAAAAAAAAAAAAAAATGACCAAGTCTATTTTAGATTAAGGAGACAACAGTGACATGAGGAATGAATGATTCTTTATCAGATACCAGATTTTTTTGTTGTTGTTGTTGTTGAGGCGGAGGGGGTGCTATAAGGGCCATAAGAAACAATTTTGTGGGGCACAATTGGGGAAATATGAAGAGGGTTTGTATGTTAGATATTAGTGTCACATTAAAGTAAAAATTCTTGGGAGTGAAAATAGAGCAGCTCTACAGGAGAATGTCCTTGTTCTTTGAAGATATGTGCTGAATAATCAAGAGGGGAAGTGTCATGTCTACCACTTTCTTTTAAATGTTTCAGCAAAACTCTGTGTGTGGGGGGGGTACAGAGAGAGAAAGTGATGTAAGTAGATGTCGCAAAATATTGACACTGGCAAATACAGGTAAAGGAACCTGTGGGTGTTTACGGTGCTGTCCTTGTAGTATTTTCAAAGGCTTGAAAGTTTTCAAAATCAAATGTTGGGGAATGAAACAAATATCAGCTTTATATTTATGTATGCATACTTCTCAAGAGAACGTTAACTCGAGTAAGTTGACAGAAATATGATCGGGAATGATTTTTGGTCTAAGTATCCAGCTAGTTGCTCAACCCCCCCAAAAATCACAGTTACCCTTCATTCTCCTTTCTTATCCTTATCCTGACCATTCTGCTCATCAGCAATGCCGTACGCTCTCCCTTCTGATAGCTGTTACGCTTCCTCCCTCTTTACTGCTGCCGCCCCAGCCTGACCCCCACCATCATAGTTGCCCTGGCAATAGAGGTGACTCGTCTGGAAGCTCCCACCCCTGCCCTCCCATAATCCACTCCCCAAAAAGCAGTCACAGTAATTTTCTAAAACTATAAATTAAATCATGCTCCCTAGCCCTGCTTATAACTCTCTGACGGCTTCTAAACCCACTTAGAAAAATAAAATTCAAATTCCTGCCTCCATCACCAGCCTGCTATCTCCATCCCTGACCTCTGCTTATTCTCCTGAGCTTTTCCTTTCTTGCCTCTCTGTCGCTCAACTATTCTAAACTCCTTCCTGTCCAAGTTCCTCTGTCTCTACCTGGAGTGCCCTTTCTCTTCTTTGTGACGTAGCTGGTTCCTTGTTGTCTGTCCTTCACATCTCAGTTCAAATGGCACCTCCTCTGTGAGGCTCTCTGTAACTCTCCAAAGTAAAGTCGTGCTTAGTCTCTCACCCTCATATCACCTAGCCTTCCTTCTCTGCATTTCACTTGTTATCATCTGTTACTTTACGTTTTTGTTTATTGTCCATCTTCTTTTTTTTAAGATTTTATTTATTTATTTGACACAGAGAGCGAGAGAGCACAAACAGGGGGAGCGGCAGAGGGAGAGGGAGAAGGAGAAGCAGGTTCCCCGTTGAGCAGGGAGCCCAACCTGGGGCTTAATCCCAGGACCCTGAGATCATGACCTGAGCCAAAGGCAGACGCTTAACAACTGAGCCACCCAGGCGCCCCTCTTGTCCATCTTCTTGAAATTTACAGAGCTTCAGGAGAACAGACATGCTGTTTGCCTCGTTTGCTGCTGTACATTTAGCAATTCAAGTGGTACCTGCTACATTTAGGTACTCTATAAATGTTGGATGAACTAAAGACAAATTAATAGTCTATAAATTACTGTGGAGCTATATCAGGGAGAGGCCAGCCAGAAATACAGAATGCATGCTAATTATTAAAACAAAAAGGAATTTGTTGCAACGAATCATGTACAGGGGTAACAAAAGAACTGAGAAGCCAAAGAGGTCTCTGTGAGATTATTAGCAACCATCACCCCTAGACTGGGGGTGAACAGAAAAAGTTATGCAGCCAGAGCCCCAGAAAAGTGTCAACTTCTAGAAGCTGAAACTACAAAGAAGCTACTTACTGATAGAGAAGCCTCCAAAGACAAAGAAGAAAGAGGGAATAACCTATGTTTTCCTTCTCCTTGCTATCTAGTCTCTAGCCAGATGGAGCCCAGGCAGAAGCTAGCAGACCCAGGAACTGGGGAAACACAATCTGTGCACCAGGTCCCCTTTCTCTAACGGGGGTAGGGGTAGGGGTGGGCGGGGGTGGGATTGTGAGGTGGGGCAATGTTGGAATGAAGGCAAACTGAGCACTCCCTATCTGAGCATGACCCTGTCATTGAATGACAAAAATAAAAATCTATTCCAAAGCATTTGTCCTTTATCAGTGAAGCTCTGGTTATATTTAGGGGATCAGGAACACTTGAGAGTATCCAAAATATCTCATAACAGAAAAAAAAAGTGTATTTATTGTGCTTTTTTCTGGATGAACAATTGACCCCTTGTTTTAATTTTTTTAGCTATTTCAACTGTCTGGAGGTTAGCAAAAATCATGGATACCTTATTATTAGAACATGTAAATAATATATTTTAAATCCCGTGTTTCCTGACTTGGAAGATACCAAGTAGTATTCTGGCCCAAGTCTTTTTAAATTTTTAAGTGTGGTCACTATTAGAAAGTGAAAATCACCAAATCATGCTTAGTCATAAATGGCATTGATTCCCAATCCACTTGAACTCTGGAATTTCGTATAATTTGCAGAGACAGAAGTCAGCAATTGAAGGAGGCCATGTTGATCCTGTTAATTCTATGTCCTTGAAGCCACTGGCCCAACTGTGAGATTGTGAAAGGATTAGTGAGCCAGCTTGTGAACCTCCAGCTCCTTCTAGTAGCATCACACCAGTTCTCCTCCTCCCATTCTTCCTCTGCGTGCCTATCTATTTCTCTCCCTGCCCCCTTCAGATGTCATAGGAATAGGCAGGGCAGTATCTCAGTACCTCCTCATGCCATTTTTTCAGAGGCCACCCTTATCCTTCTCGAATATCATACATGAAAGAAAACACAAAACAGAAAACATCCCAGATAGCAGCTGTCCGGAGGGAAGGTACACTTCTACAAAATGAAAATAAATGGGTTTATATTTTGGTACCCTGTGATGTTACACTGAACAGGCAGAGAGGCTACGTAGGGTCCTAATCCCCCTAAGCTCATTAAGTAGAGGGGAAGAGGGCAGTTAGAGGAGGCACCATTAAAAGGGTACATTAATGTACTTTTACAAGTAATGGGTTGGACATATAAATTATGGGAGGAATGTAGTACAAAATAGTGAATGAAATATTTATACATTCCATTGAAGCTTAGCGTGTGCTCCGGAGGGAGATGTCCTAGAGAGATGGGTCTTCCCCTTTGTTCTGAATCTATTTTTCCAATTGCTCTGACACAGCTGTTGCTTCACAATCATTCTGAAGTTGATTGGATCAGAAAGCAAAGGCTTGCCTGCCCAGCATGACCAATGACAAACATCAAGGTTGTGGGTATTCCAGGCTTGTAGTCTGTATATTGAAGTTGTTTTTGGTGTTCTGTGGGTCTCCAAGTGGTTCTCTGAATTTCCATGCTGCCGTATTTATATATCATTTGTAACTGAAACAGTGCGACATAATGCGCGGCGCATACACTTGCATAAAATCTACCAATCGAGTTTGAAAATGGCTGTCAGATTTATGGAGCACAACTATAATTACATTCATACAAATGTCCCGCTAAAAGCAGAAATAGAACCTTATTACCTTTGTTTTGCTTGTTTTAATAAAACAAAACACTTGAATTTAACTTTAAGGAAGTAAATTGTTGCCTACTGAGAAATTCTTTTGACTTGCTGTTGGAATGATTTTAGTGTTTCTAAAACATGGTGGAGGTGAGCCTCCATGCAGATTCTTTTCTGTCTGAAGGTCAGAGAGGTTTATAAAAACTGTGAAAAATAGTAAGAGCTATTATACTAAGTGCTTTGCAACCACAATTTTATTTATTCTTCACAAAAACTCGAAGAGGGAAGTATGGTTTTCACTGTGCATTTTATGGATGTAGAGATTGAGGCTTTCAGAAGCCTTCCTAAGATCTGGGCCAGACTCTACACCTGTTCTGATCCCACGTCCATCTGAGAACAAAGCCGCAGGTAGGGTAGCATGTTAGTGAAGTGCTTTCCTTCTTTTTAAAGAATTCTCCTAAGTCAATATGGGTCTCCCAGGTCACTGCAACTGTGCGCTTGGTCTTGGATGGAGAACCATACATGGCTCTTTGCCAGCAACAGCATTCCTTCCACTTGCCTTTCTCAAGTCTCATTGCCAGCTGGGCTCCTTGAAAGCTTTATCTTGCCAAAGGTACCCGGTCTCTAAATACAGGATCGAGAGCCAATGTCATTTTAACTATGTCATCAGGAATAGTCAGCTGAGTTATTGAGTCATATACAATTGTTGAGTTGGACATGACCTTATAGTCCATCTGATGTAACCTCTCCTTCTCCAGGTGATGAGGCTGGCCTCTAGGGAATGGAGGAATTTGCCTAAGCCAAACAAGGAGGGAGGGACTGTCTGAATGAGAAACCACATACATTCATGCCCAGTCCTGAACTCTTTCAACCATGTGGTATTAGCACACGCCAGGTACTTTACCTTGGCAGTAGTAGTTTCCTCTTGACACTCTATTATGCTGTGTTGATACTACACTATAGAAATAAATACTGAATAGCTGGGATTTAGTACATGATACGATTTTGTTTTTTAATTTTTACAGAAAAGAGCTGGTTTTTCATTTATTATTTTAAAATCCATACTTGAAAATTGTTGATTGTCCCTCATCAAAGAGAGAAACAGAAAATGAAATCATTGCCTTAGAATATTTAACAATAAAGATAAGCTTATAGGAGACCAAGACTACTCTTAAGTTTTTCTTTCTCTGCTCTTTCAAATGTTACTTCTTTGTAGGAATTTTGGCTAAGAATCTGGAGGCTAAATCTCGATACACAGTTCCTTTAAGCTAATCTAATTGCAACAAAAAAATGGGGAGTGGGCACTGAGGAGGATATCATATCCTAGATATTGACATTTCAAATAGCAGTATTTTCTTTACAAGTGTAGATCCTATCCCTTAATGCATTCTGAGAATCCAACATCGGATTTCTTTTATAGCTCTGAAAAAACTCAGTTTAGAACCAAAAAAATGACTTAAAAAAAAACACCATTCTTTTTTTTTTTTTTTTTTTTTCCCGAGGATGCTCAGAGAGACGGCACCTACACATGTTTTGTAGTTTACGGAAGCATTCTGACTGAATATGATGATATGTATGAATCTTTTTCATGTGCCGGGAGAAATAACCGGGCAATTACGTAAATGCCTGAATGTATGTGGCTGCTGTATTATTATCAGTTTTGAAAAACTGGCTATTCAGATTGTTTTCTACAAAGGAAAAGGTTGTTTCAGATAAGTGATATGTCTACAACACTTTTAAAAAATGCTTCTGTTTCTGTGTTTGGAAATACTTCAAGTGGGGTTTGGGGAAAGCAATGAGTATTTCAAGGGACTGAATTTTAAAGAAGGAGCCAGAATATGAAATATCATGCAAACTAAATTCAGTCTTCCAATGCCATTCTCTGGAGATTATGTTTGGAGAAGTGAATGGAGAGAGTGTGTGGAACATTTCCTCCAATTTGTAATATTGAATCAGGCCCACTTTAAACTGTGCTAATTTATTCTTCATTGAACCATGGAGATTAATTAATCCTTTGTTTTGCTGGATTAATGAGTAATCAATATGCCAAAGGGGGGAAAAAAAGAGAATGATTTCTTCTCAAGGAACAAAGCATTCAGGTAGCCAAGTCATTTTATCTTTCATGTTTACAAAGCACACCACAAGTGAGATAAAATGTGTGGCATTCAAGAACATTTGAGCTCTTTTTTTTTTTTAAACTAAGATATCCTGGGTGTTGTGTGTTTCAGAAGGATACAGGCCAGTGGGACCCATGCCCTATAATAACCAGTCCATTGTGTGTGTATTTTGGTGGCCTCTGCTCTTCTCACAAAATTTAAGTCCATTTCTATATTCTTTGACACATAGGACAAGAAGGTCACCTCGCCTGAAAGGCCCTTCCTAATCACCAAAACTAAATTTTTTTTTTTTTAAAGATATTGTTTATTTATTTATTTGACAGAGAGATAGAGAGCACAAGTAGGCAGAGTGGCAGGCAGAGGGAAAGGGAGAAGCAGGCTCTCTTCTGAGCAGGGAGCCCGGTGTGGGGCTCGATCCTAGGACCCTGGGATCATGACCTGAGCTGAAGGCAGCCGCTTAACCAACTGAGCCACCCAGGCACCCCTCACCAAAACTAAATTTAACCCTCCTCTGTCACTACCAAATGGTCCCTCTCAATCAACTCACTTATTTTCTTCATAGTGCTTATGGCTATCTGGAATTGTCTAGTTCATCTACTTCTTTTTTTTTTTTTTAATTTTACTATGTTATGTTAATCACCATACATTACATTATTAGTTTTTGATGTAGTGTTCCATGATTCATTGTTTGCATATAACACCCAGTGCTCCATTCAATACATGCCCTCTTTAATACCCATCACCCGGCTAACCCATCCCCCCACCTACCTCCCCTCTAAAACCCTCAGTTTGTTTCTCAGAGTCCATAGTCTCTCATGGTTCATCTCCCCCTCCGATTTCCCCCCCTTCATTTTTCCCTTCCTACTATCTTTTTTTTTTTAAAACATAAAATATATTATTTGTTTCAGAGGTACAGGTCTGTGATTCAACAGTCTTACACAATTCACAGCGCTCCCCTCTTTACCTGCTTCTTGCCCATCCCAGTCAGTCACACCCAAATGTAAAAGTGGGGATTTCATTAGTTCTGTTCACCACTGTTTTTTTTTTTTGAGTCCGCCTGGGAGCCTTACACATTGCACCAAACAATAAATGTCTGTTCAATGATTGCATAAGTTTGCAGTGGCACAAACTTGACCTGAAGCAGCGTCCCTGAGAGAGACAGAGTAATATAGGGATTGGGGAAGAGAACTTGGAGCTCTAAGTGGTTAAACACTAAAGTGAGCTGTCCTGGTAATGTCCCAGCATCTCAGGAACCTGCACTCCATCTCCAGAATACCATGGGCCTACATTTCCCTGGACCTGGAGGTGCCTTGCTGAGAGTTCCATAGAGATCCCGATTTCTTCTTTGCCTACCTAGTCTAAGCATACTTGCATGGAGTCTAGTGGTGGGACGGCAAGTTGGTGATATGTGTGGGATGGATAGTGGGTATGTCTAGAAGGGATGCTCCTCAGAACTGTGAGAATCATCCTGGTGTGACTCAGGGTCTGCTGCCACCCTATTCATTCCCATTTGGCAGATTAATAATAGATATCAGAACATACTCTATGGTATAATGCGTTGTTAATCTTGTAGGGCTTCATCTGTAATCAGAAGTTCTGGGATATTCTTCTGTTCTACCATAATTTAGTTATGATTTGATAATATCATTAGTATTTATACTTTCAACTTGAAAGGAAGGGATACTAAATTTGCTACTATATTAATTTTTAGCTTGAGAAGGGGCAGGTGTTTTAAAATACGTAAATGAAATATGAAAGTGGCATCAAGAGTTATCTGAAATTTATTGACATGTGTAATATATTTCTAATGTAAAGAATATTTAATAAGATATATCATCCATTGTATCAGAAATGGCAAATGATCCTATATATAAAACATATATTTTTATGAATAACCATGATATTGATCTCTTCAAATAAAATTGAGAATGTTCTTTTCATTTTCCTTTACTTTAGAACATTCCACTTTAGAATATAAAGTCTTAAGTCCATTTTAAAAGATTTATTTGAAATTATTGCATTTTTTTTTTTGGTTGTTCAAGATAAGTTATTTCTTTTATTTCTTGGTAAAGGAAAAAAATCAGTCCACTTTCTCTTCTTTTCTCTCTTTTCGCTTAGACACTTCCTTGCCTTTATTTAATTTTATTGTACCCCTTACACTTAGTGTCTTGGTCAGATTTTAAAATCTAAATTTGCCAATACTGATTCCGTCTGATTTGCTTATTTTCTGATGACAATTTCGTTGTTTAGCTTTTTATTTTTTTAATTTTATTTTATTATGTTAGTCACCATACATCATTAGTTTTTGATGTACTGATCCACAATTCATTGTTTTCATATAACACCCAGTGCTCCATGCAGTACGTACCCTCCTTAATACCCATCACCGGGTTAACCCATCCCCCCACCCCCCTCCCCTCTAAAACCCTCAGTTTGTTTCTTAGAGTCCATAGTCTCTCATGGTTCATCTCTCCCTCCGATTCCCCCCCCCTTCATTTTTCCCTTCCTTCTCCTAATGTCCTCCATGCTATTCCTTATGTTCCGCAAATAAGTGAAACCATATGATAATTGACTTTCTCTGCTTGACTTATTTCGCTTAGCGTAATCTCCTCCAGTCCCATCCATGTTGATGTAAAAGTTGGGTATTCATCCTTTCTGGTGGCTACATAATATTCCATTGTAAGCATCACTGTTTATAGGGTTCATTTGGTGGCAGGCAACAGAGGATATCTCTGGCTAACAGCAATAAAGGCAATTTATTGAAATGATAAGTAGATCATGAAATTGAAGCCCTCTCCAAGAAGAGCTGAATTTGAGAGATCACAGAGCAAGAACTGATGAGGACTCTCTTTAGGGCATCACTGTGATGAGGAAGAAATGCCAACCATTTTCCATCCTGAGGTCACTCAAGACAAACAGTTTTGGGAAATGAGTCTGACTTGTTCAGTTGAGCCAGATGCCCAGCCCTCCTATGGGTAGGAGACCATCTTTAATAAAAATTTAGAAATACAGAGGGACTTCCCCAGGGAAAAATTAGCATACGGCCACCACCACATACATACATACATACATACATACATACATACATACATAAATAAGAGAGAGAGAGAGAGAGATGGATGCTGGGCAAGCAAAAACACTAATATCCTCTACAGTAAATGAGCTAATCCCCTCAGTTCCCCATATTTTGTTTTCAGAAGCATGGGAAATAGTCCCTCATACTAATCACATCACCTTGAACAATGATAAAAGAATAAACTTAGATTAAATCTTAGTGTTGATTAGGGTACAATATAGCCAGTCCGTTAAGAAGAAATATTAATTGATGGTGACACAGTAGGAAAGTGGAAGGAAATTAATATTTGGAGAGAGCCAAGTGTTATGCTAATTGCTTTGCAGGAGCCTCTTATTTAATATTCATGATGATTACAGGAGGAAGGCATTTTAAACTTATCTTGCTGATAGGGAAACTGAGGATCAGGACGATTAAGCAACTATTTCTCAAGGTCACATACTTAATGGCATACAAATTGAACGATGTGGTGCAAGTATTGTATTACTGTCAATACAATTGCAGAGGAAAACCACACGTAATTGTTAGTCTGCCTTGCTGATATGATGTTGCCGTTGTCATGGATAATTACTACATAACTCCTCTCTGTTGGACCATCATGTTGTCTCGAGACCTAATAAAATATAAGCATCCCTTCTTTTTTGCCAGTATTGTTAGGATTACGAGTATTATCACTGGATAGTGTTCTTCCTCCTTTTTTTTTTTTTTTTGCTAAGAATCTCAGTTGCGTTTTTTTTTTTTTTTTTTAATTTTAAACCAGCCATATTGTTTTTAACCCTTTTATTTTAGGTCAGGTTTCCTAAAAGCAGACCTTGGGGGAGAGATTTGGGTTTAAGTGATTTACTGTGAGAGTGCTTTTCAGGAAACAAAGGGGGAAAAAAATAAATAAATAAAGGAAGTGAGGGAAGCAGAATAGGGAAGGGAGAACTGTCAAGCAAGGATATGCTCTCAGGTGAAAACAATCAGCTCTGTCCCGATCTTTGAGGACTCTGGAGCCTAAGTCCTATTAGAAAATACTTCTCTCTGGAAAGTGGGGACTATGGGTAATTATCCGGAGGCGGGGCAACTGTGAGCCTCTAGCAGGTGATACCCAGGAGCACAGGAGCTAGAGACCGGGTGTGCCGGCTCTATAAAGGGGATCTGTTTACTCTCACATCATTCAAGAGTGGAAGCCTTGTCAGGCACATCCCTGCGCTCGAAGGAAGGATATCTTCGCTTCCTTTTCCCTCCCTCCTTATAAGAAAAGTTACTGACAACACTTTCTAACAGGAAGATGCAACTCACAGCTGAGCCTGCTGATTTTTGGCATGAGGGCATGGGTCATTGGATACCTAAGACCCTGCTTAGCCATTGGCTGGGCTTGGACCTACTTTCATAACTGCAATGGCATAACGGCTTCTGCTAGAGAAGAGGAGAGTGGCATCAATGCCACGCAGCTCTGATTCATGGCTGTAGTTAGCACCCCCGTAGTTTAATGATGAAATCTTATGAGGGAGAAATGACACCTTTTTTGTTTGTTTTCTTAGCTTACAGATCTAGCTAAACATTCATATCTTACTTTTATGGTTTAGGTAGATAGCTTTAGTTTATGTCTCTATTTCCTTTTTCCTTATCTGCCTCTCTTGAATTGAGGTTTGTAAACTGATACACTTTTGTGGTTTAACAAACAACAGGCTATTTAATATTATTTTAGTGTGCGAACATTGAGGCGTTTCTAAGCATGAGGATTTTTAAGGTGGCATAAATAGGTATTTTCTACTTCAGTCTATCTTACTTCCAAAGGATAGCCAGTTTGCATTTATTTTATTTTTACCAAATAAATCTTTCAGTGCCCAACCCCCATCCTTCCACCCCTTTCTCCTTCCCTAGATCATTGTCTTAGTTTAGACCCTTATCACTTCTTCCCTGGGATATTGTAATGGATTGCTGTGTGCTTTTCAAAAGCATAATAGTGATTTACAGAGAAATCAAAGAATACAAGTCCCTTTAATATAAGGAATAGATGCAAGATATCAATGGCATGGGAATGGTTTTGACAGAGCTGGAGATTCAGAAACATTCACCCCATTGGAGAGACAAATGTCTTTTTTTCACAGAGGGACCCTGTTGCTGGTAATAGGGCCTGACAGATGACTGAGAATTTATCTTGTCTTTCTCACATGCAGTTCCATACTCTTTGACCTATCCTGAATGATGTAGGGGGTCTGGCTGTGTGCTTGCTTACCTACTAAGTGCAAGAAACGGAATGACCCCAACATACATCTGAGCGTATGACTCGACTTAATTACAGATCAGACCCTCTAGCGCCTGCATCCTCCCAGCCTCTGGAGTTTCTGGTACCTTTCCCCTTCCCATCTTTCAACTGGTGTTCCTTCCCGCAGATCCACTCCATTCCCATACATTCTCTATATTGCTGCTAGAATCTTCTTTATTAAACTCAATGTTTATATCTTATTGTACCTTTTGAGTTTTTTTCTTATGCTTACTTTACATAAAAAAATAATTAATTTAAAAAGCTAAAGAAATCTAACGATGTCATTTTCCTACTTATGTTTTTCTGGTTCTCCATCATGTAATTGATCGTGAATTGCATGTAATTCTCTGTGTGTGTATGTATATATGCACATACACACATTAGTCTTGTGCCAGTTTGCAGCTGATTCCCTGCTCACCGCCCTACTTGCAGATTTGTGAATACAACATGCTTTCTCAAACCTCTGTTAACACATGGCATTTTCTCTCTGGTTCGGCCTTCCCCCCTTGTCTGCCTGAGCAACTTCATGATTGAACCCAAATCTCACCCTCTCAATGTAGCTTTCAGTGAATTCCCAGGCAGCGTTATTCACTCTTTCTTCTGTATTTCTATAGCACCTTTCATATATGTGCATTTTACTAATTTGTGATGGTTTATTTACATATCTGTTTCCCCTCTGAGACCCTGAGGGCAGACATGTAAATCCCTACGTATGGTTCCCCATATGGTTCCCCATATGAAAACTGTGTTGTTTTCATATGATGATGCTGGCCCAACACCTTGTAGAAACCAGTAGAAATACCACACCCAGCCGAAACCTGAGGAAACATACTCTTGGGTAGGGTTGTCTACAAGAAAAACTTGTGATTCTTGTGTAAGTGATTTATTTGAAGGAGTGCTCTCATGAAAACACTTTGATCCGGGAAGCAGAGCAGGGCAAAGGAGGAGTTAGGCGAGGGCATGGTTTCAGAATCCCAGCTGAGCTTTATCCCAGGGGAAGCTCTGGAACAGGAGCATTGCCTGCTTTTAGGCAAAGGAGCTGGGCTTTTCTACCTCTGGTCATGAGCCACCCCCCCAGGGAGGCAGATAGTTGTAACCTCCCAGGCTACTCTGGGTGGGGTGGGTCCTTCAGGCTAAAGGCATGCCTCCAGAAAAGAGAAGGGCATGGGAGCAGGAGCTCAGTAAAGGAGATCAGCAGGGGCAGGATCAGCATCTGCTACACATACTCAGATATTTCATATCAAAGAAGGCAGTCGTTCTCATTTGTTGAGAGCTTGCTTTTTGCCAAGCGAAGTGCTAAGTACCTTGTGTGTGAGCGTGGGCCCTTCAGTGGTCTGTCCTGGAGTGTATTTAACCAACTTTCAGCCAGGTGTAGTATTATACTACAAATCTAGTTAGTGAGCCAGGGAAACTATGTCTATTCCTGTATTTCAATGAATTCAAGAAGCAGTGATTATAAGACACATCATCATTTTATGTTCTATCACTCTAACTAGGAAGGAGAACGAAATGCTTCCTATTAACTAGAATGCAGAACTTCCATATCGTCCATTATATGACACAACCTGCTATCAGAGAAGTGGAAATGAAAATTAAAAAAAAAAGGTGTGCATGAAAGTTGGAAATTTATGAATACTGATGGCCAAATGACAAGTAGGAAGAAGTTTATATTTAGAAGTTGACAATATTAGATTATTAAGTTTAAGTTTAATCTCAGAAATTAATTCTATAATGGGTTATTTAAAATGATTATTAACTTTAATATAGTACATACAAGTGTTTGTAAGAATTGTATGTACTTGTAAGTTGATCTTAGGGATGGACTTTTGACAGAATTTACATACTTTTTTGAAACTTACATCTAATCGAGGTCAACTATATGATGTTCTCATACACAGTCATTATGTGTCCTAAGAAAAGATTACATTTATCAATAGTTACTCAATGACTACTATGATTTGCCAGGATGGCATATGTGATATTGGAAATAGTGTTATTACCTGCATATTTTAAAAATCCACAGCATAAGGGCGCCTGGGTGGCTCAGTCGTTAAGTGCCCGCCTTCGGCTCAGGTTATGATCCCGGGGTCCTGGGATCGAGTCCCACATCGGGCTCCCTGCTCAGCGGGAAGCTTGCTTCTCCCTCTCCCTCACTTGTGTTCCCTCTCTCTCTGTGTCTCTCTCTGTCAAATAAATAAATAAAATCTTAAAAAAAAAATCCGCAGCATAAAGCATAAAACTAGTGAGACTATTGAAAATTTCAAAAGATTTTTAAATAAATGGGGCCATGCGTGCGTACTTTTGTATGACACACCATCTTTCATCCCTACCCATTGCTTCCCTGGCACCTGCTACATTTCTAGAGGTAAAAAGCCAAGGACAACACCATTAATTCAATAAAAACAAGATTTTTGGTTGGTGTAATGGCCATTTGTCACAGATTGGTGTTTTTCTAATTTTCCAATATTAGTATGAACATTATAGTATTACTTACAATACTAGTGTGAACATTATAAATATTAACAATGAAACATTTTTTTAAGTGAACATTCTTTGAGTAACAGCCAAATGAAATGAAACAGTCATACTCGTTATGATTTGGTTCAGTTAGTTAATTGAAATATGAGAGATTTCTTTATTTAGTCTGTGTTAAAAAGGGCTTATTGCCTTAGCCACCTAGTTGCTATTACCAAAATTAAAAACTACATAAATTATATAAAGTTATCCACAGAGGCTAGGGTAAAAATGACTATCCCTGCTGAGGACAGAATGATGTCTTTGGTTGAATTGCCAGATACAAAATAACAGCAACAGATAAATTATTTTCTGGACCATTATTAAAGGATTAAAGGTAGGTCCCAAATCTCTGTTGACCAGACTCATTTTCTCCTCTATGGTTGGTATGTCTTCGCTCGATTTTGAATTGTTTATTCCAGAGGAAATTGCTGCAATGTTAAATAAAGTGAAGAGAGGCAAAAGATGAATCTCATTTATGGTTTTTGTCTGTTGGCCTTGTTTTATCTACTGCTGTCAGAGAGTTGGCTCTGAGATATTTTACAAATTATCAAAATTTTCAATTGGTTAATACCTTAACTTATTTTAAAAATACTTAAAAGCAGATTTAAGGATAAGTTCAAATTTAGTTACAGTCATTAACATTTTTAGAGCTGAAAGTCTGAGTCTTCAGAACGGTTTCTTCCATGTGTGAGGGTAGGAGGACTGGTAACAGAAAAAGTTTCATCATATAGTTTGTCCTTAGATATAAGCTTCAATTTTTCTCCTAAGAAACAATATCTTAAAAGAAAGCCCAAAGGATAACCTTTTAAGAGAATGTGAGAGCATCTCTCTGCTGGACCATTCAACTTGGCCCATGATGGAATCGTATCATAGAAAAATGGAATAGCTTCAGATGTTATGAAATTGGGTCATCTCCTGCCATCGTGACTGATCAGAAACTACACCAAAATCAGTGGGAGTGGGGAAAACCCATGGAAATAACTGCAGAGTTTAGAGATGTTTTAGTGGGTGTTGGATTCAACAATAGTTTAAACAGATCTCCTTTAGTTCTTCAGTTTGAGTCAGAAGAAATTTATTTTCCAGGCGAAGAACAAGAGAAATGAAATGAGCAATTATACATTTTTCTTTTTAGTAATTTTTTTTTTCTGGTCTTAGAAATAATAGGGAAAATAGAGATCATTTACAGAAGAAAATAAAAATCGCTTCTATTTCTACTATCCTGTGATTCATTCATCCAGTAGCAGGTACTGTGTGCCACCATTGTTCTTGGAACTGGGGTGAGAGCCATGACTTCCACAGACATTTCTACCCTCATGCAGCTGACAGCCTCACAGGGGGAGAGAGATAGTAAAAGCAAGTGGGGTCTTCACATCACACACAGTGTCAGTGGGCACGATTCCCAATCTATTTTATGAGAGTCTAATTCTCCCAACTGTGCAGTGTGGCCCCAGGAAGGGAGTCTTGGTGACCACAGAGGGAGGAATGGGGTGTTTGGGGCAATGGCTGGGCTGCTTGGGAAGGAGGCATTAAAGATTGAAGATGGTGCTATTGAAAGGAAGAGTGTTCTAGGCTGCAGGAACAGCCTGTGCAAAGAGAAGAGAATGTTTGGTAAGTCTGAGGACTGGAAAGAAGGCCAGTCTCATCTTCCTGGACTTGGTACAAGGACAATAGCAGGAGAAATCTGTAAAGTGATGGAGAGGCTTATGAAATGAGTGTGTTATGCAGCCACTGGAGAGCTTTGAGCAGAGGAATCTGACTCACATTTTTAAAAGCTTACTCTGGCTGCTGTGTAGAGAATATACTATGAGAATGGAGGCCAGGAGGCCTATTAGGAGGCTAAGGCACTAATCCAGGTGAAAAAATGATGGTGCTTCTGACCAGGGTGTTAGCAGTGGTGAGCAGTGTTTAGGTTCTGGATATATTTGGAATGAAGGGCCAATTAAATCTCTTTCCAATAACATATAAAATGGAAAGAAGAATAAAAACAACTTCAAGTTTTTGTTGTTGTTGTTGTAACCATAATGGAGTCTATCTTTCTAGTACTTTTGTATGGATTTATGTGTATGCTATACGGATAAAATATTTTGAAGTTGTAATCCGATACCACCGACTAGTGTAGGCATTTTTTCACTTAATACAACATACGTCATGACATAAGGATATTCTACATCCTTAAATATTAGTTGAGAATATGATATTTAAAATGAAAGTGATGTAGCATTCCACAAAAAGGATATATTACCCAATACCTACAATTGAGAATTGGGTTGGGTGCTATCAGAGATTGGGGGGGTGGCCTGCAGAAGTCTTTCAGAGAAGGGACCTGCTTTGTTTGCTGTGCTTTCATCTTGCCACTGGAGAGCCCCTTCGCCCGGGAGACTTGCTGAAGAGTTTATTCCCCAAGTTTGGTGAGGAAGCCAAGAGTTAGCTGGTCAGAGCTCTGTTCTTTGCCAGGCAAGGGTGCCTTTGTTCTGAGGTCAAAATCTGAGGTCAGGGTACCCTGATTCCCCTCCTACACTGACTGGGCTATGCTCACGTAACACAAGGCCTAGGCAGGCTCCTCATGAAGGTGTCTGCTCTCTCAGGCTTCCCAGAGATGCTGCTAGGGTCCAGATGTGCACTACCACCGCTGTCTCCACACAGACAGTGAGTGTTAACTAGGTTCTGCTGGACTCTCTTTCATATTTATCTCAGATAGGTTGTTCTTTCACCTCCCTGTGACTGTGGTATGGTTCCCTTCCTTTCAATTTGGCATATTTATACCACAACGACCAGAAATCATGCCTGCTCTCTGGTATAAATGTATGGTTCCTAGTGCGTCCTTTTCTGAATTCAATATAGACTTTTTCATAGTTTCCTGTGGGTGATTATGACCATGTATTCATATCACCATTTTGCCTGGAAGTCTCTGAAACAATGTGCGCACATGTGTGTGTGTGTCTGTGTGTCTGTCTCAACTACAGCATTAGATGGAAGCTCCAAGTCATATGGTAATTTACTTCTGAAGTTACTGTTGAATAATTATATTACCTTATTTCCTTGTGGCTTTGAGATAATGTTTTTATGACTATTTTTTGGCATGCAAAATAAATTTTAATCAGAAATGAAACACATTTTATTAATTAGGTAATATTGCAAGTTGTACGATGTGTCTTAAGTTGGGACTTGCCTCTTATTTCATATTAGAAAGATAGATACTGTTCAGATTTCAAGACATACACAGCTCATCCTGGAAAATGAAAGCCTTGCCTAGAGGAAGGTAGGTGAAAGAGGGAAAATATGACCTTCTTAGACTTACTATGGGCATCAAGGGTTATGACAGAGAAAGATGACTACACAGGATTAGGTCCCACTTGACTTCTGCTGTGATCCAGGTTAAGCAGTGTTTAGCAGTGGAATGCCTATGTTTTTTAGGCACTGTTCTAGGCTCAGAGGAACCAACAGTGAATAAAATATAAATTCTAGTCTCATGGAATTTACTATCTACTTAGGAGAAAGATAGTAAACATATACATACCATGTCAGGTGGTTGTAAGTGCCAAATATGTAGAAAGTAGGGTAATAGGATAAAGAATGAAGTGAAGGTACTGTTATATAAGGGGATCAAGAAAAACCTTTTTAATAAGGTGGCATACGTGCAAGAGAACTATAGGAAGCAAGGGATTAAGTCCTATGGCTATCTAGAGAAAGCTTGTTTCAGGCAGAGGGAAGTCAAGTGCAAAGGCTCCCAGGTGTGAGTATGCTGGCCTCTTGGAGGGAATGTAGGGAGGCCAGTGTGGGTGCTAACAGTGAGCAGCAGGGCATGGTGGGATGAGCAAGGTGGTAGGAGGATCACACTGGGTCTTGAGTCTTTTCTTGCCTGCCGTACTATCATTATTACTTTGTTCTTACAGATCTTGAAGATCTTTATATCTTCCAGAACGCCCTTTTAGCACAGAAATGCCCCCAAGGAGAGCAAGACCTTAAGCTCATTATCATTGTGATGTTAATTTTTTCAGTTAACTTTTGGAGATTGATGGATAGCCAGCAAAAATTTGATTGAAAAGGAGTGTCTAGGTGGTGAATTAAGGAAGGACAATGTTATCAGAGAAAAGAGTGTGATAATTAATGTAGGTGAGAAGATAGATAACAAGTTTAATTTATGTTGAAGACAATTGCATCTTGCCTGACTGATTTTAATTCCCTTTCAAGTCCCCCTTTCTTTTCAGGAGGACTCCAGGTCTGGTGTACACTCCATTCTCCAGCCGTTGCCACCATTGGCTTGGAGCCAATGACCTTTCCCCTAGGCTCAGAGGGAGGTGTGTCTTACATAGTCTCAGCCAATCGTTACAGCTCCATCTCCCTCATCAGTGAATGTGTTAGGAAATTGCATGTGATCCATTTTGTCCAGTGAAACATGAGGAGCAGACCGTTGGGGGCTGGGGCTTCTAGTAAGGTTTCTTACATTTTTAGAAGATACCAGAGGAAAAAGAGGCTACTGGAGGATCTACTCTTAGGACACTACCCATTGATGATCTACACTAAACAAGGATGGCAGAGACGGGTGCTGCTGCAAATATGTTTTTTCCAAGGGCCAGTACAGCATAAGACTTAAGCATGCAAATGCATTGCCAAGATTGCTGCATCATACAAATTAGGATTCAAGTCAGCTTGAGTCATACAGAGGCTTGGGGCCTCTAAGCTAATTTATGGTGACCTGCAGAGGCTAAAATGAGGCAGAATCTGGACTGTCCTACTAATTATGAGACTCTGGGAATGACTCCTGAGTCATTGGTAAGGTAGGATATTTAAAGCTGCAATGTTTAATATTAACATATTCGAATACACATCAAGGCACAATCTTAGTTCTCCTCCATTTTCTTGGCATAAACATAGCATATAATCTGCCAGCCTATATATATCAGGGTGCACTTGGTGTATTGCTTATCTGTCCTATGACAGGGAAAGAAAATGAAGGGTGGGGGAATAGTATGTTCTCATGTGGATAGTCTGCTGGTGTGACTGTCAGCGTCATGGTGGTGATGTCCTAAGTCATTAGAGTTTGGGTACCCCCACCCCCTGAGGCAAGGGAGCAGATAGTCCATTTGAGATGTGATTCCCTGAAGCAGGAGTGAGGGAGTGGGGAGAGGGGAAGGAGAAAAGTTCAATGTAATGGTGTGTTATCAAGGTCACCGCTAAAAAGATTGCAGAAAAAGAAAAAAAAACTGAGGTTGGTCAGTGGGGCTCAGTTTTATGAAGAGATCCTGAGAAGGTATGGAAGGACTTCTAGAATTGTCTGCCTGAAGGCTGGGAGGCAGCAGCATTTCTCTACTAGCTCCTGTTCTCCGCTGGTTTGGTGTTGGCTTGGTGCCCTCACCCTGAGCCTGCAGCCCACCACCTCCGGCAGCCACTTCTGAGAGATGGCACTGGGCATTTGCAAGGTGAGCCTGTGCTTGCGTGGAACTGTTCCCTAGAGCTTAGGTGGCCAAAGGGATGTGACTTCGGGCCACCAGCGTTCCTGGGGTTTTGTCTGGGTATGCCTTAAAAAAATACACCTTGACTTGCAGTCCTTAAAGAGCATTTGGGGGCTTAGGGCTTAAGACTCATTAGGTTTGCCCTATGTAGGTCTATATTTTAATTCATCTGTTAAGTACCTATTATGTTCTAGGTGCTAGGGAAACAGAAATGGATAGGATACCTTTTAAGATTCCAGTTTGTTACAGGAGATAAGCTCATTACAATTAAATGTCTCACCTACTCAAATGAGATATACATAGAATGCCTAACATGGTAGTTTTGTGGGGAAAGCTGTTTTTATTCCCAACTAAAAAGGACTCTCCAGGGGGCAGTAAGGGTTGGGACGTGTGCACACACACACATATACATACATGTACGGATGTGTGCACATATCCATGTGCCCCTGTGTGTACGTGTATGTGTGTGCAAAATTCTTTCTTTCAGAAGAGGCATGGTTGTCTGCTTTATGTGAATTATTTATCCTTATTGTCAACATTCAAATCTAGAAGCATTATAAGATTCATGGAGTGCAAAATGATCACACAATAGACTGCTTTTAGTGAAAGTGTATTTTCTTCTCCATTCATATTTATGCTTTGGATGCTTTTATATTTTTGGTTTTGTGGAAGCTATGTTCATTGAAAAAAAATATAAAAAAGCATCCATGAGGCTTATTCGTAGGTTAGAATTTGTATTCGGCCGAAGAAAACCTTTGCACCTGCCACTAAAGTGCATCCACTTCTGGGGTGGAATGCACCAGCTGTTCCCCAGCCTCCAACGGCACGCCAGGCAGTTCAGGACCGAGAATGAGGCATCATATCCCAGGCAGATTAAACTGGTGGGGAAATTTCAAGTCGACAGAATGCAATTACCCAAATTGAAATTAGGCCAGGGGCATATCAGGAGGCCCTTCCCATCTGTTGGGGAAAAGGATCACCAAATATTTAACAAGGGCAAGTGGTCAGGATCTTAGTTCTAGGAGTCATTTAAAAGGCAGGCACTTAAAAAATGTGAAAGGAAAACTGGACCCGGTGTAAAAATCATATCCGTTCACTGGAAAATAAATAACATTAGGCCTTGAGAGGATCAGCCTTTTCTGCTCTGGGAGGAAAGAAATGTTTATGGATGGGGTGGTTAAGTATTTCTACATCAGCTTTTCTTAGCAAGGACATGGTATAATGGACAATTGGTTATCCTGGATTTGACAAAAAGAGATTTCCCAAACCAAACATATTGAATCGAATACATTTATCCCTGGTCAGAATGGATAGATCCTCCCATTAAGACCTTTTGGAATAACGCTGTATGATTTTTCTAGGGATCCTGACACAACAGTGTTTCTTCACCAGGAAACTAATTTTTAAAGTTTTCAGCAAAAATAAATAAGCTGGATCTGGACAGCGGCCTTTACCACTGTCTGAACCATGGGATCCCTGGGTCCACATTAACATGGTGGTCCCTGCCTGTTTCCCTCTCCCTGGTAACGTGTGTACCTTTCTCCCAAGAGGGAAGAGAAAACTCTGTCCTAATCTTCAAACTGGTGTGAACCCAAGTATTGGCACAAGCTCCCCACCTACTTGTCAGAGACAGATGAAGAATGGGCATCTGACCCCAGATCATGGTTGGATGGGAGTCCATGCAAGGGACTCTTTGATTCCATGCAGCCAATCCTGACAAGCTGTCAGTTCTCTTTCCCACTGGATGTGCAGAGGAAGGGAAAGAGATGAGCCAGTAAGGGGTCTTATTCAGCATTATTATTATTATTATTTTTTCCTTTGTGGGAGTGGTTCACTTTTAACTCTGTTTGCTTGCCAAGAACCTGAACCTTGCCTTGGGGAACCTGACAGTAGGGCCACTGCTGGAGGGGGGAAGGCAGGGTTAACTGACAAATTGAGCACAGCTGTCCATTGTGGCGGGAGGGAGGAAGCTACAGGCAGGCCATGTACACACTGAGTTACTTGCAGCCTCTCTGCTTCCCCCGCATACACACATGTACCTGTCATTGTGGCAGTTAAGGTAGGAGATCAGGAGTCCAAAAGTCCAGGGACTTCACACTGGTGTCTCCTGCCCTGCCATGCCAGACCTTCCTGGAAGGTCTCCTGAGATGAGCTCAGTGTGACCAATGGCCCATCCTAGTCATAAGTGACCATTTTTCTTAACTCTGAACAGGTGTAAGCATTTGCTTGTACTTGCTAGATTCTGACCTGAGCTTTACCATTTTTTTTTTTATTAATTGACAGAACCGATTTCTTTACTTATTTGTTTTTTTTTCTTTCTTGATAATTTGTGAGTAACAAAGTTTATCTCTCACAGAGGAAAACAGAGAAGTTATTAGTTAATGTTGATCCAGAGCTCTGCAAATGTTAAAACTTGACATTATTATTTAGAGGTGTAGCTTGTATTAATTACCTCTTAGTTTTACTAGCCCTATATAACAGGCTACCTTCTGCATATTTTCTGTGAAAGCTGGTTTTCTGAAAGGGTGAAAGTTGTTGAAGCAGGGAATGAAATAGGTGCTAAGTTTTATTTCCCGCTAAATAATTCTCCTCAAGGTAGGTAAACTTTCAGTAGTTAAATTGCTAAAAATGAAGATTCTACACTACAAGAACAAATCTCCAAGAGACAATTATTTGTCTGTGTTCTTAGCATTTATGAGTCTCAGTAAACAGTCAGTACATTTATGTTCCTCCCATTACCTTCGGTCATAAACTTCCTTAAAGAAAAACGAATAATTATGTTTCCTGACTGCATAATGAGCATAAACATTCAGAATACTGAAAGCCTCTCGGTGGGATGGATGGTGCATCTAGACTTCCAGGGATGGAACTGTTTTCGAGGCACAGGCAAAAATGTCAAGCTAAGCGTATGGCCGTGATTTAGAGCTGTTCACAGAGATGTCATCTCTAGAAGGCAAATCATAATTTGTGGGGCTATTTTTGGAGTCGGGGCCTCCCAGCCTGCAGCTGCTGGGAATCACTGGGAGTCACACAAAGCCCCTGGCTCATGTGTGTCAAGCTTGTGCTCTTGGCCTGAGCCTCGCTATCCACCCTAGGGGCCAGCCATTGTATCCCTGTGGCCAAAAAGACGCGGTCTCATCTTAGTTCAACCAGTGCATCCCAGCCTCATGGAATATCGAAGTCAGGAAGGGACCTTAGATGACCTCATTACAACCTGCATGTTACACGTGAGGCTCCGGCTGGGGAATCCATCTGGCCAGCGTCAGTCTCCAACCAGCAAGTTTCACGTCTCCTGGCTTTGGGTTTTGTACTCTTCAGTATTGTCCTTCGGGTCAAGAAGGGGACATAGGTTAGAGGGTAAGAAATAGATGAAGAAAAGAGAGTGAATTAGGAAGACAAGAAAAGTAAATTTGAGGGAATTACATTTTTCCTTTGTAGTTCATGTGAGTTTCATTATTCCTGTATCGCAATCAGAAAACACATCAATGCAACTTTTCCACCACCAGAAATGTGCAAATGGAAATGAAAGGAAATAAGACAATTGTATATTTTCTAGATCAGCACTTTTCAAACTATCTGTCATGAAAGACAGGTTTTTGTTTATTTCTAATTGACCTTAGCTGATATTTCTGTAATGTACAATAGCAACTACTGGAAAGATGAAGTGCAGACTTTCAAAATACAAGTCCAAACTTTTATTTCTTGGAGACAAGAGACGTAAAATTCTTCTGACAAATTACTATAAAGTTGCTAGGCACTTATTCTCGATCCCTGTACACACTGGTCATGGACACAGGAGAACTGCCTTGGTCTCCTTTTCTCTTGTATTTTGCTCATTTGTCTGGTTCTCTTAAGGTGGAATTTTCTGATACCAGGGATGGGATCTGGGCATCTGTCATTCTTGACAGGTACTTTATTGTGCTGAATAACAACTTAAGAAAAAAAGTTTAAATGTTTCCTCATGTAAAAAGAAAAAAACAAGTTTACCATTATAACAAAACCAGAGATTCTGGAACACTGTATAGATTCATTTCAGGGACACACTGTGGTACAACTCTCTTAAGAAGAGACTTAATATGAGGACATTTTTGGTTTACCTGGTTTGAGTGTAAAGAGGAATGGAAATATTAAGCATTGCCAGTTGTCATTAAATTTGAACTTTCTACCAATTCTTGTATCCTCTGAAAGGCCTCTAAACCTTCTCAGTGCATCAATTAGGATTAAGTTTGCTAGCTTTAGTGATATCTGTTTCAGGTAAGAAGGAAATGGCTATTTAAAATACACACGTAATTTATTTTGATGTTGTCATATCTGGGTGTTTAAAAATGTTCTGTCAGCTAAAAACGAAAAAAGATACTTAGGAATATACTTATCTAAAAATTCTTTCAAAAATAATGTTTATTTTAAATAATGAAATATATACTCATTTTAAGACAAATTGGAAAAATGCCAAAATTTTTGGGGGGAAAAGAAGAAGAAAGTGAAGTCACTAATAGCACCACCACGGAGGAAATATTTCCACTGTTGTTACTTTGATGTGGTTCTTCTATTCTCTTGTCTATGTGTTTTTATTTCATAGTTGAAAACCTACTGTGTGTACAGGTTGTATTCTGATTTTTCCATTAGCTATTTGATTTCTGCATTTCCTATATGTTAAAATGTTCCCTAAGTATCATTTTCATGGTTGAATCATACTCTATACTGTGATTTATTTAACCAAACTAGAGTTGGACACTCAGGGTTCTCCAGTTACTTATTCCTAAACGTCTAGTGATGATCTGTTTTAGATTCCTAGAACCGAAATTACTGGGTGACAAGGATGAAGATTTTTAAGGCTATACATTTTGTTAAGCTCTATTAAAAAACATTATAGACATTTATTAGGAATTTATAAGAGTGCCCATATCACTGAACTTAATTGCTGCCATTCCTTTCATTTTATTAACCTGTTGTATTTGTCAGGGTTCTCCAGAGAAACATAACCTGTAAGATGTGTTTATATGCAGAGAGAGTCTTAAGGAGTTGGCTTACGTGATTGTGGGGGCTGGCAGATCCCAAAACTTCAGGGCAGGTTGTCAAGGCTGGAGACCCAGGAAGAGTTGATGTTGAGTCTAGAGTCCAAAGGCAGTCTGGAGACAGAATTTCTTTCTTCTTAAAGGATCTCAGTCTTCATTCTTAAAGCCTTTACCTTTTTGGATGAGGTTCACCCCCATTATGGAGAATAATGTGCTTTACTCGGAGTCTACTGATTTAAATGTTAACCACATCAAAAAATACGTCACAGCAACATCTAGACTGGTGTTTGACCAAAAGACTGGGCACTATAGCCTAGCCATGTTGACACATACAATTAACCATCACGTCTGTGGTCCAAATAGAGTTTATGCTATTTGATAGAAGGCCATGTTCTTTTTTTCCGCTTTTCTCTCTGTTCAGTACCATCTGTTTCTATGAAGACACACTGACTTATTTAGGACTTTTATGTATACTGTGAGTTTTCTGTTGTAAACACAAAGATTATCTTAATCCAATTTCGGAATAAAACATTTAAGATCTCCACCAAATGATGCTGAGAAAAAAATCTGGGTTTGGGCTTTATGCAGACATGAGTTAGGAACATTCCTCTACCATGTTATAACTGGATGAACTTGGATAGGATAGCTAAACCCTTTCCTTCTTAATTTTCTCAACTGTAAAGTATGCAGAATCATACCTACTTTCCAGGAATTTATACGTTTTAACTGAGGAAACCTTTATGAACTTCTAGTACAATGTCTAGTGTATAGTAGGCCATCCATACTTTAGATTCTTTTCTCCTTGAGCTTCTTTTTCTCTTAAGTATCTTTCTTAACCTAGTACCCCCTCCTTATAGTCAGTACAGAAAAGCCTTCCCCTCCTCTGAACATTTCATAGTTACACTTATAGCAGTTCTCCTCCCAGAATAATGTACATTTTGAGTACATGCCTCATTTCCCTTCTACTTCATGAAGTATTGCATTTTAACCACTGATAGATAAAAAAGATAATTTTAGACGAGCATTTTACTCCTTTATCTAACAAACATTTATTAAATGTGTATTAAATCCCAAGGACTGGGTGCTGAGGATATAACAGTGGAGATGACAGATAAATTCCTTGTCCTCCTGAGCTTAGATATTAGTGGGGACGATGCTCAAAGAAGGAAATCAACAAGTATAAAATCAAACTATGAGTAATGTCTTATTAGTCAGGGCAGGCTAAGTGATGCTGTGGTAAGTCACCAAATCTCATTAGCATAATTACAACAAAGGTTTATTTCTTGCTCATGACAAGTCAATGGCCGGTCCAGGTGACTCTTTGTTCTAAGCCTTTCAAGATGCTGCCTCCATATAAGCACATGCTTCCATCAGGGAAGAGTGGGCTGGTGAATCAAATAGCAACAGTTAAAAGCTTGTACATATGTCACTTCTGCTTTATATTTTATTGGCCATAGCAAGTCACATGGTCATGCCTAATTTCAATGAAGTGGAGAAATGTGAGTCTTGGTAATCCTAGTGGTAAAGGAGAAACATATGTGACTACCACAGTATTAAGTACTATGAAAAGTGTATGTAAAGAGGAAGAGGATAGTTAAGTATCTTTTAAAAAGATAATAAAAGCAAAATAAATACGGGTTTTCATGTATATCATTGCTTAGATTTATAATGAAGTATGTATTTCAAAAATTGGATCAACTTAAAATTATTTAATATCTGTTATTAAAATTTGGTATTAAGATAAGAGGAAAGGCATTTAGGTCATTTATGTATGACTGATGTTTGATAGATACTGAGATGCTAAGTCTACTTGAGGACAAGGGTGATAATTTTTATATTGGTATTCTTGGTTATTTAGGCACATAGTAAATGCTCAGGAAAACTTTGTTGAAATTAATAATGTTCATTGTTTTAAATTATTCTTGCTCCTCTATTTGATTGACTGTCTTGAGATATAGTCCATTATAATTTTGCTCTGAAGCTTGAAATTTTCTTCCAAGGCCATTTTTTATTGTCTTTATCTACATTAAAATTTTACACTTAATTATAGTTCAAATTTGGACCATCACTAGTGGTCTCTTCCTCCTAGTTTGTCTCAGGTATGTTCCTAAGCCCTGGATAAGTATCCAGTAGGAGAAAAGACATTTGTAACACTACTTTACTATCAGAGTTTGTGATCTACCATCTTGTCTTTTTTTTTAAACTAACTTTTATCTTTAATACCCCTTTGGCAACTGCTGTGTTGGAAAGGGATTTCACAAATTTGAATGAAGAGGGCAACAAATACCAAATTGTGGTTTTATTTGTTTGTTTTAATTTATTCAAGGTCATGAATGTCTTGAAGATAGAATAGTATACTTGCTTTCAAAGATAGCACAATTCTTCTTCTTATTATTATTTGGCTTTTCTCTCTACTGTTCTTTTCTTTTGCTATTGACTATGCCTTTGTCATTTAAAAGATAAATCACCCAAAGAGAGGACCCAGTTATTCTTTGAGTGGATAGGTCAAGAGCAAACCAGAAGAGAATCTCCATCTCTACCTTGTTTCAGTACCATTACTTCTCTATCTCTGGATGGAATGTCTGAGATGTTGTCTCTACCCTAGTAACCAAGGACTTGTCTTAAATGAGTGCCTCTCCCGTCTCTGCTGTGAATCACGTGAATCTGTAAGAGCCCATGCTCTTTGATGCAGTTTGCTGCTCTTGGATTTGTACAAAATTTGTTTGTTAGTTGGCAAATGGGACACAGCTGTCTTCTGATTTAGAGAGTGCCTTAAATTAGTTACCTCCTACCTTAACTTGATCATTTAAATGGAAAGTGCTACTTCTCCAACAGAGCAGACATGATATAAGAACCATTTCTGACATGAGTATCTTGCCTCCACAATTGTGATCGCTACTGGTATCTCTGAAGGAAAAAAAAAATAATAAAACACAGGTTTTATAATTCTCACAAGTGGTAAACTGTCTTTGCATTATTTAAGAAAAGCTTTAAATGTTCAGTGAAAGTGCTTAGGCTAATGACAGTTGATTCCAAGAAGATAGCAATAATCCAATGAAATAGAATAGCATTTTCGAAAGTGGCAATTTGTGTAGAAATTGCAGAAAGCATCAACACATGCTGGGACTTTACATATAAGTGAGCTATAGCTTGGGTTGAGGAGTTATTTATTTGGTCTTTCATTTGTAAATAAGACACTGTTCCTTTCCTTCCAAGGAGTAGCTAGGCCAGTTGTTAATAAAAGAATACTGGTATCCTTTGTTCATAGTGGCAAAATTGCCAGCAGCAACCGAGGATCCTGATCTTTTAAGTCTTGCTTTTCAGAGGAACCTCAGTAAGTCATTTTGGAGGACAGCATTCTATAGTTGAAGATGACTAGATCTGCAGTCAAAATACTTGGATAGAGTCCTGGCTGTACTATTAACTGTCATTAATTTAGCTTTCCTCACCAAGTTCCCGCTAAGGCTTATATGATCTGGCCCAGGGTACCTCTCCAGTCTCGTTTGATAGTCTTAACTCCTCTTTGCTCCATTTCAGCCCCTGTGCCATTTCGTACATGTCAAAGACATGTTCTTGCTGCCAGGCCTTCTTTACTTACTGTTCTCTCTGTCTGGGATGATCTCCCCCCAGATACGAGCTGACATTTATTGAGCAGATCCAGTATGTTCCAAGGTGTTATAAATGCTTTGCATGTTAGTCTTGGTGAATTCTCATGGTAACGGTATGAAGTGTGTAGTGACATTGGACGGATGAGGAAAGGAGGCAGAGTGATCTGACAGAGGCAGAATTGGAACGAAGGCAGTTTGGATGGGAGCCAAGACTCTCACAAGAAGTACTCTCATAATACCCAACACCCAGGGTGTGGTTCCCAGGCTTCCTTTAACCCCCCAGCTCTTTCTTGGTGAGCATTTCCTGACTATCCTATTGAAAGTGGAATCCCTGTGACTCTGTTTCTCTTTACTTAGCTTTATATTTCTGAACAGTACTACATATTACCTGATTTATATGGCCTGTTCACTTGCCTATCTCCTTCACTAGAATACATATTCTATGAGGGATGGACATTGTACTGATCTGTGTTATCACTCTAGCCCCTGCATCCGGAAATGTACTAAAACATAGTGAGAGAAGGATATGAGTTGGGTTGGAATTCTTATCGTTTGTAAGTTATCTTATTCTGCAAAATTTGCAGAGCACCCATTTTGTGCCAGATTCCATGACAGTTTTGGAAATATGAAGGTGAATGAGAACGATGGGACCTCCTACTTTCTTGCTTTTCCTGATGCTTTTAGAGCATCATAGAAGAAACGAAAATGCTATTAACAGGCAGTTGCCCAGGATAAGCAATCTATTAGGGCAAATGTAAGGTGCAGCAGGGAAGCGAGGGTTCAGGGAAAGCTCCTCCGAGCGAGGGTTGATATCCATACTGAGAGCTGAAGGATGGGCTGAATGGGGATGCAAGACCACTCTGGGGCAGAGCAGATGACAGAAGGCCCTGAGAGAGCGTATTCCAGTTCAAAAGCATTTCACTGTGACTCAGGTAATAGACTGTGAGGGGCAGAGTTTACTGTCTGAGTCTGGAGGATGAAGTTGAGTTTTCCAGTGTCTTGAAAACTATTCTAAGGAGTCAGGACTTTATTGTCTGAGCAATGAGATGTCACTGAATGATTTTTAAAACAATATAGTTTTGATTTAGTATCTGATTCAGTTTACCACCTCCAGCCAGATAAGTTGGCAGCATTTCCACTTTCTGGATGGGGCAAGTGAGGCCCAGAAAAACACATTTCAATGTTGGTGGAGTTGATTTAATTTTCTTAAGGACAGTGATATCAGGGTTTCTAACTCATACCTTACCACCCTCTCTCCTTCCTTCTTTCTGGTTGTTGTTCTTATCAAAAGTCAAGCATAAAACTATTTACCCACCATCGTTATCTTTCTCCAAGGAACATCCATGCACTCACACATCCAATAATCAGACCCCCAGGAGAAGCCAGTGACTTCAGGGGTGGGCAGGACTGGAATGTGGATGGACACCATATTGTACACTGGGCTGGAATTCTCTGTTCTTCTTCACTAGGAAGCTGGATTTGTACCAGGAACCTCTTATCTGAAAAGGCAACTCTGGGCTGGGGAGAACAGAGCTGGTTTGACAAAGTGGAGAGGCGCTCAGTATTGGTCTGCCCACGCTTTGGGCATGCGTGAGCACTCACAGCAAAACACGGCTGGCATGTCTAATTTTAGCCTTGACTGCCTTGAAAAGGGACCCTTAAAGGAAATATATTTTCTCTGAAACAATTTGTACCATAACGTAATAGCTTATAGACATGTCAGAATATTACTTATTATTGGTGGGGAAAAACTCTGCCAAGTAATTATGATTTTTTTTGTGATGATATCAATAAAGTGATTAAAGCATCCATGAATCAAAATAATCATAAAGAGGTAGACAGCGAGAGAACCCCTGATTTTATTTATAAAGACACCCGTAAAACTAATGGGATTCCTCCTTTGCTGTTTACAAAATGGATATAAGGATAAGAATGATCATTTCTGCTATGGGAAGTTGGTCATTGTGATCTGATGATGCATGGCTTGCTTGCCAATAGTAGTCCTGGAGTAGACTCTCGAATTTCTTCAATACTTAGCATCCTCCGTGTCTTCCGAGACGTATAAGGTTAGTTTCTGAACCAGGTCTTGGATTCATCTGGCTTTCGTATTTTAACAGGTTTTGAAAGCATCCGGGACACACTTTTTCCATTTTAACCAGCAAGGGTTGTCCCTCTGCTTTTATTTTTGTCTCTCTCTTCCTTCCTCCCTTCGTCCTCTCTTCCCTCCCGTGGTCTTCTGTGTTTTGTTTAGCAGTGTGGCTTACCTTGCAACTTGGCAAGAAAAAAAAAGAGGGCAGCTCTTGTGGTGGGGTAGATGGAGGGAAGGATAAGAAATAATCCACCGCCCGCATTTGAGTTGCCCGGGTTCAGTTCCAGCGGCAGCAGCTTTGCTGCAAAAATTGCTTTGCTATTCGAGATAGCCAGCAGAGGGAATCGGAACTTTGCTTGCAGCAGGGGTTGAAGCAGGCTTTTTTTTTTTTTTTTTTTCTTGGAGGAAATACTGCAGCCTTCTGGACTGCGTACGCCGCTCCCTGGAGAGGCTCTCTCGGTTCCACCCACCGGCTGGAAGGAGGGGAAGTGAATGAAAGGACAGGACAAGCCCCGAACACCATGTCACTCTGGGAGGGAGACAGCAGCAACTAAGCTGTGCAAGGTTTTTTTTTTTCTTTCTTTTTCTTTTTCCCTTTCTTTTTCTTTCTTTTTTTTTTTTCCTGTTTCTTCTTCCTTTCTCTTTCTTTCTTCTTCTTCTTTTTTTTTTTCTTTTTCTTTAAGGTGGGGAAAGAGACAAACAGGAGACAGGAAGCTGATCTGCAAGGATTCGGAGTTGTGCTAAAAGGACTTTGATTTTTTTTTTTCTCTCTCTCTTTACAAACGCTGGCAATTGACATCACTCCAGACAGCCTGGTAGAGAACAAACTGCCTCATCCCAAGTGGACCCTAGCAGCTGGGGGAAGAAAAGCACGATCTGGGAGGCTGTGTTGTTGTTGTATTTTTTTTTTCCTACCGATACCCCTCCTTTTTTCTTTTTTCTTTCTTTTTCTTTTTCTTTTTCTTTTTTTTTTTTTTTGGTGTGTTTCTTTTTTAAATTCTTGCCGTGTTGGAACTAGCGAGTGGTGGAAGACGAGGGATCTCTGAAGCCTCATCAGTCATCGGGACTGTCAGGAATAGTGGTTTAAGAGGAAGCTCGGCCTGGGGCACTATACCCTGTCATCCAGTTCCCTGCCTCGGAGATAAAGATTCCAGCTACATGGGCAAACGCCTGGATCAGCCACAAATGTACCCCCAGTACACTTACTACTATCCTCACTATCTCCAAACCAAGGTATGGCTCGACCCACAGCCTGGCAAGCAGTGTGGTATCCTTCTGCACTCGGGATGGGAAACAGACAGGCATGTGGATTACTATTTACCTCCCCTTCCCCATCACCTCTTCCTGGTTCTTTGAAATTAGTAACATACCAATGGAGTTAATGAGGCAGAGGAGACTCTAAGAAGAAAGCAAGCCCTGGGATGGTGGTTTTCTCTTTTCGGAGAGAGAATAGTTTCGCTCGTGTCCCTTTGTTGTTATTTGGCAACATAAAAACGTTCCTGATATCCGTAGTAAAGTGCTTTGCAGATGGACAGGGTTGTTAGAAAGGAGATCGTAACAGTGATGATCAGGCACAAGAATACAATTTCAGGGGCTTTTCTGGTGAGCTGTTCTTTGTTTGCGGCTCTACAAGGTTTTTTCCCACTGGATAGGACACACCAGGGTGGGGGCAACTCAAACTTTTAATCGCTGAGTGTAGGATGAAAGAAGGGTGTGGGAAGGTATAGTCCAGCTAACTACAGTCCCTTAGAGTTTGTTTGGGTGTGTTTTTGTGTTTTTTTTTTTTTTTTATTTGCCTTACATATTTGATTTTATATTGAGGACGATCGAGACGCTAGAGACTGAATTTTAGAGCTTTTATAGTGATGTTCCTTACTTTTAGAAGCTCTGTTTTTCTGTGCTGGCTGCCATCCGGAGGCCTGGGTCTTGAAACAGGATGAAATGTAACTGGTGATAATTGGACATGAATTGGTTAAATACTTGAGTCTTTCTGTGTGTGCTCAAATGATCACTACAGGGCCAGTGGCAAGCCCACGTAACTGAGCAGTGGGCAGCGCCAGCCATGAACTTCATCCTGCAGTTCAGACACGAAGGACTCTCAGGTGTGAAATCACGGCTCCAATTTGTCCATTACGTTGGACTTGATTCAGGGGCGTGGGGGGTGGGGATGCTGGTAGAGTTACCACTTTGAATGCATGGATTGTATTTCGCATGGATTGTATTTCTTTACCGATGATATTATTTTGTATCACATTAGCCAGACTCCACTGTCTTCTTAATAAATAAATATGCCCAGAGTGAACAAGGCGTGCCTGAGTGATCTGTGCCGTCACCAGGACTCGTTGATGTGATTAGTATTTGGTAATTCATGCTGTAGTTAGCTCTTACTTATTCTGTCTCATCAAACAATGCCTATTTGTAAACCAGACCAAGCAGCAGACTTTCAGAATTATATTTAAAATTGTTGCTTTTTTTCCTTTCTTTTTCAATCGTTCTATGACTCGCCCTGCCCCTCCAAGGTCGACTCGCACGTTGCTTTTTGCCTTTGCGAGCATTTAGTTTGTGCGGCTGCTGCTTAAGTAGACCAGCCTTCCTGCTCCAGTGCCTTGAGTTTTAACTCTTTGGGGGATTGGGTCGAGAGTGCTGCCTGCCTTCGTCAAGGAAATGGCAAAGCAAGGACAAGTTAAAAAGAGGAAATTTATAGTCACTTCTCATCCCCCAAAGAAACAAAAACAAGCCCAAGGGTTCCATGAAAAATATCGGACATTCCATCCCTTTTACTCATTTGGCTAAATTTTTCCAAATGTTTCAAAATTCACGCTTTCTTTTTGGTTCTTGTTTTTTACTATGAAGTATATTCAGAGAGGAAACTTTAGATAAAAATGAATGGAATAATGGAATAATTGCTTTCCTGATTGATATTTCTTTTAACTTATTACTAGCAGGAAATAATGTCGTGCACATTATATTAAGGACAGGATGCTGGATGAGCTACACTGATGGGAAGTGTGTGTGTGTGTGTGTGTGTGTGTGTGTGTGTGTGAGAGAGAGAGAGAGAGAGAGAGAGATTGGGGTAAAGAGAGAAAGTGGAGTGGTGAGGGAAAAGAGGAGAGCCTGAAAAATATAGAGGGAATTTTAAAAAAAATCTGTTTTGGGGTCCTGTGTAGTTTAGTGTTGTGTAGACAGGCGGCATCTGGATCTTGTTACTTTCAAGCTAGTCAAAGCCATCAACTTCTGGAACATTTTTAAAGAAGCTAGATCCATTAGGTGACCTAAGCTGATATTCGGGTAATCAGATCAGGGTGGTAGGGAATATAAGATCAGCTACTTTGGCTATCGTGGTAGTTCATATTGATTATTATGTTGTAAAATTTCGGACAGTGCTGTGACATTGTCGAATACTGTTACGGTAGTTACTAAATGACAGACATTAATAACATTCCTGGAAGCTGAAGATGTGAAAACGTGCCCTGGTTTGAAACTTGGGCACATAGGGAATGGGAAGAAGAAGGGCCAATCATACTTTAAAATGTGGGGACTTTCTGACAGCATGAATACTCTGTAAGAAAGTACTATCATGACCCAGGATAGCATGAAAACAACTAGGTTATTTCAGTATCATGTTTTTGCTCCTTTTATACTTACATCTTAAAATATAATCTATACTATTTTTTGAAGGAAATACATGCTGCTCATGTTTATTTGGTAAGCCTTGGTGGAATTCATAAAATTTACGGTCTTTCTAGCCTTGGCTTATAGTTATAGTCCATTTTTAAACTCATAGCTATTTAAAATGATGCTGATATATAAAGAATACTTATGGTTGATAAAAATAGAGTTCTGTGGTTGACAATAAAATATTCTGGGGACATCATAACTTAAGCTGTCCTACAAATTCAGGTGTTTTAAACTAATCAACAAAAAGCCATTTACTGACATTAGTTTGGGGTGAAAAATCTTTATGGAGTTTTTAAAGAACTGAAAGACTTATTGTATTCATTCAGAAAGTACAAAATACTGAACCTTCTCTTTCTACTTAAATATGTGTGTCAGATACAGCAGCTACTTTCTTATGATAAAACAAAATGAAAGTAGGATTTCTAAATAAATGGAAATGTTTCCATTTCCTCAAATGCAATTAAAGTTTTAGAAAAACTTGGGACACTTCCCTGCCTTCTCTGCTCCTCTTATTACCCATTACATGAGAACTAATCCATTAATTTTGTTGCTTAAAAGGAAAAAGAAGTTAGAAATAAGTTATTTATACTTTTCTCCCTTTGAATCATTTTCCAAATGCTTAAAATATTATAGTAGACAAGTGTACATGTAAGTAAAATGGAAACCCAGTGACTAACTGATAGCTATATTGTAGCAGTGTTGTTCTAGTATGCTGGCTCTCCAAGACCCTGCATTAAAAGTTGTCATTTGTCAGTTTTCTTTTGGGCATTTTTTCCCCCCTATTAAAAGAAGCACTTTCAAAAAGAAACATTTGTGATTAGGCAGAAAAGAAGAAATCTTGGTGACATGTAATATTTATATAAGAGACATAGCTGGATTAAAAAACTCTTCATCAAAACGAATTTGCTATTTGAAGGCCACCCAGGATAATCAGCAAATTTTAGAGAACTAAAAAAATAGTTCATTAGCTTAATGATAATATCCATAATCATGTTTGATTGAGTTGTAACCTAATATTTCTCAGTAATTTTGTGATAGCCCATTCAAAGCAACCAACCTGTTGCTATTGCATTGTGAGACCCAGGGTGGATTTCAATCTGAATTTGAGGTACTTTGTGGGGGGGAGGTTCTTGAAAAAGCAACTTAGTCAAACTAGGAAAGCTAGAAAGAGTAAAACATGGTCACAGCCCAGTGAACTGACATTTTGCTGCTGAAAAATAGGTATTTCTCTCATACATGATATTTGGAAAACTTTAGTCATCTTCCCAAAAGTTTAAAATTCATCCAAGCACACACAGCAAGCTTGTCCTTCCTTCCGTCTCCTTACCCTGACCAGGTCAAGATGTTTCTGCCAATCCGGGGCACGGTTTCTACTCATGCTGCTTTCCCATCAGCCTCCTGCTTTCCCTTCTCTGGCCATCCGCTTCCCCTGAAGATCTTGCAGAAAGGGGTTTAGCCTGTGGGACCCAACAGGGTTTTTCTGGCTGGTGGGACTCAGATTGTATTCAGAGCCTGGTGGGAAGTTGGGGTCAGGTGTAGGGAGTTATTCATCAACGGCACACTGATTTCAAGCTGAGTTTCCAACCATCTGCAGCCTGGAAAACCGCCCATCTCTCAAAGTCTAGCTAGAGCCCAGTTGATTGTGCCATAGAAAGAGCAAACACTTGAAACACAAAGGACTAAGGAGTAGGCAGAGGAAGAGAGAGGCTCCTATGGGGCAAAGGATATTCTCAAAGATGTGAATGTACAGATCCTTCAAAAGCAAAACAGAACAACCCCTTAACATACTTCTTGCACATGAAAATGTAGAAAATCTTGCAGAGGGAGGGAATGAGTTTAGAATTTCCTTAGTACTTCCTGCCTCAGATTTGCATTGATAGCCAGAGTTGGTAACTTGCCAGTTTTAAAACAGCCTTGAAAACTCCCAAGTTCTGTTTTTCCTTTGAAAGGCTGAAACATACAAAACTGGTTTTCTAAAAATCTTCCAGCAACAGAACTTTTAGGTACAACTCCAACTATTTCTTTCGCTTCAGGGGGGTCATATGATAGCATGAAACCATGATCAATCTTGTTTGTCTCATTTTAGAATGTATGCAATTTTAATTGTCTTTAAATAAGAGAAATATCATAACAAGGGGACCACTCTCCCTTTCTAGTTGTCTTGTTTGCTTTCCTCCCCGCACTCTTTATTATCATTGGGACTGTCTTTTCTATAATACAGTCATTGTTTTCGCAGCACTAAGTTTAGTGCCTACTTAAAAGGAGGAGATATGTAAAAAGTTCATGGTTTGTTTTTGTTTTTTTTCTCTCCAGAATCATTCCAAATCAAAGGAAACCTCAGGTAAATGTATTCTAACAGTATCTTTCTAATGCAGTTTCCTTTCGCTTTCTCTCAATTTGGGAAAAGAACAATAGAATTACAACTTGAAATTATTTCTATGAAGTCATTAAATCTATTAGAGGGCTGGAGATAGGGGTGATTTGCAGGGAGGGAGAGGAAAAAGAAGACAAGAATGCTGTAAGTTCATCTCAGGTCTTCCTGGCTCCAGGAATTCTGGAAGGCTTCATTTTTGCACTAATATGATTTTACACAATCCTTTTTGACATTATCAGTCTTTTTGGCAGAGAGAGGACTCAGTCACAATTATGCCCAGGCCAAATTCTAAGAAAACCAGTCTTTTCCTTTAAAAGAAAATCTCTTTAGTGTCGGACTTCTTATTCAGAGTAAATGGTTGATGTTTATCCAAAATTGGCTTCGAGTACTGCATTAAAATTGTGTTTTGTAACAGTCTCATAAGCCACAGCTGTGTGTGATTAAATAGTGTAATATCAAAAGCATGTGAGAATAGACTTTTTTATACTATAGCTGTTACACAGCAAGAGAGCAGATGAAACTGGAGGGAGAATGAGGGCAACAGGGTATTTATGTGTTGTAATACTTGCGTTGAGGATACACGTTGCTATTTTTTGCAGTAGTGGGAAAAATGCTGAACTCTCTTGGACGTGATTGAAAAATATGCTTTCTGAAAATGGAGATGGACATTTAAGACCAATTTTTATTTTAAATATAGAGTGCCATTTAATTAGAAAACACACATTTGCAGAAGGGTCTGAAACCAATGCGAATGGAAAGATCATCATGACTCCCATGTGGCACACATTCAAATAACGAAAGTGAATTTCTCATTTCTGCTTTGAAATCATAACTTTTTTCTTCTTTTTTTCTACTTTGATCTGTGGAACTCTTGTAAGAAAATCTTCAGGCCATTTATCCCTCAAGAAGAGTCATAGGTAATGAGGATCAGTAACTTAGGGAGAACAAAACAGGTGGTAGTATGATTATTTTTTAAGATATTTGGAAATATGATACTTGGTTTTGTATGCATATTATTCCTTGGTGGCCAGTGTTAAAAAGTACATACTTGTACAAAGAGACACAGCTTGTGGGTCTATCTCTTTAGCAAGATGTCATAGTAAAGGGATTTCTCTTTTTCATGGGATGATTAAACTATAAAGTTTTTGAAAAAAATGATACCTATAATCTCAAGTTTTCTTGAGATTATGAATCTATAGGATACTAATACTAATAAGAGATTTATTAGGAAGTCATTGTTTTCAGGGCCTTGAAAAAGCCTAGAGAGGTGGCCATTGGTTTTCAGATTTCAGACACTGAAAAGCAATTTGGAAAAGGGAGGAAAAAAAAAAGAGGGGTTCCCAGAGGTAAGTTGGATTTGGTTTTGTTTTGTTTTTCATGTTGATATAGGCAGCGAATTTGTTCAAATTTAATTTTTTTTTTCATGTAGATTTATTGGTCAGGAAATATATACCATGTGGAATCAGATACCTGGATAAAGTTTGTAATTCAGAACATTGACATCTAATAGATAACAAAGACTATGGATAGTAAGTCCTGAGACATGGATTCTGGTTTTGTTTTGTTTTGTTTTGTTTTGAGGGAGGGAATTCTCTGATTTGTGTGTCAATGGATTGGTTTCTAGGTCAGATTCTCTAAGATCTCTTCCAGGCTTAGCATTTGTGACTCCTACTTTGAGATAAATGAGCCTGCTTTGATGTATTCGTGGGACTGGGAGATGACCTTGGTTTTGTGCCATCAGTGAGTTTTTGTTCAGGTCCCCATCGCTTTCTCCAGAGCAGATCAAATGCTGCTTTGCCGACTCTGGTGATTTGATGAATTTAGCTGTCTGCTTCCTTTGCCACATCTAAACCCTGTGCACCAAGTGAAACACATCCATCACCTGGGAGTGGATGGAGAGCAGTTCCCAGGGGTGGGACAGAATGACAGGCATCATTTAATCATGGTCATT